>NC_062289.1:58152827-58777827 GCF_902655055.1 Lutra lutra | reverse complement strand
GCCTTTTGTTAGGATGGTTCCTCCCCAGGCTGTGTATAAATCCATTTGTGCCATCAAGCCAGATCCTAATGGCTCCTGAGTCGACAGAGGACAGAGGCTTAATCCGGAGTCACCGTCTGCCTGCAAGCTCGTCCTGCTTCCTTCTCTGATGCAGCTTCGGGGCCGCGGCCCGCTGGGCAGATCACTCATCTCTGACGAGCCTGCATGCCTGCTTCTGAGCCCTCGCCTGTCCCAGGGTGAGAGCAGATGTCCCTGGTCCCTCCGACCTTCAGACCCTCTGAGTCTCCTCTTCAGCGGAATCACTCCCTCCCATAGCAGCCTGGGTTGGGAAACGTGTGGAGGAGGAGGGGAGACCACACATGCCCACAGCACCTTCTGTCTCACACTTTCCAGGACGGACAGCAGGCATGGCGATAACATTGCAAAGGTTCCCTGATGCAGCCAGGGATGTGGGGAGGGGAAGGTTACACCTCACTTTGGGGCGTTGTCCCTGAAGTGCAGGGACAACTTGGGGTTGAGGTGTTTTTGCTTTGTCCGACAGCCCTCTGTTCAGACATCTCTGGCCCCTTGGGGGCACCAGTGCAAGTCCCTGCACTTGGTGGGACGGGGCCATGTTTCCATCCTCCTCTACACCACCAAACATTTTGCACATTTCCTGAGCTGAGAGAAAGAGGCACTTAACAGACTGAGCCACCCAGGCATCCCCTCAGTTGGCTTTGAAAAGCTTTCATAGTATGGCTTTAGGGAAACTTCATAAATTTGAAGATTTTTGTCATCCAAAATCTGTCCACATCTTTATGAATTTTTAGTTTTCCAGTGAGCATATGAAGACATGTATGTTATGTGTGTAAAAGGGAAAAGTGGGCGAAGACCATGGGCATTCACATCCAAATCCAGGTAAATCACTCGTAGTCCGTGACCCTAGGGTAGCTCCTTGAGCTCCTAGTACCCCAATTTCCTTATTTAAAAGTGGTAATAATATTAATGCCTACTTTGTATACAGGTTTCTTGTAAGGACTAAATGAAATAATATGCTTAATAAAGTGATTGCCATGGCCACGAAAAGCAAACATTAGCTAACCATTTATGATTCTTTACTTGATTAATATTTTCAGATGCTAATCACCTTCTTTTCCCCCTGAAGTAGAGGGGGGGGATATCATTATTATTCATTCCAGCTTTCTTCTCTCTACAGGAGCAAAACCAGTGTTCATTAAAATGTCTTTTTCACTTTACATGAGGAATGTATGTTTGAAGTATCAACTTTGTCAACTGTGTAGTTTCCATATATTCTCTTATTTTTGCACTTTTTTTTTTTTTTTTGGTAATAGAAATTGGCTATTTCAGGATGCCTGGGTGGCTCAGTGGGTTAAGCCTCTGTCTTTGGCTCAGGTTGTGATCTCGAGGTCCTGGGATTGAGCCCCACGTCAGGCTCTCTGCTCAGCGGGGAGCCTGCTTCCCACCCCCAACCCCCTACCTGCCTCTGCCTACTTGTGATCTCTCTCTCTGTCAGATAAATAAATAAAATCTTAAAAAAAACAAAAACAAAAGAAATTGGCTATTTCAGAACTTCAAATTCATATCCCAGGTCACCTAAAATCTCGCTATTGTCACAGAGGAAATTTTACCTTAGAAAGAAATCCTCTCTCACACTGAGTGGACATTACTTCCATCACTTCAGGGAGGTGAGTAGGTCAGATTTTCCACAACGCACTTACGTGTGCCAAGAGCCACTGGCAAAGATGCGTAGGATGAGTCAAACCGTGAGGAGAAAAATGAGGACACGTGTTCTCCCTCACCATCAGATCCTATCAGAGCCTAAGGCTCAAAGGGAGACACTCCTCTTTGTGACTGACAAGGTTTTTCTTTGACATAGTCACATAAAGTGTGTGGCATCCCCAGGCATGAAGGCAGATTTAACTACCTAGACCATCCCACACAGCAACAGGGGCTGGTTTTCGTGGCAGCAAGGGGAGGCCATTCATTGATGGCGTCCGTCACCTTCTCTTTGAAAATCTCAGCCTTCGGAAAGATACCTTCTAAAAACACTAATTATCAGAGACACAAGCGGACACTCGTACGGTAATGTTTACCGCATCGTTATTCACAACAGCCAAACGAGGCAAGCAACCCCAGTGCCCGGATGAACGGATAAGCGGAACAAGTGGTGATCATACAATGGGAGGTTGTTCAGCCATAAAAAGGAAGGACATTCTGATACACGGATGAATCCTGGAAATATGGTACGTGAAATAAGCCAGACCCCCCCCCCCCCCCCCGCCAAAAAAGGAAAAATACTGTGTACTTCCCACTTACGTGGGATACCTAGATTAGTCAGATTCAGAGAGACAGAAAGTAGAAGAGAGGTTACCAGAGGCTGGGTGAGGGAGGAACGAGGAGTTACTGTCTAATGGATGCAGAGTATCTGTTTGGGATGATGGAAAGTTCTGGAAATAGTAGCGATAACTGCATAACATTGTGAATGTCTCCAATGCCACTGAATTATACACTTAAGAAGGACAAAAATGGTAAATTTTATGTTCTGTATATTGCAGAACAGTAAAAAACAAAACAAAAAAAAACAAAAACAAAAACCTCCTCTGTCTAAAATAGCCTAAAAGCCATAGCAAAACTCTCCAAACAAACCTCTAGCTATACATCGCTACAGCTTATATTTTGGGTGTCACTATAAGATCCTGTGATTTATTTCATTTTCCATGTGTACAATACTATAGATTCTCTCTCTCCTTTTATGGCTAAGAAGCTAAGATTCACTAGTACTGTTTTTAATCTGTAAAATACACATTCAGATGGATTCAAACTGTTTATAAATGTTTTGAAGGCAGCTTTTAAACAGTGACCAAAGTTTTTTTTTTTTCTCCAGAGCTTTGCTTTTTTTTTTTTTTTTTTAAAAACAATGGCACATTTTAAAATTCTATTTTATTATATTACCAAAGGTAGTTTTTCCTCCACTGATGTTTTAGGTCCATACATTTTAACCAACTACTACCTGCAGGTTCTCTTCATAAGAAACAAATCATTTCTCTGTGGTATTTGTAGAAAAAAAAATTTCCAAATTTACCAGAAAATCTGGCTTTTTTTTCATGGCGGTATCCAATCTTAAAACTTGCTGGAAGCAATGCAGGAGTATCTTCTATAATACTTTGTTTTTTGTACATATGTACAGAAATACATTGCTTCTTATGGAAATATGGGAAGTAAAAAGAACGAAAGGAGAAAGCAGCTGGAAAGACTGCAGGTAAGAGAGAGGGACAAGACCAGGGAAAAGGGCAAGCCTTATGTTCTGTCCCTAGACAGAGCTCTAGCTGACCAGCTACCTTATTAGCCCCTGTGTCAACTGAGAGGTCAGGACCCCGAAACTTGCCTTCTGGTGGATCAGCAGGGAAAACCTGGTGACGTGACAAGACACCCAGCAAAGGACTGCCGTCCAGAATGTCAGGAAGCTTAGCAAACTCGCTGCTTCTATTCTGTATCTAGTAACTTGCTGCACTATGGCCGAAGACCTTGTATTCAAGGTCTGGCCTCCTCACAACACCTCTGGGAGGTGGGTGTCATTATTTGCATTTCATATGTGAGGGCAAGTAACTCACCAACCGCCCCAGGTGGGGCTTGAACCCGGGTTCTCCACAGAGCTGAGCTGGCTGTCTGATGAGGGAGCTTAGATGGAAGGGGGGTCAGAGCCCCAGCAGGCCACTCATGTCCATGCTGACTGAGCTCATGTTCCAGGTGGTGCAGAAAAGTACATAACAGAAGATAATGCTGTGCCCTTGATATTTTGGGGGCTCACAGGGGGGTAAAGAGGTAGCTACGCACTCCTTGTCACTTCACATTTGTCTGTCCTTCGTAATGAGAGCAGAGCAGCCTCTAAGGACTCAGGGGACCTAGAAGCATGAGCCCTTCAGGGCCCCCTGCAGAAGCTGGAATCCCAAACACACTACCGTCCTCTCAATTGGGACACCCACAGCCCACCACTGTCTCCCACTTTGCCCTCCTCAAGTCTGGGCACCCTGCAGACCTGAGTCTAGTGTTCTCTGGGTACTGGTGGGCACAGAACACCTACTGTAACAACAGCTCATCATTTATGGACATGATACTCTGCTCTGGAAATTTTTGCCAGTTATATGCTTCTTTAGAAATCCTAGGTTTGGGAGGACAACCTTCTTTTAATCAGGGTCTCACCATGGAGTTGTGCTTTTTAAGCCTCCTTTCTTCCCAGGAGACCATTTCCACATTGGGACAAATGAGAACCCCTTCAACTCCCCCATTAGAAGGGTCGCAGAGGGTCCTGGGGGTGAGGGGAAGTAGTCTCACGTAAATTAAGAGCACAGAAAGAACAGGAGAAAGAACACTTTCTCCTGTGGATTCTTGGCTGCATGGAAGAAATCGTAAGTAACTCTTGAACCTCAAGGAGTCAATTTCCCACAGTCTTTGAAATCAATGGTATTCTTTCCGAATGCCTCCTGAACTTGGCTCCTTGGTACAGCCAGAGATGATCTAGGGCCTGAGGATGGGTACGAGTGCTGAGCTCCAGGAAGAATCCTGAAAACACGTCCTAATCTTCCACCCCTCCGGAGAAGAAGCGGCATTTACTTGTAGACCTTTGCCCACACAAATGCACTTTACAAAAAGGCTTGTCAGACGCTATCGATGAGTTTAAAAGCATTCGGCATAATTCGTGTGTGATCTGCTTAAGTCTTTCCACTCAAAGGCCATTTTCCTCCAAAAGTGATCCCAAATGCAGAATTACAAAACAATAAAAATGCCCCTTAACCCACTCCCCATCCCTTTTAACCTTTTATTCTTCTGTTCCTCTATGATTACTGTCCTGGACTGGGATTCTGGAGGAGGCATTTCAACTACATTGTACTGTCTGCAATAAATGGAGAAGAAGAGGAGGGGTCTTTGAGAGAAATCTACAAGCCTGGTATATTCAGCCCTCTTCATCTGTCTGGAACCGTGCACCTGGTTTCCCCCACTCTCAGCACAATCTGCAATAACAGAGTTTTGTTTCCTCAGGCCACTTATCACTGTCTACCTATTATGTGATGACAAGCACCTAATAGTCAAGAATTCACAATTCACTGAGGTCCCCTGGCTCGTGAGAGGTGAAAGAGAACCTAAATACAAAATAAGCATGAACAGTTTTTAGAAAAACTTCAAGAGCACAAAGTAACACAATCCTAGCTCAAGTCAGACTGGATGTTTACAGACTTATCAAGTCCAATGTGTTTAATGAGTATCCTAAGGCACAGGGCCAACCTCATCACAGATGAGATTAATCATCCTGCAAAAGTTCCCCACTGTCTCTACTCTAGATCCTACAGATTAAGAAAAACCCAGGTGAAGGGCACTGCTGTCATGTATGAACCTCATCTAGAAAATGGGAAGTGAGCCACAGTCAGATAACTGGAAAAATCTCTCAGGTGTTGTTTGGTATCATTCTTGAAGAAAGGATTAGCAGAGTGGGTGACACCACCTAGATTATGATTATTATAAAGCTTTCTTTCATCTTTCTGAGATAAAAAGCCTTTAAACTCGTCTTTACATACTCTTTTTAACCAACTGAGCCACCCAGATGTCCCAAAACATACTCCTTTTAAAGAACTAGGACACTTTATCAGACTCCCTGTGTTAGAAAACAGTATTCCACTGAGATACTGTGATGTTTGATAAATACATATTTGGTCTTCCTTGGTATTTGGTCTTTCTGGCACAGACCCTGGAATTTTGTAAATGACAAGAGCCATAAATATGTGTTGATATTCATAATAAACCCCTGTCAACCACACCTGTGTTTATGTTAATGAGGTGACGTTTGGAAAGCTCCTAGAACATCTTAGGAAGATCTTAGGTGGGGGTTGATCACCAGAAGAACTAACCATGTAATAAGAGAACCTTCAGTCCCATCCTCAGATCTTCAGGAAGGAGAGAAGGGCTGGAGATGGCCAGTGATTTAATCCACTGTGTTTATATGATGAAACCTCCATAAAAATCCCAAAGAATTGGGTCTGGGAGATTTGGATATTTTGGAGAGTGTTGCCCCCTGAGAGTCTGGAAGCTCCTCACCATTCCCATGTATCTCACCCTATGTATCTGGCCATTCCTGAAGTATATCATCTTATAATAAACCGATAATCTAGTAAATAAGATGTTTCTATGAGCTGCTCTAGCAAATTCATCAAAACTCAGGAGGGCGTTGTTGGAACCTCTGATCACAGCTGGGTAGTCAGAAACATAGGTAGGTACCTGGCCTTGTGATGGCATCTAAAGTGGGGAGGGGCCAGGAGGGCAGTTTTGTGGGATTAACCCGATATCTCCAGGTAGACAGTCAGAATTGAGTTAATTGCTTGGTGGGATGGACAAAACCCCACATATCAGAATTCGTGTCAGAATCAAATCTTCACAAATCACTTCAAAAATGCAAATGATCCCTTTTTACTAAATATATATGTCCAAACACACCTTTGTGTCCTGCAATATTTTATGGGTTAGAACCTGAGGGCATAACTGTTTCCTGTCACATGCCTTGGAACTTCCAAGATCTTCCCTGGGCAGTAATATTCTTATTTCTCCCGCTTCCAGGTGTCCCTGCTCCCTGGCCTTCTCTAGGTTTGTTACTATCCCATATTTCCTGTCAATCACTTGTTACAAAGTTGACTGGGGGTTGTCTTGGTCACCAGGACACATGTCTTTAGTTCCTACAGTGACTTTGCTATTTGGGCATTCTTGGGGAAGGAGGGGTTCCAGGGATATGAAAGATTTCCAGGGACATAACACTTTCCCCTGTAGAAGCTAAAGCTTCAAACAATAAATAAATGGCGCTAGTCATTAGAGGTAACTCTGATGTTTAGAACCCAGTAGGAGAGCATGATGGTGGCCCACAGGCCTCTCAGCAGTGGGAAAGCTAGTACTTCTAATTTCCAGCTACTCTTTCAGAAAATCCATTCTGTTTTCCCTGACTTCTTAAATGGAATTTACAGAACACAGGTCAACCTTGTCCTCGTGTCTGGGGCTCCATTACCAACTTTTGGGGGGACTCTGCCATGGGCTCTCTGGCTGACTATACCCAGGGGCCAACTCACTCCTAAGAGGTGACCTTCCCCACTAAATGCATCGCTAGGCATCCCAACAGCCTCTTTGGGGATTCAGAGCCTTTTTTTTTTTTTTTTAAGCATTCCAAAGTTTATGACCATGTTCCAGATGTATATAAAGCTGGCAACACCTGAATTTCAGATAAAGACACACTCTCATCTTTCATATTTTATCATCTTTTTGTTCCTCTCTTGTAGTCTCTCAATTTTTTTTTCTCCCAAAAGGTTGCCTCTACCCTTCCACACTGCGGAAATGCTACATAATGGGAAGCTGAAGCTCTTGCCGCTGATCTATACAATTCTTTTTCCTGGCTAGCTACGGCTGAAATCTGACACCGTTCCATAAGGGAAATGTGACAAGGGCTGAAGTCACCGAGCTGCCTTAATGACCTCCAGAAAGTCCAGTGACCCTCCAACAGGGACCACCGCACTCACATGCTAACGCTCAAACATCCACTCCTCGGACAGAGCTGTCTGCCCTCACTCTTTGCCTGCTCGTTCTAATTCTGAATACACGTCTAACAAAACTGATGAAAATAATCGTATTTGTGTGATGTTGCATGACTTCCCATACAACCTCTACCTCAAAGCCCTGCTCCACGCACAACTCCCTGTGAGCACATCATCTGCGGACTTTGTAGGACTGTGTTCTCTCCCGGAGGGGACGGTTTGTCTTTCAAAGGTGCCTGAGACATTAAAAATAGTCATGACCCATCACAAAATAGGTCAGGTTATCCTGGGGGCCCCAGAGAGATGTCCTGGAATTCTAAGAAGCGGCACTGGTGTCAGGAGGATTTTCTGGGACAGAGCTGGTTCCAGGGAAAGCGAGGAGAAGGGCATGCGATGCCCATGAAGTGTCCTTGACGGGAAAGAAGGCTTGCTTGGTTGTCCCTTGCTCCTCAAGAGGAACAACCACACACTCTGCAAGTGTCAGGACCACGGAATTACTTTGCCACCACTCCACCACTTGCTAAATTTGAGCCTGACACGCCAAGATCATCAAGGACTAAAGGCCAGGTTTTTTGGCCCAGGTGGGAGTTTTCATACAAAACGATGATGACAAGAGCCAAAGCCCCAAAAGCACTTGTGACCCTGGCATCTGAAGGCTTGAGTCCTGGACCCTATCCTGTTACTTATTGTGTGATATCAGGCAAATCCCTTGGCATTCCTGAGTCACAGCCTCCCATAGGTAGACCAGTTAGCTTTTGATTCACAGACTGAAGGTGTGTGAGGAGGGAGCGTCCTGGGGCGTGGACCCACTTGGTGTTCCTCAAATGTGCTGTCTCAGTCTGCAGCCTCTCGAACCTAAAGCCACCTAGGGACTGTAATGTTTTCAGTGACTTTCAAGTTAAATGCTTCCGTCACCAATAGAAGCAAATGGCACTCAAAGCCAGGGGGCGGGGGGCAGGGGGGCGCGGGAGGGCTCTTTGGTATTGTCAGACAGAAAGCTGGGGCAGAATTAGGGAGAGTTGCTTTTTCAGGTGAGCTCTATCTGCAAGCTAATTTCTTCCCACCAAAAAAATCTGAAAAACTAAACCCTGTTTCCATAAATACTCCTATGCTTCACACATCAGAGAAATAGAGGCAGAGAGAAATGAAGAATAAGAGAGCACATAAGACTCAGAGAACTGGGCGAGGTGGAGGCATTATCAGGTAGCAGGCATTCTGCGGAATTACATGTGTCTGCACTACAGCTACAGCACCCAGAGTGGCTTTGGCTACAGGAATATATATACCAAACTAAAAAATACGTAACCATTCTTGATAGAAACATAACAACATGATTTGATTGGGTTTTCCCTCTGACATCACTGGTATTTCATTATCAAGCACTTGATAGGTTTACTTTGGTTGTTCCAGGTAAGCCCATCTCATTATTCTATAGAATGTTCTAAAACCAAGGGCAAGGGCTGAGTCATCCACTGCCTCCAAACTCCCAATGGCACCTGAAGGAATGTTACGCATATAGGAGATATTTTATAGATGATTGTCTAAAGTGGGAGAAACTTTTTTTTTTTTTTAAAGATTTTATTTATTTATTTGTCAGAGAGAGAGAGGGAGAGAGAGCGAGCACAGGCAGACAGAGTGGCAGGCAGAGGCTGAGGGAGAAGCAGGCTCCCTGCTGAGCAAGGAGCCCGATGTGGGACTCGATCCCAGGACGCTGGGATCATGACCTGAGCCAAAGGCAGCTGCTTAACCAACTGAGCCACCCAGGCGTCCCGAGAAACTTTTTTTTCAAGCAGTTGCTTCACATCATCTGCAGGAAAAGCAAAAGGAATTTTAAATCATTTGAAATAAGTGTTTCTATGTATTTTAAATTTGAAATCTATATAACTGGATTAAATGCTGTAAAATGGTTCTTTGTTAAACAGATGCAAATTTTAAAATGTCTCTCAGATGTTCACCTATGGCACTGTCATATTTCTTTTTGTTTCATTTTTATATTATTTTATATTTATTTATATTTTTAATGTATTATTTTATTTTATTACTTATATTATTTATATTTATATATTTTTTATTTTATTTTCATATTATTAGAAGAACATATTTAGGGCACCTGGGTGGCTCAGTGGGTTAAGCCTCTGCCTTCAGCTCAGGTCATGATCTCAGGGTCCTGGGATCGAGTCTCACATTGGGCTCTCTGCTTAGCAGGGAGCCTGCTTCCCTCTCTCTCTGCCTGTCTCTCTGCCTAATTGTGATCTCTGTCTATCAAATAAATAAATAAAAATTTTTTAAAAAAGAAGACCGTATTTATTTTTTTATATTTGAATACTTTTGTATGATGAGAAGACCATTTCCACAGGTCTCTCATGTTTCTATGCATCATGCTGGACCAAGGACGTGAGACTCGGACCAGTCTTTCCCTGGACCGTTTCTCAGGACTGTACTTGCAGTGAGCGACCTTGAAGATGAAGATGAGGTTAGTGCTCCCTCTGTAACAGAGAGCAGGCGTGTTTACTGCTGCTGTCAATGCTGGGTGCTCCCCACCAGCTCAGTGCTCCCCAGCGGCAACACCAGCCCACTGTGTGCACACCATCCTTCCGGGCCCTCTGGGTCCTGCTCCTTGGACTTGGGGGACCAAGGGGGCTGACTGCTGATGGCTGCCTGGTACACCGCAACTAATAAAGGCCTTCTCTCCCACGCCAGAGTCTCACATCTTCCGTCAGCATCCCTGGAACTGTTCATAGGCCAGCTAAGCGGCTTGTAACTTCGGTAAATAACGCGGATCCATCCATATCTTAGTTCAAATAGTGGGTGAGTGTCTCCAACTGACATTAGAGTTGAGTAAAGGAAAACTGGGTTAGAAGGTCATGCCTATAAAAATGGAATTCAAGATTTGATATTTTTTTAAAAAGTGATTTTGACATTTCGGAAAAAGCGTCCTGCCCACCTCAGGCTCTGCCATATTGGGTTCTGAGTGTGCGCGCAAATGTGTCTATGATGTGCCCATCTATCTAGCCAGGCACCCCTGCCTGAGCAGTATGGCCTTACGTGATTCTGCTGTCATCCCTTTCTGAGGGCTCCCATGACACTGCTGGAGGCAGCTGGTCTCGTAGCCTGGAGATCAATAGTAAAACATTAAGTGTCGCCAGCCTGGGCCCTTGGCCTGGCACCACCCTCCTTCCTCCCCACAGTGGCAGGCCAGAGTGGCCACACCTGTTGCCAAAGCAAGTCATGAAGCTTAGAGACTGATTTTTCTATTTAAAAGTTATCAGCTGTCAGCCCTCTCTCAGCACGCCACCCATTCGTGGAAGCTGAGCTGTTCAAAACGTTTAACCAAGTTTACAAAACTGCCCATGAGCTTCATGAAGCCAGGATACTTCCGCATCTCACTCAAAACTACAGACGGTTCCTGACTCATGAGGGTTCGACTTTCGGTTTTTTAACTTTACGATGGCGTTTAGAAGGCGCTACGCCGTTGACAGAAACCGTACTTTGAACTTGGATTGTGTGTTCTTTCCCGGGCTAGTGATATGGGATGATCGTCCCCTGTGATGCTGGGCACATGGGCACAAGAGTCAACGACCGACCCGCAGCTGTGCTGTACCCACACGGCCATCACTGGTCCCTTTTGGCATAGGATTCTATAATTACACAGAAGATTCAACATCTGATTATAAAATCGGCTTTGTGTTAGATGAATCTGCCCAGTGGTGGTCTAGAGTCCGTGTCCTGCACACAAGGAAGGCAGGCTGGGTGGAACTGTGACAGGCCAGGAGGATCAAATGTCTTTTCACCTTTACATGTTTTCAACTTCCAACTTAATGATGGGTTTCCTGGGACGTAACACATCGTAAGTCAAAAAAGTTCTGCATTTTGATGTTCTCATTTAAAATACTGGATGATGTATAATTTTATCTCAGTCTCCAAGTCAACCCTGAACACAGTGTCTTCTCCCAAATCAGTCCCCTCCTCTCTGTCCTCAAAATGTCCCAGATTCAAAACCCTGGAGTCCTCTCTAGTTCCCCTCTTCCCTTCCTTGCAGTCTTACAGGTTGTGCCTCCTTTCAAGACACGTCCATGTTCATCATCCCTCTTCATCGTCAGCTTCACTATCCCCATCCAGCTCTTCAACAACTCATGCCCAGGTCAATGAAACAACTTTCCAAAGAGAATGACCCTGACTCCATCTGTCCCAACTCAATGCATTTCTAACCTAACCTAGTCTTCAGCATGACAACAACAAAGAAGACTATTTTTCATTGCGATGTCTCCCTCTTCCAAAAAAAGCCAATGGCTCTCCTTGAGCCAGGAACCAACTTCACTGGCACTGACCTGCCCTGAATCTCACCCCAACACCTACCCCCAGCCTGCGCTGGATCTATGGGATCCAGAATAGTGGGAAAGTTTGCCCTGGGTCTTCTTGACAGTTTAAAGGCATGCAGCAAAACCCCCCAAGAACAAAAAATGATGGTTTTTTTGGTGTTCATCTACCAGAAATGAGTGTCAATAACAGCAGAGCAGTGAGAAATCATGACACAAAACTTAAGTGACCTTGTTACTTAAAAGGACTCTCCTGGAAGGACGGCGATGGCCAACTTCTGAGCACAGCCCAGAACAGTAGTAGCAGCGTGACCAGCCTCCCCAGGAGCACAGATAAAATATCACATTACACTCCTGGGTGGTCACAGAAAGAGATGTGTTTAATGTCTCTGCCCACAAAACTTAAAACAGAGCACCAAGTGGCTAGAGGAATACTCTTCTGGAGCTTTCTTTTGACAGAACACACACAAGCTATGTCCAAACATGTGCAAAATTCCTTATAAACATTTGAGTCGAAGCGCACCGTCAGCAGTGGCTTGAGCCTTATGAACCTCTCTTTTGCAAATATCTTCTTCTTGATAGAATCCAGACACACACACACACACACACGCGCGCGCACACACACGTGCACGCTGTATGCCGAGAGACGTGCACATGGAGCAGGGAGACGCTCGGTCACATGTCCACACCCACTTGTCCTGCTGTGGGTCTGGTGCCCAGAGGGTCTGCTTAGCCAAGCCTGAAGGGTCGCATGGGGACCCACAGGGCAAACCTGGCCAAGGTGCCCACCGTGCGGGGATGCGGCCCACTGCCCCACAGCTGCCCGCCATCCTCCCCATCACCTTCTCCCGCTTGTGTCTAATACAGCAACACCTAAACAGAAGGTGGCTCTGCAGGGCTCAACCCCAGCAGAGCCGCAGGTGACTACCTTGTGACTCCCAGAAATAAATTAAGTTTTACAGGCAAGTCGCTTTGCTGGAATGAAGATAAAGTACTCTAATTAGCCAAGAACTCCCTCAAGTCAGGGGGATAATCTGATTACAGCTGCAATGCATTCAGAAAGCACATTCGTAATCTCATTACAAGTCCTCCCACACCCAGAAAGAAAATGTTCTCAAGCCTTCTGCAGAGCCGTGTCCTCTGGGCTCATTCATCTGGGGTCCAGCTTGGTAACCCCGAGGAAGAGCTGGTGGCGTTCTAGAGCTCCTCCCTGCCCTCTGTCTGAGGACAGGAAAGACACTTCTCCTCACCCAGCCAGGCAGCCAGGAGACGAGCACACACTGCCTGGTGCCGGGAACCCAGCCCTCAGCCAGGGACACAAAAAGTGGCCAAGCAGGGCCCCGCCCAGGAGAAGGGCTCTCTTCGAGCCCACGGCTTTGACAGCCAGACGCATGTGGCCAACCAGCTGACAATTTTAATATTCCCTATGGATTACCAGACACAAATTCAAAGTGTATTTTTATGTCAGCAAATCTTTACTCCATTTAAACATCATAACGCTCTTCCGAGGTTGGTGCTATTGTCTCTATTTTATAGCTGCCCACACCCAAGTTGAGACACTCAAGCAGCCTGCTGCCGTCACCTAGTTATGAAGTGACAGGAAGACCCGATGTCTGAGTGGAGCCCGGCGTGGGCTCGCCAGCACCACACACTGAGTTCCGGTGGGAGACACTGTTCCCACAAGTAGTTAGCAGGTGGCCAAAGCCTTTGCTGGCTCGCGGACCTGCTGCCACGGCACCTGCCCGGGGTGAGGCTGGTCTTCCCATTCAGATCACCGCGCACAGCCTCCTAGCCAGCGTCCCTCCGCCCGCGTCACTGTGTCGTCACTCTGCTGCCAGTGATCGGCCAAGGAATGCCTCTGAGAGTGGCAGGCCCCTTTGGAAGTCCTCCTGCGGCGCCCCATGGCCTTCAGCATAGCATCCTACACTCGGAGCCCAGACAGGAGATTCACACCGTCTGTCCTTGGTCAGCCTGACCTGTCCAGCCTCACTTCTGGCCGCTCCACGTGCTGCATCCCTTGCGGTCCCGTGCGGTTGGACCCTCTGCTTCTCCTCCCAGGGCCCCATTACTGTGATGCGACGTCATCACTGCCTGGGCCCTTGGCCGGGGCCACCGCCCTTGCTATTTTCTCATTGCTCTTCAACGCCTCTCTGAATGAAGTGTGGGGACACTGCGCAGGGAAGAATGCCCCGCAAATGGAAAACGCGGCTGGCTGCTCAAAAGCTCCACCTTTGGCTGCCACCAAACAAATAAGGCAAGTGGCCAACTATCTCAGAAGGTCATCTGAGGCCAGTCCAGGGTCTCCATTTATAACGGAACTAAAAGTAGAGATGAAGCATGACATTGGGAAGGAGGCATCACATGCCAGTGGGGCCAACGGAGGACACTTTGCTCGTCCTTGTGCATGAGAAAGTGCTTTGAAGGGACTGGACCTTAACTGACTGTGACAATCCCTGGGAAGGAGCTGCGATCGCCGAGGACGTCTGGCTGCAGGATGCAAAGATCTCATGTTGGTCCCCATTTACAATCATGAGGCTTCCCTCATCATCAAAGTCTCGCACTCAGTCTGGTGATTCTATCCCAAAGACAGAGGGGCCTGACCCTGCACGAATGTAAAAAAAAAATTCTGAAGGGGGCGCCTGGGTGGCTCAGTGGGTTAAGCCTCTGCCTTCGGCTCAGGTCATGATGTCAGGGTCCTGGGATTGAGTCCCGCATCGGGCTCTCTGCTCAGCAGGGAGCCTGCTTCTGTCTCTCTGCCTGCCTCTCTGTCTGCTTGTGATCTCTCTCTGTCAAATAAATAAATAAAATATTGAAAAAAAAAAAGCTTTAAAAAATTCTGAAGAATCTGTACCAACATATCAATAAACTTTTCTAGGTCTAATAGAAACACATATATTAGGGGCACCTGGGTGGCTCAGTGCTTAAGCCTCTGCCTTCAGCTCAGGTCATGATCTCAGGGTCCTGGGATCGAGCCCCGCATCAGGCTCTCTGCTCTGCAGGAAGCCTGCTTCCTCCTCTCTCTCTCTCTCTGCCTGCCTCTCTGCCCACTTGTGATCTCTCTCTGTCAAATAAATAAAATCTTAAAAAAAAAAAAAGAAACACATATATTATATATCTGTGCATATCTTATATTTATATTAGAATACATAGAAAAGGTATAGATCTCATACCCCAGCTTCCGAAAATGTGAATCAGTGCTATTTTTCTGTTGCTCTGAATTTTCATCCATCCTCGGTTATAAAATAAGTTTCCACTGGCTATTTTAGTTTTCTTTCTCTTAGTTCTAAATTGGTTTCAAGTTTCTTGAGATTTCTGTATAATATTGTCTCCAAACGGGGGTTTACCGTACATATTACGTATATTGTACCAAAGTCGCAAAATATTTCATGAACTATCCATAAAAAGAAAACAAAAACCATGAGAAATCTTATGGGACTTAGTAGAAATGTTCCTGGTTCCAAAAAATTTACATGCTCTCAAGTTATCGTGTCTGAGCCAACCACGGATCTGCTGTTGATGCTGACAAGGTCACGTGCCCAGCTGGAAGGCAGAGGAGCCAGGACCTGGCTCCTGGGGGTGCTATACCAAGAGCCCTCACCCCTACACAGCCCGGCCTCAGCTGCTGTGCTCCTGGGAGGGTGCAGCCCGTCATTCATTCGTGCACGCACACATTCAGCAAGTACTCATCGGAGCTTTACTAAGAGTTCAATCATACTCCACTGTGATAGAGACAGAAATGAGTATGACAGTGCCTGCCTTCAAGGAGCTTAGGGTCTAGCCGAGATGTTGAGACCGATGCCCAAAGAACAAAACAGGGCAGAACGTGATGAGGGTTTGAGCACTCACTTCCAGCTGGGATCCAGAAGCCTCCACGGGGAAGGACTGGAGGGGAGAGGGCCCCATGGAGGTAGCCAACTAAGGGAGCCGCGGTCCTGAAGCAGGCTTGTACAGGGAGGGGGTGTGTGACACGTGTGGGAGTGTGGTCACAAGAGTTTCTTGGGAATAGGGTGGAAGGCATGGGTGGGAAAACTCAGGCCAAGGAGGCCTAATGCCAGGGTAAGAAGTTCAATTCACTTGCCAGAAAGAGAGTCCCCAGTGATTTCGGAGCCCAGAAGTGATTGCCGTGGGGACTCTGTGCAGAGCTGGGTGGAGGGGCCAGACCAAGGCAGGGGTCCCTCACGGGACTACTGCAATAGTTTGGAGGGGAACAGAAGGGGCAGGACAATGGGCCCTGGGGTTCTGAGGGTCTGCTTTGGGAACTGAAGACCAGTGGTGCCACCGTCACAACACAGAGGTGAGGAAGGGGAGCTGGTGTGTAGATAATGTCCAAGATGTTAGCAGGGGTACCGAAGGGAGAGACAGTGAGGAACAGAGCCCCAGGAGAGTGCTGCCCAAGCTCTCTCTCCAGGGGCGATTTAAGAAAAATACGATACAATGAATTTCTGAAGAAAGAAATAGAAAATGCGAACCCGCTGGCTGTGTGCCTGGATGTTACAGCAGGGTGAAATTCCCACAAGAATTTCTAAGGGCTTACTCTCCACTTCTGGGCCTGTTTACCAAAAAGACACACTGAGGTCCTAACCCCCACTACCTACGAATGTGCCCCTAGTTAGAAATAGGTCTGTATAGGTATAATTGAGTTAAGATGCATTCGTCTGGTGTAGGGTGGCCTTAATCCAGTATGATTGGTGTCCTTGTCAGAAGAGGAGAAGAGACAGAGACATACAGAGGGAAGGTGCCCTGGTAACATCAGGGGCCAAGATTGTTGCTGGGCAGCTGTGAGACAGGAGTGGCCAGGAATGCCCAGGAACATGAGATGTGAAGAGGGAGGTCTACAACAGATTCTCTTCTAGAGCCTGAAAAGAGAGTATGGCCCTTCTAACACCTTGATGTCAGACTTCTAGACTCTGGATCTGAGAAAAGACATTTCTGGTTTTTAAGATGCCCAATTTGTGGCCTTTTGTGATGGCAGCTCAGGGAAACCCAATAGTACCCAGGGTAGGGGTGGGACTGGCCAGCACCAGAGGCCTGGCAGGGAAGGTCTGGGGTTCTGGATCTAGTCACTCCAGAGGCTGGCCATCCTCTCAGATTGCCACCAGGAAGAGCTAGGCCATTATGGTTGCTCGGGAATAATGAGCTTTGTGATTTACACGGGGGTTCCTGGCGACAAGGCCCAGTGTTACTGGAAAGAAGGAAACTAGCAAGTCTGTATCCCCAAGCTAAACCTTAAACTGGCTCCCCTGTCTATTTAGCTTTTGTCTCTTTTCTCTGACAGCAGAAAATACCCCTTTTACATGTACAGTAAGTCTCATTAGGACAGACGTTTCCCATGGGAAGCCCAGAGAAGTCAGCCTAATTAAAAAAGAATCCTGTTGAAGATTCATCCAGTCCTCAGGTATTTATTCATTACTATTGAATATAATGAGATAATTATCTGTTTACTCATCCCACATCAATAACCCACACCTACCACTTCAGGGGCTCTGGGTTCGGCCACAGCAAAGACTCCACTCTTCAGGGAAAGAGCACGAGAACCTTCCGGCAGGGTCTAGAGACCCTAAAAGTGCAGACACCCCCAAGAAAAAGCTTCCTCATGAGAAGAAAAACCACCAGTTTAGTCCCAACCTTATTTTTACTCCAAACAGGATAAGGAACTGTGTAGGAAAACACCTGCTTTAACAGCTTCAGGTTTTTCAGGATTTAAATTGCACACACACACACACACACACACACACACACACACCCATGAATAACAACTCTGCTAAGAGCAGCGACAAGCCAGGCATATATCCTAGGCAATCCAGATATGCCTCCTCAAGTCCTCCCAACGACCTGGCGAGGGAAGCACAAGTGACCCCAATTAGAAAAGAAAACGCCAGCCTCCCAGAGAACGATCATCTCCAGCGGGGACATGGTGGGGAAGGGGTAAGGGGAAGAGGTCAAGAAAACACCTGCCAGGGGCACCTGGGTGGCTCAGAGGGTTAAAGCCTCTGCCTTTGGCTCAGGTCATGAACTCAGGATCCTGGGATCAAGCCCCACATCGGGCTCTCTGCTCAGCAGGGAGCCTGCTTCCTCCTCTTTCTCTCTGCCTGCCTCTCTGCCTACCTGTGATCTCTGTCTGTCAAATAAATAAATAAATAAATAAATAAATAAATAAATAAATAAATAGAAAGAAAACACCTGCCAATGGGTGAAACAGAGGAAGGGGGTTAAGGACACACTGATCACAATGAGCACTGAGTAATGCAGAGAACTGCCTAATCACTATACTGTACACTTGAAACTAATACAACATGGTTGTTAATTATACCTCAATTTTAAGTTAAAATTAAAAAAAAAAATCTGTCCTGGGAAAACCAACACGGTCACCCCTTTAGTTCTGTATGGTGTGTGTTTCATCACACCTGCCTCCCAGTGCCTGTCATAATCTTGCTGATCACTTCTTTTTTTTTTTTTTTTAAGATTTTATTTATTTATTTGACAGAGAGAGATCACAAGTAGACAGAGAGGCAGGCAGAGAGAGAGAGAGAGGGAAGCAGGCTCCCCGCCGAGCAGAGAGCCCGATGCGGGGCTCGATCCCAGGACCCTGAGATCATGACCTGAGCCGAAGGCAGCGGCTTAACCCACTGAGCCACCCAGGTGCCCCTAGCTGATCACTTCTTATGTCTTCCAAGTGTAGACACAGAAAAGTATTTAATACAAAACAGCGGTGCCAGATCTGACCCCGAGAGGGCTTCCAGGTACCTCTACACAGAGCTGAAGGGCTATTCTGATGAGTAGAACCATGTAGTACACCTTTTGCAACCCGTGAGTGTGTAAAATATTCCCCCTCTGTGGTGGCGGTTCTAGGGGAAGAGCAGAAAAGTCAGAGTCTGCTGGTGTGTTTTTCACAAGCATTCACACACATACACACCTGTTCAGGATTCCGTTGTCAGAACAGGAATGTGTGCAGTTTGCAAAATCTCCCTGATGACTCTGGGACACAACCCACTCTAAGTTGAGACTGACTATAAGAAACGATACAACGAAAGGGGCTGGGACAACTGGTCACCCATGGAGGGCAAACGAAGAAGGCTCCCTCGCTCACACCCTACCACAGAAGTAAAATCCCATTTGGGTCAGGAACTTAATTGTGAAAGGTGGCAAATCTATAAAATCATAGAAAAATATGTTCATGACTTTGGAGTATGTGCTATGAAGAATAAGACTGACAAATTTAACCACATGAAAATGTAAATTTCTGTTCAAAAGTTATTAACTATGGTGAGCATTGCATAATGTATAGAATTGTTGAATCACTCTGTTGTATGCCTGAAATGAATACAATATTGTATATCTACCTACAACATTGTTGTATGTCTACTATACTTCAATTAAAAAAAAGAGAGATTATAAAAAAGTGAAAAAGATACACCACAAACCAGAAGACAATTTGCAGCATCTGCAAACTAAAACCTATGTCATTTCATTCAGAAGACTGGCAAAAATTTTAAGTCTGACCATGCAAGAGTTGGCATGGCTATCAAAATTTTCATGAACTGCTAGTGACAGACAAGTTGTTACAACCACTTCGATAAACCATTTGGCGTTAGCTGGCAAAAATGAACTTATGCAAAGGACTTGTATAGACATTTGGCCAAAGAAGACATAGAAATGGCCAACAGGCACATGAAAAGATGTGCAACATCACCAGTCACTAGGGAAATGCAAGTCAAAACCACAATGAGTTACCTCTTCATAGCCATTAGGATGGGTACCATAAAATTACAAAATAACAGGTGTTGATAAGGACATCTAGAAATTGGAACTCTTGTGCATTGCTGATGGGAATGTAAAATGGTGTACCCGTATGGAAAAAAGAACAGTCGCTCCTCAAAACATTAAAAAATAGAATTACTTCTGGGCACCTGGGTGACACAGTCAGTTGGGTGACCAACTCTTGGTTTCAGCTCAGGTCAGGATCTCAGGGTTGTGAGATCGAGCCCAGTGTTGGGCTCAGTGGGGAGTCTGCTTGAGACTCCCTCTCCGTCTCCCTTCCTCCCCTGTCCCTTCTCTCTAAAATAAATATTTTTTAAAAAATTGGGATTACCATATGATCCAGAATTCAAAGTGGGACTTGAACAGATACTCATACACCCACGTTCATAGCACTATTATTCACAAAAGCCAAGAAGCAGAAGCAACCCAAGTGTCTGTCAGATGAACGGATAAACAGAAATGTGATACACACATCCCATGGGATATTTTTCAGCCTTAACAGGGAATGAAATTCTGATACATGTTGGAACACAGATGAACCTTGAGGACATTATGCTCCGTGAAATAAGCCAGATATAAAAGAATAGATACCGAATGATTCCACTTATAGGCGATACCTAGAGTGGTCAACTTCATTGGGACAGAAAGTAGAATGATGGCTGCCAGGGGCTGGGGGCAGGCAAAATGAGGAGTCACCATTTAATGGATAGAGACTTTGAGTTTTACAAGACATGAAAGTTGTTTTGAAGATGGATGGTGGTGATGGTTGCACAATTCGATATGAACTTAATGCCACTGAACTCTACACCTAAAAACTGTTGAAATGATCCTTTTTATGTTATGTATATGTTACCAGAATTTTTAAAAATTAAAAATTAAAAAAGCAAAACGATTAGAGAAGTTCCAGTGCATGGAGTTGGGGGGCGGGGGGCGCGGGTAATGAGGCATGTGCACAGAAACATGGTTGTGTAATCACACCAACCTGGAAGCAACCAACCAACCAAAAAACATGAAGAGAAGAGATCCTGACAATGGAATAATAAAAAGCAGTAACAACGTGTGAACTCCAGGGATATGCATCAGCATAGACAACTATCAAAAATGCACTGTCACGAGATATACCGTGTCCTAGAAGAATATCTACAGGACCACCCCACTTCTTTGCTTATTTAACATAAGCAAAACTAAATGATATACTTCTTGGATATGTAGAGAGGTGGCACCCAAGAAAGAAAAGCAAGGAAAAAATCAACACAATTCATGATAATGTTGAGTCAAGGGTGGGAGACAGTCGTAAGTGGATTTTCAAACCAACTGGTAATGTTCTAGTGCCTAAGATGGGCATTCTTCTTGCTTTTCTGCTTTAAATTTTACCACCTGGGTGGCTCAGTTGGTTAAGCAGCTGCCTTCAGCTCAAGTCATGATCCCAGGGTCCTGGATTCAAGGCCCAATCAGGCTCCTTGGTCAGTGGGGAGCCTGCTTCTCTCTCTGCCTCTGCCTCCCACTCTGCCTGCTTGTGCTCTCTCTCTGACAAATAAGTAAATAAAATCTTTTTAAAAACTTTACATATAGGGGCGCCTGGGTGGCTCAGTGGGTTAAAGCCTCTGCCTTCGGCTCGGGTCATGATCCCAGGGTCTTGGGATCGAGCCCCACATCGGGCTCTCTGCTCAGCAGGGAGCCTGCTTCCCCCTCTCTCTCTGCCTGCCTCTCAGCCTACTTGTGATCTCTGTCTGTCAAATAAATAAATAAAATCTTTTAAAAAAATTTTACATATAAAAATTTAATAACATGTGTACACTTATGTACATATACATATATGTATATATTAAAATACATTATTTTTATATATAATGCAGTTCATAATTTTTTCAAAGATCATCTAAAAAATCAACACATTTAGAACCCTCTCAAATATCAGGAGGCAAGAAGGATGCCTTCCTCTTACCCCCTCTTTGCAGCCCAGGCAAGAGCCCACTGCGGGTCATAAGATCAGTGAGACTCCATTTCAGTGGGTTGGCTGCCCTGTTCTGGGCTCCCAGGCTTTCCCTACACAGGCTTCTCATTGTCATCAGAACAAGAAACCATGGAGCTGGGTGCGGGGATGAGGAACTCTCTTAACAGGATTTCAGTGCCGCCCTGATCCTTGCAACAAACAGAAGGAACAGAAAACAGTATGTGAGTGCCCCGGCCTTTGACAAAGGGGACCTGACAGATACCACACCATGGTGCAAATGGGATATGCACAGATTCGAGCTCATGCACTCTAACAAAAGTATCCAGACGTGTGAAAGTAAAAAATAAAACAGACAGAAGGAATATGTCAAAGACAAAAAGATAAAGAAATACGGGACTCAGCTCTACGCAGTGGCAGGGGGCAGAGCGAGGAACGGAAACCAGGTTAAGTTTTTATCTCAGAATTTCCACATGAATCTTCTGGTGTGTCTGAATTGAGTAATTTACAATAAAAATCATGCTCTGAGAGGATGGAAAAAAAATATACCGTGTTCCCTTACAGAAGGAAATCAGGAGCTCCAAAAGTTAAAAGGGCTTAAAAATACCAAAGAGACTTGAAATCAAAAAGGAACTCCTGGAAAACGTATTATTACTTGGGTCACTGGAGGAAAATGTGAGCTAGCAGAATGGCATAGAGGAAAAAGAACACCAGACAGGAACCCGGAGATCTGATAGGCTACCACCCGCACCCAGCACATGGCAGAAAACATACTACATCTAACAACGCTGGGTGAGCGTCTCCGCTCTGCCACTTACCAGCCACACGGCAGAGACCAGGTCTGTACCCACTCAGAACCTCAGTTTTCTTATCACTAAAGTAGGAATATAAAAATGCCCACTTCAACGATTAGATGAGCACGTGGGAAAATTTAATACCCAGGGGTACCTAATAAATGTGATACCCCAGGCCTCAGTTTCCCAACTGTGCAAGTCTAAGAAGGAAGAAATGAACTATAACCTCACAGGCTCTACAGTTTTGTTTCTCTACTGTGGTAGGGAGACTAATCCCCCTCCTCTCCCCCAAATGTGCTCTTCCTTGATCCAGGGGATCTGGGATGGCCTTCTGCCATATGGCAGAGGGTAATGACGGTTGCTAAGCAGCCGACCTTACAATAGGGAGATTATCCTGAATTATCTAGGTGGGCTCCGTGTAATCAGAGGGACCTTCAAAATGGAAAAAGGGAGGCAAGACGGAGAATCAGAAATCTCATCCCACCATTGCTGGATATGAAGATGGCCGAAGAGGGTTTTGCACCAAGCAAGTTGGATGTGCCGAGAAGCTGAGAAGGGCAAGGGAACGGATTCTCTATCCAAGGCTCCGGGAAGGAATGCAGCCCTGCAAAACCTTCCTTTCAGCTGATGAGACGAAACTTCAGACTTCCGAACAACAAACAGTATCTTGAGGTAGTAAGTCTGCCCTGCTTTGAAGCCACTCTGTTCGTAGTAATTTGCTACTCCCTCTGCAACTACACAGCTTTACTGGTTTCCAGTAGCTTTCCCTGAGACCTAAGCGCTCCCCACACAGTGTGGCCGAGCCCTGGAACAGGGGCCCTGGCTTCTAGCTGCCTCAAGGCAGCTTGTTCAAAGGGCCTTACGCCAGTCTGTGATACTGTCTGACCTACTACACTTGGGACTGGACCTACATGGTGCTGGGGAGGAGAGAACTATGAAAAGAAAGAAAAAAAAAGAGGACAAAACACTAGCTCACCGGTAATGGACTATTACCTGTATCCGTTCATGTATAGATGAACTTTGTATAGATGTATAGATAAATTTATAATAAATTTATGTATAGACAAATTTGCAGGTGGACATAATTTTCAAAAATTTGTTTTTAAACCTTACAAAACTGCTAGAATGGTGTTCTGCGCTGGTGATTCACAGCCTGTACCCCTGGGGCTAATAATACATTGTATGTTAATGAAACAAAAACAAAAACAAAAACAAAACAAAACAACAAACCCAGGAAGATACCCCTGAACCAAGGTTAGAATGTCTTTTCCAGCTTCTCCATCCTGGGCTCTCGGCTCTGGGCTCCCCCCAAAGCAGTTTAAAGTAACTCATTCAAATTTCCCATGTAGTTTTCAGTTAGTAAGATGATGTACTCTTAATTGCGTTAAGTAGAAAAAGAATACTATTGATTTCTATTACTAACCCCAAAGGAAATGTCTGAGGCGTACAGACGGATGAACTGCCTATGCGTCTTGAAAATGCATAGCATTGTGGCTGTTGTTACACTTGGCTCCCTGCAAAGTCAAGGTTTGGGGAGCTTTGCTAGGTGAAAGGCATAAATTATGGGCTCCTCAAGTTCGTCCTTATATGCTCTACATTTTTTGTAGGAAAAATAAGCGATTCAGAAGTACTAAGTAGAAGTATGCGGAGATATTTGGAACTGGCTTTGAAATATTCACCATAAAGGAAGGGAGGAGAAAATGAAAGAAGGAATAGATAAAACAAGGTGGGCAAGATGTTAATGGTTAAAGCCGGCTGATGATTATTTGCAGGTTCATTACACCATTCTCTCAAGTGCTATCTAAGTTTGAAACTCTCTGTAACTAAAAACAACTTTAAATCAGGTATGCTTTCTACCTGTCAATGCACTCCCACCAAACTGGGGCCAGGCGTCTGGGAGAAGAGTGGCTTTTGCTGCTCTAAGTGGCCAGGCGTGGTCCAGGCTGGGAGAGTCCCTGAGAAGTCAGGCTACAGCTCCCAGGGGCCGAGCTGAACTGGGAGGAAGGAGAGCAGCTGGAATAGGGACAAGGGTCAAGGGAAGCAGGCACTTTTTTTTTTTTTTTTTAAGATTTTATTTATTTATTTAACAGAGAGAGATCACAAGTAGGCAGAGAGGCAGGCAGAGAGAGAGAGGAGGAAGCAGGCTCCCTGCTCAGCAGAGAGCCTGATGCGGGCTTGATCCCAGGACCCTGGGATCATGACCTGAGCCAAAGGCAGAGGCTTTAACCCACTGAGCCACCCAGGCACCCCAAAGCAGGCACTTCTTGAAGACACTGCTTTACCGGTTTCCAGTAGCTTTCCCGGGGACCTAAGCCCTCCACATACAGTGTGGCCGAGCCACAGGAAACACGGGCCCAGGCTTCCAGCTGCCTCCAACCAGCTTGTTCCAAGGGCCATTTAACTCTCCATTAACTTGATTTGATGAGCTCCTGGATGGCCACCAAGTGCACTGAGGAATAAACTCCGTCCAGCAAGCACATTGAAATTTACCGCATCCATTAACGGATATGTGAGCCTGTAGCGCTTGGCGAAAGGCAAATCACTGCTGTTTTCTGATTCCCCCTCATGTCCCTCCTGATCTGTGTGTGCACTGAGCGGACTCCCCTCATCTCTCATGGTTTTCTCTGTAGCTTTATTCTGTGTATGTTTCCCATCCCATAATCTTTCATTTAGTTACGCCATTTGCTACCGCCACCCGTGTAATTATTGCGGACCTGACAGACGTTTCAAGGCAAAAATCCTACAGTCCTCAAACCATGCACTCATCCCACTTCCAAAGGTTCACAGAACCAAGTAGCTTTAGGCACGAGACCAGAGCAGTCAAATGGGACTCAAGAAAACCCTAACCATGTCACTTAAGCGTTCTGGGCCCTGGCACTGAAAAGGAGAGAGCCCAGGCAAAAGATCCATCTTAGTGCTCAGTCTTCAACTCCACTCACCGACTATAAGAGCAACTACATCCCAGACACCACTCTGGCCCACAGGATACAACAATGAAGACAACAATCCCGCCCTGAGGAGGTGCACAGACCAGCCGCACATGGCTTTCTGAATCAACAATCTAACGTTAAGTTCTTTGATTTCCTTGGGCTTCAGGGCATCTGTCCAATGGGTGCTAAAACATCTACCAGCTTGCTGTAGGAGCTATAAAGTACAAGTAAAACCATGACCAGCTTGCTGTAGGAGCTATAAAGTACAAGTAAAACCAAAGCATGAATGAAGCACTACCCTGAGATGGCCATTACCTTATTTCTCAAGGATTTTTCATGCCTGAGCAGGTTCCTGTTTCCCTGAATGCATAGGCACAAGAGAACTCTACAGACTGGATTTTGGTTAGTGGAAGAAGAACCTAGATAAAGTTAAGTGAGTAAAGAGAGCAACATACAACTATTTCTTTACTCACCAACTACTAGGACGGTTTTGCCTATGAACTCACTCAACAGAATGGGCTCTAGGAAACATTAACATGTTTTCCAAGGAGAGAACATTTGTCATAACCCTAAGAAAGGAAACGTTACTCTCAGCTCTTTACAATCAAGATATTTACAGAAACCCTTTGTATGGCCCTTAACCATGCACATAGACCTCCCTGTGACCAGGGACCTGGTGTCAGGTGGTGCTGTTTCACCAAGGTGATGATGGTCTCCTTGACCTTGTCAGTTTCTGAATTACTCAGACGTCTCTGAATACGAGACAGAGATGCTGATGTTGGTCTCTGGAATATGTATCCTTTGGAGAAAACATCCCATCTAGGATAAGAAGTCTTATAAACACTACTGATACACATAGGGATTTCTAAGGGAAAGTCATTCATGCTTCTAGCGGAATACCTTTCTGTCACCACCTCTCCCCCACTGTGCGCACACACATGCGTACACCCCAATACTGCTGGGGGACATGCTTCCAGTGGAATGGCCCCTGCTTGCCCCTTGTTGTCCCAACACTTTAGCGCTCACATTTCAGAGTACGTTTTTCAGATGAACTTATGACATACACCAAACGCACCATTTCCAGACTTCAAGGATGTCTTCTATAGCTAAGCAGACTCTAATCTTAACGCAGTATCTGTAACTCAAGGTTCTGTGCGTGGTTTCTCATTCTGTTGAGCCTGGTTACTGACGTATAATAGCTGCTACAGAATCATTCAGGGTAGAAGTCGGTCAAAAAGGACTCTGTGAGGACCCTCTTCCTACTGCCAAAGCATCGTATTCTACCTCATACCCAGACAAGGTCAGTCTAATCGGACTTTAAAAGGCAGTTCTTGGACAAAACTGCATATATTACGTGGAAGGATAGGAAGGCAGTATCCAAAAAAAAAAAAAAAAACAACTCTGCTTTCTAATCTGAAAGCAAAAGAAATGTCATGTCTTCATTCTCTGCAAATCACATGAGGTCAATTAGACCTTCACAATCTCCCTTAAGGTGGTTTTCTAATTATTTGTGTTATTGGCCAACATTTCTCAGAATATTAAAGACCACCATCTCAAAAATCATGCTATAAGCCCAAAGGGGTTCACACTGAGAGTAGAAAAAGACTATAAAAAATAATTTTGCAAGAGAAAACAAAAATCACCTTAGTTGTCCATTCTTTGAATTCCCTACTCTATGTAAACTGGGGATAAAAATACATCTGTGATCTAGAATGATAATACTGCCTTACAGCAGATAGCGCATAAAAATTATTATTATTTTTCTTTTTTTGAGAGAGAGAAATCGTGCGAATGTGGGGGGAGGGCCAGGGAAGAAAGAAATAATCTTTTTTTTTTTTTTTAAGATTTTATTTATTTGACAGAGGTCACAAGTAGGCAGAGAGGCGGGAAGAGAGAGAGAGGGGGAAGCAGGCTCCCCACTGAGCAGAGAGCCCGGCATGGGGCTCGATGACCTGAGCCATCACCACCTGCCATGACCTAAGCCAAAGGCAGAGGCTTTAACCCACTGAGCCCCCCACGCACCCCGAAAGAAAGAATCTTAAGCAGTCTACACATAGCTCAGAGTCTCGATGGGGACACAATCTCACGACACTGAGATCATGACCTGAGCCTAAGTCAAGAGTCAGATGCTTAACCAACTAAGCCACCCAGATGCCCCTAAAATTATCTTTTTTTTTAATTTTTTAAATTTATTTTCAGCGTAACAGTATTCATTGTTTTTGCACCACACCCAGTGCTCCATGCAATCCGTGCCCTCTCCAATACCCACCACCTGGTCCTAAAATTATCTTTTAAGAGCTACTCTAGTAAGCTCGGCACAGAGGCAGAAAATGGGCTCCTAAGCTTCTCAGTCAGATGACTGCCCAAGAGAAAGGAAAGTCCTCTAGTATGGAAATGAGAGACCAGGCAAGATGTTTTTGGAGGGAAATGCCATTAGCCATGACATCATTGGACTAAACTATTCCTTCTTGAATACTATTGAAACAGGAAAAGTAAGAAAGTGAAAATAATGTTTTTCAGACCAGATGCACTCTATTCAGATTGACATGTTCCCTCAGACAGCCTGTATTTAGGGCATACAGATTTTAACTTCTAGAAGCTCTGACTGAAATCTTTTGCTATCGGTCTCTGTACCATCGTATGAGCCCGACAGACATTGCTAGGCAGCTGGACTTGGACATCAGGCAACCAGACCCTGAACCAGGCACGATGCACCATTAGATTCAAACCAATGCCAAACACAAGAAATGAGGAAGGTGCACGAACGTGCCAAGAGGGAGTCACAACAAGGCTCATCATAGTAAAACTACAACAGGAACAAGAAAATCTGAAGAGGAACCAGAGGGAAAAGTCAGGCTACCAACAAAGAATGACAATAAGCTAGGGAGCTACCAATAGACACCAAAAAATCAATGCCAGAAATAGATACGGAAAATAATGGAATCAGACCTTTGGGAACACTGAGACAAAGTAACTGTTAACCTAAAATTCTCTACCAAATTAAAGTATCATTTCAGAGTCGGGGCAAAATAATGCTATGTTCTAGATACAAAAAAGACCTCTCTTAGAAATGATCTCCTACTTAAGCTTGTTGAAATAACACTAAAAGAGGCATTCCAGCAAGAGGGAAACAGAATCCAGAAAGAAAAGTAGAAACTCGGGTTGGTTAGTGTAGGTCTAAATGGGAAATCCACACCCGTACTTACAATGAAAAGAGAAACAAATGGAAGTTTAAGATTGGGGGTGGGAGGATGAGGAGAACGGCCTTAAATGTCTGTCTGCAAGTCAGAAGGAGCTTGTCTCATTCAGGAGAACGGTAAACACACTTTAAGAGAGTTTATTCAAATTTGCAAAGGTGATCAGTAAAAGAACAGAGAAAAGAAGACAGGACTTCTAAACCCGCAGAGGGAAGGAAAAACAAGTCCAGTGTTTTTGACAGAATGCAGGAAGGTGGGGAAGAAAAGAGAAAAACCACGGTAGGAGAAAATGTAAAACAGAGCAGTAGGATTAAGTCTGGTTACAAATGCAATCACAATGCTCTAAATACACTCTACCTCTTCGGACAAGCTCAGAGTATCTCACACATGCACACCCATACATATACACAAACACTCAAACACAGATAGCGCTGTGGAAAACCGGACATGGAAAAGCTAAAAACAAGTAAAAAAAATTACACCAGCAAAAACTACCTAAAAGAAAGCTGATGTAGCAACAGTGATATCAGACAAACTGGAAAATAAGGCAAAAGCATTAACAGGGATGAAAAATATATGAATAATAGGAAAAGAACAATGTACCAAGTTCTAAAAATCACAGATTTCTATGTGTCTAATAATATAGCAGCTAACACTTCCCCCAAAGGAAGTCATTTCCTTTATTTTACTTAAAGGCCCCCAAACGAGCTCCTGGGTGGCTCAGTCGTTAAGCACCTGCGCTCGGCTTAGGTCATGATCCTGAAGTCCTGGGATCGAGCCCCGTATCGGGCTCCCTAATCAGCAGAGAGTCTGTTTCTCCCTCTCCCATCCCCCTGCCTGTGTTTCCTCTCTCGCTGTGTCTCTCTGTCAAATAAATAAATAAAATGTTAAATAAATAAATACCCCCCAAAAGCCACACTGGTCGGATGGAGGTTGTCCCTGATTTAGCGGTAGATTCTGTCCTGCAAGTGGTCATGGAGCCCTGAGTGGTCCCAATTCTCTAGAAGTTCTGAAGGTATCAAGGGCTGTTTTCCTCCTCTATGTGTCAAGGGACTCAAATCCAACCAAATTCCTCAGAGCTGAGAGGAAAACAAGGGGGATTCAAATGAAGGGAGACACCCCCTTGCCCAGTTGCCCTGAAGTTAGACAAGTTAGACAAGACCTGCTTGGTATCTTCCGTGGTTTCTGCTCACTTCGAGGGCTGTCAATGAGCTTGTGAAGATAGCTCTGAGAACAGCCCCATTCCCCACAGCCAGCCCAGCCCACTGGCGTCTGCCTCTTGCCGCCAGGCACCTTTCTTTGTCCACACTCCGGAAGCCATCTCAGCCAGCCCAGTCTTTAAACACAGGCAGAGGTGACATCACCGAAGGCCACTTCTTATTGCCTTCTCGAAATATCCTTAAAACTCATTAGCTTGAAACTTCCCTGTCTCTGTTTAAATTCTTAACTACTAAATGTCAAAACAGAACCTAGTGCAAGAACTAAACAAAACTCTTTGTAATGAATGTCAACCCCTCTACTAAGTTTAGTTTCGTCTGTTTGTTGTTCTTAAGATGAAAGGAGGAAGCTTTGTGTGAATGTCTGGCCTCCCAGACTTTTCCACCTCGTAAAAGGAACATGAAGGGTTACCATACAGGGAGTACTCACAAATATAGGACTATTTATCTAAAAAGGAGCTACAAGACAGCTTTCCTGAATCTTACAGGAATGTTTTAAAATACCTTCATGTTTTCTTAGGTACCTAACTCAAGTGGGAAGTAATTTGGGCATGAGACACAATAGGGCTTATCCAAGGGAATTTTTTTTAAAAAGTATATACATGTCATATTCCATTGATTTTAAGATACACACTTTCGCATTTTAACATCTCTGAGCTGTCACATGGTATGATCTACGGCATGTCGTGATTTCATTCATTGGCAGTTGATGTTATCTGCTCTTAATGTTACACATTTTCATTGACGACCATCAGTGGAACATGGTCTGTCAATGGAAATGGTCACTGCCAGACAGACTCTGTGACCCAGGATTTTAAAAACTGTGGTGGATTCCCTCCTTTATCCTGTTTCTTCCATGCAGAGATGCCTTAATGTGTAACAGTGGGCACGTTTATACGTTTCACACATACACCCCACTTCTCTTCCAGAAAGGGAAAGGTCTTTTGATCCAAAAATATAATAAAAGTATTGGCTCTGTCCCTTATCAAGTCAACGTTACCCACTGGTGTGAGGTCCTGTTTGCTTACAAGCTGTGTGACTTAGGGCAAGTTCCTTAACATCACTGAAAATGGGTCTGCCCGCCTGGCCCACTGGGTTGCTTAAGGATGGAACTAGGTGAGCCTCTTGGAGAACTGAGTGCTGTGTCTGGCATCCAGGAAATGGTCAGTCGTCTCTGGGAGAGGGTCTCTCACCTGCTTCTCTCCACTGCCCATGGCTACTCCCCTGCCCACTCCCTCTAGAGGAACTCTCAGCAGGTGAGATCCCCCAGCAAGCAAACCACCCTTCACTTTTCTATCTTTCTCCTGCCAGGGTGCTCTAATGCCCCGAGGGCAGGTAAATACACCAAAACCCTAGCACTTAAGGGGTATGTTTTCCAAGGCCCATGCTGGGCCTTCTCCCCGCTGCCCACAGCAGTTCAGAGGCTGCTGGAAGTGGACAGGAGAAAGGGACAGATGGACATGGGAATGCCACTGCATTCTAATGAGAGTTCCTGTCCCACCTCTGCCCTGGAGGCATAGAACTACTTGCCGAATCAGTGATCAGCGCCATCCCAGACCGCCAGAAAGGGGTGCTCTCTCAGTGAGTGACAGGGGACAAGGACAGGAGAGGAAAACAAGCTCAACTGGGGGGTTGGCGAGAGAGAGTATGAATGGGATGAGGGGCGGGTTAAACCAAACCACGGCCAGGCAAAGGCCACTGTCATGCACCTGCCAGGATCTGGCCTCCGACTTGTTTTAGGAAAACTGTAATTAATGGCCAGGGAGCCTCGCAGTCTCTGCCCTTGACAACTTCTGTGGTCATAAACGCCCGGCTCGAGACTATGAGTTGGCGACCTCACTGGAGCAATTACATGGTGTGGCTCAGTGGTCTGGGGCCTCGGCTTTGATGCAAAGAGGTCACTCCAAGGCCTCATCCTCCTACTGTCCTGGCAGGGACCACTGCTGATCTAAAGATCGCCTGGGGAAATTTAAAAAAAAAACATGATGCCTGGGTCCTTCCCCCCACCCCCAGGTGGTGACATAACTGGCCTGGGTGTGGCTTGGGCATCAGGATTCCGAAAAGCTCCCCAGGGATTCTGTAATGCGGCCAGGGTGGGGCACCACAGGGCTAAAAGGGTCACAGGCCCGGCTCAGGTCCCTTTCACTACCCAATAAAAAGCAGTGGAGCGAAAGACACCTTGTTACAACCTGCTCTGAGTGCAGCTGTGCTCTAATCCTCCTGCAAAAAAAAAAAAAAGGACGCAAATGTCTACGTGATCCTTTCAAAGGGCACCTCTTTTTTTTTTTTTTTTAAAGATTTTTTATTTATTTATTTGACAGAGACAGAGATCACAAGCAGAGAGGCAGGCAGAGAGAGAGAGGAGGAAGCAGGTTCTCCGCTGAGCAGAGAGCCCGATGCGGGGCTCGATCCCAGAACCCTGAGATCATGACCCGAGCCGTAGACAGCGGCTTAACCCGCTGAGCCACCCAGGCGCCCCCAAAGGGCACCTCTTAAGGTGTCTTGCAACAGCTGACAGTGAAGGCAAACACGCTGTGCCCACCTCCGTACCCACCTCTTCACAGGGTTAAGAAAGCATAGGCTGGCCCCGCCCTCGGCAAAAGAGTCATGAGCCAACCTCTGGACTTCTAGGACTGGAAGCCAGATACAGAAAGAGGGAGCTAAGAGAGCTTGCCTAAGGTGCTGGGCAAACCTTGCACATTTCCCTCCTGATCGGGTCAAACAAATCCTTTAAGGGGAAAGAAACTGACACCACGGTCAGGGCCAAAGGCACCAACATCACCACGTGCTCACCGGGTCAATCAGGACTCTTCCTCTGAAGCTCCAGCGGGGGGAGTTGGAGGGAGTGTCCAGTTTAGTTTTTGGTACTCCACTAGTGGAGGGGTTGGTCCTCCTCCAAGGACATTTGGCGATGCCCACTGACACAGTCACAAATCGGGAGGAGGCTATTACTTACATCTCATAGAGCAGAACCAGGAGTGCTGTTCATCATTCTGCAATGCACAGGACAGCAACCCCCAACAAAGAATCATCCAGCCCCAAGTGTCCATACTACTGAGGCTTAAGAAGCCCAAGTGATTTCTTTTCTTTTTTTTTTTTTTAAGATTTTTGTTTATTTATTGGAAAAAAAGAGAGACAGATAGTGAGAGAGAACAGGAGCAGGAAGGAGAGGGAGAAGCCAGCTCTCCGATGAGCAGGGAGCCCAGTGTGGGACTGGATCCCAGGACCTTGGGATCATGACCTGAGCCAAAGACAGGCGCTAGGTGCCCCGCCCAAGCGATTTCAATGTGTGATGTTTTCATGATGGTTATATGACATCTGGTGACCCTATGAGTAACCTTGTTTAAAAATAAATCCAAACCCAAACCCAAAATCTTGGGAAACAAACAAGAAACTCCCAGCATTACTTCAAAATTGAAAAGCACAAGAGTCACATGGTCTAGTCCCTAACATGGACTCAGTCAGCCAGTGGGAAAACTGCCTCCAGTTCACGTGAGAGAACCTTCCTGCAAATCTCCTCTATCAGGAGCATTTAAAGCTCTTGATCATTAAAAGTGTTTTATTTTTTTTTAAGATTTTATTTATTTATTTGACAGAGAGATAGAGAGCACAAGAAGGCAGAGTGGCAGGCAGAGGGAGAAGGAGAAGCAGGCTCCCCACTGAGCAGGGAGCCCGATGCGGGGCTCGATTCCAGAACCCTGGGATCATGACCAGAGCTGAAGACAGCCACTTAACCAACCAAGCCACCCAGGTGCCCCTAAAAGTGTTTTAAACGCATGTATTAGACCCAAACCAAGGCAACTCTTGCCTAAAATGACATCATCTTTAAATCATGCTTTTCCTATGATTTACAAATACAATAAATGGAAAACTCTCAGAAATGATTGTTTTACTCGTTCATGGGAAAAGTCATCAATGCCCATAAACAAACACAGACCATGAAGCATTTGAAAGCCTCTTCATATCCCCACTCTCCATGTGCTCTTCGAACTGACTGCAGGGACATGCCTGGTGCCCTGACACCCCACGACTGGTTTCCCCACACTGCCCTCCTGCTCACCCAGACCTCTGGCCAGAAAGACGAAGCCACATACGATGGGAGGACAACTGCTGAGGGTCTACCCCGACTCTTCAAAATGAAGTAATGAACACAAATGCAGCTTTGATAAATAGACATTGCTTTGTCTGGGCCACCAGCTCCCATCAGCATCCCAAATCGAACAGCAACCCAGTTCAAATGCCAACCACCTGATGAACACGCCCTACATTTTCCACATTCCCTCATTCCAGGAAAATGACCGTGGGTCATGAGAAAGAGCACCTGTGATGTTGGGGAACACACGAAGCCCAGCCATCCCCCATGAACGTTCTTTCAGTAAAAGGATTAACCAACCTGTACAAATAAACCATGAGGGAAAGTGCCCAGGGAGAGCTTAGGGTCTCTCTTTTGTCTGAGGCTCATCCTTGAGTCAGAAATGCAAATACTGCCAGAGTAACTGCTCAACAGCAAGACATTCCGTGTGCTTGAGCAACTGTACGCCAGTTCCACCTGGAGTCTTTGCAATGCTGAGTAATTTTTGATGACTAGGGGGAAAAATGAAAACTGCTTATTTGGCTCATAATCATACTACTCAGTGTACGATGACTCGCACTTGAGTCAGAGAAATACCCAGAAAGTATACTCGGGAAACAGATAATACCGTGTGGTGTTTTCTAAGCATGTCTATCTCTCTGACTCTTGACTCTTGACTCTGCATCTGAAGACAAGTTACCTAAAGTATATCACATCAATAACGTGACTTACAGCATGTAAATTTGACAGACTCGAGTATCGACTGCAAACTTTGAAAGGAGACGTATTTTTATTCAGTCCCATAGCGCAAACTTGATGCAGTTAACATTCCAGTGAAGTCTAGAGCAGAAATACATGCTCTGTCTCTACTTTGATCATTTTTAAAGACAGGCAGCGGAGAACACAGTCTATCTCACTGTAATACACAAGTTCCGGGTCTAATTGCTTACACAGCAGTAGGTAACATGTTTCTGCAATGCACCCCGCATTATAAAAGATCCCTCCACGTTATAAAAGTGGTGTTGAGGAAGAGGAGAAATAGGTGGGTCTAAAATCTCTGGGGCTTGCAAAGCAAAGGCTGCTCGAACAGCCTGGTTGCTTCTGATGTGGCCACTCCTGGGGGGGCGTCACCCTCTGCCCAAAAGGTCAGTTGAGCCCTCACAGTGCCCGCAGGTGACCTGCTGTAGGAAATAGCTATACAGGAGCCCACCCAGCTCACCAGGGACAACTGGGTGTGGCCCAATCCCAGTGATGGACACCCAGAGCCTGTGTGAATAGGAAGCAAGCACACAGAAAGCAGCTTTCCTTATCGCTAACCAAACAGGGTGACTTCATGACCCACACACAGTCATTGTCAAAATACTTGACCTAGAGTGGAATTACTGGTTTGTACGAACTGTCCTGGGGTAAACATTTACAGGATCGGAAATTCCTCACCAGGAGGTCTGTAAATATTTTACGGCTCTTTCTCAAGGAGAAATAAAGAGGATGAAACTTTCACCCATTCAACACGTATTTACTGAATGCTTGATAAGGGCAGGGATGTGCAGAATACACCTGCGTCCTAGAAGGCAGAGATAGGAGTGTTCTGAAAGGCCAGTGAGGGGTCCAATGAGACTCAAACTGCTGGCTGGAGCAGACACAGCAGTTTCATGATTTATACTGCTATGTCATCAAGACTGTATTGGCAGAGATCGATGGAACAGAACAGGATTGAACAGGATATGTTCAACTGAGTTCTGACAGGGTGCAAAGTAATTCAATGGAGGAAAGACAGCCTTTTTAACAAATGGCGCTGGAACAATTAGACATCCGTAGGTTAAAAAAAAAAAAATGAACTTGACCTAAGTCTCATGCCTTATACAAAAATGAATTCAAAATGGATGCAGAAAAAGGAAAACCCTCTTATACTGTTGGTGGGAACACAAACTGGTACAGCCACTCTGGAAAACAGTATGGAGGTTCCTCAGAAAGTTAAAAATAGAGCTACCCTATGATCCAGTAATCGCATTACTGGGTATTTATCCAAAGGACACAAAAATATGGATTTGATGGGACACATGCATCCCAATGTTTATCAACAATAGCCAAACTACAGGAAGAGCCCAAATGTCTATTGACTGATGAATGGATAAAGAAGATGTGATGTATACATGCAATGGCATATTACTCAGCCATCAAAAAGGATGAAATCTTACCATTTGCAGCAATGTGGATGGAACCAGAGAGCATTATACTAGGCGAAAATGTTAGAGAAAGACAAATACCATACGATTTCACTCATATGTGGAACTTAACAAAGAAGACAGATGAACATATAGGAAGGGGGAAAGTGAAAAATGAGAGAGGGAAATAAACCATAAGGACAACAGAGAACAAACTAGGGTTGCAGGAAGGGAGGTAGGTGGGGGATGGTTTAAATGGAGAATGGGTATCAAGGAGGGCACTTGTGATGAGCACTTGGGGTTGTGTGTAACTGATGAATCATTGAATTCTATTCCTGAAACCAATAGTGCATAGTATATTAACTAGAATTATAAAAAGATGGACCATGGATTTAAATGTAAAACATAAAACATTTTAAAAAATAGAAGAAAATATATTCAGAATCTAGGGGTAGGCAAAGAGCATACCATAAAAAGAAGCATTTATAAACTGAACTTCATCAAAATTAAAAACATTTGCCAGATGGGGTGCCTGGGTGGCTCAGTGGGTTAAAGCCTCTGCCTTTGGCTCGGGTCGTGATCTCAGGGTCCTGGTATCAAGCCCCACATCGGGATCTCTGCTCAGTGGGGAGCCTGCTTCCACCTCTCTCTCTGCCTACTTGTGATCTCTCTCTCTCTGTCAAATAAATAAAAAAAATCTTAAAAAAAAAAATTTGCCAGGAGGGAGAGAGACTCCACTGAAAGGACAAAAGACAGGCTTGGAGTGAGAGAAAATACTTGCAAACCATATATTCAACAAAGGACTAGTATCTAGAATACAGAACAAACTCTGAAAACTCAACAGTAGTTTAAAAAAAAAAACAAAACAAGCAAGCAATCCAATTAGACAATGGGCAAAAATTGTCAAGAGATGTTTCACCAAAGAGGAAACACACACGGCAAACATCACAGGAAAATATGTCCAACATCATTAGCCATTAGGGAAATGCAAATGAAAGCCACAGTGAGGGGTGCCTGGCTGGCTGTCAGTGAAGCATGTGACTCTTGATCTCGGGGTTGTAAGTTCGAGCCCCCTGCTGGGTGCAGAGATAACTTAAAAATAAAATCTTAAAAATAATGATAATAAAATAAAACCACAATGAGGTATTCCTTATTAGAATGACTAAAATAAAAAACAGCGCCAACACCAAATGCTGGTGAGGATGCTGGAAGCAGTGTCAAATGGAGCGGCCACTCTGGAAAACAGTTTGGCACTTTCTTAAAAAACAAAACAACACAAAACAAAAAAACCTAAAAAACAACTACGATACTACCCAGGAAATGACATCCCAGGCATTTATCCCAGAGAAATGAAGATTTACGTTCCCACAAAAACCTGCACACCAATGTTCACAGTGACTCCATCTGTAAAAGCCCCAAACTGGAGAAACATAACAGATGTCCCACATCTAGCGAGTGGGTAAATGACTACACACTAGGGCTCATGCATGCCTTGGAACATCTCTGGAGAATGCTGCAGAGTGAAGAAAGCCGATCCCAAAAGGTGACATAGCAAATGAGTCCCATTTATATAAAGTCTTGGAATGACCAAATTATCAAAATGGAGAACACAGCAGTTGTGGGGATGGAGATGGAATGGGGACAGGAGGGAAGCTGGTGTGGCCATAAAAGGTCACCGTGAGGGATTCTTGTGGTGATGGAATTATTGTTCTCACAGCTTGACTGAATCAATGTGACTGTCCTACTTCTGGCACCATCCCAGAGCTTACCACCTGGGGAAACGGGGTAAAGGGTACGTGAGACCTCCTGTTAACTATTTCTTACAACTGCCTAGGAGTTTACAAGGATCTCAAAACAAAAGGTTTAATTACAAATAAATAATACTATACTAAAAACACTATACTAAGAAGTATGTAGGGTGTATTTCCAATTTCCTATGAAAAATGAGCTGTATCTCTGGGATGCTAACATAAGGAAAACTTTCTCTCTCTACTTTTTGAACATTCTCTAGCCAACATGTAACAGTTTAATCACACAGAAATGTTTGTTCAGAGGTCAGAAAAGTGTTATAGAAGGCTTCGAGGACGAAGTGGCATTTCTGGGAGAATCTTAAAGAATGGGCAGCATTTCAACAGATAAAAGAGGCATCTTGGAACAGTCCTGGGGAAAGAATGGCCAACACCATGGAACCATGGAACCATCGGAGGGAGAGGGCCATAGGAGGCCCCCATGGGAGTGAGTGGTAAGACAGGCTGGGAGGCCTGTGCTCACTGCCTTCAAAGGTAAATTCTGCTGTCCTTCTTCCTGTAATTTTCTCTGTAGAGATGAAAGCAGCAGCTTAATAAATACTTCTGAAAGCAGAAATTAATTTTATATGGAAGCATTAATGGGTCAAAGAAAGACACAGGTGCTCTTCCTCACCAACACACTGAAGCAGGGAGCCTAGAGCTGCTCTCTCCTCCAGCAGCTTGCCCTGAAGACCACAATCAAGATGGCCCCATGAGTGCTTACCTCCTGTCCTGACCTAGGAACCTGCCTCTTCCTCCTGGGCCTACAGAGAAGGGAGAGGGCGGGGCTAGAGATAAAGCCCTAAGGAAAGAAGGAGTAGAGGAGGGTTTCTGGGAGTCAGGAGACCTGGGGTAGTGGGGTAGCCCCCATTCACAACCTACCCAGACCTCGCCTTCCTCGTGTAGGTGATGGGGAGGTCGGATAACTCAGCTCTAAGATTCTTCTGGCTCTGATGCTCCATTGGCCTAAGGTCCCCAGGCCTGGGTCTGGCCATGCATGCCAGATCCCAGGAGAGCCACCAAACTCAGTTACTCCTTCCAAAGTCCTGCCTGTGTCTTTACCACCATTTTCTTTCTTTTCCAACCTAACCCCCACACTACGTGGAAGTAACATAGTCCTCTGACAACAAAACTTAACAAAAAAACACAACCCAAGAAATGAAAGCATTTCAAAGACTCGAACCTGGGAAAGCCACCCATTGCTCTTGGAGCCACCACCATAGCTCACCACAAAGAAGGAAATGCGACTGCCCAGGGAGAGCACCAGGGAGTCCCCATGGAAGAGAGCACACGGACCATTGCAAAGTGGGTCACAGGACTTTTACTGGCCTTCTAGAAGACCTCAGTATGATTCTGTCTTGACTTTGACAAGAAATTGCTCCAAGGGCACCTGTTCTGAGTGACCAGAACAGACTGTGATAGCTCTCCCTGTGCCTTTCCAGTAACAGCATGAGATTAGCCATTAGTACTATTTATCATTGTTTAACTGAACACACACCCCCCTGCTTCCCAGACACCCAAACTGTTCCATTTACAGCTTAAGCATTCAAAATTATTTATGCCAAATCTTCCTACAGTTGCTGGACTCTTCCTCATCCTTCCCAGCCTGTGAAATCTGGATTTTCTGGCCGGGTATTTATTCTCTCCGTTGAGGGGGCTCTACTCTAATTCCATCCCTGCCTACTGGTCTGATGAGAACCTAAAAAGGCCATTTCCCTATAGACCCCTGTGCAGACACTGCATGTATATGAACACACACAGATACATACACAGATATATACATGTGCACACACACACACACACACACACACACACACACACACACATACACACCCCAGACTGTACTTGTATTTTAGTGTTTGGGAAGAAGACTTAACCAGACACCCTGATTCTTCCTGCTCCCACTCTCCTCCCATTTCATTCTCATCCCACCCTCATTATTAACTCAGCAGGCCAGCTAACTGGGATATCATTCAGGGCACTGCATTTCTCCCCACTTCCTGTTCTCTAGTTAGAGTCACCCTGCCCCCCCTGCTCCCAACTCATGAGACCAGCAAATGGAACCAGATGTTACTTATTCCTCCCGAGGTATCTTGGAGAGCCTGCCAAGCTAACACAAAGAATGCCTGCCTGGACTCTGCGTGCCCTGCCGGCCCGCAGTCCACCGTTGACTGGGCCAGGAGCGAGGCCCCGACTGACTCCACAGCAGCTGCCAACAACCTGGTTAGTGTCCAAGAAGATGCCCTGGAATGAGGACTCGGCCCAAAGATGCTTTGCACTGGCTCACTCAAGCATATCTTTTTCTTATGGGGAGGACCATAAAGTTTGGAGACATAGATGATGTTTTATTAAACTATAGCGTAATAGCAATAAACCATTTATTATGTTCGTACACCTATGCTTCCAGACTTTAGGGCTGTCTGAGAGTTTAAATGCAATGACACACAGAGAAAACTCCTCACCCACTGGTTGAGAAAAAAGCAGAAAGACTAGGACTTAGTCTGTTCAGACTGCTGTCAAATACTATGGACTGGGTGGCTTAAAGGACACGCATTTATTTCACACAGTTCTGAAGGCTGGGAAAGCTAAGATCGCGGTGCTGGCAGATAGGGTGTCTAGTGAGAACCCACTTCCGGGTTCACAGACGGCCATCTTCTCACTGTGTCCTCAATTGGTGGAAGGGGCAAGGGAGCTCTAGAGCATCCTTGAAAAGGGCACTAATCCCATCCACAAGGGCTCTACTTTCTTAATCCAATCATTTCCCGAAGGATCCTCCTCCTCATTCTATCCTATTGGGAATCAGGATTTAACTAAGAATTGGCAGGGGGTTGGGGATATAAACATTCAGTCTCTAGCAAATACCTACAGAGAATATAAGTAGAAGCCATGATGTAACGAATCCATGAGTTTAAAAAGCCCCAGGGCAAATGGGAACTGGTGAGTAGCAGGGTAGAAGTAAATTAACAGAGACAGGCAGGGACAAAAGTGCTGAGCCATGAAAAGGAAGACCACGGGGGTTACTCGGGGGGTTACTCGTGGCACTCCAGAGTGCCACTAGAAAGCTTCCGCTAAACCCCAAGTATCACATCCTGTTTTGGCAACACAGCACACTGAACTGTCTTGAGCCTTCCCCCCAACAAACACCTAGAAATGCTAAAGAAAACATAAAAAGCAGAAATTTATACACAGCTGACTGACAGAGTCACAAAAGGAAAATTCCCTAGTATCAGAAATGCATTAGGGATTAAAGAGGTAGAGGGCAGGAGGGAATGGTGGCAGTTCTCTTACCCAGAAATAGGCACTCTAGCCAGGGACATGAGAAGAATCTTTGATAAATGCCCCAGACAACCCACTAAAGGGATGTACACCATTGAAACTAAACTAAAAATCACTTGGGAAGCGGGAGAGTAATAACCTGCTCACGACATTGGGCGGTGACAAAAAAAATATCCTTGAAGTATAAAAATATTTAGATGTATGCCACATGCAAGTCTGATAACCAACTGACACAACCCCTTTGGGACACAACTCCATGAGCCCAAAATTAACAAGTGTATTTGGACCAATAATGCTACTCAGGCATTTGGAAAAGACCAATGCAAAAATCTCACCAAGTGGAACTCCCAACAAGAAATGAGCTCATCTTAAAGCTCATAAAAAAAAATCCACTTTAGGTGAGAGACAACAGATCGGGAAAAACAGAGGGATTGATAACACACAAGAACTCAAGAAAACGGAACAAATTGAAAGAGGCCGAGACTTAAAAATGTTTCAAAATTTAAGCAAGAAATAACATATGGTAAGGGAAAAAAGAAATTTATGAAACAGAACAAGCAAATTTCAAAATTCATTTCATTGAAATCAAAACTTAGTGGATGAAGAAAAGAATAATTCTTTTGTGAAGAAGAGAATTCATAACTTGGACAAGAAATGAAGTAATTATTCAAAATAAAGCACAGTGGGGCACCTGGGTGGCTTAGTCAGTTGAGCATCCAACTCTTGGTTTCAGCTCAGGTCATGATCTCATGTCCTGGGACTGAGCCCTACCTATGACTCTACACAGCAGGAGGTCTGCTTGAGATTTTTCTCCCTCTACTCCTCCCTCCCCATTCTCTCCTGTGAACAAGCATGCATGCACACGCATGCACTCTCTCTCTAAAATAAGTAAATAAATAAATTATATATATATATATATATATATATAACACAGATAAGAATAATTTTTTTAAAAAAAAGGACAGTTAGGTGAGATGGTGGTGGGTGGAAGAAGAATGGCCAGCAGAAGTTCCTACATAAAACTAATAGGAATTCTAGAAGTGATACAGAAAATGGGGGAATAAACACTATTTAAAGACATAATTTCCCTACTGAACGTTATTCAAAGAGTGAGAATTTTCCAGATTTCACAAAAGACATAAACTGACTGACAATGAGTGTTGCCTAAAGTATAAAAATAAATCTAGACACATCTGGTTGAAACTACAGAATACCAAACACAAAAAGAAAAGCATAAAAGTAACCAGGAAGTAAAAAGAGATCATCTACAAAAATGAGAATTATTTGACAGCACACCTCTTGACAACAAAATACAGCCAGAAGATAATAAAAAATACTATCTTTGATATGTTAGGATCCTATGCCCAACTAAATATGTTTCAAGACTGAGGATGACATAAAAGCATTTTTAGACAATACCATTTACTGAAAGAAAACACTCAAGGACATGTTAAGGGATCAGCAAGAAGAAAACTGAACTCACAAGGAAGGAGTAACACTCAAAAAGCAATGATAACAGATTGGAAAATATGTAAATGAATCTAAATAAGCATTAACTGTTAAATTAGCCAACTTTTGGGGGGATGCTTTTAAAAAGATAAAACTAAAATGATACTACATAATAATAGTATGAAACACAGGAGCTGACTGGAGTTGAAGCTTTCTAAGATGCTTAATATTATTAAGGAAAAGAATCAGGATAATGATTAATTTTAGACACTAAGTCAAACAGGCATGTTAAATATGTAAGAGTAATTTTTAGAACAGTAATACAAGTTCCTAATCAAGCAAAAGAACATGAGAATTGAAAATTCAATCAATCAAAGAGAAATTGACATAAAAAAATAGAAAAAAGAAATGAAAAGGCTTGGAATTTACAAACATAAAATACAATGATAGAAATAAATTCAAACATATCAATAATCATAATAAATGTAAATGGATTAAATTCACAAGTTTTTGTTAAAAAAGAAGATAGTATCAGATTCCATTTTTAAAAAGAGAACTATAGACGAGTCACAAGAAATACATCTAAAACATAATGACTCTGAAAAATGGAAAGTAATGGAAGCGCAAAAAGCTATACCAGACAAATTAAAAAAAAAAAAAAAAGAAAGAAAGAAAGAAAAAAGAATACATTAGAATAAAGAGGTCATTATCAAATGATGAAGGGAACAATTCATCATCAAAAACGGTCCTAAAAAAACAGTTCTAAATCTGTATGCATTTATATTCAAAATATATAAGCAAAATTGACAGATTACAAGGAACTATAAATACAAAATTATAACAGGTGATTTTAACAAAACTTTATCCTAAATAGATCTATTTAGCAGACAAAACAAAACTATAAAGGATATAAAAAATTTGAACAACACAATTAACAAGTGATCTAAAAAAACTTTCCAAATTGTTGCCATCCACAACACTGTAAACTGTAATTGTTTACAGTCCACGTGGACTGTAAATCAAATGTGTAACTACCTTTTAAAAAACAGAACTGAATAGAATTGAAAATATCAAAATGCATCCCATATGGCAAAGATAAGCATTATTTTGTGAGACCTTTATGTTTGTATTTTGAGTGATGATATAAAATGTACTCCTTGTTGTGAGTTCAAATTTGGAAGTCTTCAGTCTAATGGATTTAAAGTCCATTAGAGTATATGGAGTATATGCTTTCCTCTCAAGCAGTCAAGAAATATTTATTAAATTTGAATCATTTACTAGCCACAGAAGAAGTCTCAACCAAACCCTGAGAATCAATACATACCCTGAATGGTGCTGAAAGATGGCCCACAAGAGCTATCTGGCTGCTAACCGGTTCCCTGTGGCTTCATTCAACAATCCCTAGGGTGGATGGGTAGGAGGGGTAAGAGCAATCCAAAGATACAAACTTCCAGTTATAATAAATAAGTCATGGGATATAATGTACAGCATAATGACCATAGTTAATACTGTACTGCATATTTGAAAGTTGCTAAGAGAGCAGATCTTAGAAGTTCTCATTACCAGAAAAAATATGTTTGGACCTATGTGTTCAACAAGGAATGTTAACCTGTTATTGGGGTGATCATTTTGCAATATATACAAATATTGAACCATGACACCTGAAACTAATATAATGTTATATGTCAATTATACCTCAATAAGAAAAAAAAAAAAAAAAGAAAAGCCCCGTTCCCTGAAATGATCTAGAATATGTTTCTGTCCCTTGTAAGTGCCAACTAAATTGGCCAGTTATTATTGTGTCTAAGATATAGAAGTACTCGAAAACTTTGGTAGAATGAAATACTGCTCAGTGAAAACAATCTTTAAGACGTTGAAACTAAGCTAAGATTAACCATTTTCAACCTGTCCAGATAATTCATCATAGAGTTGATTACTAGAAGAAATATACTCCTAAAAAGGCAAAAATGTTTTGAGCTTGCACAAGTGGAGAGGTGTACCAGAATTGGGTGCATGGACCATGATGCAAAGAGGCACAAGGAAGCTGGCTAGACAGAAGGGACAATTCCAGATAGTTTCATATTGCCAACCCTCTTTAACCATCTTATTTACCAATGGAGACAGTGACTTTTCTAAGACCCACTCTGTTCAAAGGGGACCAGAGGGCACAGATTATTCTCATCTCGCTCTGCTGCCTTTCTTTCACTCCAGGATTTGACAGGGGGTGGGAAACCCAGCTGGGAGACAGGGATGATCCCAGGCAGGAAGCGTGTCTCTATGTCTAGAGAGGCAGCCAATCAGGAGCCAGGGTAAATTCATGTGTTTAAGTGGAGAGTCCCATGGTAGGAGTTGGGGAAGCGTTGAAGGTAAAACAGAGAAGGGAGAGACCGGAAGTAGTATATCTGCCTTTAATGTGTCGATGGCATAGAATCAGCTCTCAAATATTCACTTGAGAGAAGACTGGTCAAAGTATGGGTAGAATAGAGAATCTAAAAATTCTTATTTGAGGTTAAACCCGACCACCTTAAAGTACACAAATCAGAGGCATTCACAGGGTTGTGCAGCCATCACCTTTATCTACTTTAAAACCTTTTTGTCACTCCAGAAGCAGACCCCAGACCCATTAAGCAGTCCTCTCCCTTCTCCACAGCCCCTGGAAACCACTGATCTATTTTCTGTCTATGGATTTACCTATTCTGAATAAATGGAATCATGCAATATGTCCAGTTTCTTTTCCTTGGTCTATTTTCGTGGCCCATCCACGTACAGCATGTGTAAGTGAGAGAGAAAAATGAAATCTTGCTATTTGCCTCAACATGGATGGAACCAGAGGGTAGGATGCTAACTGCAGTAAGTCAGTCAGAGAAAGACAAATATCATCTGATCTCACTGACATGCGTGGAATTTAAGGAACAAAGCAGAGGATCACAGGGGAAGAGAGGAAAAAACAAAACAAGATGAAATCAGAGAGGGGGACAAACCGTAAGAGGTTCTTAATCATAGGAAACAAACTGAAGGTTGCTGGGGGAGGGGGTAGGGTAACTGGATGATGGACACTAAGGAGGGCGTGTGATATAATGAGTACTGGGTGTTATATAAGACTGATGAATCACAGGCCTATACCTCTGAAACCAATAATACATTATATGTTAATTAATTGAACTTAAATTTAAAAATGTTTTGAGGGGCACATGGGTGGCTCAGTAGGTTAAAGCCTCTGCCTTCGGCTCAGGTCATGATCCCAGGGTCCTGGGATCGAGCCCCACATCGGACTCTGCTCAGCAGGGAGCCTGCTTCCTCCTCTCTCTCTCTCTCTCTCTCCCTCTCTGCCTGCCTCTCTGCCTCCTTGTGATCTCTCTCTGTCAAATAAGTAAATAAAATCTTTAAAAAAAAATGTTTTGCAAAAATCATGTTTTCAGGGGCTCCTGGAATGGCTCAGTTGGTTAAGCGTCTGCCTTTGGTTCAGGTCATGATTCTAAGGTTCTGGGATCCAGCCCCACATGGGGCTCCAGACTCGGTGGGGAGCCTGTTTCTCCCTGAGCCCCTCTCCCCACTCGTGTGCGCTCGCTCTCTCTCTCTCTCGCTTTCAAATAAATAAATAATCTTAGAAAGAAAGCAAAGCGAAGAAAAGAAAAGAAGAAAATTCCTTAGACCGCAAAAGCAGAAGGGCAGAATGTGAAGGCATTCTCAATGCCAGCAGGAAGGGAGGTCAGGGTACCCGCCAGTGCTCCCGCCAGAGGGACCAGCAGGACTGCAGCACCGTGGACACAAATGGGAAAGACAGGGAAGAGTCAGGTGGGGCTGAGGGTGGCAAGTCTGATTCTGGACTCTCTGAGTGTGAAGTGCTCGGGCAAATCCGTCTGGCAGAAGCCCACCGGGCCGCCGCACGGACAGTGTGCAGTCCCGGGAGAAGAGCCCCCCGTGGCAGCAGCTACGGAGCCCAAGAGGCACGGAGACGCCCTGTCTAACTGTCCTCCCAGGCTGAGAGGGACACGGTCGTCTGCAGCTACTTCCGTCATTCAGAGACACAGGCGACGCACGAACTCCCCTTGCCTTTTCCGGAATGTGACTCATCCGCTTACGAAACTTCAGAGGAGAAACGATAACGAGCGGGACTCAAGATAGAGAGAACAGTACAGTCCCCCCTCAGCAAAGCTCCCAGTGCCTTCCCTTCCGGCTTTAGTAAAGAGAATCCACTCACAAAGCCCACAGCTAGCACTTTCCAGTAAGTATCTCCTCTACCACCTTTGAACCTTGGGGTGCCTGGTTCCATCATTCTCTCCTTCCCGCACTGTCTAGAGCATCTACCTTCTGTAGACTCTGGTCAGTTTTAGGGTTTGTTTAGAATTGTGAGATTTGGTGCCAAGACGCCATCCCCCGGCTGGACTGCAGCTCTCCAGGTAAAATAGGGACTGCAGCCCAGCTGGGCCATGCCTGCGGGGGACTCTAACCCATAAAGACAGGGAGGGGCTGGCCTGCCACCTCCTCTGTGTACAGTCAGCCTCAGCCAATATCACCGTTCTCTAAAGACCCCTGCCTCACCCCTGCCTGGCCTTGAACGTCAGTCATCATTTCTCTCCCTGAGGAGCTATTTGTGGCTTGACGCCAAGTCCCACACAAATCCAACTCCGTGGGGGCAAGAGAAACTGCTTGCTTCAAATATATTTATTTACTCACTTATATGTACATATAATTTAAATATTTATATGCAGGCATTCACACATACAACATTTGTAAAATGGACTCCTAAGATGTTTTCTGCACCCTCAAGGTCAGGCTCAAACTGGAAATCCTGAGGAAAGAAACCATTATGGCAAACCTTCTAGCAGACTTAGAGCGAAAGGGAAAGAAGGAAGTAAAGGACAGGGAACTCAGTGCGGAGGTAAGAGACCCACAAGGAGAGGAGAAATCCCCCCAATCCCTTGGGGTAAGTGCACACCTAAGGTAGGGAGCAAGGGATACCCATGATGAAAGAACGTTCTCAGACTCTATCTCCTCCTCTGTGAAGTGCACTGAGTCCCCAGGCGAGCTGTGCTCACCACAGCTCCACCTTCTCACCCTCCATTCACTCCCTCACCATGCACGTCTCCAACAACACCTAAGTGCCAGGCACTATTCTAGGCACGGAGACCCCACCATGAACTACACAGACACACTCTCTTCCCACAGAGCTCAAGTCCTGGAGGCACATTAGTGAAGACAACAAAGAAATAAAACCCATGGCATTATCAGACAAGTGCTGGCAATAGATAAGTGAGTCACCAAAATCGACAGCATGTCAGATGGGAAGGCAGATAGGGATGGCCAGGAGCGGGGAAGCAGGGACAACTGGGAATGTGTACGTGTGCGGGGCCAGGTGGCTGAAGTGGGATGTCAGGAGAGAACCAAAGGCAAGGGACTGAGGCGCCCCAAGGCTATGGATCTCTTGACAAAGAATGTTGCCCTCACCCCACCCCCGCCAACCTTGAGGAACAGCAGGGCACCTGAGTGGCTGTTGGTGGCTGAGTGGGAGAAGAGAGGCAGCAACACTGGCTCCTTTGCTGTGATTTACTTGTTTTGCTAGCCACATGTCAAATTGAGCTGTAAACATCTCGAGAGCAGAGCCTGTGCTGCCATACTCACACCTGCCTCCCCAGGGCATGGTACGGAGCCTGAATTAAGTGTGGGCAGGTAGACAGCTGGATGGATGAGGAACAACTGGGTGACTCGGGAAACTTGTCCAAAGGGAACATACACTAAGTGAGGCTGTTCGCAGGTAATAATGCTGGCTTCAGCCGTCACTGTAAAGGCTTCGTCAACAGTTTCTAACTCCAACAACATGCAGGCTATTTTCTAAGAAAATACACAGCTTTAATCTTATAATGGAAGTAACAACAAAACATCATTTGCATTACTATATGCAAAGGGGGAAAAAATATATATATATGTATTCATTTTCTTGACCGCTTTGCTAGAATACATTCACTCCCTAAAATAAAAAGTATTTAAACCATGTTGCCTAAATAATAGATACAGGTGGCATATACAGATTATTTGTTTACACAGCTTAATAGACAACCAGAACACATTTTCCAGCTCACTGGAAGAGGAGACTCGAGGAAAAAGCTACTGCTTAATTTTGTATTCCGGTAATAATATTCTCCATTTGGACCCATAAAAGGAATTAATGGCCAGCTCATCTGAATGGAAATGTTAAAAAGCAGTTTTAGACCATGGTTCATTCACCAAGCCCTTTCTGTAGAGGGTCAGACACCAAATATTTCAGGTTTTGTAAGCAACATATAGTCTTTGTCACAGTCTTCGTTGCTTTTTTAGATTTATTTTTGTGTGATTGTTGTTGTTTTACAATGCTACGAAAAATGGATAAAACGTTCTTAGATTCTGGGCCCTACAAACAAACCACGGTTCAGCAAATGGGGCCCTTGGAGTCCCAAGCTCCTAACAATTAAACCCAAGAAAGAAATCCCCGTGTGTTTTGGGATTACCTCTTTCAGTCTCTCCAGCTCATTCTGGAGCGCTTGTTTGGATATCTCCACTTCGATCATCTGCTGTCGGAGACTTTCATTTTCATCTTCAGCTTTAGCGCGTTTTTCCTCCACAGTTTCAAGTTCATGGTGCAATCGGACAGATACATCTTTGGCTACCTGTATTGACCCACGGAGATAGTCATCAGGACATGAAGCTTGCTGTGTGCTAAGGGCACATTCAAACAACTTCAGAGGCAGAATCATTAAGTGATATGATATCGCCGTAAAGGGCAAAGACCCCAGCAGTATTAACAAGCCTATTTTTAAAGGAGGAGGGTATTAGTTTCATACATGAAATCTACATTATAAGCAAAGCTATGACCTTTATCTGGATTAAAAGGCTACTGTAGATAGCTCTACCTCGTTATAGAGTATCATCAAGAATGCCAATTCTGCTTACGCACACTGCTTTAATGATAAATTAGAAATAATAGTAACAATAACAATAAAAATGGATCAATAAACATCTCTGTTCCTAAGGCATACTAAAACTACTTGCTAAAAAAACAAAAAAAAACCAAAATAATCCTGTAAAATAATGTAGTCAAGTTTTAACTTGTCTACTATAACAAAATATCTGAATGTTAAAAGCAATTAAATGTTTTTACCTTCTAAAGGGAAACAAGGAATGAGATTTTGCAAGAGAAATATAAATTACCCTTATATCCCCCTGAATGACATTTTGTTAGTGGTTTATAGATTTGACAGAATTACAAAGATTCTTTTCCTGTTATCATAATGAAAGGCGAAATGAGATTTCATAAGTACTCCCATAATAAGAAGGACATTATGCATAATTCATCTCTTGATAAATGATTTGATAATCGGAGCACAAGAGAAGCCATGCTACCCACGGAGATAGCAAATGGTATAATGTCTGGAATTTCTTCACCTCATTCCCACCTCTGCCAGTGGTTTTCAAAAACACCTTAGACAATTAGTTTTAGACAATTAGTTACGGTCCCATTTCTCTTTCAGTTAAATCAAAACACCATCCCTGGGTTATGGTCATTTCAGGTTTCCTGCATTCCAGAACCTTAAGTAACGATAAAAACATTAAATGATTAGAATCAACCTCTGTGAGTGGTCTTTGACTATCACTGAACTGATCATCAATAGATTTTTTTTTAATAGTCTAGATCTTTAGAAGGCATTTCTGTATAATTCTCCACAACTGTCAGACCAAATGGCAGATATCTTCTTTAAATTTATTTTTAATTATTCATTTATTTTTTAAAAAATATTTTATTTATTTATTTATTTGAGATAGAGAGCCAGAGAGAAAGAGCACAAGCAGGGGGAGGCACAGAAGGAGAGGGAGGAGCAGACTCCCCACTGAGCAGGATGCCCAAGGCAGGGCTCCATCCCAGAACCCCAGATCATAACCTGAGCTGAAGGCAGTCGCTTAACTGAGCCACCCAGGTGCCCCAATTCTCTCTTTTCTTCTAAATTGTAGATCCCTTACTACAATTTGTTTTCTTTTCCTTAGGTTTTAAGATTCCAGTTCATGGGACAGGTTTAAGATCTTGGAATGTCAAAGCCATATGACTACCCATACCCTATTACACCACCAGACGAATGAAGAACGTGTGTGCTAAAATCTGCTGAGAGAGAGAGAACTACCCTCAGAACGGCAGGACCTGGTGTGTATGTGCCATCCCCACCCGCCCTCATCCCTGGCTCCTGCCCCCCCTTCTGGGAACGAGCGCCCCCTATCAGCGTCGCTCACTCACCTTCAAGTCCTGCTCCAGACTCCGGATGAGCTCGCCATCCACCTGACCAGTCTCAGCCACTTTCAGGCTCTTCTGCTCGGCTTTCCTGAGGCGGTACTGCAGGATTCGGCAGTTTTTGTGGGCGCGGTCCAGCTCCCGCCGAAGCTCCTGCAGCTGGTAAACATCTTCCTCTAAGTAACTGTCTCTCATCTCTTCCATCTCAGCGCGGAGTTCATCCAGCTCGTCCTACACAAGCCAGATGGCACAGAGTTATAAGTCAGGTCCACCTGGACAAGGATGGGGTCCCCCGTCCACCCGGCAATACTGGACGTCCACAACCTGTGCGCTTACCCCGCGGGGGACAGGCGCACCTATGTGACGGGACACAGGGATCTCTGGGAAGAGTCACACAAGACAATATCTTCACATGTCCGTTCAAATCTCATGGGTCCAGAAACTCAAAACCAGGATGGATTATTCACTGTGGACTCCCGACATTGATTTCACTCCCAACTTCTTACATAATCAGAATCACAGATGAAGTCAACTCTGCAGATAACTGAAACTTTAGATTCAAACCAAACCTTGAACTAAACCTTATCTCCAGGGCACAATCTTGGGACGAAGAGGAGGGGCACAGAGCCCCGTCTTTGAAGGATGTAAACAGTGCGATCATAACAACTGCCCTGGAATTACGACACACCTGCAAAAATGTCCCTAAAATGTGGTTCCACCATACACATCTCAGCACTGACTATGTGACTCACAATTCCAAAGATATAACTTTTGTCAAATCCACACTGGGTTTGGTTTTTTCCATTCACTTGGCCTTCATTTCCCATCTCCACTTTACTCTGGCATCAGCATGAAGATATTGTGGGTACAGGAAAACCCAGCACTTGTTCCCTGCTCCCTACCCCCCGCCCTCCCATTCCACAGCCAAACCAGTGCCGTCAGCCCAACAGGAACATATGTGTGGGGCACTCTCTCCCTGGTGGCTGCACACCTCAGCTAGTCTCTGCCTCCGTCCATCTCCAGGGAGCAGGTGCACACACAGGTGAGTCAAGTGGGGCTCCCTGCTTCCCCTTTAACCAATTCTCCACCCAGAGTTATCCTTTACTGTGGAAGTCAGACCACGACCCTCAGACCTTCCAGGGGGCTTCCCACTGCCCTGAGGAAATCCTTCAGGGTCCTCCCCAGGGCCTCTGAGCTGCCCCCTTCTTCCCTGCCACACTGCGGGTCTCACAGCGTCTGGACTGCTGGAGGCCTTTCCACCTGTTCTCCCCTCTCCTTAAAACGTCCCTCCCCAACTTTTACAGAGCTCGTTGTTACATCATCTGGAAGGTACACACACAGCGCCTTCCTTGACCACCCATCCCCCCAACCCCTCCCTGCTTCTAACCCTTCTTGCCTTGCTCTGTTTTTGTCCCACCTCTTATCATCGGCTACTAGTTCTTTGTGCTTTTTCCTATTCCTGTCTGTTGCCCATACTGAAATGTGAGCTCTGTGAGGGCAGACCCTTTGAGGGGCTTCTCTGAATTCACAGCGCCCAGAGGGGTGTGAGCCACACAGCAGGCCCTCCATAAGTATTTGTGGGAGGAACACACACACGAACATCGGTCAGTCCCGACAAAGGCCAAATTGTAAAGATGACCAAAATCGGACACAAATGCACCTTTGTTTTGTTCCAGTCTTGTAACCTAATTACCAAAAATTCTTCCCAAACCCACAGACATGGCTGTAATATGCAAGACAGAAATCTATTGAAGTTTTACAAAAGATTTTAACGAGGAGTAATTTGGAAGGTGGGAGCTTAAGAAAAGCATTCTAGGAATTTTTTTTTTAAGATTTTAGTTATTTATTTGAGAGAGAGATCACACGTAGGCAGAGAGGCAGGCAGAGAGAGAAGGGGAAGCAGGCTCCCTGCTGAGCAGAGAGCCCAATGCGGGGTTCGATCCCAGGACCCTGAGATCATGACCTGAGTCGAAGGCAGAGGCTTAACCCACTGAGCCACCCAGGCACCCTCTAGGAATTTTCTTGATTAGTTTGATCATTGATGGCTTAAATGTCTCCAGACTAGGATACGCTCAGTCATGCCTTTGTGTTGTTCAATTAACACTGAGGGTGAAGGAAAAAACTCTCCACGATGTGGATACGCTAAATTGTCAGTCCTTGTCCCACTATTCAGTTTGTCTCTGATTCTCTTCACTCTCACTAATCCTGTGTTTGTTCTTAAAAGCAGGGATTTGCTTGTAATAAAGAACAAGAGCTTCCTAACATCAAAGCCTCAGGCAGACAAGAAATTGACCAGAAGGGATTCTCCAGAAGAGTATTTTAACCTGGAAAAGTTCAGGTGTAACAAATAAATTGGGACTCCTTATGGAAAAGTACAAACTGGCACAGACAGGATAAAGACAGTTGCCTAGCCAACCTCTGCCATATGTAGGGGTCTCCTGGAAAGAGCACTATAGAGCATCTCATTAATCCAAACCCCAGCCTTTAGCTTCTCCCCAATCTGTCCACACTACCCTAACCAAGAAAATGGCCTACTCAACTGCCCGTGACTCCAAACGGAGCCTGTCTGAACGGACTGCCAAGAGGAATGATGTTAAAGAAGAAAAGCTTGACCACGTCCCAATGGTATTGATAAAATTAATAGAGTGGTTCTCTCAACTTCTGAGTGTTCTCACAAAATTTCTATAGCAGTGGTCACAACCTCATTAAAAATATAAGATGTTCTCCTGTGTTTAAGAAAAAGGAAAATCTTAACATTGAAAAGTGTTGCAAAGTATAAGCAAGTTTTGTTTCTTTTTTAAGATTTTATTTATTTATTTGACAGAGAGAGAGATCACAAGTAGGCAGAGAGGCAGGCAGAGAGAGGGGGGAAGCAGGCTCCCCACTGAGCAGAAAGCCTCATATGAGGCTCGATCCCAGGACCATGAGATCATGGCCCGAGCTGAAGGCAGAGGCTTAACCCACTGAGCCACCCCGGCGCTCCAGCAATTTTTGTTTCTGGTCTGTCTTCCTTCATGGAGAGCTCTTCCTATACATCTTGTTTCTAGTAGGAAAATTCACCAGGACTAGGAGTTCACAGACCAAGCATGGAAGCCGGTCAGTTGAACATACGTGAAAGGATGGACAGGCTGAGCTCTTCAGGGAATGGGAGAACACAGCTCTTTCAGGAAGGACCTTGCCAACATCAGCAAAGAGTAAGTTGGCAGACTGATGCCTGATCCTGACACTGGAGCTGTGATGCCGCTGTGGGAGCCGTGGCCCTGACCCGCCCCAGGCTGGGGGAGACCAGCTGCAGATAGCAAGCTCTAAAACAGGCCTTGTGGGCGTCAATCTTCTGGTAAAGATTAATTAGTCCTGAAGCTTCCAAATCAAGGTCAGGTTTCTCTCAGGTTCTACCTATGGATATGATGGGTCTGACTTTCAGGAAGAGCCTATTCTCTACACTTAACATTAGAGTACAGTTAAAAGGTAATTGTTTTGTTGCGTAACTAATACGTAGTTTAATACAAGCAAGAATCATTTGTATGGGGGCGCCTGGGTTAAGCTTCTGCCTTCGGCTCAGGTCATGATCTCAGGATCCTGGGTTGAGCCCTGCATCATCACATCATCAGGTTCTCTGCTCAGCAGGGAGCCTGCTTCCCCCTCTCTCTCCGCCTGCCTCCCTGCTTACTTTTGATCTCTGTCAAATAAATAATAAAATCTTTTTTAAAAATCATTTGTATGTATACATGCAAATATACAGTAACTGTGGCCATTCTGTTCATGGAAGGAATGGTCTGTGATTGCTTTTCCTTCTAGAAAGCTTACCTATAAAAGCCAAGGTCGTTAATGCCTAGAATTACCTGTTACTCAAACAAAAGTTTTCCAAGTGTGAAAACAGTCATAAGAAAACATTAGATACAACTTTCAGGTATCAAACTGTCCTCCAGCTTTCAGATTTTGTACCAGGAGGATGCTCATAGATGCAAATATCAAGCAATGGATATGTTCTATAGATGCATAAACAACCACGCAAGCTAAAAGAGACAAGTGTGTAAGGGCTCGATGAACCCGCATCTCCAAATCATTCAGTAGGCCAGATGTAAACAGCTAACATTTTTTGGCATAAATAATCACCAACATTAGTTGCACTGAAAGGAAAATTAGGGAGAGCCCATAAGTGTATGTATTTGAATCATTGCCTTTATAACTCATATTTTATCTAAATTTGCAGAACAGAAGACATCTCATTCAGCACTTTACCTTCATTACTAACCCAATTCTCTTCCTGCCAGGAACATATGGCCCATTTCATAGACAAGAAAAGCAAACCCAAGCTGGTTAGCACGTCCAAAGCCTCATAACTAATAAGCAGAAGCTAGACTGCAAACCCAGGTGCTCTTCCCAGTAAATACTATAAATTATTTGCAACAACCAGGACAAATGAAACAATAATAACCCTTAAATCACGCTTTTAAGAACCCACCCTAGATGTGACGTAATAAAGCAAATCAACATTTTTAGACCTTGACAACTGTCGATGTGTGAGTATATCCCTTATCTCAACTGGCCCTCAGAAAAACACTGCAATGTGCAGCGAAATTATTAATATCCCCATTTTAAAGATGAGGCAATTAAGATTCTAAGCATTTAAATGGCTTTTCAACACCAATCTGCTGCAGAGATGGGACCAAGGCCAGTGTCTCCACTCTCTTCACAGAGTCTTGAAGAAAAGCAGTTTTCAGGTTCAGCGAAAAGAAATTACAAGAAAAGCAAATTATAAACCATGTCAGCTGGCAGCAGACATGTGAAAAGCAAAAACTGTGATTATTCAGATGAGGGTCATGATGGATGGTGATTTTCAAGCTACCACTACGTTAATTTTCGGACAGCACGCTCTAATTTAGACTGTGTTGTGTTAAAGAAACCCGAAAAATGTCTGCCGTTTAAATGTTTAAGAAAACCAAATCAAGCAGGACATATAATGTGTCTGGCAAATATAATTTAGACATATAGTAAGTAGACGGAGAAAATTGCTGTTGTTTTTTTTTATATGCAGAAACTAAGAAGACTTGTCCTTAATCAACAGTTTTATGTAAAATTAACGCCAGGTCTGTCTGCGTACTTCACTGTTAGATCACTACTTCACTGAAAAGCTAATTTAGTTTTAATTAAATCTATTTTTCAAATTCTGTATATAAAATGAAACCTTGAAGGTGTGTGAGGCTCCCCAGCTACTCCCCTTTGCCTGCAAATAGCAGCTCGAGCCCTATTATACACATCAAATTACAGAAATAATGAGGTACCCTGTGTGCACTGGGGTAAACGAAGATTAAAACGAAGCGTTTCAATGCCAAGCTCTGTGAAAACAGTTTTATCCACAAATAAAAAATAAAAAGGGAATCCACAGTATCTTAATTGAAGGGATGCAAACTCTTGATCATACTGATCATTGACAGAAATCTTAAAATCTCCCTCAAGCAACCTGAAAATCAATAACTAGTTCTACATTAATATTTTAATAACCCTTCTTTAAATAGACCCCAATTTGGACAGGGGAGCAGTCATCTGGCTACTGTTGCAATAATTCCATCTTCTGGGAGTTGCAGACAGAAACGACTGTCTGCTGTAATATACAAATAATCCACCTCATTTCCCTCCGGACAATGAAAACGTTCTCTGCACAATCCTAGCTGTAGCAAAGAAGGCACAGGGGGCCGCTAACCATTGTTTACCAAGTGACAGTTCACCCAGCAGCTGATGGGCTCTGTTTGCCCTGGTCTACGTGATCTCGCCATCTAAGACTACTCCAGCCGCTCTTTTGCGGGCTGAATAAAGAATGGGTGTGGAAAGTGGAATGTCAGGAAAGAATAGGAGTGTTGTCCACTTTAACCCTTCCAAAAGAAAGGCAGAGGAGAGGAGGAGCTCAACACTTCAGCTGCTCAGAACTGTGTATGCTGCTGGCCTCAGGGTCCCCGCTCCAGGCCAGAACTCAAAAGACTACTCAGGTGAGAAACAGAGTGGTCAGGCTAGATCCGTGGTCACACACTGCAACCTATAAAACCCCAAACGGCCCTACCCAATGCTCTCCCTTAGGAAATCCCTCCTCTCAAAGGATGGGATGTTGCCTGCCCAAGTAGCTAGCAGTGATTTTTGTCTGAAACAAAAAGAATTCTTATGAAATCACTGAGAAAGCAGAGGAAAACCACCACCACAACAACAGCAAAAAGCAGCCTTTCCCCACACCAACCCGCGCCCATCTTGCAGGACACTGGGGCTTTGGAGAACATTATTTGGACACAAGCAGAGGGGGCCATGGTGAGCACATCACCAGGAATCTGAAGGGCATTTTCAAAACAGGCCAATAAGCTCAAAGTGATTAAATCCTCCTGAAAAGCCAGTGGAAACGGAGGACATAATTAATATGTTCCCGATGCGCACTAAGGCTGGTCTGATGGGCTCAGAGCACTCGAGCAAAACCCGGTGGTGGCAGGGAGGCTGGCAGGCAGAGAACACGCTGGCAGCATTTCGTCGATGCTCTCATCCCTAAGAAACATACCTGGGTTCGGTTTGAAAGGGAAGCAAAGGCCTTTGGACCACTGAACTCAACCGCTCACCAGAATGCACGAACACTTCCAAATATACTTAAGATCATCGGGGTAAAGGGACAAGACTGCTCTTCTGACTGTGTTTCCACGCAAAAAGCCAGCCACCTGGACTGAATAATTGTGTGTTTTTCACCTAGCCACCCTGGTGCCCTTTGACGAAGGCAGAAGAGGAAGAGAAAGCAGAATCAGGGATGCCCCAGACATCTCCACACAGCTCAACCCAACATAATATACTTGTCTGTTGACATCTAGTTTAAAAAATACAGCAGACCAGCTAAAACTCAAGAGAATTCCACTTCGATTTTTCGATCACTAAGACATCCCCCTGTGGCTTTGCAGGCCTTATGTATCTGCTGGATTACCTTTCGGTCATTCTACCTCAGGAAGTGTGACCGCCTTGCACAGTAATGGTGACAGAAATGACTTGGGAAAGAAGGTGACCTTTAACATGGTCACAGTCCTCCAGAATACACCCAAGTAAAATTCCTGGGCCAAAGCTCTTCTTGTTAGGGAACATTTGGCCAGAGGAATGCTCTGTCTAATCATGAGAGCTCTGTGCAACCTTCCCCAAGAAAGCAGGAGGTCAAGGATGTGCTTCTACTGACCATGAGAAAAAAGTACCAGTGAGCAATGAGACCAATAAAAAGATAAATTTTGATTTAGAATGTACACACTCTACATGCCCTGTGCCAAGGTATGCCGCCCACCTCTGCCCCTCGAGGTCACTTGTGATCACAGCCCCATTTTACACCAGTGGGCATGCCCACTGACCTTAATCTGCCAGGACTGCTGTGTTTTCTCCCCAACTGAATGACTGTAACTTAAGCTCTTGTATCTGTGTGCAGACTTCTGGTTTCCTAGCTTCCTCCTGAGCTCCTCTACCTACTTCTCTCTCCTGCTGTCAAAGGACAGGCTGGGAGACGCGCTCAGGCAGAGAGAATGGTTGGCCGTGACACTTTCTCCACAGGAACCAGCAAGCGAAATTTCCCACAAATTAAACATTGTCAGTGGGATTTATATGACCATCTGTACACAGGCTAGTGGAGAAGTGTTCATTATGGCCCTTTCACCTAAAATGAAAAGAGGCCCCCTAGGAAAGCTAAACATTGGGAACATTTCTAGTGAATAAAACAATAAGAAAGCAAGCGGTATACACTGAGAGAGGCAGCCTTGCTGGGAATAGAAATGCAGCCTGGTGTGGGCAGGGGGTGGGGTGGGGTGGGGTGGGTAGAGAAGTTGCACCCCCTACTTGCTGTATGGCCTTGGGCGAGTCATTTAAGTTTTCCGGGCTTTCAGCATTCTTGTCCATGAAATAGGGGGTTATGATAAAAATGACCACAGCTATACCCTATGTTGTTGTGAGAACTCACTGAAATATCAAATATACCAGATCAGACTCCAGGGTCAGACACCTAGTTCATTCAGAGAATCGACCAGCGTGAAAGGATAAAGCAAATAAACAGTTACCTAGGAATGAACTGTGAAATGACTATTGAGCTGCCTACCTTAAGATCAAAGACGCAATGGGAAACATCCTTTCTTTTATGGAACCCTCAGTTTCCTGTTGCTTAGCAGGTCATAATTTGGATAAACATCATTTAATCAGAAACACTGTGGGTCAGGGATCACGCTCAGAGCTGGCTCTATAGCCCAACGAGATGATCTTTCTGACCCTTCGGGAGTTTACATTTGCTTAAGATCTACAAAAGCGCTGATATCAAGATTTCAAGATACAACATCACCGGCCTTTCTCTTCAGCACCTTTGAAATTCACTCTGTTGTCTATTACATAAGAGCGGGAGACACTAGCAAATGTACTGCTTGAAACATCTTGCTCCGAACTCCCAATCTGTTCTCACCTCTCCTCCTCTGCCTCACTGCTTGCTACCTCTTTGCAGGCAAAACTACCACTGGGCTCAGCTGGGGTGAGCAGCTCCTGTAAGAGGCTGAGGTTTGGAACACTTGGCAGTGAACCTATTCAGATGACAGCTTGAACTGCACACTTCACCTTAAATAAGCCCACGCCCTTGGTCCCACGGGCCAATAACCGGGCCTCATTCGGGTAGGTTCAGCATTTGCTGAAAAAAAGTACAAATCACATAACCCAGATAAAGGAAGGCCATCTACTGGTTTGGGAGGAGATCTATATCAGAATCTTAACGGAAACATGAAAACAGTTATACCACTGTAGCTATTTACTAACTCGAAGACTATAATAAAGCAGTTGCCCCCAATTCCATCCCCCTTATTTTCTCTCAAGTCACTTCAATTGTCTTGACCACCCCCCCCCCCCATACACACACACTAAGCCCTCCATTCTGCAGGGCCAACCTGCCCACCTCCTGGGAGAAAAGGCAGAAGTCAGATTGAGGGCCCCAAAGCTAAGAAGACCAGGAAGAGTCCTCTGCTTGCAGGACCTCACAAGAAATACTCAGAGATTGGGCAACAGAGGTTGCAATTCCCTTGAAAGTGCTGGCGTGCAGGGGGAATTAAGTGGCCTCTCCTGACAAGCAAAACCAGCTTGTGGATGCCTACAAAGGACTGGCGGACCAAGCCCACCAACCCCACGGTCCCCAACCTAGGGCACACTCATGGAACCCCTGAACTTAAGGTTTATCATTGAAAACTGGGAGGTGCCCCCACCCAGAGAAACAGAAGGGGCCTCACTTTGTACCACTGCAGGAAAAGCATCTGATGCATCCACAGCCTGGCCCACAGCAGGCTCCCCAACCTACACACCCCTGCCCAGGCGGGGACCAGAGCTCCCCGGCTGGGGGTAGCCAGATCCCACAGGAGAGAGTGGGCACATTTTGGCCGGGTGGATGGTCAGCAGTGTATCCAAAATGTAATTCTGGCCACCTCTCCCCCAGCACATCTACAGAGCCAAAGGCATCAGCAAGAAGAAGCAAGACCAAAAAACAAGAAAATCCAAGTGGGGTGAGAACCCGCCCAGACCCACAGGTCTTGCTGCTCCTTTCAGAAGTTTTAGCTTAAGTTCCCAAAGCCCAGTGTGTGTGCGGGGACCGGAAAGTGAAGGGCAGCAGAGAGAACGTGCTTGTCAGGACCCGGAATGTCGGGCTCTCGGGCCCCCCTCCCCCCCGCACCCAGACCATTTGAGGTCGCCTCCGGGACACCTGAGGCCGAGCCGGCTGCTCACCTTCAGATAGTCGTTCTCCGAGCGCAGCTCCTCGATCTCCCGCAGCAGCTCCTCCTCCACCGCCGCCGCCGGTACCAGTTGGGTCTGCTCGCCCGGAGCGGGCTCCTTGGGCACCCCGGGGACCGTTCGCTCGAGCTGCGCGCGCCCCCCGGCATCCTCTGCCACACCCATTCCCAAGGACCCCGCCGGGACCCCGCCAGGGCTGCTCCGACCCCCGAGGCAGGCGCCTGCGGCGGGAGGCGCGGCGAGGAGCGCGGGGGGCTCGGGGCTGCTGGGCGGCGCCCCCCGAGCTGCGGGGCTCGTCGTGGGGGCTCCTCGCAGCGGTTCCCGGTCGCTGGAGCCCGTGCCAGACTCGGCGTCGCTGCTGGCGGCGGGGAGCAGGCGTTGCTCGTCGGACAGGGGTTCGGAGGGGCAGTCGGAGAGGTCGGAGCTGCTGTCCGTGTGGCTGATGCGCGAGCCGGGAGCAGGGGAGCCGGCCGAGGAGGTCACAGCGAGGATCACGGCGGGGATTGGAGCGGCGGGGGCCGGGGCCCCGGTGGCACGGGCGGGGGGCACCCCGGAACCGCGTTTGGCTTTGCGGCCCTTGGCAGTGGCGGACAGCGGCTCGGTCCCGGGCGGCGGCGGCGGCCTCCCTGCCCGGGGCAGCAGCTCCGCGGGCGCCGTGCGCGCTGCCCTCCTGAGGCCCGGAGCGGCCTTGGCGCCGCCCGCTGCCCTGGCCCCGGCGCCCGGCGGCGGCTTGTCCTTCGCTCCAGGGGCGCCGCCGCTGCGCCGAGAGAGGCGGCCGGGTGCGGCCAGGGTTCCCGGCGAGGACTGTGCTTTGCCTGCGAGGTTGGGCGAGCGTGGAGCGCCGGGCGCCGGGGCTCGGCCCGAGGAGGGGGCCGCCGGAGCCGGGCCGGACGCCGGGGGCCGACCGTGCAGGTCCTTGAGGAAGGGTCTGGCGGGCGAGGGCGCACGGTGCAGCCGCCTACGCTCGGCCAGCGGGTGGAGGTGGTGGTGGCGGTGGTGCTGGCCGGGCGGCAGCGGCTTCGCGTCCGGGGCGCCACCGCCCGCGAGGCCGTTCAGCGTCTCCATGGCCGGGTCCCGGGCCGCGAGCAGCAGCTCCGGCGGCAGATGCTCCGGGCGGCGGCGGCGGCGTGCAGCCTACCCGCGCGCCCGCTCATCACTGTCCCCCAGCCCCGCCCGGTCTGCGCCCCGCGCTCCCGCGCCGCCGCCGTGCCCCGCCACCCCTGGCCCCTAGGATCCCCGCGGGGCTGGCAGCCGCCGCCGTCCCGCTCTCCCCTCGCTGAGGTCAACGCCGCTCGAGTTCACCCGGCACAGTAGCGCGGCGGCTCCGCGCGGCTCGCATCACCTAGACTCGGCGCTCCGGGTTCTCGGGTCTGCCGCCGCGGCCTCGCACACCCGCACTCGCCCGCTGGCGGCGCGCTCCCCGCTCCCGCGTCCGGCTCCCCGCCCACGGCAGCCCTGCTCCCCGCAGCGCCCGCCCGCTCCGGCGGAGAACTGCACGCGCGCTCCCCCACCTCCCCGCGCCCTGCGCCCCGCCACCGCGTGCGCATGTCCCACGGCCCGCCAGCCGGCGCCAGGGGTGGGGCGGGGCCTGCGCTCCCCAAGCTCGCGCGCCTGCTGCGGCCCCCGCCCTTCTTCGCCTTGGGACCCTCCTCGCTTTTTGTGGCTCTCTGGACAGTGCCTTGAGCTGGGGAGGGGAGGAAGTATGCAGGGGTAAAGTGGGGTGGGAGGGAGGCGGGCCTTGACTCCTTGCGGTATACTGGAGGTCCGGGAGACGTGAGCAGACCCCTCCGTAGCGCGTGCAGTGGGGTGCCCCCTCTCCCCTTGTTGTCAACCAGCGCTCCCCACAAACCCCTCCATCCAAGCCCTGCCTTCTAGGGCCCCTTAGTTCCCTCCCCGCTGTCTTCTCACAGCTGTGCCTGTAGTCCCCACACTTCTTTAAGGATTAGCTGGTACCCGATGCAGCTATCACGTCAAAACGGGCACGGTGCTCCACAGTTGGCACCCCCAGTGGCCTCCCGAGCTCAGAGAAGGAGGAGCTGCTGTAGAAATAGGAGAAGCAGCTCGCCAAGCTTGGGGTCAGAAAGGGAACTCACATTTATAGTGCCGGCTGAGAGCCAGGCACTGTTAGACACTCCATAGGCATTGTTTTATTTAATCCTCATAACAAGCCTGAATTGGAATTACTGTCTTCTTTAAGGATGAGGACACAGGCACAGGGAGGTGAAGTCTGCTTTAGGCAGGCTATGGCCGAGGGGGGTTGGGGGAATGACATCCAGTCTGTAGAATTCTCAGTCCTAGGTGCTGTCCCCTCGGAGAACCATGGCTGTGAGTACTTGTTCTGCCACCTGAGAGTCTAACGTGGGCCAATGACCTTTTCAAGCCTCAGTTCCCCTGCCGGTATAATTAGAAAATACTGCTACGTGACTGTTGGAAGGATTAAATGGGCAGATGTGAGGACCACTGTGCAAACTGTAGAGTACTTTTCAAATATCCCTGGGTGCAGGTTTTGGATGTTGGGTAATACTCAGAGGACTAAGGCCCAGCTTGTCCTCTAGACTTGGCTTTGCCAGAAGGCAAAGGGACAGGCAATAGTTATGAGTTACTGGGGTAAGCATTTGCCCCCCACCTGGGAAGACTGGCATTTTCCTGGGGTGTAGTTGGGTGCCCAGGATTTACAGAGCAGGGGTTGTAGGTGACAGAACCCTGGAGGGTGAGTGCGACCAAATATCCTGTGGCTATTATCCTAAAGGCTGGAGGAGCCTTTGGAGAATGGTGAGTATGGCTGATCTTATTTGCCTAGAAAGATCCCAGTGGCTGCAGCAGTGAGGAGAGGGAGATGCATGAGGGGAAGCAGTCAGTGGTGGCAACAAGCACAGGCCAGGGGTCTATGGTAGTAGGGATTGAGAAAAGGGGACAGACTTGTAAAGCTACAAGGAAAAAGAGACTCCAAGGTCTATGATCTTAACCACAAATTACCCTACTGAGCCACCTCCCTCAAAAAATACAGGATAAAGTGATTTTAAAAATCACTGTAAATCAGGAGAACATACTCCCAGAAGACATCCTGTCTGCTTCTCCTTTGATGCCGGCTTAGATGCTGATACTGAGCCATGGCTGAGCTCTGAGTGCACTGGGACCCCATCCTCTCTGCTGCTGTTCATGTTTTCTGTGAGTCATTTATCTGGCAATTCCTCTGACTGTGGAACAGCACACTCAGAATATAATCTGTACTGAGTCTCCTTTGACGCAATATCTAATAAGACCACAGCCATATTTCATGGAGTATTTGAAGAAAAAGAACACTGGTAGGCAACAACACTGCAGCAGAAGGGAAGGGAGGACGTCAGTGCCCAGCCCGGGCTGGTGGGGGGAGCGGCGGAGAGGTGGGGCCGGGCAGCCAGCTTTCCCCTAGAGGGCGCTCCAACTCTCAGTTGGACACGTGTGATTTTAGAAGATTTTTGTTGGTCCATCAAGTTAGTCGAAAGGTGTTAGGGGGTGCTATTTAAAGAGGGCTTAAGGAGTGTTTTTCCCGGAAAACAACAAAACCCCATGTGGGTGTGCCTGCCTGGGTCTGTCTGCTCTCAGACCCAGTCCTTGGGCTTCCCTGATGGCTCCTACAGAGGGGGAGCAACTGATGAGGGTTGGTTTTGTAGGTTCCTGGCTTTGTTTATTGGGTTGGGCTGGTAGAAATTGTAAAAAAGTGTAAAAGCAAAGGAGCGTAAAAGCAAAGGAGAAACCAGAGTTTTACCTTCTCTGCCTCAAGTGGCTTCTTCCAAGTGGCCCGGTCTCCTTTGTGGACTGGCTTCTTGGGGTTCCAGCTTTTGCTGGAACTGAAGCCCCTAGTAACTTCACCTCCTCCTGTTGCCTCTCCGTGAAGGGTCCTAGCACCTTCTTATGGTTGCACATCTCTGGGTTACCTCACCGTCCCCTGTTTGGTGCTTGATTCTTCCCTCACTTGGCAATCAATTCCCTGCCTTGTAAATCCTACCTTATAAGCACTGGCACTACATACCAAATTTCCGATTTTCTTTCTTTTGCAGAGGCCTAAGTCCAGGCCTAGACAGCTGCGTGCACTAACTTTGGTATAATAGGTAATTTGGTATGACTGTATCCATGAATTCCTTGTCAAACAGCACGCGGTAGGATGACAAGAGCTGAGGCTTCCACACCCGGTAATCGGGTCCAGATCCTGCCTAAAGCACTAGCATGCTCTGTGCCCTTGGGTAAGGTATAATTATCACTATCGTCATCGCTATCATCTATTTTATACCAGTGGAATAATCAATACTCTTTGAAAGGTGAGCGCACCCAACTTGGAGTGAAAGTTAAAAAACCTAGTCTGTGTCTATACAGCTCTATGAAGAGAAACGGATTTTTTTTTTACCTTGTTTGATATATAGTGGAAAAAATATGACATGGAACTACACTTCCCTCACTGCTCTGTACACACAGGCAGAATTATATATAGGATTTCTGCACCCTCGAACCCTTGTCCAAACCTACAGACGTTCTTTTCCAGTTTTTTCTGCTTATATTAACACAAAAGTGCATTTAGAATATGAAATCATGCCTCGATTAAATAATAAGAAGTAATCCTCTTTGAAAAGAGTGGGAAGAAGAGATTTTTAACAGAGTGGGGCTGTGTGTGTGTGTGTGTGTGTGTGTGTGCACGCGCGCACACGCGCACATGCACAGATGTGTGTGTGTATGTGTCTGTTTCAGGAAAATTGGGGTTAAAAAAGGAAACCTGAAGTCAGTGGGCACCCCCTTAGGTTGAAGCAGATATATCCAACCCTAGGAGGTGTGTGGGGGTGACTTCCAGCTTCTCCCGCAAGGTTACTGCCCAAATGTCCTGTGGGAGCTGAAGCAGGCCAGTCCTACAAGGACCCACAGACCCCTTCTCAGGGTCAGATCAGCAGCTCTGCATAGTGGTGACGGTGTGATGACTCAAGGAGCTCTTGTGGCTGGAGCACATTCATAGCATCTGTGAGCTAGTAAAAATGCAGATTCTATGGGGCCACATGCTCCAGAGATCTGGTTTCAAAGGTGTGAAGTGAAGCCCTGGAATCGGTATTTTTAATACATATATTCGATGCAGGTAACCATCTGACCACATGCTGAGAAACCCTGTGCTGGTATTTCTAACAGGGCACCAGGTGTCACACACTCTTCCTTTGCATTTCTTCCTGTTTTGTTTCCTTTTTTTTTTTAATTTAAGATTTTATTTATTTATTTGACAGAGACACAGCGAGAGAGGGAACACAAGCAGAGGGAGTGGGAGAGGAAGAAACAGGCTTCCCGCTGAGCAGGGAACCTGATGCGGGGAGGGGGAGGGGCTCAAACCCCGGACCCTGGAACCATGATCCAAGCAGAAGGCAGACCCATAACAACTGAGCCACCCAGGCGCCCCTCCTACTGTTTCTTTTTGAAATTCCTTCCAATGCTGTATGTAAAATTCTGGATGATAGACGTGTAGAGACGGAGACAGAGATGTACTCTAAGTCCGAGCTGGAGACAGCATCCTACCAAAGGGCTCTCTCGGGGCCAGGCTTGTGGGGAAAGGAGAATCTCCCTCTCATCTGAGAGCTAAAGGAAGATATACGTGAGGGTAGAAAGGAGGCCCTTTTGCTCTTGACCGGTCATTCTCAAATGAGAGTGGAAGCACCTTTAGGAGCATTTTGGAAGTTTGCTGGCATGACGGTTGGGTTGTGGGGGCACTTGTGGAATTTAAGAGAGGGTGTCTGGAATGCTAGTGTTGCAATATGCCTGAGAAGAGCTGTTCCATATGCTGTCCAACTTCCAAATGCCCTTCTGAAACATTCCCGTGGGTTAAAGACCAAACCAAACCAAACACTGTCACTATCTGAGCCTAGAATGTAACTATCGGTCCGTTTGGGCAGCTATAGCAGAATACCGCAGTTTGGGGGCTTATAAACAATAGAAATTTGTTTCTCACAATTCTGGAGGCTGGAAGTCTGAGCTCAGGGTACCCATATGGTCACACTCAGGTGAGAGCTCTCTCCTTGACTGCAGACTGCCATCTTCTCGTGTCCTCACATGCGGATATGTGTCTGGTGTTCTCATATGGCAGACCCCTCTGGGGTCTCCTTTATAATGGCACTAATTCCACTCATGAAGCCGCCACCATGCTGAGCTAATCACTTTCCAAATGCCCCACCTCCTGAGACCATCACCTTGGGCATTAGGATGGCACATGAATTTGAGGGTGAGAGAGACATGAACATTGGTTGATAGCACTGTTTTACACATAAACACAATACTTTTATGTATAAAGTAGAGTTTTTAGGGTTGTTTTCATAGATACTAGATTTTTTTTTTTTTTGAATGAGAGAGAGAGAGAGCAGAGGTGGGGAGGGGCAGCAGGAGAGGGAGAGAGAATCTCAAGCAGACTCCACACCCAGTGTGGAGCCTGACACAGGGCTTTCTCCCAGAACCCCGAGATCATGACCTGAGCTGAAATCGAGAGTTGGATGCTTAACAGACAGAGCCACCCAGGCGCCCCATACTGGATTTTTTTTTTTTTAAGGAATGCAGCTGCAGTAGAAATCAAGACTGATTTAATTTTTTTTGGAGATTTACAATGACTTCTTCACCTTCCGTCATTTTGTCATCGATGGCAACACCCCTCAAAGTATCTGAATCATCATGATAACACACCTCTATCTGTCTGCATTTTAGCAATTGCCTCTATGTATAGAATCTGACTACTTATCATACATACATATATATATATATATACCAAGCTTTATATGTGGAAATACATACTACTTTGTTATAAATTACTTTTTTATTATTTCTTTTATGTTATCATTAGAACACTATATTAATTTTATAAGATATGTATGATACATAATGAGTGATACACACATAATGATTCTCATTGCAGAACGTAGGGACCTTTTTTAAGAAAAGGGAGGTGCTGTGCTCTGACATGGGTGAGATCCAATGCTCCTATGGGGAAACAGCTAAGGCGTGTTGGAGGATGCCCCCTAGTGGTAGGTGTTGTGATGGCACACCCCTTCCCCAGCACGCAGGAAAATGAGTCTCCGAGTGTTGGTGATTCCAAGAGACTTCCTTTCATTAAAAGGGTCAGTATTCCCTTATAAAAGCTTTTGATATGTTTGCAAAATTCATGGTTAGAAATTTGGGCTCCCTTCTTCTGAGAACACAACTGCTAAAATTTTTTAAATTATTTTTTAAAACTTATTTTGGGATTCTAAGCTTGACGCACAGAGAAAATACATTGTTAAATAGGGAAAACTAATCAAATTAGTTTTGAAAGAAAGGCAGGGACCCTTCCTGATAAGCAGCATGTATACTCTGAAAAACTCAGGGAAATTAATGTGCTGTGTTACCACCCCTTCAATTTAGAACATTACAGATTTCACTAGGCAGCTTCTGAAATGTACAGCACATGTGTGTTTGCTTTTATTGTAACTAGTATTTCTATCTCTACCTATACAGTTACTACCTTTCAAAACAGAAATGAGGATGTGAAAAAGAAGATGCCATTAGCCACTTCATCTCACTGGTCTGCTTTCCCAACTTCAGAGCTCCTCTTTCCATATAAAATAAGAGCAGGTTTACAAGGAAAGCAAAAATGGAACAGTGGATTTATAGAAGCTTCCACAGCACATAGTACTTAAGAAATAAGCTTCCTGATTAATTCAGGAAATATGACGCTACAAAAGAGCATGCCTATAAATACATTTTGATTACTATTTCTGTGTAAAATTACTGTCACACAAACTTCACCAGTGAAGTAATAGAACAACGTGGATTCTGCGTCTCACCAAGATGATTTGTTCATTTACCTTGGAGAAAATAGCTCAGTGTTCCTGGACCTTTGAGGCCTCATGTATAAAATTAGGGAGTTGAACTTAAGTGAGCTTTAATGTATGTCCCAGCTTATGAATCTGGGGGCTGAGGGGAATTTGCACGTGCTATTTTAATTGTCGGTGTGGGATTATCTGTAGCAAATTGTAGGCCACCTCTCTTCATTCTCAGACAAAATGTACCAGGCAATATAAACCAATTTTAAGAGAATAGTATAATTAAGAAGGTTAATATGATGGAATAAATATGACAAATGTTAGTTATACATATTCCTGATTATCCTATTAGGGCAGACTATTGAGAGTTAATCTTTTTTTTTTTTTTTTAAGATTTTATTTATTTTATTTTAGAGAGTGTGGGTGGAGATGGGGGGGGAGGAACAGAGGGAGCGAATCCCAAGCAGACTCCAGGCTGATGTGGGGCATGACTCAGGGCTCCATCTCATGACCCTGAGATCATGACATGTGCTGAAACCAAGAGTCAAATGCTCAACCAACTGGGCCACCCAGGCGCCTTGAGAGTTAATTATATTTTTTCAGTGGCCCTCAATATTATTACTTAGAATTTCACATTTCACATTTGTCTCTTTGAATACTCCCCACAGGATCTGAGAAACTGAAAGCAAAAGAGGCCTTGGAGAGCATTCCCATTCTGTTCCTTTGTCAGCCCCTAGTTAGGAACCCCCAGCACAGGGACCCACTGGTTGTTATTCTGAAGCAGTCCTCTTGTCTATGATTAGGGTTACCATGATCAGACCATAGAATATTTGAGAACGGAGGAGAGGTGGCTACCTGAGCTGCACCCAGCAACGTGCTCCTTCCTGCTCCCCGACATCGGCCTCGGCCCTCTCACCAGCTGTAGAAAATGGTGAAAGAAACCACTTACTATGATATTTTGGGGGTCAAACCCAATGCCACCCTAGAAGAATTGAAAAAGGCCTCCAGGAAACTGACCTTGAAGTACCACCCTGATAAGAATCCAAACGTAGGAGAGAAGTTTAAACAGATTTCTCAAGCTTACCAAGTACTCTCTGATGCAAAGAAAAGTATGACAAAGGAGACGAAGAGTCAATTAAAGAAGGTGGAGCCAGTGGTGGTTTTGGCTCCACCATGGACATCTTTGATATGTTTTTTGGAGGAGGAGGAAGAATGCAGAGAGAAAGGAAAGGTAAAAATGTTGTCCATCAGCTCTCAGTAACCTTAGGAGATTTATACAACGGTGAAAGAAGAAAACTAGCTCTGCAAAAGAATGAGATTTGTGATAAATGTGAAGGCCGGGGTGGTAAGAAAGGAGCAGTTGAATATTGTCCCAATTGCCCAGGCACTGGAATGCAAATAAGAATTCATCAGATAGGACCTGGAATGGTTCAGCAAATCAATCTGTGTGCATGGAGTGCCAGCGCCATGGGGAACGGATCAGTCCTAAAGATAGATGTAAAAGCTGCAATGGAAGGAAGATAGTTCGAGAGAAGAAGATTCTAGAAGTTCATATTGACAAAGGCATGAAAGATGGCCAGAAGATAACATTCCATGGTGAAGGAGACCAAGAACCAGGACTGGAACCAGGAGATATTATCATTGTTTTAGATCAGAAGGACCATGCTGTTTTTACTCGGCGAGGAGAAGACCTTTTCTTGTGTATGGACATACAGCTGGTCGAAGCACTGTGCGGTTTTCAAAAGCCAATATCTACTCTTGACAACCGAACCATTGTCATCACCTCTCAGGTCAAATTGTCAAGCATGGAGATATCAAGTATGTGCTAAATGAAGGCACGCCAATTTATCATAGACCATATAAGAAGGGTGGCTTCATCGTCGAATGTAAGGTAAACTTTCCTGAGAATGGCTTTCTCTCTCCTGATAAACTCTCTTTGCTGGAAAAACTGCCTGAGAGGAAGGAAGTAGAAGAGACTGATGAAACAGACCAGGTAGAACTGGTGGACTTTGACCCAAATCGGGAAAGACGGCGCCATTACAATGCAGAAGCATGTGAGGATGATGAACATCATCCCAGGGGTGGTGTTCAGTGTCAGACCTCTTACTGGGGCTAGTGAATAACACTGCTGGCACTTTATGTGCAGTAGTGAATGAGTGCAGGACTATAATCATAGCTCACTACTTGCTATTGTTTTTGTTTTAATATTAAACCACAGTAGTGTTTTAAAAGTTAAATGAGGAATAAACTCAAATATAAAAACTCAAAAAAAAAAAGAGAATATTTGAGAATGAAGGGACACTATTAATAATGACATGATGTCCAGGCATGAGCTGGACCTGAACAGGCAGCTCAGGCTATAAGGTCACCCAATGACGCATGCACATTCCTCAAGGCAAGAATGTTCTCCAAATTGGATCAGACAGACTCCTGTTTACGTCCAGCTTCACTAAGAAGACACGAATTTTTCATTTTGTTTAACTTTTTTTTACATATAATTGGATAAAAGACTGTTCGAGAGGGCGCCTGGGTGACTCAGTAGATTAGGTATCTGCCTTGGGCTCAGGTCATGGTCCTGGGGTCCTGGGATCAGCATAAGGCAAAGCATCAAGCTGAAACAGAATAGAGCAACCATTCTCTGTTTTACAAATATATGAATCGGCGAAGCACAGTCTTTGTGCTTTAATGGGTCGTGTTTGCCCTTGAAGAAGACTGTGTAAATATTGAAAAATCATTATATATTTAACAACTGCAAGTCTCTGAGCAGTTAAACCTTCTTAGTAACTGTCCAGATCAAAGCTACTTTGGAGATGATGTGAAATAGACAGTCTTTTAGCTCCACGAATTGCTTTTGTCCTACAGTGACATGAGGATCTTATTTTTTGCACCAACATAACGCCATTTTATCACCTCGGATACAACATTTGGTGATTTCATGAACTGCCCGTTCCTCTCTGCCATGCAACCTAATTTGCTTGCTTATTTCTGTTTTCTCTGTAGGGTGCTTCTCAAATATCATCAAGGAGTTTAGAAACTTATCAAGTAATGAAAAACGAAATAATCATGGAGGCATAGAAAGAGGAGATAAAGAAAATAAAAAGTCATTGTTTGGTCAGTATTAACACACTATTTAAAGGATTTAATTGTTTTCATCCCTTAAAAGATAAGTGAAATAGAGTGGAACGGGCTGTCTTTAAAAGTACCATCACAAGCTCTCGGGAAAAGCGTCGCTTAGGCTGAAGGCGATGTTTCAAAAAATGCTACAGAGAAGATTGTTATCTGGGCCAGGGGTTCTCTTTCCACTCTGTAGATGTATTCTTGGCTGTCTTCCAAAGAGGATAACCTTCTCAAGTACAGAGCCACAGGGCAGTATAGAAATCAGCACGCAGTAGGTAGGTGGTAGATCTCTGCCTATTTTCTAACTACTGTAACTCACCACTGGAGCAAGTAGGGGTCAAGATGGAAGACAGCCAGGAACTTTCAGACCTGGAAGAGAGCTGCCGCCATTACTGTGGCTATCCTTCTGGTCTTTATTCTCAAAGATGAAAAGAATCGTATCTTTGTCATTATCTGGCACCTTGAATATTCCACATACTGAGAACATTCTACATGCATCAGGATTTTATGTAATCATCAAAGTTGCCTTTCTCCTCCTTTCCATGCTCCCACTCTTGAAAGTCTTTACAAATGTATCATCAAGGTCAAGGGACTGGTTACTTAAAACTTAGAAGAATTGCCAGTCTGTTCAAATCCCTCTTCTGGGATGATGCCTTTCTATCTCTTCACTCAGCAAGATTCTAGAGTCTTAGAAAATGTTCTATCAAGGAGAACATTCTGGATTTCATTTTTTGCTTTAGTCACTGAAAATTATGGAGGCCAAAGCATTCTTTTCTACTATTTCTACACATACTTCCAGGGCGAGAAGATGGACAAGAAGTATTGTCATCCTACAGATTTTCAAAGAGAAACTCATTTTAATCTCAGATAATGAAGTGTGGCAAAATCAAGATCACAAAAACTAGCAAAGAATTTGTCCTAGATGCCTGGAACTTGTCAAAGTGAATTACAGAGCAGATTCACACCCTTTAAAGAATTTGTAAATTCAGGCACTGCTGGGAACAGGTGAGTGTTCTGCTGAGAAGCCTGGATCTAAGACTCAGTAAGCAAGGGCTCCGGCAGCATAGAGAGGCTTTCCTTTTGAATCAGGAGCAGCCCAGACCGGGACTCGCCTGGTATAGGGTTCAAAGAAGCACGAATGACCTAGGACCTCTATCCTATTATTTTCTCTTCTTGTCACTTCCTGGTGTTGGCACTCCCACTGAAAGCGATGACGGATGACATCAAAGGAAAAGAGAAGATTGGCAACCCCTAGTTCCTTCCTTGCTCCTCCTAAGCCAAAGGCTGCAAGTGTGGGGAAAGATGTGCAAATATCAAGGAGCAACAAAATAAAAACAGCTGAGTGAGTTTGGGGCCACGAACGTCATGCAAGGGCAGTGAGAGGCAGCGGTGAGTGCTTGCCCCATTACTTCTATGAGAAAGCACAGGCCAGCGACTGTGAGCTGGGGCTCTGGCGCCAGACCCAACATTGCCAACTTGTATCCTCGGAGGGGTGACCTACTCTCCATGCGTCAGTTCTCTTAAAAAATGGTGATGATAATGGTGCCTTACTCACAGGGCTGTTGTGAGGATTACATTTTTAAAAAGACTTATTTATTTACTTATTTTTGAGAGTGAGAGAGAGAGAGAGAGGTTACACTAGGGTTTGGGGCAGAGGGAGGGGTTGAGAAAGTCTCATGCAACCTCTCCACTGAGCACAGAGCCCCACATGGGGCTCGATCTCATAATCCTGAGATCAGGACCCTGGCGGGAACCAAGAGTCAGATGTTTTACCCACTGCAACACCAAGGCGACCCCAAGATGACATTTTAATATGCAGATATTGAGAACCCTATTGCTGGGCATCCAGCAAGACCTAAATAAAGATCCCAGCTATTACTAGTGGAGATGAAGGTATGAAACAATGTATCATTGATTCATGACACGAGCAACTCTAAGTCTGTGCACCAACCAAACTTCCGATGGTAATTTAGCTTTCCAACGTAAATCCACTTCCAGGGAAAGAATGTGCTCGGTAGTACATTTGTTTCTTTCTTTCTTTTTAAAAAATATTTTATTTATTTATTTGACAGACAGAGATCACAAGTAGCAGAGAGACAGGCAGAGAGAGAGGAGGGAAGCAGGCTCCCCGCTGAGCAGAGAGCCCGATGCAGGGCTCGATCCCAGGACCCTGAGATCATGACCTGAGCCGAAGGCAGAGGCTTTAATCCACTGAGTCACCCAGGCACCCCAGTAGTCCATTTCTTACTGGAAAATTATGAATAGGTATTCTGATTTGCAAATTTTTTTAAAAAAGGAAGAAAACATGCAAAGAGAAGTAATTAAGTCTGGTCAGGCTTTATGGTGGAGGTAACAAATGAGGCTTATCAAAGGGAATAAGGAGACCTAGATATGCTGTTTTCTTCCTTCTTTTTTTTTTTCAAAGATTTTATTTATTTTTAAGAAGTAATTCAGCAAACCCCACAACACCATTGAGTGCCAGAGCCAAGCTTTGCCCTCAGTAGTTCTCACCCACTGCCGTACCCAGCACTACCTCCCAGCATATGCTCCTGCCTTCCCCACAGGTGGGGCTACCCCGGGGTGGCAGGCATCCAGCAGAGCGTCTGGGGACCTTGCCTAGGGGTGACAGGGAGGTGACTTCGCCAGATGCACAGAGGACAGATGTGTGAGAGAGGCAACAGGAAGGAGAGAACTAACCATCATCAGGCAGAAATGATAACCGTGGATGTCTTGCTTCTTCATGGGAAATTTAATGCCTGATGTCTGCTCTCTGGGTTCAGAAAGCCAGGAGTATTTCTAGAATTTCCATTCATCAGTGAGATGATGGTGGAAGGAGAGTTTTATATTTAGCAGGAATCAGAGATCCTTGGGAGTGCATGGAGTCCATACAGGAAAAATGAGTTCTACTCAAACTCTATATAAGTTAAAATTTGAAAAGGTGGGGAAGCAGTTTTTTAATTAAAAATGTGAATAGGGGGATGCCTGGGTGGCTCAGTTGGTTAAGCAGCTGCCTTCGGCTCAGGTCATGATCCCAGCGTCCTGGGATCGAGTCCCACATCGGGCTCCTTGCTTGGCAGGAAGCCTGCTTCTCCCTCTGCCTCTGCCTGCCATTCTGTCTGCCTGTGCTCGCTCTCTCTCCCTCTCTCTCTCTGACAAATAAATAAAATCTTTAAAAAAAAATGTGAATAGGGCCACTGAGTGAGGAGCGGCAGGATCCCTGATCCCTGCATGGTGACCTAGGGAAAGGCTGACCTTGAGCCCCTGAAACAACCAGCTGTCTTTAGGTCCCTTCAGAAGTTTACGTATGGCCCTAGGAGAGTGTCATTTGAGAGGAGCCAAGGAAGAAGCAATTAGATTCTTTGAGACTTGGGAAAACAGGCACGAGGGAAATGACTTGAGATTTTCCTGTGTCCATTTGACAACACTGCTGTGTTTGGATCTGTTTCCCTTTGTGCTCCATGGTGAAATTCGCAATGGACAAGGGCCAGCCCACCAAGATTGCCCTTGGGTGGCACTTACCTGATATCAGATGAAGAAGCATGACTTTGATCAGTACCTTCAAAAACTGTAAGCATCTCCATCTCAGACATTTATTCAAGTGCAGAGATAATGTGGTCAGATCCAATGCTGATTTAACAAAATGCCTTAGGAAAGCCCTTAATGACAGCAGTAGCCTTTGTAGATGTGAAAATCCTGTGGGCGCCTAGGTGGTTCCATTGGTTGAGCATCTGACTATTTCAACTCAGGTCATGATCTTGGGTCCTGGGGTCAAGCTCCTGGCTCAGAAGGAGTCTCTCTCCCTCTCCCTCTGCCCTTCCACCCACACTTTCTCTCTCAATAAATAAATAAATATTTTAAAAAAAAAGAAAAGAAAATCATGTCATCGGTGTGCATGGTGTAACTGATGATTTCACATTTGTGTGTGGAATTGTCTTAGCATCTCTTGCCACAGATTTGGATGTTTTCAGTTCCTTGTCCCCAACGGCAGTGTTTCCACATTGAGAACTAAGGAGAGAGTTGTCACAATCCCATCCCTCTGTTTGTCTGCTTTGGAGGACATTGAGGTTTTCCTGCAACTATGTGCTGTTCGAGGGTTGATCGAAGGAGGCTGAAGGATGGCCAGGAGTCTACCTGGAAGGCACTTTTAGAGGACAAGGCTGATGCTTGAGGGAAGAGAAGATGCTTCTCTGTACCACTTTCCTGATACTTTAAGTTGGTTCTGGGCTCCAGAAGTTTCATCTTTCTCCTCTCTCTGCTTGCCCAATGACTTCTAAGCCAATCAATTCAGAGAGTATGTTTTCCTTGAGCATTGTCTTTATGCAACACACAGCCATCACCCATCTCCTTCACGGCGCCCCTATCTCAGTCCCTGACCTCTATCCTGCACACTGTCCAAGCTCTCGGAAGTTCTCTGGGTGATGACTGATTCCCATGTCCTGTCATTGCAAGGTTGGCTTGCTTTAGGGCACAGCACAGGAGCGGAATGCCTAAGCTGGACTTAGGCATACGAATTGCAACACTTCTGTATTTATGCTGCACAAACAACCAGGACCAGATTGTGTACACATTTCAGGGTAAGTCTGAGAGATGCCCTGTCAATCACTAAGAAATTTCTTAAATAAAGGAGAAATGAATTCATTCATTCATCTACCCACCCATTACTTCTACTGTGCAAAAATATAAGTACGCCTCTCCAAATACATAAACATGAATGTTTCCTTTTCTAATTTTTGAAAAGTAAGGACAGAGAGGGTGCTGGATGGCTCAGTCAGTGAAGCATCTACCTTCAGGTCGGGTCATGATCCCGGGGTCCTGAGATGGAGACCCTGCCTGGAGCTCCCTGCTCAGTAGGGAGCCTGCTTCTCCCACTCCCCTTGCCCCTCCCCCCTGCTCATCCTCTCTCTCTCTGCCAAATAAATACATAAATCTTTTAAAAAATTAAAATAAAAAAATAAAAGTAAAGACAGAGAATATACTGCATCATTTGCTGCTAGATACACTACTAATCTCAAATGAGGGGGAAAATGGAAAGGAAAATTTTATACATTTTTTTCTCCTGATTCACAATGTTAATAAAATCTTTGGTCCTATTTACACAGCTTTAAATGGAATGAAATATAAAAATCTTCGTAATAGTGAATTTGGTTGGGTACTAAACAGAAGACTAATTTATTTTCTTTTATTATTATTATTTTTTAAATAGGCTCAAGGCCCAGCGCAGGGCTTGAACTCACCCTCCTGAAATCAAGAGTTGCATGCTTTACTGACTGAGGCAGCCAGGTGCCCCGAAGGCTAATTTAAATTACAGAAAATTTATAGGTTTTTTTTTTTTTTCTGATTTAAGAAACCAGACTTTAATAATGTATAATAGTAATGGGAACTAGGTGGGCTCAGTCGGTTAAGCAGTGAAGCATCTGCCTTCGGCTTCAGGTCATGATCCCAGGGTCCTGGGATCGAGCCCCCTCTCCTTCTGCTGCTCTCCCTGTTTGTGCCCTCTCTCTGGCTCTCTCTCTCAAATAAACAAATAAAAATCTTAAAAAAATAATAATAATGGGAACTAGGCAGCCCATGGTCATTGTTGCTTTAACACCCAGTTTGCTCTGCCCCTGGCAAGCAAAGAATGACGTGCCAATGTCCTTCTTGAGGACCAGACTGACCTCAAAATCTCAAAAGACCACAGGGGATCTTGTTAGCTGAGTGAATCTGAGCAAACTGTGCCTTAATTTCTCTCCATGTAGCTTCCTTTGTCCACCAATAGCAAGACAATAATAGTGATAAAATCCTCCCCCAAGAACTGTGAGGATTCAATAGATACTGTATGTCAAAACCTTTTCTACATTCAAAACACACAGACAAGTTCCAATTCATGAGCTATGTGACCTTCTGGCAAGTCACTTAACCTCACCAGTTTCAATTCTCTCTGATTCTAAATTCTCTTTCCAAACAGCCTCCTCGGATTATAGAGAATTGTAATTAGCATATCAAGCACCAGCCTAATTTGTGCCAGCTCCTGCTATCACTGCAATTACACTGTTTATATGTAAATGGCACCCCAAGTCCCTGAATGGTGCCAGGGGACTCAGCTAAGAAAACAGTGTCTAATCTTATTGACACTCCTCCTTTCCTTAGCAAACCCTTGTTCTGGAGAACACAAAGGTACACTTCTGAGCAGCCCCTAAGGCACTGATAAGGTGGAGGAAAAAAAATGCAGTTTGAATTCTCAAGATTTTTCTTTGGTTGAGTGATGGGAACAGAAATGACCCTACACACACCTTCCTTTAAGAGTACTTTGGGGGGGGTGCCTGGGTGGCTCAGTGGGTTAAGCCTCTGCCTTCAGCTCAGGTCATGATCCCAGGGTCCTGGGATCGAGCCCCGCATCGGGCTCTCTGCTCCACGGAGAGCCTGCTTCCTCCTCTCTCTCTGTCCACCTCTCTGCCTACTTGTGATCTGTCAAATAAATAAATAAAATCTTAAAAAAAAAAAAAAAGAGTGCTTTGGAAGCTAATTCTATTTGGATGGACTGTTGCAATTAGCTATGATAGCCAGTTGAAGCATTTTTAAACTGAAAGGAAATGTTCATGGACCTGAACTCACCATCAGGATGAATGTTTATGTCTGGAGGAGGGGTGGGGGGGTGGGCACAAGAATGCATCCAACAGAAATCTGTATAGTCAGGAAGGTTTGACTGAATGAGTCTTAGGATCTGCTGGTTGGTTCCGTTTCCCACCCAAACATCTGAGTCAGCCCTAGTTAAGTTTCATTCATTTAGCACAAGAATTTTACCAAACACAGAGAACACAAAAATGACTATTCATTGCTTTGGCCCTCCAAGAGTCTTGTTCAGGAGCCAATTTATAAGCAAGGATGATGTATGATGATCTATTAGGGGAGATGGGTGCCGCTATGGGGCACAAAAGAAAGAATAAACAGTTTGCCCTGGATGCAGGTAGGAAAGGGCTGGTGAGGAATAGTCTGGTAAGGAGGTGACCATTTTTGTCTTTTCCAAATGTGTGTTCCCCCAATTATTAAGGTTCCCTGCTCCTCATTTTATTTTTTTTTAAGATTTTATTTATTTATTTGACAAGCAGAGATCACAAGTAGGCGGAGAGGCAGGCAGAGAGAGAGGGGGAAGCAGCCCCCCCGCTGAGCAGAGAGCCTGATTCAGAGCTCGATCCCAGGATCCTGGGATCATGACCTGAGCCGAAGGCAGAGGCTTTAACCCTCTGAGCCACCCAGGAGCCCCCCTGCTCTTCATTTTAAGGAAAGATAGTAGCTCTCGCCATCTGTCAAGTTTAAGCTCTCCTGTTTGGGAACATGACATTATCTCCAAGCTAAATGTGTCAGAGGGAGATCTTTGTGGCTAATAACTGCAGGCAAATCAGAGGTTTGCTGACTTGTTTGGGCACGTTCCGCGTAAGGGGAACTTGGCAGGGCCGACTCATCAACCTTCTCCTCAGCGGGGGAAGCGAGGGCTCACCAACAGCTTGGGCTTCCCATGGGCCAACTGAAGAGGAACTGAGTATGTTCCCTAAACACAGCCCCACAGTTTACAGAGTAAACAGTATGTGGGCTTTTCACCAGGTCACTTTCTAAGCCCCCATCTTTAGGATAGTTGATTCTTTGGAATGAGGCCACTTGGCACCAAGAAGAATGTGGAAAGGTGGTTTGTGGTTAGGTTCTTTCCACTCCCACATAACCCAGCCCGAAGGTGGTTCTTAAAGGTGTCCAACAGCCCCATTAGAAGCTTCAGAGCCCCCAGGGCAGTGGTTCTTAAATTTCCCATGTAATAGCACTGCCTGGACCCCGCCCCCAGAGTTTCCCATTTAGTAGGTCTGAGAATTTGCATGTCTAGCAAGTTCCCTAGTGAGACCACATTTTGACCATGGCTGCCTCAGAGCGTGACTGATGGCTCTTGCTAAAGCAAACTTTTCAGACAATTTAAGTATGAGACTTAGTGCAATCTTGCATAGTTGATTAGACCAGATATAATAAGAAAAGGATGTTTGATGAAAGATCACCTCTATCTCACTTGACTGAGTGGGTGGGTGACAGGTTTCCCAGACCAGTCTTCATGAAAGTTTATCATACGGGGCATCTGGTTGGCTCAGTCGGTTGGGCATCTGACTCTTGGTTTTGGCTCAGGTCGTGATCTCAGGGTCCTGGGAGCAAGCCCAGCATCATGCGCTCTGTGGTCAGTGGAGAGTGTGCTTGTCCCTCTGCCCCACCCCACCACTTGTGTGTGCACACTCATGCGCTTTCTCTCTCTCTCTCAAATAAATAAATAAAATCTTTAAAAAATTAAAGTTTATCATGAAATTGTTTTAATTTGCTTTTTTAATCAAGAATGCTAATTTCTTTCCAGAAGAAGTTTGGGAATTACATCATACAGAATTAGATTCCTTCCCAGACTGGGTTTGGTACATATGTTCTTTTATACCAGTAATACAAGGCACTTGCTTAACATAAATAGAAGGTGGTTTTATTTCTTTACTCGGTAGATATTCCCTCAGGCCTCTAGGAAAGGAAATGCTGTCACACCACATGCACAAGAAAACCAGAGTTCCGGCCTTCCGCACAGCTAGAATTCCTTGTCTGCCCTTCTGTCTGTAAGCTGTCTCTTGGCTCGCTCACTTGTAGCTTTCCCTGTCTCTGGCTTTAGTCTGTGAAACCTTGGGCCATGACCACACAGGACATTGCAGCTCTGTTCCCCCAGCTAACTAACTTTTTCTTGTATCCATGTTCCAGAACTCTCTGGAGAGAAGATCTGATTGACCCAGCTTGAGCTAGGGGTCTACCCTGACCCAGTCGGGGTTGGGAGGTGCTAGCAGCTCTGGGGCCATTGGCCAGTCCAGCATCCCTAAAAGAAAGGGGAGTCTAGGTAGGGAGGCAATGATGGACACATGCTCAGTAGACCATATACATTCTCTCACACAGCTTTGCATACAAGGCACTACGTGTGTAAAGCACTGAGCTAGACATTTAGTCAGGACTAATTTCCTTTCCACCTCCTTCTTCTTCCAGAAAATTCATCAGGAATTTAGGGAATGAGGTAGAGGAATCTGGTTAACTGTGACTAGCAGGAGAGCACAGGTAGGAGTGTCTTCTGAACCCCTGATCCGACTTCCTTGCTGGCTGCACAACTAGTCTGTCACTTGGTCATGGTCTCGGTCCGAAGGCTCTGCAGGGGAGGCAAAATCTTCAGGTCTGCCAGCTCAGGACATCAGGGAGCCATCACACACCTCTGTTTCTTCACACTTCAGAAAAGTGTGACCATTTGTCAGAGATTTTCTTTTTGTGGAAAAGGTGACAGAAAAATTATGGATGTTGTTTTAAAAAAAAGCAGAATTCAACTGAGTACATTCACAGATTGTAATTTGCTTTATTCCATGATTCACAGACCGGGCAGCATCCCATCTAGCAAGTGGGAAAGAGATCTCAGCAGCTGGACAAAATGGATGTCTTTATAGGCCGGAGCGGGAGCAGGGACAAGGAAGTCAGGAACAGAAGGATTATTTCAGGCCACATCCCCTTCCTTTAGGGTAAGGGCAGGGGTCTACAGGCAGGTGCTCTCACTAGTGTGGATTAGGTAGTTCCCAGCTTATTGGTTTAAAGTCCACTCTGGGGAGAGGCTAAAACTACAATTAGGACAGGTACTAAGTCTTGCTTTGCTGGCATGGGGCTCAGCACACGTGACTCCATTTTGGACCTCTTATTTCTTTTCTTAACGTTGTGTAAAATTGTACCTTGATCTCAAGGGTCTAAACCATGTGATTAACTATAAATCCAAGTGCTTGAGTGCATATGTGGACTTAATAGCATGTCTATTATTTTGCACCAATTTATGGGGGGGACGTTTTGTAATTACAAAAGAGACAATGGCTCTTAATGTTAGTTAGCATTAAGAGCTTATAAAGGTGTGACATTTAATTCTAGTCTTTGTTTGGGCATGCTCAATTCAAGGAGTTTTCTTACCTTTCCTCTGCTCCCTTCCCCTCCCGCCCTTTCTTCTTCTGTTTGTTTTTAAATTTTACCAATGTATCTAGGACTTTCTGTCAGTAGAAGTGGTCCTTTTATTGGTAGAGTTTTGACCCATCACAACCCTACACAAAAAGGCAAGATAAGAATCCAGTGCCACAGTAAAAGGTCTTTTGGACATTCTTGTCCTACCACAGTGCTCGAAGCCCTCACTGTTGGGGGGTGGGAGAGGTCTGCAGCACGACAGTGGCCAGGGGGACAGACGGCACCCCAGAATGTTCCTGTCTACACAGTGCACCTCTAGCCTCAGGTCTATTCACCACGGTACTGTGGGAAGAAGCTCCCTGGTTTAATTTCAAAGTACCTGCATTTCTACAGTAAGCCATACATTAGTTTAGCATTTATCATTTCCTGAAGGTTAAAAAAAAATTCTTCTTTCTCACATTTTTTAGCTATAAGCAAACTATACTCATTTGCCACATGTCGATCAGCCAGCTGACTAACTATGCACCATAAGAACATACCGTAATTATCTCCTTTGGGAATTCTACTGTTTTTAATCATTTTCACGTTGGCAGGAAAGAAAACACTGAAAATATATTTCACTGTCCTTATTAGAGAGTTTATTCACACCACTGATTCCTAAAAGAACTTAGAAGAGGAAACTGCAAAATGAGAAGTTCTAACTGAAACGAGCCCTTTCTCTTTTGGGTTGACTGTAATTTTTCAAATCACGTGACCAAATTCTGGAAAATAATACTTTATCCAGTAGTTCCAACGAAGCTCTGTGCACGGCAGTGACCTCCTCCCTCCATTTATCTTCTCATGGATTTTAGGAAGAAAAGCTCTTATCCAGCCTTCTTCCCTTCTGTGTTTTGTTTTGTTTTCCTGCTTTGCACTGGCCTCTGAAGAGGTCTTCTTAATTTGAAAATAATCTTTTCTCTGGAACTGTGGGGCCATGATTCTCAAGCCTCAACTTGTATCAGAATCGTCCGGAGGGTTTGTTTACACAGTGTTAGCTGGAGCCTGATCCCAGGGTTTCTGATTCCGCAGGAATGGAGAGAACCTGCATTTCTAACACCATCTCAGGTGCTACTGTGGCTGGCTGCCACTGGGTCTTGGGGGCCACACTTTGAGAACTGCTGGTCTAGATAAAAAGCAGGCAGCATTCCCTTCCCAAGGTCTGCTTAACTGCCTGCCCGCCATCCCCTTGTCTCAACTTCCAGGTCTTGGCTCTGGGGGAGGAGCGGCGGAACAGGCTGGAGGAGACTCCAATTCACTTTTTTTTTTTTTTTAAGATTTTATTTATTTATTTGACAGAGAGAGAGCGAGAGAGGGAATACAAGCAGGGGGAGCGGGAGAAGGAGAAGCTGGCTTCCTGCTGATCTGGGAGCCAGATGTAGGGCTAGATCCCAGGACCCTGGGACCATGAACTGAGCCAAAGGCAGAGGCTTAACCCACTAAGCCACCCAGGCACCCCCTACATTATTTTAAAGAGGAAAGAGGTTTAATCATCCCTAAACTTCTCCACAAGCTTCCTCATCCCTATGCAATTTACTTTTTATGTCTTGCTGTCTCCCATTTATTTATAAATACAAGTTCAGCCCCAAATTAAAGAATCCTCTTTTCCAAACACTGAGAAATTCCTGAAGAAAAGGGGAAGCATCAGGGCGCCGCCTGGGTGGCTCAGTGGGTTAAACCTTTGTCTTCGGCTCAGGTCATGATCTCAGGGTCCTGGGATGGAGCCCTTCTCATCTCTGCTCAGCAGGGAGTCTGCTTCTCTCCCCTACCCTGCCCTCCACCACCTGCCTCTGCCTGCTTGTGATCTCTGTCAAATAAATAAATAAAATCTTTAACAAAAAAAAAAAAAAAGAAAGAAAGAAAGAAAAGAAAAGGGGAAGCATCAGCTACTGAGCCCCACTGATTTTGCCACATAGGGCTATGTAACTCTGGGTGAGAATTTCAAGGGAAAAGGAAAACTATAGCTTTGGCATCCAGAATTGAAATACCTCTTATAAGTTTCCCATCCCTTTCATACCAGGAAAATGGCGGTTGGGCAAATGAAAGGATAAACAAACTCTTGTAAGTTAAATATTTTCTTAACCAAATGAAGTTCAGTCAACGACTGATTTAAGGAAATATTTCACATCTTCTTTTTTTTATCAGCTGGAGAAACCGATAACACACATATATTTCATTTATAAGTGCAAAAATTCAGCCCTGCTTTCTCAACCTTATTAATGTTGAGAAATTAATCAGTAATACCTCTGAACTAAAACTGTAACCACCCAAATGTGGGACAATTAATTAACCAGTGAATATTTACAGCACTACAAATTTCTTTAGACCAGAAATGGGAGACAACAGTGAGAGAGAGGTCATCTTTTTCTACCATGAATTACAAACGTGTAAAATAAAAGTCAGTTGAGGAATACATACGTAGGGGGACCTGGGTGGCTCAGTCTTCAGCTCAAGTCATGACCCCAGAGTCCCTGGATTGAGTTCTACATCGGGCTATCTGCTTGTTCTGCCTGCTTCTCCCTCTGCCTGTGATTTCTCTCTCTCTGTCTTACAAATAAGTAAATAAAATCTTTTTTAAAAAGTTTTCAAAACAAGGAACAGAAATAACCAAAAATGGCTTTATTTAGCCTGATTAGACCAAAAACAATCATAATGTATTTTTAAATTTAAAATAGAGAACAAAAATTATCTGCAGAGATTTGCTCACATTTCAAGATAATGACGAAAACGGCTCTTTCTCTGGAAAGGTCAAGGGTTCCTCCGCTGTGAAGTGGGTGCCCTGTGTGTTCTGCCTCACTTAGCCTCACGCTTAACTTTCAAGGGACTTGGAAGATAAGAGAACGGTTCCAACAAGAAGCTCAGGCTCTGTGCTGTGCCTGGAAGAATGCGCTGTCTCAATCCATGGAATGGTTGCCTGCCTTCTGGCCAGGGCCACAAAAGGGTGACAAGTGTCCATGCTCCTGCATCCCACTGTTTCTCGGAAGTCCATGCCTGCTCATCACTCCATCCTGAAATCCCTCTTTTATTTATTTTGCCAACTTTCTGCGTTTTCTGTTTGTTGCGATTCTGTCCATACTGTGCATGCAAGACCTCTGTCGTTTAAACGCTATGCCCTACGGTTGTATTTGTGGATATAGAAGCAGAAATATATATTTTTTTAGAGTTTAGTATTTAGAGATAAAAGCAATCAAATCATAAGTGGACATCTCGACGAATTATCACAGAGTAAGTACACCCAAGTACCATCCGGGAACTAGACGGCTCCTAGCAGCCCCGAGGCCGCTCCAGCACCTGCTACACACAGCTGGCCCTTCGCCAGACTCCCAATGCCAGAGTTCAGTGGACCTATTTCGAACTTTACAGACATGGAGCCCTTTGGTGTGTTTCTTTTTGTATCCTGTTTCTTTTGTTCATGTTAATGTTTATGAGTTAATGTTAATGAAATATATGTAAATGAGTTTATGAGTCTGTGTTCCATAGAACACCTCGTTCTATGGAACTCTATTTCATTCTCTTTCCTTGCTCCATAGAATTCCATTTTAGGACGTCCACGGTCTACCTATTTATTCTGCTATTTGCAGTCACTTCGATGGTTTATGTTTGGGACTATTAAGAACAACACTGTTGTGAACATTCTTTGCTGCGCATGTGTCGTGCAGTTTTGCTGGCTGTTATTTTAGGAGATTGTGCAGAATTGGTTCCACAACGGCCCAACCGAATCATACTCCCACCAAAGTGTGTGAGTGTTTCTGTCCCTCCGACCCATGGCATTGTTCTTGCTATTTAAATTTAAAAAAGCAACCTGAGTTCCAATAAGCACCCACAGGTCCGCACAGCATACACACAGCACTTAAAGTTTGCTTTGAACTTACTGCTTTCTTCTCCCTCTCTGTGGGGCCAATAGAATCAGTATGTGTTTTAAAAAGATATTTAGGGTTAGGACGTTGGGAGATGGAGAGAAGTGAGTTGGGGGAAATCGGAGGGGGAGACAAACCATGAGAGACTGTGGACTCAGAAACAAACTGAGGGTTTTGGAGGGGAGGCGGGTAGAGGGTTGGGTGAGCCTGGTGGTGGGTATTTAGGAGGGCACATATCACAAGGAGCACTGGGTATGATGCATAAACAATGAATCTTGGAACATTGAAAAAAAATTTTTTTAATTTAAAAAATAATAGAAAGATATTTAGGGGCACCTGGGTGGCTCAGTGGTTAAGCGTCTGCCTTCGGCTCAGGTCATGATCCCAGGGTCTTGAAAACTAGCCCCGCATTAATTAGGCTCCCTGCTCAGCAGGGAGCTTCTTTCTCCTTCTCCCTCTCTGGCTGTCTCTCTCTCTCTCTTTGTGTCAAATAAATAAAATCTTTAAAAAAAGGAAGAGAGAGATTTGAATTCCTAGGTTTGGAAGGACAGTTGTCATTGAAATGTGCTATTCTGTAGGGTCGTTGTTTTAAATTATGAGGTCATGGACTCCTTTGAGAATAAAACCTAAATCCTTCCCCTCTCTAAAATGCATTTATGCACAAATGCCCAGAAAATTCTACCTGACCTTCTGAGGAGACTCACAACTGCCCGCAGCCCTTTCGTTCCCGACTTCCAGATCAAGGACTCCCTCACAAAGCACTGACTTGAGCGGAGTAACTGTTCGCAAGAGATCTTCCAGTTCTTATATCCAGGCTTTTCATTCTCTCTCCGCCCCTCCCTTATTTCCAGCAGAGAAAAGTTCCAACTTCCTACTTTGAAGAAGTCCCACCTCGTTTCAAAGAGACCAGGGCCCGTCCCCTGCGTGCACACTTGCCTCGGGAGAGCTGCGTTTCTTCTCCCTTGTGGGCAATCTCTTCATCACCCTGCTGCCCGAGCTCTTTCAGACTGTGGGGCCCATAATGCCAACTCACACACACACACTTTGTGTCCCAGCCTGACTCCCCCCACCCCCCACCAAGCTGCCGGCTCTCTCTCTCCTCTTCACGTCCAGTTTCCAAGATGGAAACATTATTCCCCCATATCCACATTTCCGGGAGAAAAACATGGCAAAAATGTCACGTAGTCCCGAGACCCCTGAATCCCTGCTTCCTGAGAATCATCCAGAACTCTGATGCCTGGCTCCATCCCAGTCAAGTTAAACCCAGGTCTCAGGCCGAGGTCAGGCACTGGTGTATCTTCCAAGTTTCCTGGGGGTGATTCTGACACTCAGAGCAGGCTGAGAACCAGCTGTAGAGGCCAAAGGCTGTGGCCAGGTATGAATATAAAAAATGTTTTGTCCATAACTATAGAAGAACCATGTTGGTGTGAAATGGAAGAGGGAATGAGTATTTCTGGAAAACCTAGAGAAGATTCATCTGCACTGGTCCATTAAATTCAGAATATGTGGATGAATGAAGCCCTTTCCACGTGCCATTCAGACCCCCCTTTAGCCAAGGACAGAGACAAAAATGGAGGTCTTCAATCTCCCACTGGCTTATTGCTTCTTCTTTTTAAAAATATTTTATTTCTGGGGCACCTGGGTGGCTCAGTGGGTTAAGCCACTGCCTTCGGCTCAGGTCATGATCCCAGGTCCTGGGTTCAGGCCCCGCATCGGGCTTTCTGCTCAGCAGGGAGCCTGCTTCCTCCTCTCTCTCTGCCTGCCTCTCTGCCTACTTGTGATTTCTCTCTGTCAAATAAATAAATAAAATCTTTAAAAAAAAATAAAAATAAAAATAAAAATAAAAATATTTTATTTCTTTGACAGATAGAGATCAGAAGTAGGCAGAGAGGCAGGCAGAGAGAGGTGGGGAAGCAGGCTCCCCATTGAGCAGAGAGCCCGATGCGAGGCTGGATCCCAGGACACTGAGATCATGACCTGAGCCGAAGGCAGAGGCTTAACCCACTGAGCCACCCAGGCGCCCCTTCCCTTAGGCTTAACCCACTGAGCCGCCCAGGTACCCCTTCCCTTAGGGGACGCCTGCCTGCTGCTCTGTCTGCTTGTGATCTCTTCTCTCTGTCAAATAAATAAATAAAATCTTAAAAATAAAATAAAATGACAAGTTAAACTAAGAGTTTTTGAAAGAACTGTGGTCCTCCTCAATGTTTTTCTCTATCTGTGGGACTCTTACATTTTTTGTCAAGTGTCGTTATTACACTATACTAACTTAATTTTCTTCTTTTTCCAAATTCTAACACAAGTGGCTTTCCTGGCTGTTATATAATGTAACTTGAAAATATTTAATCTTGTGCTTATTTTTTAGCATTATTTTAAAATGTTTTTTTCTGGGGAAAAACCCCCACAATAAAATAAAATAAAATAAATAAAATAAAATAAAATAAAACATTCTTTAATAGGAAGCCAGAGAGGAGACTCTCTCCCTCCATGTATTAAGTCTGTGTTCAGAACCACAGATAAGACTATGGGGTTGATTTGAATCAGAAAAGCTTTTTGCTCTTTTAATTTCTCAGTATTTCACTTTCTCATTTTCTTTCTTTTCTCCCATTTTCTTAAGTTAGGAAAGGGCTGTCCTAGGGAACCCGCTTTTTACTAGCATGTACCTTTGGATGCTTCCTAAGCCTCTCAGTGCCATCATGCCTGAGTTCTTCCACTTTGAATATATCTTCCACTTTGAAGATAATAATGGTGCTTACCTCTTTTCCATGTATGTATTTGCTTTACTTTTTAAATTAAAAAAAACATCTTATTTATTTATTAGAGAAAGAGAGAGCACAAGCAGGGGAAGGAACAGAGGGAGATGGACACACAGACTCCACGCTGAACACAGAGCCTAACATGGGGCTCGATCTCATGACCCTAAGATCATGACCTGAGCCAAAATCAAGAGTCAACTCTTAAGCAACTGAGCCACGCAGGCACCTTCTGTCTACTTGGTTTAACATGCAAGTATTTCTGTATCAGAGATACTGTTGTAGTCACGTTAGAAATACCAGCACACTGAATCCTAACAGGGTTGTGGAGATTACATGAATAAAGTCATAGCCCAGTACAGGGAGCAGAGGGCATCATTATCCTTCATCTGCTCATTCATTTCCTTCCTCTGGATCTTTGTAACCTCTGGTCACACCTGTGAAACCGGACTCCTCTCTGCCATTATATGTGTGTATGCTCTACATGAGGGCTTAGCACTTTCCTGAACATCTCCTGCTTGAATGAGACCTAGATTTTTCTGTTTGCTTGTGATCTACTTACAACTGAGGTAAATGTCCTTTTAGAAGCATCATTGCTAGGGGAAGGCGGAGTGAGACCACCAGGCCTCCTGGTTGAGCAGAGGCTTTGAAGGATGTGTAGGAGTTTTCCATCTAAGGGAACAGGAAGAGGAGGTGAGGTCGCAGGAAATGGTATGGCCCTATGTTTGAGGGGTGGTGAGGATGCCAGTGTGATGGAGAGTCCAGGAGATGAAGTCAGAGATGAACATATTTCCAGAAATGGGGAAGTTTACAGAGAGTGGAAGCTTGCCTATGGCAAGCTGGCCACAGAGAATCTTTGGTTCCAATCAAGCTTCATTTCTCTAGGACATTCAATTAAATATATATATCTTTATTGAACTCTAATTCACATATGAAGAATTTGTTCATGTAAAGTATATGATTCAGTGTCTTTGAGTGTATCATAGAATTGTGCAACCATCACCATAACCTTAAGTTTAGAACACTTTCATCATCACCCAGGGAAATCTCCTACAGCCAGCAGTCATTCCCTATCCTCCATCCTCACTCCCAGCCTCTGGCAACCACGGATCTACTTTCTGTCTCTATGGATTTGCCTAATGTGGACATTTCATATGAATGGGATGACACAATATGTAGATCTTTTGGGGCTGGCTTCTTTCACTTAGTGTAATGTTTTCTAGGCTTATCCATGTTGCTGCATCTATTTCTTTTATGGTTGAATAATATTCTTTTTTTTTTTTTTAAGATTTTACTTATTTATTTGTCAGAGAGAGAGAGAGAGATAGTGAGAGAGTGAACACAAGCATGGGGAGTGAGAGAGGGAGAAGCAGGCTTCCCTCTGAGCAGGAGCAGAGAGCTTGATGCGGAGCTCGATCCAAGGATCCTGGGATCACGACCTGAGCCGAAGGCAGATGCTTAATGACTGAGTCACCAGGCACTGCAGTAATATTCCTCTTAAAGGTAGGTAATATTTTGTTTATCTGTTCATCAATTGCTGGACATTTGGTTTGTTTCTGGTTTCGGCTATTGTGAATATTGCTGCTGTGAACATTCACGTATAAGTTTTTATGTGGACATCTTTTCATTTCTCTTAGGTATATATCCAAGGGAGTAGAATTGCTCGGTCATAGGGTAACTCTATGTTTAACCTTCTGAGGAGCTGTCTAACTTTCTCCCAAGCAGCAGCACCATTTAATGTTGCCGCCATCATTGCACGAGGGTTCTGATTTCTCCACATCCTTGCCAACACTTGGTCTTGTGTGTCTTTTTGATGATAGCCATCCATATGGAGGTAAAATGGCTTTTCATTGTGGTTTTGATTTTCATTTCCCTAAGGACCAACGATGTTGAGTATTTTTTCATACGCTCATTGGTCATTTGTATATTTTCTTTGGATAAATATCTATTCAAATCCTTCCTCCATCGTAAACTGGGTTATTCATCTTTTCATTGTTGAATTGCCAGAGTTCTTTATGTATTTTGGATACAAATACTTTATCAGATATGATTTGCAAATATTGTGATACAGACAGACTTTATTTCATGGATGTACGAATGTTTTTTCACTTCCTTGATAGCATTGTTTGCAGCACAAATTTTTAAATTTTGATGAAGTCTAAAATAATCTATTTTTTTCTCCTGTTGCTTGTGCTTTTTTGTTGTTGCTGTTGTTAAGAATTTTATTTACTTATTTGAGGGAAAGAGGAAGTGAGGGAAAGAGGGAGTGAGGGAGAGAGCAAAGGGAGAGGAAGAAGCAGACTCCCCACTGACCAGGGAGCTGGATGTGGGGCTGGATCCCAGGACTCTGGGATCATGACCTGAGCCAAAGGCAGTCGCTTAACTGACTGAACCACCCAGGTGCCCCTGTTGAATATGCTTTTGCTGCCATATCTGAAGCCGCTACCAAAGGTCATGAAGATTTACTCCTAAGCCGTATTCTAAGAGTTTTGTAGTTTTAGTTCTTAGATTTAGGTCTGTGGTCCATTTTAAGCTCATTTTTGTGCCTGGTGTGAGGTAAGGGGTCCCGAACCTTCTGGATATTCCATCTTAATCAAGAATTAGAGTTTCTATTACCAAATGAAAATCGTTTTAGATTTTGGACTACCGCACTTAGATTTCAGTGTGGCAACTTGGGCTCGTTATCCTTGAGAGAAGTAACAAAAAATAACAAATTACTGCCTTTTGCGGCAAAAACAAAATAAAACGCTGATCTCTTAATTTGCTAAATATTTGCTTCTCTTCCCATCTTTAGTTCTCTCTTTCAAAATCCTTACCTTTGGTTTATTCCCCTTTTCTCCCCCACTCATTTGCTGTGTTGTAATATTACAAGCACATTCAAATATTAGGAAACACACACACACATCCCTTGTATAAAAGGGACTGCGTAAGATCAATCACAGATATGAGAATGATTTTGTAAGTTCAGTACAAATTCAAATACTGTACTCTCCAAATCACTCATATCTGATTTACCCCCCCACCCCCTTAGCAATGCCCAGCCCATGGGGAACAGTGGATGAACGCTCACTGTCCTCATAGTGGCTCCAGCTCAAGCAGCAAGTGGGGGTAGAGGAGACCCCTGATGGCTGGATGGGTCTGGGGAAGGTCCCGTCTCTGAGCTGGCACATGAGTGGGCATAGCAGGCTGACACAGATAAGGTCTTGACCTCTAGGAAGCACTATTGTTTTTACCCACTGCTTTGTGTCCACAACGTTTATGCATAATCTCATCTCATCTATATGACACGCTGCACAGTAGGTCCTTCACCCACCCAGCTGTCTTTCTGACTCTCCAGTGAACAATTGGGGCTACAAGGAAGGCGGATCCCTCTCCTAGGCTTTCGGGTGCCATTCGCCTGCCCCTTGCCTCTGTCCTCTGCTGGCCCAACTCCTCTGGGTCATTCCTGCTCCAAAGTGCATCCCAGCACCTGTCCCCAGAGCTGTTCTCTCAGCAACCCCTCCTTTGCCATCAGTCCTTTTCCTATGACGACCTTGGCTTTTCCTCATGCCTCTTGGTACCTCCTTGGTCTGCTCACTGCTTTCGGAAGACCGGCCTGTGAGGCGTGGACCCTCCACTGCCTCCACAGAGCCTCACCCACTCCCCATCTCCTGGCCCATATCTGGGCACTGGCAGGTGCTCACAGAAGTGCTGTTTAAGATCATTAACTAGTTAGTTGCTTTCTTGGGTATAAGACATACATATATATAGCGAACATATATATATATATAAGACATACATATATATAGCTATACATATATATATAACTAACATTAACTACTTAGCTGCTTTCCTGGTTATAAGACACACATATATATAGCTAACGTATATATAAGGCATACATATATAGAGCTATACATATATATAACCAACATTAACTAGTTAGTTGCTTTCCTGGTTATAAGACATACATATGTATAGCCTCTCTTTGGACAAGTATGAAGCAGCTTCTTCCTTGAATTCCAACTGTCCCTCAGGGAGCCTTGGGCACGGGTGTGGCCCCTGGTGTTGAAACCAGGCTGTGCTCAGGAGGGGACAATTCAGGACAAGGAGCCAAGGAACCACAGATGGGGAGGGCATGGTAGTCCTTCATCCAGGAGACAGAGAGGGAACGTGTGTTGGGTAACAGCTAGCCTGGCAGACCTTAGTGTGGGCTCCTGAACCTCGCACTCCTGTCCATGTCTCGGACAGAACCTCTCACACCTGCTGCAAGTGTGTGGGGTTTGGGGGGCAGAGGGTTGCGGGTCTTGAAGCCAGATCATGTCCTAGCCCAGCCACCCCTGGCCCTGGGGCTGGACAAACCCCAAGATCTGTGTGTCCGTGGGTCCCCAGATCTAATCAGAATACGAAAGTGCCCATCTTGAAGGCTGTTGTAGGAATTAAGTCATTTCATACATGCGATGTGCTTAGGATAGCACCTAGTAGCTTACCATGTTAGTGAAGTGTTAGTACACTAAGGGGAGCAGGAGGAAGGCGGGGGAGCCCAGTGATAGACAGAGAATGCGTGCAGCTGCCGGGCTCTACTGTGCCCACCCTGGGACCCCGTGCTTTGCATACAGCTGGAGCACAGACTCTCCCGACATTAGTCCCTGAGCCAACTGGCACACCACTGGGGCGGAGAAAGGAGCCGCCGTCGCCAAACCCACAGAATGAAGATTTAGCCTGCAGACAGGAGCCCTGGGATTCCTTTTGTCCTGGCACACTCTCCCCCACTCCCTTTTAAATTAACATGACTAAACTGGGAATACAAGGCCTTTGTCCTCTCAATCCGTCTCAAGTTCAATGCTCACCTGCAGGCTCTTTGGGAACTTGGTGAAAAGAAAGGTGGTCAGAGCAAAGCAACCACCCAGCCTTGCAGAGGTACAATTCAGTTATTATTATTATTTTAAATCCTGTTGCAAACAAAAACACTTTGCAGCCTCCTGCTTAAGGAAATGGTTGTGTTTAACAGCTTAAACAGGCTCCCAAGGGCTCAGTCCTCAGGATGTCAGGTGGGTGGTACGGGGCCCCAGCACCTTCATTCTCCCTCAACGGATTAGCTTTCCATCCCCGAGGCAAGCTCACCCAGAGCCCAGCTGCAAATGCAAATTTATAATGAGAAAGGGTGCCGCCTTCAATCTCTATCAGCCAGCAGGAGCCAGTTTCCTAGGTGACAGGCGGTGCTGTTTTCCTGGGTAAATTCACAGGGATGGGAAGGAGGTAAAAAATTAGTAAAAAAAAATGAACCTGAGCAATGAACTAACCCTTTTCACTCATAAAGGCTGACCTGCAGCAATCACTGGGAATCGTGGACTGTATTTTAACACGTTCTACCTCCCTAATCCTTCTTTCCACCAATACCATCAATTACAAGTTTGATTGTTCCCCAATTTATTATTCAATTTGTAGTCGTAGGTTTAAAAAAAAGCACAACTGCACTTTGTGTTTTCACAAATGAGTTTCATTTGCTTTCTGTGTAATAATTAATGCTAAACTGTCAAGTTACTATAGGACAATGAGGCTTGCGTGAGCGTAAAGACTTCTCTTTCCCTGCCTTAGAATTACAGAGAATTCTTTGCTTCTCCTTCCTCTCTCTTTTTCTTGCCAGATATATTTATTGTCTGCATACATTCATGGAATGTTTGCTTTGGCTGAGGCACTCATTTTACAAAGACTGACATGTCCCCTGCCCTCCGTCATCACCTAGTTGGGGACACAGGCACAAAAAGTAATTACAACCCCCATGTCAAGCAGTTTTCACCAGCTGGTGGAGTCAAGAAGGTCACTGTAAGGTTATCCCCAATTCCTGTCCTTGCCCCCACCTCCACACAGAGCCGGGCACCCCACGGCATTTCCTCCTCTCCCCTGTGGCCGGAAGCTAGAGCGGGAGAAAGGAACAAATCACTGAGTGAATGAAAACATAAATGCAGTCCAATCAAGTATGTCTTTTTTTTTTTTTTAAGATTTTATGGGGCGCGTGGGTGGCTCAGTGGGTTAAAGCCTATGCCTTTGGCTCAGGTCATGATCCCAGGGTTCTGGGATCGAGACCTGCATGGCTCTCTGCTCAGCAGGGAGCCTGCTTCCCTTTCTCTCTGCCTGCCTCTCTGCTTACTTGTGATCTCTGTCTATCAAATAAATAAAATCTTTGGAAAAAAATAAAAAAGATTTTATTTGACACAGAAAGAGAGAGAGCACAAGAAGGGGAGCGGCAGGCAAAGGGAGAGGGACAAGCAGGCTCCCCGCTGAGCAGGGAGCCTGATGTGGGACTCGACCCCAGGATCATGACTCAATCCAAAGGCAGATGCTTAAAAACACCCAGGCGTCCCAGGTATGTCTTGATATAAGCATGAATGTATTCTGCAAAGTGGTTCCATTTATTTGAAAGTGCATGCTTGAAAATTCAGAGAGCGAGCTTTCTATTTAAAGGAATCTAAAATTAATTAATTAATTAATTAATTAAAGCAATCTGACAGTGACTCATTTGGCAAAGCAAGGAAATTACCAACATTTTGTAATGACCCCAATTAACCAACTTGATTTCGTTTGCAGTTTCACATCCAGATTTTTCTTAGAGTGCATCGTTCTCATGATAGCCCCGAGAATGCTCCAGGAAGCCATGAGGATCTGAGACAGCAGGAGCCCAGCGAGGCCCCAGGAGTCTGCCCTGGTTGCTCTCTCCACTGGCTGGTCTAGCCTGTGCCTCGCAGGGGGTCGGGAGGAGCTCTTGGGAGCACTCACACTTGGGAGAGCTTGAGGCTCTGGGTCCGGTTCCCACAAAACCACCCTTAAGCCTCCTTGGATGCCTTACAGTCATCTTTGACGAGCCTCCAAATAACCCATTAGAAATCCGTGGAAGCTAAGGGCCTGCTTCAGTTTCCCAAGAAGGCTGCTTGGCCCGAGGAGGGTGGGACAGAAGCAGAGACAGGGGAGGGGGGAACCACTGAGGTTTTGTGGGGGCTCTGGATTGGCAGGAATGGTACCAGCCTCCCTGCCACTGGACCGGTCCAGGGCACGGGCCGTTCTCTGTGGCGCCAAATGGGCAAAATTGGTTTTGTTTTGTTTTGTATTTAAAGATTTTACTCATTTATTTGAGAGACAGAGAGAAAGAGAGAGAGCCCAGGAGAGGGGCGAGTCAGAGGGAGAAGCAGACTCCCCCACGGAGCAGGGAGCCCTGGCAGGAATCGATCCTGGGACATGACCTGAGCTCAACCGACTGAGCCACCCAGTGCTGGAGATGGGGGGAATGTGAACACCCCCAGCCAGCATCTGTCCCCGGAAGTCCACACAGAAGCTGTGTCCTCCTCACAATCTCGTTTTCTCAGTGGCTGGAGATAGAGGCTGGAGGAAGTTCAGGGCGTCTTCCAAACCCACAGTCAGGGAAGTGGGAAACTTAAGAGCTAAAATCAAAATCCATTCAAACTCAGGAGGGTCCTTTCTGACGGACAGTCAGTGGACGTTATGAGCTGAGCTGGCTTTTTGGTGTCCCCAGACAGGCGAGCTGTGTCACCACCGGCCACCCTGTCTCCAGCCGCCGCTGCTTTTATTTACAGGCTGTGAGGAAAGGGCCTCTGGGTCTGAACATGGCTATTAATATCAGCATCATTAGTAGCTCAGTCACAGGAGGCAAAGAAGAAGGTCTTTTTTACTTCGTGATCTAGAAGTGCCCAGACAACCGTCGGATCAATAGCGATTTTTATCTCCAGGTCAGACTGGCGGCAGCTGAGGCCATGCAGGCCCAGCTCAGGGGCAGCTGCTCCCTCCCCAGCTCCCTCTCTGGGACTTGTCCTGGTGACATTGACATCTTTTGTTACAAAGTGGTTTATAAATGATTGTGGAGCCCTCCATGTCATTTTCCAGCTACTTCGCAGAGAAGCACTGGAGAGAGAAAATTCCACGGGGCTCATAGTAACCCTTCCCTGGGAAGACTGAGCTATTCATGTCGTTTGAGAGCAGCAAGATGTTGAAAATACAATAAAAACTGCCCATGAGAGAACATCTGTATGGATTTCACCCCTCCCATTTCTACTTTTGAAGATTTTATTTATTTAACACAGAGAGAGATCACAAGTAGGCAGAGAGAAAGGGGGAAACAGGATGCAGGGCTTGATCTCAGGGCCCTGAGATCATGACCTGAGCAGAAGGCAGAGCCTTAACCGGCAAAGCCTTAACCCAATGAGCCACCCAGGAGCCCCTACCCCTCCGGCTTCTTAGGAGTTCTTCTCTTCTCCCTGCCCCCAGCCAAATTCCGTCAGAGGACACTAGGACCAGGTGGAGACCATTCTTTCAGCTTAAGGCAGTCGGTCCGGGCTTTTGGATAAACCGCCAGGGAGGACAGAATGGGGGCTGATTTCCCCGTGAGGAAAACAGCGAGAGCTGCCGCTGGTCCCTCACTGGGCGGGAGCTTCACCGCAGGAGCAACTGCCAAGGCAAGCGAGCGCAGAGAGCGAGCAGCATCCTGCCGGGACTCGTAGCGCGGAGGGAGGGTCTGCGGGCTGAGCCCGCGCCCCAGGTCCCAGCGAAGCACGCCCTGAACTAGCTGACTCGGCAGGTGGCTCGTTGCCATGGCAACTTGACCCCCCCACCCCACCCCTCGCCCAGGAGACGAGGGTGGGGTCCTGCAAGGAGGTGGGCCAGGCAGCTGCAGGGCTTGCGCGGCGGTAGAGGGAGGGTGGCGCGTGGGGCTGCGCTGTTCTGGAAAGAGCTTTGAGTATATGTAGGACTTAACAGCGTTTTTTTCCCAATAGGAAAAATTATAAAACGTTGATGAAGAAAGTTACTGCAACGGCGGAGAAAAGTCCCCAGAACGCCTGAAAGGGAGCAGCTGCTGGGCATTCAAAGGGGAGAAGTAGCAGAGTGAGAAAACACGGGCACGGTGGAGATTAAAATCCTACCCAAGGACAAAAGGCAGAGAAAATAGGGAGCAACCTGGATCTTTTGAACCGAGGGAGAAAGTCAATGAAACTGTCTGAGGCAGCTCGCTCAGCCTGCAGCCTGGGGCGGTGAGTGACAGGGAGGGGCTGGGAGTGACCTTGGCAATGACAAAGCTCGGCTTGTGCTAGAAATGGAGTAGCGAGCTAGCAGCAGCCGCCCTCAGCCAGGAGCACACCCAGACTTTTCCATCAGGGCCGGCAGATGGCTGGAGAATGTGCACGGCCTTGAATTTTAAATATTTCTTCCTAGGAAATCAGATCTTTCTTGTAATGTGAAATGGATTTAATTGAAGTGGCAGTTTCAAGTAGTCCTCACAATTGCTGCTAGGCACAAAAAAGCACCAGAGTCAGGATGTTTGTGAGCAGGCTTGCTTTATTCTTAGGTGAGGTCCAACCAGCAGGTGTTCCTGGTTTCTGTCGAATCTGTTCTCCGAGTGACCAGTCTTATCCACCTGGTGAGATCCAAATGGTGAGCCATTTGAGGTGGGGGGCAGTTGGGGTGAATGATTGGGTCTCAGTGTTGAAGGGAGAGGACTCAAGGGGCCAACCTGCCAGGAGTAGCAGACCTGGGATTAAAACCCCAGTCAGGGTCACCACGGAGAAAGTCTCTGGCTTTCCTGACTATCTCAATGGACTAACCTGAAAAGCCCCAACTCTTGAGCGACAGTGGCTAGTTTTTGCTTTATAAATTTATCTGAATGAACCTAAGTGTTACTGTTTCCAAAATAGGGAAACAACGTGACCACCCTGGTTAGTGCCTGGTTGGGCTCATAGTAAAGGGGGTCATTAGCCATAGATGAAACTTCCTTGCTTTGCCAGCACATCATGAGGACCACAGTTGGAAGGAATGGTTCATTCCAGAACTTGCTCTCAAACATTTGGTGACTTTCTTGGGAAGACAGGACAAAAAAGTTGTCCAGTAAAACACAAAGTCACCTATCCCTTGGATGGAGGTTGACTTATGCCCTTGTTTCCTGGAACTGATCCAAGCAAGGTTGTGTGGGCATCTGCTGCTCTCTGAACCATGATCCCGGGAAGTCTCCTGCTACCAAGTGAGGGCTCGCCATTTTGGATTTTCTCCCTGAGGCTGTCTGCTCAGAGACCTTGGGTCCTCCGTTGTCATGAGTCAGCATTCATATCTCTATAAGAATATTTTAGGGGAGTATCCAGTAAATATAAAGAGCTTCTACAAATCAATACATAAAATGCAGACAATGCAATAGGAAAAATGCGCAAAAGAGGAGGGGAAAACATTAAAACCACAATGAAATATCATTATATACCCATCAGAATGGAGATGAAAAAAATAGGCAATTTCAAGTTACTGAGAAGTTATATTAATATAATAAGTAGTTATATTTGATGATTTGAATAATTATAGTATTTTATTATAAAATAACAAAATTGTTATTATTTTAGTAATATTAAATACCAGCAGCTTAATTGTAGAGCTGCTGATAAACACACACGCTGTAAATTGGTACCAATACTGTGGGGAAATTCTTTGCCAGTATCAGTTAAAGCTGGACATACACACCCCGTGACCCAGTAATTCTACTCCCAGGTACACCCATCTGAAATGCATACCTGTGTTCACCAAAACAACAAACAGGAATATTCACATCAGCCCTATTTTTATTTTTTATTTTTTTAAGACTCTATTCATTTGTCGAGAAAGAGCGCACGTGCATAAGCAGAGAAAGAAGCAGGCTTCCTGGCAAGCAAGGAGCCCGATGTGGGACTCGATCCCAGGACCCTGGGATCATGACCTGAGCTGAAGACAGATGCTTAATTGGCTGAGCGACCCAGGTGTCCCCAGCCCTATTTTTCTTAACTGCAAACTATCCAAATGTCCATCTGCACAGGGTAGATAAATCACAGTTGAGTCCTACAATGGATTACTGGACACGATGAGGATGGACACGCCATGACTTGCTGTACCAACACAGATAGATAAATCTCACACACATAATGTGGAGCAGAGGAAGTAGCATGAAAGAGCGATTGAATTATGAAGAATTCATTAACTGAAAGTTCAAAACCCAGCAAAGCAGTGTCTGGAGCGAGAAGTTAGGATCATGTTTAAGAGGGTTCATCGGAGGCCTTGCCATTAACCTTTCTTGCTCACTGCAAGAGGAGTCTATCAGCTATGCAACTCGTGATTTATGTACGTTATCCTGCAGTAAAGATCACGGAGACAGGGGCGTCTGGGTGGCGCGGTCCATTAAGCATCCAGCTCTTGGTTTCAGCTCAGGTACTGTTCTCAGGGCCATGAGATGGAGCCCTGCGTGGGGCTCCCCACTCAGCAGGGAGTCTGCTTAAGGCTCTTTCTCCCTCTCACTCTGCTCCTCCCCTCCTCACTCTCTCTCTAAATAAGTAAATAAATCTTAAAAAAAAAAAAAAAAAGGATGATGAAATCAGAATAGAGCCAAACTAAAACTAAAAGCCTCTGGGAGATCCTGCCCCTGAGAAGTGTTTGGTCTTCCAGAACAGAGCAGAAGTGCTCCCTGTCTCCCAGGACCATTGTCCCTCTGGGAGCCACCAGTGGCCACCTTCTGATGACCCCCTAACTTCTGAGAGGTCCAGGGAGAACTACCTTTCTCTGCTCAACTCCTGTTTAACTTCACAACAGCCTCACCAAGAACTCTCTCTGCCTGACCCCTATTGCCAAGGAGAAACCAGAGGAAACTTAGTATATTTTTCTTACATCTTAAACCTAATCATTACCTAAAGCCATCATGTAGCAAGAGAAATTGTGCTTTATTTCCAGGTGGTATAAGCTAGATCATAACTCTTCAAGGTACCTCTGCCAAGGTTCTTAGAAAATTCATGATAGTATCCGCTCAGATTCTCCCTCTCTTTTTCTCCTTCTCAGAGGAGTGTGTATATTTCCAGCCCCCCCTGTTCCTCACGCTGTACCTGACCTTGTGGTGTCCTCTCTAAAGTTCTTTCCCATCTGCAGAGGCTGTGCTACCCTGTGGAAACCAATCCTCTGGCTATCTCTTTCATGCTGCTTGAATTCCTTACCCATCACCCCCTGGCTGTGTCCCCTCCCTTTTCCTCACCTGCTCCTGCCACATATGCCCACAGCCAGGAATCCCGATCTGGTCCGGGGCCACAATTTACAAAGCAAATTGCCAAATCGGTTTAGAGAATAAAATAGGTTTTTGTTTGTTTGTTTGTCTTTTTGTGTTTTGGGGGGGGGGGGTCTTCCTTGAGTGACACCTAGATAAAAGCCAAACAATAGACTCTATGGAAAGAATTATCTTTAAAACTACCATTATACTTTGTCCACTTCTGACACTTCTTTATGCATAAAAATCTTCAGCTTTGGATTTAGGAAAATTCCCCTGAGTTCAAATTGAATTAGGTCTTTTCAAACTACAGCTAAAATGTAGGGCATAATCTTAAAAATTAACTTCCCTTTTCTAAGCTATACCATCTATTTATATGATGCCTTTTATATATGGTAGAAAACATTAAAATAACAAAGACTCCAATTTATAAATAATGGTGCTAGTTGTAAATGTTGTTTTAACCTTCAGGGATGTTCTTTTCCTCTATCATCGGTGCTCTCGCTCCCCCTCATGGACAGTTTGCGCTATTGCAAAAGCACTTCGGAGGTTTTTTATTCCAGGACCCTTAAGATATTTCATTGTTTATAGTCCAAGTAGTTTCCCTAGGGGTTTGAGGTGACTTAATTAATATACACACTATGATATAGTGGGGGGGGGGAGAAATTCAGGCTTTAGAATGTCTTCAACAACATCCCTTCACTAAAGGTAATAATGGATTCCACAAGAGGTTTCCTACGTTAGTTGAAGGCATGACTTCAAAGCACAGTGAAGACAATTGCAGGGGTCAAGATGATGAGTTTCTTTCCTTCTTTAAAAATATTTTTCTTATTTATTTATTAGAGAGAGAGAGCATGAGAGGAGAGAGGTCAGCAAGAGAAGCAGACTCCCTGCTGGGCAGGGTGCCCGGTGTGGGATTTGATCCCAGGACTCTAGGATCATGACCTGAGCTGAAGGCAGTCACCAAACCAACTGGCACCCAAGACAATGAGTTTCTTTACCCAGCTCTCCTATGAGCTGTCTCGACCTGGGGAGTAATACAAAAGAAAGGAAGAGAGAGTGTGACTTTCGAACTCTGCGTCTCAGAATTTTTGATAGAGTCAAGCAGCAGGTATTTGAAGCTTGTGCTCAATTTCAACAGCTTTGAGTGTGGGTAATTTGTGGAGCTGATTAAGAGCAATCCATATGTTTTTAAATCACTAGCAGATGGGAGGGCTGCCTTCATTTCTGGTGGAAAATAAAAAGCCTAATGAAAATACTAGACCGAATGGATACCATACACCATCGTTCTTGGTATTCTATTTATGGACAATCACTAAATACTTCGACTGGCTCTTCTCATATAGGCTGTGGTAAGGTATTTTCAGATCCGTCATGGGGGAGTAAGAGAAGGAAGTGATTTTTCCTCTTCTGTTTTCTTCTAGAATATTTGTAGTTCCAAGTGTCACATTTAGGTCTGGGATCCTTTCCCCCCACACCACCCACTGTGATCCTTTTTGAGTTAGTTTTTGTGTAAGGTGAAAGGAATAGATTGAGGTTCATTTTTTGCATGGGGATATTTAATTGTTCCAGTACTATTAATTGGGAGAAAACCCCCTATCTTTCCTCCATTGAATTACCTCTTTCTACATTTGTTGAAGATCAATTCATCATATATATGTTGGTCTATTTCTTGACTTAATTCTGTTCCACTGACCTATATGTCTATCATTTTCCACCATGTCTTGATGACTGTAGATTAATAGTTAAGTCTTAAAATCAAGTAGTGTGAGCCTTCTAATTTCGTTCTTCTTCAAAATTGCTTTGACAACTCCAGTTCATTTGGTTTTACATATGAAGTTTAGAATTAGCTTGTTGATTTCTACAGAAATTCTTTTAGGGATTTTTATTAGATTGGCATCAACTCTATAGATATGTCTATGAAGAGTGGACATCTTAATAATATTGAGACTTCTAATCCGTAAAAACAGTAATCTCTCCATTTATTTAGATCTTTTTTCTTTGATCGAGAGTTATAATTTTCAGTATACAGATCTTGCATATATGTTTTTAGATTTGTATATAGGAATTTCATGGCTTTTTGGGGGAGGGGTGCCATTTAAATGGTATCATAAAATTCAACCTCAAAATCTTATTGCTAGTAAATAAAAATACAGTTGATTTTTTTAAAAATTTATTTATTTATTTGATAGAGAGAGAGGTCACAAGTAGGCAGACAGAGACAGAGAGGGGAAGAAGTCTCCCTGTTAAGCAGAGAGCTTGATGTGGGGTTCGATCCCAGGACCCTGAGATCATGACATGAGTGGAAGGCAGAGGCTTAACCCACTGAGCTACCCAGATGCCTAGAGTTGATTTTTGTATATTGACTTTGTATCTTGTGACTTAGCTAAAGTCTATTATTAGTTCTAATAACTTTATTATAAATTCTCTGTGAATTTCTATGTCGACAATCATGCCATATGTGAATAGAGATAATTTTATTTGTATTTGTTTCCTTTTATTCCTTTTCTTGCTTTATTGCAGGCTAGCACATCTAGTATGATACTAATTAAAGAACAAACATCCTTGGCTTGTCCCTAATTTTAGAGAGAACACAATCAATATTTCACCATTAAGTATGAAATTCTATGTTGGTTTTTTTATAGGTGAGCTATAGCAAGGTCACCTATAAATTTCTTTTGAATGAGTTTTTAATTTCTTTCGAATGAGTTTTGGCAGTTTGTGTTTTCAAGAATTTCATTCCTTCTAATTTAACTTGTTTCATTTATAGGCATAGAATAGTTCACCGTGTTTCATTTTTATTCTTTTTTTTTTTTTAGAAGATTTTATTTATTTATTTGACAGGGAGAGATAGATCACAAGTAGGCAGAGAGGCAGGCAGAGAGAGGGGAAGCAGGCTTCCCGCCAAGTAGAGAGCCCGATGCTGGGCTCGATCCCAAGACCCTGAGATCATGACCTGAGCCAAAGGCAGAGGCTTAACCCACTGAGCCACCCAGGTGCCCCTTCATTTTTATTCTTTAAATATCTTTACTGTCTGTAACTCTTGCAGTACAGGTACGGATAACTCTTGTCTTTTCTATTTCTTGGTGAATTTGGGTAGAGATTTATCAATTTGTTGGTCTTTTCAAAAATAATTTACCACCCCATCTCATTAAAATTTTTATTATGATAAAATATGTATAACACAAATTTACCAGTTTAACTATTTTTTAAAAGATTTATTTATTTATTTTAAAGAGAGAGAGAACATGCAGGAGTGGGTAAGGGCAGAGGGACAGAGAGAGAATCCCAAGCAGACTCTGTGCTTAGTGTGCAGCCCCATGGGAGAATCAGTCCCACGACCTTGAGATCTCGACCTGAGCCAAAATCAAGAGTCGGATGCTTAACCAACTGAGTCCCCTGAGCGCCTCCCATTTTAACTGTAAGGACCTATTTAGCCAGAGCGACTCCATCTTGGTTAAAAAGCCATTTTGTTGTTTGTGCAGTAAAACTTAAACTGACCCTGCCCCTCCCCCCGGCCCCCAGAAAAAGTTACTTAGAAGCAAGTCGGGGAAACCAATAAAATATGGTCCGCCAGCTCCTAATAACAGAGTCCAAAATACGAGGACAGGTCAGCCAGTTCCTGATAACAGAGCCCAGAAGACAAGGACGAGTCAGGCCAGGTGGAGACATCCAATCAGTAAAACACACATACATCCTTAACCACTAAAGAACGTAAACCTCGCCTTTTGGGTGCCAAACTTGAGCACCAATTCTGACCAGAGTAATAGGTTAGTTCAAACAGCTACTAAAGGGTAAATTGTAATTCAATTGGCCACCTGCGTGTGGCCTAACATGACTATGCAATGTTACAATCTCATTGGCCACCTATGTGTGGCCAGGATTCTGCTCTATAAAAATTAGTCTGTGAGGCTGGGGGTGGTCGCTCTCTTTGGAAAGAACCCTGGCTGGTCAGTCTAACTTCTAATGCTTGGCATAGAATAAAACTTGGCATAACTTTAACTTTGTTTCAGTCTCGTTCCCCTGGCCAATCAGTCTGACTTCTAATACTTGACATGAAATAAAGCTTTAAATAACTTTGTCTCAATCTCGTTTCGTTTAATAACAGACCTAACATTAATGTCGTTAAATGTACAGTTTAGTGGCATCAGGTACATTCACACTCTTGTGCAGCCGTCACCTCCATCCAATTCCAGGATTTTTCCATCCTCCGCAACTGAAACTCTGTACCCGCTGAACATTCACTCCCTGTTCCCCTTCCCCCAGGCCCTGGTAACTCTCATTCTACTCTCTGTCTCTATGAATTTGACTACTCTAGGGACTCCATATGAATGGAATAACTTATATGTCAGTATTTGTCCTTTGTGACTGGCTTATTTCACTTAGCATAATGTCTTCAAGTTCCCTCTATGTTGTAACATGTGTCAGAATCTCCCTCCTTTTTAAGGCTGAATAATATTTCATTTTATGTATATACCACATACCACATTTTGTTTATTCATTCATCCAACAGTGGGCACTGGGTGGGTTACTTCCACCTTTTGACTATTTTCAATAATATTGCTATAAACATGGATGTACAAATTATTTGTTTCAGTCCCTGCTTTCACTTCTTGGGTCATAAACCCAAAAGTAGAATTGTTGAATCATATGGTAATTCCATATTTAGTATTTTGAGGAACCCCCATACCCTTTTCCACAGAGGCTGTACCATTTTACGTTCCTACTAGCAGTGCATAAAACTTGCAATTTCTCCATATCCTAGCCAACATCTGTTATTTTGGTTTTTCTGTAACAGTCATTTGCATGGGTTCGAAGTGGTATCTCATCGTGGTTTTGTGTTGCTTTTCCCTAATGACTATTTTTTGTCCATTTTTAAATTGGGTTGTCTGTTTATCGTTGTTATTGAGTTGTATGAATACAGTTTTGGGTTTATTGATTTTTTTCCTATTATTTTTATGTTCTTGATTTCATTGATTTATGCCTCATCTTTATTACTTGCTTCCTCTTCTCGGATTGAGTTTAACTGCTTTTTCCCCCACACCTAGTTTCTTAAAGTGAGAACTTTGATCAGTTACCTAAGACCTCCTTTCTTTTCTAATATAAGCCCTTCATGCTTTAAATTTTCTTCTGTGTACTGCTTTAGCTTCCTTCCCCAAGTTTTGATATGTTGTATTTGCATTTTCATTCATTTTAAAACATTTTTAAAAAAATTTTTTTAAAGATTTTATTTATTTATTTGACAGAGAGAGAGAGAACACAAGCAGGCAGAGAGGCAGGCAGAGAGAGAGAGGGGGAAGCAGGCTCCCCACTGAGCAGAGAGCCCAATGCGAGGCTCGATCCCAGGACCCTGAGATCATGACCTGAGATCATGACCTGGCAGAAGCTTAACCCACTGAGCCATCCAGGCGCCCCAATTTAAAAAGCTTTTAAATTTCTTTTTTTATTTCTTTTTGATACATGGGTTGTTTAAAAGTGTATTGTTTATTTTCCAACAATTTAGAGATTTTACAGATATTTTCTGTTATTGTTCTAGTTTAATTCAGTTATGATCAGAGAACATACTATATATGATTTACTTCTTTTTTTTAAAAAAAGATTTTATTTATTTGACAGAGGGAGATCACAAATAGGCAGAGAGGCAGGCGGGGGGCAGGGATCAGGCTCCCTGCTGAGTGGAGAGCCTGATGGAGAGCCTCCATCCCAGGACCCTGAGATCATGACCTGAGCCAAAGGCAGAGGCTTAACCCACTGAGCCACCCAGGTGCCCCTACGATTTACTTCTTTAAAAAAAAGTTTAAAGTTTGGGGTGCCTGGCTGGCTCAGTTGGTGGAGCATGCCACTCTTGATCTTAGGGTTGTAAGTTCAAGCCCCATTTTGGTTGTAGAGATTACTTAAACAAAATCTCGTTGAAAAAAAATTTTTTTAAAATTTGTTTGTTTGTTAATTGAACCTCTACACCCCACATAGAGCTTAAACTCGTGATCTCAAGATCAAGAGACACATTCTCTTCTAACTGAGTCAGCCAGGTGCCCTTGATTTCCTTTCTTTTGAATTTATTAAAGTTTGTTTTATGGCCCAGATTATGATCTATGTTGGTAAATATTTCATATGCATTTGAAAAAAATATATGTTCTCTTCTTGGATGGAGTTCAGTTTGGTCAAGCTGTTGTTCAGGTCTTTGATAACCTCACTGATTTTCTGTCTGCTTGTCCTATTGATCATTGAAATGTAACCGGGGCGCCTGGGTGGCTCAGTGGGTTAAAGAAATGTAACCACAGTTGTGGATCTTTTTTTTTTTTTTTCTCCTTTCAGTTTTACCAATTTTTGCCTCATGTATTTTGAAACTGTTGTTAGGTGTATGCACGTTGAAGATTGTTGCCTTCTAGGTGAATTCATTCCTTTATCATTATATATTGCTCCTCTTTTTTTCCAGATGTTTCTTGTTCTGAAATCAACTTTTTCTGATACTAATATAACCAATCCAACTTGTTTTGGTTAGTGTTTTCATGACATAACTTTTTATAATCTTTTGACTTTTTACTTGTCTTTATCATATTTAAAAATGTGTTTGTTGTAGACAGCATATAATTAGGTCTTGCTTTTTTATATGACAATCTCTATCTTTTAATGTGTAGGTTTAGGCTGTTTATATTAGTATGATTATTATTTGGTTGGAATAAATTTCACCATCTTAATAGTTGTTTTCTATTTGCTTGTTTTTATTTATTTATTTTTAAAGGATTTTATTTATTTATTTGTCAGACAGAGATCACAAGTAGGCAGAGAGACAGGCAGAGAGAGGGGGGGAAGCAGGCTTCCTGCTGAGCAGAGAGCCCGATGCGTGGCTCCATCCCAAGATCCTAAGATCATGACCTAAGCCGAAGGCAGAGGCTTTAACCCACTGAACCACCCAGGTGCCCCTATTTGCTTGTGTTTAAAAAGTATTAAAAGGCAGGGTTTGGGGGCACCTGGATGGCTCAGTGCGTTAAAGCCTCTGCTTTCAGCTCAGGTCATGATCCCAGGGTCCTGGGATCAAGCCCCGCATCAGGCTCTCTGCTCAGCAGGGAGCCTGCTTCCCCCCCTCTCTCTGCCTGCCTCTCTGCCTGTCTCTCTGCCTGCTTGTGATCTCTGTCAAATAAATAAAATCTTAAAAAAAAAATAAAGGCAGGGTTTGTTCTGTAATCACATTAGTGATTTTTAGGAAACTATAATGACTCTAAGAACCAAGATTTTTGGGCCATCTTCCCTGTGAAACATGGCAGGAAGTAAATTGCCCATTGAGTGGTTAATACAAAAAGACAAGGAACGTGTTACTATATATTTAACCCAAAGTGTTACTAAATCTTTTCAAAGACTGTGAGAGAAGGCTGCAAGGAGTCTAAAGACTTGGGGCTTGGTCTTAGCTCTACTCCCTGCTAACTCTGCAGATCTGGACAAGTTCCAAGTCTCCTTGAGGCTCAAATGGATGAAATAATGCAACTAATGATGGAAGGAGCTATCTCTGAATCTTGGGTAGAGCTGGGGAGAAAAATCTCTCTACTTGGGGAAAATATTCTAGACAAGATGGGATTTCTGAATGTGTTTGGAATTTAATAAATTAAACAGGAATTAATAAATAGTCATATTCGTCTTGAGTTTTGTTTTTTTTTTAAGACAAGAAGAATAATTATTAGGGTGTATATACAAACCAGTGACTCTTGTAAGAATGCAAGCAAGGAACCGTGAGACTTCAGATCATTCAGACTGGACAGAAGACTCTGTCCAATGGGGTATGAAGACGAACTGGAAACAGAGGATAGAAAAGGGAGAGGTCTAGAGCAGCTTGCAAGTTTCAGACCTGGGAAATGAGGTAGATAGTGGTTCTTTCACTGAGATACAGAATACGGGACAGGTTAGAGGGGCTGGCTCAGGAATAGGTGATATTGGTTTCAAATGAATGTCTGTTGGTTTTGAGGTGTCTGTGGCAAACCAGGGTGGAAGGGTCAGGAGGTAGCCTGATCTATGCATCTGCAGCACATGAGACGCCTGGGCCAGAGACTTGGAAGCCATCGGTATCCAGGTGAAGGTTGGAGCCATCGGCATGGGTGACTGCAAACACTGGAAACTGGGCTGAGGACTGACCCCTGGGGTGTTAGTGAGGACGCTTTCAGCTGTTAGTAAGGAACATTGCAACTAAAAGTGGTGTAAGCTGCTATCAGCTTACATAGCAAGATGACTCAGTTAACTCCGTGGCTCTGAAACTAAAGGGCCTGTATTCTTTCTTTTTTTTTTTAAGATTTTATTTATTTATTTGACAGACAGAGATCACAAGAAGGCAGAGAGGCAGGCAGAGAGAGAGAAGGAAGCAGGCTCCCCGCTGAGCTGAGAGCCTGACGTGGGACTCGATCCCAGGACCCTCAGATCATGACCTGAGCAGAAAGCAGAGGCTTTAACCCACTGAGCCACCCAGGTGCCCCTAAAGGGCCTGTATTCTTTCCATTTCCCTCATCTGTCTTCTCTGATATTTTGACTGTCCTTTAGGGAGACTTTCTTTATGGGTCCAAGATGGCTGCTGCAGTGCCAAGCTTCACTGAAGACGACTGATCCAACACTAGAGAACCTGTGCATGAGTCTCTTTTCAAGAGTAAAAGCCTTTCCAGAAACCACCTAGTGGGCTTGAATTCATGTTCATGCTCATCCCCAAAAAATCATCAGAAGAAGGGATGGAGTCGTGTTGGGTGTATACCAGTTAAGATTCACCCCCAGGGCTGCTTCCGGAAGCACACAACCATTCCCTACCTGCACAAAAGGAAAGAAGTGAGGAAATGACCATTGGATAGAAGCCCAAAGACCTGCCACTCCCTGGGGAGCATAAGACCTAAAAGATAAGCCAAGGGAGAAATGCTTAGAAATATTCTGAGGACACAGACATTAGAGGCCACAGAAGCCAAGAAAGAAGAAGAGATTCTGGAAAGATAACATGATGATTAAAAACAATTAACCAGGGAAATGGGAATCAGGTCTGTTAATTAGTTAATGGTGTTGTACTAATGTCAAATGTCCATTTCAAGTTTTGATAATTGTGCTATAGTTCTAGAAGATGCTGTTATCAGGGGAAACTGAGGAAAGAGTATGTGGTAACTGGACTATTTTTGTCACTTCCTGTCAGTCTAAAATTATTTAAAAAAATAAAAGGTTTGAAAAAACTATGACAGGGGTGCCTGGGTGGCTCAGTGGGTTAAGGCCTCTGCCTTTGGCTCAGGTAATGATCCCAGGGTCCTGGGATTGAGCTCCGCTTCGGGCTCTCTGCTCAGTGGGGAGCCTGCTTCCCCCTTTCTCTCTGCCTACTTCTGATCTCTGTCTGTCAAATAAATAAATAAAATCTTTTTTAAAAAAAGGAAAAAGCTATGACAGTGACAGCTAATTAACTGAGTATTTGCTGTGTGCCAGGATAATTCTAGGAAGTTCACAGATAGTCACTTATTTAATCCTCACAACAAACCTATAAAGTAGCTAGCATCTAATCTTATCCCCATGTCTCAGATGTGGAAACTGAGGCACACAGCAGCTGAGTAATCTGCTAAATGATAATGCAACCAGCAGGCAGTCTGATTGTGATTCGAACCCATATGACTTGGCTTTGGGACCACATTCCTGACTGCTACGCCCTACTGTTGCTCAGGAAGTAGTCTTCTGGAAGGGCCATCTGGACACTGTGTGACATAAGGGGGCACTCTCAGGGCTCAGTGCTGTAGGGACGCCAAGCATGTTGATGCCTGTCCACCAGGTTTAGCACCAGCAGGCTGTTGGTGACATTTTGTGGAGAACCGTGTGGCAGTGACCTGGGAGGTGAGCTCGAGGGGTGAAAACACAGAGAGTGAGTGTGACTGGCTCATACAAGAAGATGAGCTTCGGAGAGACGTGGGAGCTCCAGCTGGGGACGGAGGAGCATCTGCCCAAAGGGGAGATCGGAGCTAATTTTGGTCCAGGGGCCAAGCCAGCTGCAGCGAGAACTGGAACTCACAGGAAAGAGGGACGCTTGGTGGTGGATGGGATTCATCCTGGGTCTTGGGGTTCTGTGTGGGAGGAGGCTGCGAGGCACCTCTGTCCCAACGTGGCAGAAGCCATGCAGGGAAATGCAAACTTGGTCCCGTTGTCTCTGCTCTCCTTTCCTTTCTAACTTTCAGGTGCCAGGTGCCGTCCCCCTCCAGCTGTCACCAGGTCTTTCTACTTGTTGGATGACGGATTACGCTTTGATGGGAATCCAAACTAACAGGCTTCGTATATTAAAACTTCCTGCTTTGAATCTTGAACAACTGCTTTTCCGAGGTTAGGGCATTCCAACAAATTAGGGCAGAGGTCCTTTCATGGGTTGAGGGGCCCGAGGCAAACCTAGACTTCACTTGCTGACCCAGAGGGTAAAGCTGAGGAGGCCTGAGGGCTGAGACATACTGGGACCAGTGTCTTCCTGGGAGAGCTTCAGGACTGCCATCCCTGATTGGTCCTATTAACCCCACGTTCTTCTCCAATATAAGGGAATGTAATCTATTTTAATCACAAGCATTTATTGAACATATCTGGACTAGCATCAGAAAGATCTGTGATTTCTTTAAAGAAAGAAATCCAGTAAAATCTAGGGATTCTGTTGTTAAGCGTGGCCCATCGAGATCTAAACACCCAGCCCCCGGTAGTGGGTCAGTGGCCGTGACGAAACTCTCACAGCTTTGGGACCACCTGTTGTTTCCGCTGGGTGTGCGTGGTGAGGAACTTTCCATCCTACTGGACATGTGCGGTGAGCTGTTTTCACCAATAGCAGATGAATTGGGGCTGTTTACCCTCTTCGTTTGTCACAGGGTTGATTTAAGCTGTAGGAACAGGGCTGGTTGGTCTACAAATAGATCAGACGCATCAGCTTCCCCTTGCTAAAAATATGAAGGCAGATTTTTCAGAACTCTTTTCAGTAACCATTGCAAATTTATTGGAATGAGACATGCTTTCCTTTTTTTTTTTTGTATGCATGCAGACAGTTCCACTGTATTTCCAGTAATTATGTTCTATCATGAAAACAGGCTTCACCAAACATTTACGAGAAGCAGCCAAGTGTTTAGGAAGCTATTGGAATGGCTAACAGTGCATGTTTTATGACATAGTCTTTTTCCAGAGGTTTCCCCGGCTCTTTGGATACACTGCCTGGCCAACAGTCAGTCCATAGTCAAATCATTCTTTTTTTTTTTTTAAAGATTTTATTTATTTATTCGACTGAGAGAGACATAGCAGGAGAGGGAACACAAGCAGGGAGAGTGGGAGAGGGAGAAGCAGGCTTCCTGTCAAGCAGGGAGTGCGATGCGGGGCTCGATCCCAGGACCCGGCAATCACACCCTGAGCTGAAGGCAGACACTTAACAACTGAGCCACCCAGGCGCCCTTATAGTCAACTCATTCTTGAGGGCGAGGGGGAGAGTGTCTCCCCACCTCCCCACCTTCTCCCATCCTGGCCTTGGCTTCTCCCTCCTCTGCTTTCCCCGGGAGTCTCTTCGTTGTTTAATGGTGTCCCTCTGTCTCTTGTATTTGGACTCAAGGGCGGGGACTGTCTGATTTCTCTGTCTTACCCCCTGCAGTACCCAGGCACAGCCTTCTGCATACAGCAACCACCCAACACATTTCAACTAGGCCAACTACAGTATTGCAACTAAGTAACGGGCTGCGAACCACGTCCTGACCACGCTGACCTGCAATCTGTGGGCCCAGTTATAACATCAAGGTGATCCACACAAGTACTTTCTCTCTCCCCTGAGAGTTGCTCCTGAAAAAAAAAAAACAAGCAAACAAACAACAAAAAACAAAACCAACAACCAGTGTTAGGTATTTTGTTTACAACCTGGCCTAAAAGCTCGTGTTTTATCGTGTCATCCACTAATACCAACACTCTGTTTTAATATTCAAATCTGAACCATTAAAAAAAACCACCTGCCAAACTTGAAATAAGCACCAGGACGGAGGAGGCAGAAGGAAGTGAGGAGGGTTTTCACACGCAGAAGCACCACGACGTTCCCTGACTGCATTCGAAGTAATTCATTCACTGCTGACTCTCCGCGAAGCAGGTGAATCCAACCTCGTTTACTGTCTACTCCACAGACTAGTGATAGGATTTTGTGGTCTTAACAACGTCTATAGATCTTGGGGCAATAGGTGATTCTTATTTGTACTTTCTCGGACTTTGTTCGCTGCCTATGCAGACAACTAAAAATTCAATTTACACCGGTCTCTCTACTCATTTCGGTTTCTGAGAATCAAATGGGCACTCATCTAGGACAATGAGCTACAAAAACATAATGGCGTTGTTTACACCTGTTTTTCAAAAGGAGAGACCTTTTTAAAAACCAAGAGAGAGAGGACATTGAGTTTCCGCTTCTTACATGATGGACCATCCCTGTGGGCAAGACGGGCCATGAGTCGAGAAAACTGCTCACAAAGTTGACATTGATTCACCCGCCCCTAAAGGACTGTGGAGGACTGTAGTATAGGATACCGTGAAGTCCTTATCACATTGTCTAAAGCCCTACTGATCAGAGAAAAACCCTAAAAGCATACTGGAAAACGAGAGCTGGAAAAGTTGGAGGAGCATACTGAAAAACTAGGGAAAGCCAAGAGCTGTAAACCGCACAAGTTTGTCTTGCAAAGTCCTACCTTTAACCCCGAAACTACCCCACTGAACAAGGGTGCTTCTGTTGATACTACAGAGGACAGGCACAGACGCAAGAGTGAAGATTTAGTTGTTCATATAAAGGCCACAGATCACTGAAGTAGCCGCAAATGCCTAGGGCAAACAAACATTATTATTATTTTTTAAAGATTTTATTTATTTATTTGACAGAGATCACAAGTAGGCAGAGAGGCAGGCAGAGAGAGAGAGAGGAGGAAGCAGGCTCCCTGCAGAGCAGAGAGCCCGATGTGGGGCTCGATCCCAGGATACTGGGATCATGACCTGAGCCGAAGGCAGAGGCTTTAACCCACTGAGCCACCCAGGCACCCCAAAACATTATTTTCTTAAACACATCTTTGAGCCTGTTTCCTGAGACCACGCCCATTACCGCGCCCTCTGGCGGTTAGGAAAACAGACAGAAATCAGGTATTTTTATTTATTTTTTATTTTTAAAAATAAATTTACTTATTTATTTATAAATAATATTTATATATTTATTCATTTGACAGAGATCACAAGTAGGCAGAGAGGCAGGCAGAGAGAAAGGGGAAAGCAGGCTCCCCGCTGAGCAGAGAGCCTGATGCAGGGCTCAATCCCGGGACCCTGGGATCATGACCTGAGCCGAAGGCAGACACTAGACTGAGCCACCCAGACGTCCCCAGGCATTTTTAAACAGGGATTCACTACAGGAAAAGAGCCACATTCTTTTCTTTCAAACTTAAAAAAAATTTTAATGTAATGGTCAACTTTTTAAAATTTAAATTCATTCAATTAATACATAGTATATTATTAGTTTCAGAGGTAGAATTTAGTGAGTCATCAGTTGTAATAACACCCAGTGCTTATGCCATCAAGGGCCCTTTTTGGTGCCCATCACCCTGCTACCCCCCCCCACCTCCCCTCCATGAATGGATAAAGATGTAGTAACACACACACACACACACACACACACACACACACACACACACACGGAATATTACTCAGCCATCAAAAAATTCTTACCATTTGCAATGGCGTGGATGGAACTAGAGGGTATTATGCTAAGTGAAATAAGTCAGTCAGAGAAAGACAATTATCCTACGATTTCACTCATATGTGATGTGGAATTTAAGAAATAAAACAGAAGAACTAGGGGAAGGGAGGGGAAAAATAAGACAAAATCAGAGAGGGAGACAAATTGTTAAGACTAACTACAGTAGCCACACCATTGTTAAAATGCTAACCCAACTGAGGGAACCCGAGGTAATCCATGACGGCTGAAGGAAGCACTAGTGCTGTCAGCTCTGGGGGAAGCAAAAAGGAAGAGGGGGTGTCGCCCAAACTGTGGAGCTCAGAGAAAGGCCCCCTACCGGCCTGGCCTGCGCTTCTGAGGGCACTGCCAGCCTCGCAGGTGTGGGAACCGCTGGGCAGACGGGCGTCTGAGGAGGGGGTCAGCAGGGGCTGTGATGGTCAGGCCGGGGCACAGGAGGCAGGACGCCTACCTATCCCAGCCCCAGTGCTGCCCTGCGTGGTGTGCAGGGAAGGGGGAGCACTGGTTGCTGGAGGCCCAGCATGGGCCATTCCTGCAGGGGCTGACGGGAACAGGACAGTGGCAAGCACATCCCTCCCCCTTCCCAGTCCCTCAAGTCTCTCCCATCAGCTGGCTTAAGAGGAAGAGGAGGGTCTGGTGAACCCAGTCCCCCCCTGCATCAGAGCAGAGCCACAAGGGAAGGTGTGACAGTAACACCTAATTAATCCACAGAACCCGTGACTGACCGTTGGCCTGAAAAAGGTACACATGTTAACATTTTCTTGAGGACAGTATATGTAAGTAAATATATATTTAGCTGTTGCAAAGCATACAGTTCAATGCACTAAGCACAGTCACATCACATATAACCACCACCAACAACCACTGCCAGAACTTTTTCATCTTCCCAAACTTTAAGATTGTCGCTATTTCCTCTGCTGTTGGTTCAGGTCATGGTCCCAGGGTCCTGGAATCGAACCCCACATCGGGTTCTCTGCTCAGCAGAGAGCCTGCCTCTCCGCCTACTTGTGACCTGTCTGTCAAATAAATAAAATCTTAAAAAAAAAAAAAAAGAAGATTGTCCCTATTAAACACTAACTCCTCATTCCCCTCTACTCTCAGCCCCGGCAACCACCATTCCACTTTGTCTATGAATTGGACTCGTCTAGGTCCCTCATATCATTGGAATCCTGTCATTCCAGTGCCTGGCTTATTGCATTGAGCAGAATGTCCTCAAGGTTCGTCCATGTTGTGGTGTGGGGTGAGAATTTCCTTTAAGGTTGAACAATACTCTGCTCCATGTAGAGATCACTTAGGTTTTCCCACTGATCTGTTGATGACATGTGGTGTGTTTCCCCCTTCTGGCTGTTGTGAATAATGCTATGAACACTGGTCTATATGAATTTGGGTCCCTGCCTTCTATTTTTATTTTGGTATGTACCTAGAGGTGGAATTTCTGGGTCATACTGTAGTTCTTCTACGTTTAACCTTTTGAGAAGCAGCCTGGCTGTTTTCCATAGTGGAGGATGCTGTATTTTTCTCATCTAAAATGCTCAAAAGATGTGAAGTTTTGGAAAAATACTGTCAGATGTATAGTTTGTAATTACACAAAGGAATGTGGCCACTCAACTGTCATTCATAAATACAAAATTTTATTTGCACTTCATTAGTGTAGAAAGACCACAATGCTTTTCATATCACAACACTCAAGACACGCCAAGTTATTCAAATACATAATTACTTATTTACCTTGACTAAACAAAACAGTGCAGTTTAATAAAAGATATACCAAAGATAGAGTTCACAAATTCATTATCAGACCAAAAAAAAAAAAAGAACACAGTCTAGGCTTAATAGGAATAAGCTTCACCATAAAGGGGAGAAGTTTTATCATTACAAAGGTATAGAATGTTTAGGCAAATACATGTATGTTCTTTGATATAGTAAAATGTATCTCTTTAAAATTCCTTTAAACAGGATTTGTTTAGGACAGCAGCGTTGTTTTAAAATCTTCTATAGTTTCAAAAACACTTCTTTCTTTATTGAATCTTTGTAGTTCTTAAAAGCACAGGGTATATCCATTAGGAAACCATGAGAGAGATTCTGTGGCCTCAGGACCAAGTCAAACCCCTACTATCCAACTAGTAGTACTCTACCATAACATAAAATTAATAAATACCTTCAAAGACGGCTATGAATGGAGCTTTGCTTTGTGGCAGAAATACTCCCATACTTCAGAGATGCTACAGCTGGGGTAAATGTCTTATAGATAAAGAAAAAGCACTTATGATAGCTTTATTTTTTTCCCAAAAAGTCTTTAGTTTTACAAATTTTCTTTAAAACAGTAAGCAAAGCACCACTTTCTTTCTTCTTATCAGAATATCTTCTGTCCTCATAATATAGTTAACGAGGACAATTATATTATTTCAAGAAACATTATACCTTTCATTTCTCCCATTCTTCATATTAGAAGTACTATGTTTCCCAGTGTATGTACACTAGATGCTGGGATAATGAATGAAATATAATAATTTGGAGGGAAATATGTAATTTATAACCAAAACTTACCCAGGATTGCATATTTGCATATTTACAAGTTAGTGTATAGCTGTGACTTGGATTACAAAGTGCGAAAGGAAATTGTCAAAATGATTGTAGTGCAGAATAGAACATTCTCCCCTTTCCAGGAATCATTTCCACTTTGTCTCCAAAGTAGGAAATCAACAGCATCGAACGTGTGGTCTCGGTGGAGGCAGTTCTGGTGGGATCTCAGGTTCTGGTTGTAATGAGAGGATGCTATTGGACAACTCATTCCTTAAAATATCCAGAGGCATCTTAAGGATAAAGGGAAAAAGACAAATACATTTAACCCTGCAATGTATCTGGAAGCTCTGCAGATGACATGATTGTATATGAGCAAAGTATTTCTACTAAAGGTTTCTAATCATCATCATTTAATTAGATGTTCAGGTATAAAGCCAAAACAATGAGAACCAGGTTCAGTGTGTTCTCTGCCACACACAAACACTGGCCAGTCTCGATCATACCCTATGATTGAGGAAAGGAAACCAAATGGATTTCTCTCAACAACATATATTTTCACAGAACCTAGTAATAATGGAAATTGAATGCACTAATACAGGGGAAAAAAATGGTTCTGCATTCTCAGGGGTATTACCATCACTACGGGAAGAAATAACTTCTCTTAGCAATTATATAAACAATCCTTTTTTAGAAGCTTCTGAATTGTTTGAATTAGCAGATTATATGTAGTAATAACATAAATGTAAGTTCTTATTTAAAAAATCTCTGAATTTAAGCCTACAGATGCTTGAAGAAACTGTTCAACAAAGCTGTCCAGCAATTTTCCTGCAACTTAGTTTCACGGAAAGGCCTAGGCAAGGGAAGTGGGCCCCGCTGGGGAGCACAGCATGAAGGGTGAGGTAGGACCCAGGGGCTCCCTCCTGAGACACCTGCATGCTCCAGGAGGTCCCCACTGCCTGTATCTTAATTCTTGTGGGAAAATGGGAAAAGAACAAAAGGAAATGTCAAATAAATATGGCACATTGTTATACCTGCTCCAGTCACTTCATCAAACCATCTTCAGGGCTCAGCACATCTACTTGACACCAACACTGGACTCGGTGGGGCCCCCCGCAGACGTGGCAGCTGCCACAACCAGAGGCCTCCAGCCAAGGCAACCACCTCACCTGGTTCTTCACCTGAGTAAGTTCCCTGTCTCCCTTTCTAAGTCAAACATTCTCAACCGAGACATTGTAAAGGGAACGACAGGTCTCACACGAGATAGCTACCTGATATCATTATTTTACCTTTTTCAGAATGTCATCGACAAGCTTCAGAAATATCTCGTCCACATTGAAGTTGTCCTTGGCACTTGCCTCACAGAACCGCATTCCGGTTATCTGCTGTGCGAACTAAGAACACAGGGTCATGATTTCTTTGGGGGAGGGGGTGCCACGCAATGGAGCAGGTGGCCAGGGGGCCTGTAACCGGGACAACCACAGCGTTTGGGCTCCTGCTTGAAGGGAGGGGCGGGCCAGGTCTGCTAAGCCCCGTTTAGGCTCCAACAGAGTTCGAGTGTGCGGCACCCCCGAGGTGGGTAAGTAGGCACATGGGGCAAACCCCACCAGGGTGAGTGAGGAACGACGTGGAACAAAATCCCTGAGGTGACGTGGGGACATTCAAGTTCCAGAGTGGTGATGCATCTGACATTTACAATGGGAATATCACTGATTCTCCACAGAAGGTTACAATACCCCAGGGCAAATCATGAAAGCAATTTTACGGCTTAAAAAATGTTTCTCTGTAGGAAATGGTGGGTTAGAGGATAATGCCATGTATACTGATGTGGACACTCCCCCCCTCCATTTTGAAACGATTTTTAAAACTTCCTGCTCCTTTAAGTCCAAAGGAGATGGACGTGATTGTATAATTATTTCATCATTTAAAAAAAATCTACTTGTCTCCCAATGGCAGACCGCACAGCAGTGTGGACAGTGACGTCCCCCTCTACTCCCCATTTCTCTCACCTTTTCACCTTGCTGCCTGGTGATTTCTCGGTCAGTTTCACAGTCCAACTTATTTCCAACTAAGAGAAGTTCTGCATCTTCTGAAGCATACTGTGGAATTTTACAAGAAGCCGCATTTCAAAGGTGGGCACTGTTGCATCCTGACAGGTAACGTAAACCACTCTGCTGTTTGCGATCATTGCATTCATCCACAGCCCACATCCCCCCGCCCGCCCCACCCTGTCCCTGGCAGGACTGACGCAGGTGGGGCCTGGGACAGTCCACACGGGGCTCAGGGCTTTGGAGAGCGATGCAGTAACAGGTATTCTGAGCTTTTGACCAGTAATTTCTAAGAATCTATCCTAAGCAAATGATTTACATTGCAGGCAAAGCCCTATACTTAAAGTGACCATCAACTGAAGAAAGTCCAACAAAATAGATGGAGAATGAAATAAGTTAAGGTACATAAAAAGAATGCAGCCATTAAAAAAGAAAAAAAACCCAAATCACCCATACTTTGGAAGAAATTTCAAAGACACAGGAAAGCTGGCAAGACAGAACATTCAGTGAACTAAGCAGGCTTTAAAACCACATGGAATATGGATTCAGTTTGATTTTTCAGAATGGCAAAAGTATACATTTTTTAATTTACTTCTGTGCTTGATTTTCCAAATTTTCTATTGTGACAAGATATCATTAATCTTATAATCAGGAAAAAAGTTAAGCTACATTTCTAAGTTAAAAAAAAAAAATAAAGCCCCTGAATGGTGTGACCTTGGCCGAGTCACTCAAGGTCTCGGTCTCCATCTCTGTGTGGAGTATGGGAGCAGAACAGCGCCCATCTAGTGAGGCTGCTGCAGCACAAGCATGGGAAGTACTCCAGAGTACTCGAGAAACAAGAGCACTTGTTCACAAAAAGGCAAAAAGCAGAAGTATAAAAGGGGGCAGAGCGTTATATTTCAAGACCTCAGCAGATCCACAAACTGAGCACCTCAGGGGGCCTTGAGGCTTGAGGCCATGGCTTTTCGGTCTATGGGATTAATACAGGTTCTCACAGGAAAACGCAACACCTACCTTATCAATCATCTTCATCCATTTTGGCAAATCATCAAAAGTCTCCTTCTTCGTGATATCATATACTAGTATGATCCCCTTGGCACTTCTGTAATAAGCTGAGGTAATGCTGTTGAATCTCTCCTGACCTGCTGTGTCCCTATGAAACAGCAGCGACAGTCAGCTCCCACACAGTGACCAGAGGGAGCAGCTCCACCTTCCAACACGGACGCCCCACCCCCACATGCTGCTTCTAGTCCCGTCCATGCATAAGCATCAGTATTGGTGGGGGGTGAGAGGTAGTTTTTCTGAGTTAGTTACATTCAGACAAAAACAGTCCCAATTTCACTCAAACCAAGATTATGGAAATAAGAAAACAATGTGGAAAATGATGGAAAGTGTAACTGTACAAACTTTTTTTTTTTTTTAAATAAACTTAACTCTGTGTTCCACGTGGGACTTGAACGCACAACCCTGAGATCAAGAGTCACACGTTCTACCAACGGAGCCAGCCAGGCGCCACCTCCCCACCCCCAACTCTCTCTTAACCAACATCAATGGTTATATCTGACTTTGTCGAGAAGATGACCAAGAGTTGCTTGCTAAGGAAAAGTACTATGAAATCAGTCTTGTTACTGTCTTAATCCTTCTAAGATAAAAAAGGGGTCAAAGGGGGCAGAGAATAGGTTTCCAAATATGGTAAAGTTCATTATTGTCTGACTACTACTTTAAAAGCCAGAAGCTGTATTTATTCTCCAGGCTGAAGTCAATCATTTCAACATGAAGAATGATGTAAGCTCACGGACAGTGTACAGGAGCTGGCTGAGACATTATTTTCTCCATCTAATAAGCCAAGAAACTGCTGAAAACCAACATGTATTTATGAATGAGCTCAATGGAGCAGGGCTTCTGATCTGGAGACAAATTTCTCTAAAGATAATGTAATTTAGCTCTTCCCAAAGACCCTGAACTCACAGCACACTCCCGGGGGGCATATGAGACCAGTTACCTGCAGTAACACTGCCGGGGGCCAAGGCACTGAAAATAGGCTTCTTCACTGCAAGGCCATCCAATGCCTCTCAAAATGACAGTGTGTGGGTTTCTGAGAGGTAGAATGAACAGCTTTTCCCAGATGCATCTGATCAAACACTACTTCCCTTGAGCTGCGCTTAGTGGGACTGTTTCCCTAACATGACCTTCCCTTCGGCAAACATGTTGTAATTTACAAGCTTTATTCACACTGGTCTTGCCCCCAAATTAATTCACATTAGTGATGGCATTGTTATGCCAAATACACAAAAAAGCTTGTTGGCAAATTCATTTTCACATAAAGCAAAGCCATTTGCTTTGTTCCAGAGGATGTAAGAATCCCCGGCTGCCTCTGACCGGAAGGTCCAACAGGGCCGAGGCTGGTCTGTCTCTGTCCACCAGGGTCCGGCAGGGTGTCTGGCCCGTAGCAGGCTGTCAGTAAGCAGGTGCTGGATGAAGTTTACATGTTCAAAATGGGGGAGCTGATGCCACTTCGAGGTAAAATTACTTAAAATGCCCCAAACCTGGGAAAACTGAATAGGATAGATGGGGACTGAATTCTTCAAGATTCCTAAAAAACCTTAAAGACCACACTAATGGGCAGTGCACCTTCAAGGTTAGTAAGAAGGAACTGATCCAGGTACCATTTCATTTACACAAGGATCAATGATTAAAATTATTTCTGGAATCCTAGGGAGACAGGGGTATAATATATATATTTTAGGGGTGCCTGGGTGGCTCAGTCATTAAGCGTCTACCTTCGGCTCTGGTCATGATCCCAGGGTCCTGGAATCGAGCCCTGAATCAGGCTCCCTGCTTAGAGGGAAGCCTGCTTCTCCCTCTCCCACTCCCCCTGCTTGTGTTTCCTTTCTTGCTGTGTCTCTATCGAATAAATAAATAAAATCTTTAAAAAAAACCCAACAACTTATTTAGAAGGGGGAGGGGCAGAGGGAGAGGGCAACAGGGAATCTTAAGCAGGCTCCATGTCCAGTGTGAAGCTCGACGCTGGGCTCGATGCCAGAACCCTGAGATCATGATCTGAGCTAAAATCAAGAGTTGGATGCTTAAGCGACTGAGCCACCCAGGCACCCCCTATAATTAATACTTTTGAATCAATAAGAAATTAAATCTTTGAGAGCATTGTTTCCCAGTCTATCACAAGTTATGGTTTGATCAAATTAGGATCTGATCAAATATTTTTAATACTTTAAAAAATATGCTGTGCTGTTTGGATACTGTTAAGAAATAGTATCTCATTTCTTTAAAAAGTCAAAAAAAAACTATACCTTTTTCTACTTTGAAATTTTTGGTTAGCATAGTACTTTAACAATTTAATAGGATAAACCTTTATTCTAAGCAACTTTAATCCGGCTGTTTAGTGCAACTCAACTGACATTAATTTCTGCACACATTCAAAGAATCAGAATCTAGACACTGGGGGCTCAAAAACAGTGAAATTAGAGGTAACAGGTTTTTGTTGTTGTTGTTTTTAAAAGATTTTATTTATTTACTTGACACAGAGAGAGAGAGATCACAAATAAGCAGAGAGGCAGGCAGAGAGAGAGGGGGAAGCAGGCTCCTTGCTGAGCAGAGCCCGGTGTTGGGATCGATTCTAGGACCCTGAGATCACAACCGGAGCTGAAAGCAGAGGCTTAACCCACTGAGCCACCCAGGCGCCTTGAGGTAATGGTTTTTAAATTTAATCATTTTTTAAAAAAACATTTTATTTATTTGACACAGAGAGAGAGCCCAAGTAGGCAGAACAGCAGGCAGAGGGAGAGGAAGAAGCAGGTTCCTCACTGAGCAGGGAACCCAATGCGGAACTTGATCCCAGGACCCTGAATCCGAGCTGAAGGCAGCCGCTTAACCAAGTGAGCCACCCAGGTGCCCCTAATTTTAAATGCTTTTATTTATTGTGGTAAGATGACCTGACATGAACCCTACTCTCCTTTAACTCCTTTATTTGTGTAAAATATTGTTATGTATAGGCATGAAGTTGTACAGAAGATTTCTAGAATAAAAAATAAATAATAAAAAAGCCAACAGTTGAATGATAGGGAGAATAAAGGGCATTTCTCATAAAGTTAAAAACACCTGTAGCCTGGGTGAGGCAGTCAGGAAACTCAGAAACATTAAGAAATTAGTGATCTCTGTTGGCTTTCATTCAGACACAGAGAAGAGGGCAAACCTCAAAATGCAAAATCAGAGGCAATCATTCTAACACAAATAACTGAGCCAGTAAGTACAATTTACAAAAACCCCAAGGAGGAACCCTTAATCAATTTGCCACTCCCATTTAAGGTCATTCCTTAAATTCCATCCATTTGTTTCCAGCTCTGAAGGCTTGAGGTAGAAAAGCATTTTCCTTTGAGAGACTATCCTCTATTTCCAAGATATGTGGGTCATGCAAATTTTTGTTTTCTATTCCTCTGAAGCTCTTTTGCTTATTTCCACTACTAAATTATCTGCTATCACATTCAGTCAAAGAATAGGGAAATGAAATGCAGACACAGCTCAGCGAGTATGGATTACAGATCTCCTATGCACCAGTACCACAGAAGTCGCACGCACCTGAGTTCCTACTTCTCAAAAATTAGCTGCTAAGGAGACACCAATGCAGTGATCATACTTCTATCTTTCTGTGAAGATACAGAATCCTAGTGTTTCCTCTTTATCTCCATAAACCTGAGTTTTCACTGTCGTGATAGAGGATTTCTCGAGATTTGCAGTGTACTAATGTCAGCTAAATTGTCATCTGCTTCTGTTGAAATATGCGGTGATTATTTCTCTCTCTGCTTTTTGGTGCAAACTGAAAAACTCCGGCAATTCTGTTTCCCCAGTTTTGTAATAAGACCATGCTTTGAAAACTTAGAGATTCTTACTTGTATTTAATACATCCACTTAAAGACGGAATTATTAATTTGCAGGGCAGGAATCAATTTCTGCACACGAAATGTCCCCACTTCTTCCAAGCAGAGAATGAAAAGCAAGCCTTGATGTCGACATAAGAAAGCTGGCTAAAACCAAAGCCCCCCACAGGGAAGACGGGCGTGCTGGACAGGTCGGAGGGGCCCTTATATAATGCATGTTAATTCCCTGTGTTTAATCTTCAGGATAGCATCTGAATGTCAATTCATGAAGCTGTCTTCTAGCTGACACACACTGTTTTAGCTACACTTACACAAAAAAGCAATTTTAATCACAGAGATGAGAAAATGGTCCTTTTTTCTGGCCACAGATAATCAAGGGACTGAAAAATATGGCAACGATATAAAATGTCGCATAAAAGTGTGACAATGCCTCCTGGAGCTTTCAGTATCTTAAACTTTTAGGAACCTCTGGTTCATATTTCCTCAGCTCGGCTATATCCAGAAATCATCAAGAAAAAAATTGAATTTCTTCTAATCAGATCTCTGTGAAAACCAGCTGGGAATGTCCATGGACTAAAATTCTAGAAAATCAGAGCACAGCTATTCTTAGCAGAGCAAGGCTACAGAGGCTCTTTGAAGAGCCCTCCTGGCCCCTCCTGGGTCATCAACTGCGACAGCAAAGTGGTGACAGCAGGCTCGCAACAAAGCAGACTATGACAGCAATGGTGCGAGCGCGGCTTCTAACTCTGAAATGAGTCGTGTGTTCCTTTAAGCAGTGAGCCTCGACCCCCATACTTCCGTTCTATCTACTGCGTTAACAATAATGAAGGAAATGTTTAATCCTCTATACAAAATGCTTCAGATGACAACAATCTGGCTTTGAGTTTTGTGTGATTAACAAGTGGCGGGCATTTTGTGGATGTGTTATTCACTGCTGAAAATCCCTTTGGGAAAACATACGTCCTCCTCCCTCACTGAATCACTGGAATGTTCCCGGTGGAAAACATGTAATCAACCTTTCCTTCTTTCTTTTCTTTTGATTTTATTTATTTGCAAGAGAGACAGACAGAGAGACAGAGTGAGAGAGCATGAGAAGGGAGGTCAGAGGGAGAAGCAGACTCCCTGTGGAGCTGGGAGCCTGATGTGTGACTCTATCCCAGGACTCTGGGATCATGACCTGAACTGAAGGCAGTCACTTAACCAACGGAGCCACCCAGGTGCCCCGTAATCAACTTTTCAATACAGTCACTAAATCTCGATTTCTTTCCTCAGTTGTATTCTTCAGTAGAGTCAAGGAGAAGCAGAGCAGTTACGCTGGGGAATGCATTCACTTCCCAGAGAAATAATGATTTTCAGGGGTGTCCTGTGCCTTCCTGGAACTGTCCCAGCATGCTTTTCCCCACAGGCGGGAGTCACGGGTGAGGCCCTCTTAGAGATATTCAGAGGCACTGTCTGGAGATTCCAGAAGTAGCCAATGTCATTGGCACAGACAGTCTTCGTGGGCTGAGTTCCAGGGAGCCACAGGACATTTGAACATACTTTTTATAGGTCAGATTACTACTGCCTGAGATGAAAATTGAAGTATGAATTCAGTAATTAAGGTACATCTGCTTAGCCAGGCCATGATGTCATCACCTAGACACTGCCGTCACTCATGAAGAAAGCTCCACAGACGGCCTAATATTAGCTCCATCACCCTCTGTTCAGTAATGCCCTTCAGATAGGATCTCACCCACAGGTGCTAGGCAGAGGTGAACCACCAGGATAGTCCTTTGAGAGATGGTCTTTACCTGAGAGAGCTTACAATCAGAAACAACAGCTCATGTGGAAGATACTTCGTTGTCCCTTCCAGAGCTTAAAAATGGGCAGCAATGTGACAAAGTTTGCCGGCTTTCCAAAAAAAGGGCTACTAAAGTAAGAAATATCCATTTGTTTGGTCATTAAGTATTTAGGCAAGACTGTTAATGTTTCATAACCAAACCAAAGCCCAAACCCCCACACTCCCACTCCCAAATAGTCCTTATGGTGGGTCACACAGCGGCAGGGGACCCAAACGAAGACATTACCTCAGACCCCTCCGGTGGGCAGCAGTGCCCACCCAGGGGCGCGGGCGGAGAATGAAGGCATGGCATTAACATTCAAGCATTAGGTGACCGATGATGCCACAGATGAGGAGCAAGGAACGCAGATGAAAGCAAACACACACATGGTGGACAAACACTCAGAGCTGAGGTGGACCTGCAGAGGAGTTAGTAGGCTGAGTACATGACAGCATATGTGACCAACACAGGGGCATCCTGGAGCCCCTCCGCGGCGCCACGCTGAAGCCAGCACCAGAGGGGCTCTGCGCCCAGGGGTGGGCTTCTAGGGACGCCTGTGGGCTGCTGGGCGCCCACAGCCCGTTCCTAGTGCCCCGCAGCTCCCCACGGCAACCTTAGCTGCTCATCCGTGACGCTGCAAGAAGGGGCTTCTCTTGAGGGGCTCTGGATGCATTCCCAGTTGGCACAGGCGGGGCTCATGTCACGTGGTACGAGCCATGTGGCCAGCGGGAGCATGCGTGTCCCAGTGCGGTGCTCACACCGCGCCACCCCGGGCAGCCCCCAAACCGTCTGTGGGTGGTCCGCCTTGAAACCGCACAGATCGGGTCGGCAACGGGCTGCAATTTTTCTTGCATACTCTCAAACAAAATCACTTTAAAAACGTGAAGACAAGCATTGGGGCAATCACTTTAGGGATGACAAATTGGCTATTAATACAAATGATTGGGAAAGAGGCATCGAGGCCCCAGTTAGCTATTATTAAAGTAACATTCTTTTTTCCCCATTCCCCAGGTGCAAATGAAGGAGGAAATAAGTAGTCTTTTCTAAATTTTCTCACTGTTCATTTTATTTAAAGATGAGCAAAGGAGAGGAAAAGTAGGAGAGGCAAGCCAGCTTGGACAGTTAATTTTATTAGACAGGCGTACAGACTGTGAAGACACATGGTGGTTACTGGGGGTGGATCCCCCACTTACCAGATCTGTAATCTGATTTTCTTTCCTCTTAGCTCTACAGTTTTGATTTTAAAGTCAACACCTGCAAACAAAACAAATGAAAGTGAAGCAAAAAATAAAGATGCAATTTTCCATAAAAAAGAATCCTATTTGTACCTTTTGTATTCATTATCAGTAAAACAAAAAACCTGATGTCACTAAATCCTAAAAGGAAAAGCAGAAGTCCACCAATGCCTGTAGCGCCCAGTCTACGAAACACTTCCACAGGCAAGTGAACGAATCAACCTACGCCATGTTTTACCCGGAACTACCTATGTAGCATTTGCTAAACGTAGTATGATTTATCACTACTACAAGTTCAGCATAAAAGCCACTAAAAAAATGCATTTGGTAATTACATTAACAATTGAATGGTTTTAAAAGAATGATACATTGGGGGAAATTCTTACAGGAAATGGAGGAAACAACCTTGATTTCAAACAGCCTCAGTCTGAATTTAGAAATTATCTTACCAAATTCTGTAGCATTCACAACAAATTTAGTTAATATATAAACAGGACTTATTACATTGTCAACAGCTGCAACAGGAATTATTTTTAAAAGACTTACTTATACAGGCTAACATACCCAATTTTAATTTCTTTTCACAGGTGAGGCCCTCAGATTTTAACACTGAGCAAAACATCATGTATCACTCACTGTCCTTTTCTAAGTAAGCCCTTAAAGCTTCAGGTAACTTTTTAAACCAAATTTTCATTTGTATATGTTACATGATATGGGTCTCAGTTATAGAAAACTTGTAGATTTCTTTTTTTCTAATTTTTAATTTTTTAAAAAAGATTTTATTTATTTGACAGAGATCACAAGTAGGCAGAGAGGCAGGCAGAGAGAGGAGGAAGCTGGCTCCCTGCTGAGCAGAGAGCTCTGAAGCGGGCTCAATCCCAGCACCCTGGGATCATGACCTGAGCCGAAGGCAGAGGCTTTAACCCACTGAGCCACCCAGGTGCCCTGAAAACTTGTAGATTTCAAAACAATGTTTTTTTACACCATTTTTGCAACTAAGAAAAACAAACCAAAGGGATGCCAATGGAATCTGAGAGTTAGAAACACTCCCTCCAGGAACCACTTCCTGCCTGTTTCTTGGGATCCGGGGTCGCTGTGCAGCCAGGCCTCCAACGAGCAGGGGCCCACCGCTGCCAGTGAGGGCTCAGCAGCCACCTGGTGGGTGAGGACCCCCTCCCGGGCTCTCCATCTCAGGGATCTGTTGCAGCACTGCAAAGTCAGATGATGTTCTTGAGGTGAAGCGAAAGACATGTGACTGACTTTTATAATTAGTAACACACTGCAGATACCAATGCAATATAGAAAGACATGTTTACAACCCGGGGTTGGGGGGGGAGCAGCTCTCGGTCTGTACAATGAAGAGAAATGGCAGGAATAGAAACTGTCACAAGAGAACAGAGCTAGGGAATATGCTTTAATTCTGAATCTCTTACACCAGCCATCATTTCAAATGTCACTGAGTGAAAGCTGGTTAGTTCCATTTCACTTTCAGTTCTGGAACCGATTTGCTCTTCAAACTCAAACGACACTCTAAACCAGCCTTGAAACAGGAAGCATGTTTGTGGACTACCAGTATCCTCAGAGTTCCCGAATGACTCAACCATAGGGAAGAACGTCCCTTAAAGTGATATTCCTCGGCAAGGCACAAGAAACAGCCTGGAGATATTTGTTACGTTCTGATTTTAAACACACACAGCTTAAGGACAAAACAGCCACTCCTGCTATTAGCTACAGTGAGGGCCTCATCGTGTTACTCTGTGATAGCAAACTACAAATCAAATTCATATTTTTGTCATGACCACTATTCTATTTTATTTTGTTTCCAGATACCTTGTGGGTTTTTTTTTTTGTTTTTTTTTTTAAGTTTCAGCTAAGGGGGCTGTAACTTCGGTAAAACTTGTTACAGAGGCTGCTACTTTGTTAAAAGGATTGGCAGAAGTTACCTCTTTTGTGAGCTCTGCTTCAGGTCAGTTGAAAGGAGCCCTGGAAACAGGCAGCACCAGTAATTTTTGTTTTGATTAGGCTGTTTCCTCTCAAGAATCACTCTCAGCCTGAATATGTCAGGCACTCTTTTTCAACCTACCTGAACAACTTCGGCAACTTTTACGAACAATCCTTTGTAACCACAAAGTCTAATGAATAAAAGTAAAAGCTAAGGCTGTCAGTGTTCAGAATCAGGAAATAAGCGGTAATGTTATCACCATGTGGCAGTAAGTACATCACTAATTTAATAGGAAAACAAAACGAATATGAACCGACAGTGAACAGGATTAAGAATCTGCTGAGCCAAGATGAAGACTGTCTAGTCTCAGTGAGATTAATGACTTCACTAACAACAGAAAAATAGCCCTTGGCTAAATCTAAAACCCCATAAAAGAAAAGAGCCCATTAAAAGAGCACGCTCTCTCGAATGCCGTATCCCTTACCACATTTAACCACCATTCAGTAGCCCGTAACAACTGGAAACTTACTCCAGCTTATGGCTTATAACAACTAAATGTTTCTAAAAACCATCTTACATGAAGAAAAAAAAAATCTCTCAGCGTTGCCTATTTTAAGAATTTGCATGTCAGAGAAGTTATAATGATCCTTCATAGAAGGTAGTAAGTCTTCCACAGCCTCAAATATTCAGTGGATTCATTTCAGGAACGGTCAGCACAGAGCTGGCCTTAGAAGGAGGTGCTAGGACCAATGTTTAGGAACAGGCAAGGGGCAAAAAGAGTGGCATCTCCATCTGTGGCCCTTGTTGAAAACCCTGTTTCCGACAGGTAACCCGATGACCAGGGGAAGCCGTCAGCCCTACCATCAGTTGATGGAGACAGTCCCTGCCCTCAAAGGGCTCAGTCATACTGACCTAAATCACCAGCTCATGCAGTTGTTGGCAAAGAAGTGCCTTTCCTTGCTGTTCTCTCTTCTTAGAGTGCCTCCTTGTCTGTCCAGAAACCTTTTTGGTCCCAGGTGATTCCCCATCTGAACCCTTCTGCCTGCCCCCAAGTCCCAAGTGTGCACTCTGTTCTTGGACCTGAACTGTCCTATCCCTTCTTTGTTGTGTTGTGCCTCCCCAAGGACAGAGTCATCTCTGACTCCCTGCAGTCTAGGATACAGCCTGGTACACACAACGGCAATGCCATCAATCTGATCGATGAAAGCCACGCCCTCTTCTCTACCAAATATTGGACACATAAGGAGAAAAGCTGACTCTTCTTGGAAAGCTTAAGGAAATTCAGAACTGATCAGTACAAACAAAACAATACAACAAAACTCACACAAAATACCTTAGTAAGAAGGAAAGACAGATGTTCTGAGGGTCTGGTAACACAGACAGTCACCTAGAAACAAGAGTGTTTCATTTCTCTTACAATTCCAATTGTTGATGGTAAGTCCTTAAAGGATGGGGCAGTCCTAATACGCTCATACTCTCTCCCTTCATGCCCTCATCGCAGGGGATTATTATGGTAATAGTTGATTCAGTCACTTAGATGGGAAGTGGTCCACTAAGTGCATTATTCTAGCAACAGGAGATACCTTTAAGCTTACTAATGCTACGAAAGTCTTTGTAAAAATATTTTCATCAGAAAGGACACAATTCACAGAGCTATAATTCCTGTATCAATGGGCACAGATGGTTCTATCTGAGTCACCATGTCTTCTTGATCTTACTTTTCTTCAGCAACAATGATAGTGGACATCTGTCAGACCCTCTGTGCTGACACGGGATCCTGTGGCGGCCCAATGAAGTGGGCATTATTATCCTCATTTAACAGAGGGAGACACCAGTGTGGAGAGAGGTCAAGGTGCTTTGCTTTAAGGTCATCTCACATGCTAGCTGAGTGGCAGGATCTAGATTCAAATTTATAACACTGCCCACAATGAAAACTTGTTATAATGAACGTCATATGCATGCATAAAAAGGCAAGGTGTGAAATGTTCTGCAAATGACCCAGAACCACCCTAACTGAGCTGTAAAAGAATAAAGCTTAACTTTGCACTTGGCCTTCTTTGTATTTGTCTTTCATAAACCTTAGCAATAGCATAAAGAATTGGCATACTTACTGCTGATAAGATTTCTAAGTTCCCCTTCAGGCAAAACATTTCTAAAACATTACCATAGTTCTCTCTGCCAGGCCATAAGAAGTTACAAAAATGAAAATGGCAAAAATAAACAGAAGCCTCTTTCTTCACATTCCTTTCCAGCAAAAAGCTAAACAAATAAAAGCAAAAATAACACCAGGATCCACACCTATGATGACAGCTGAATGGACTTCTCCCCTTTTGCTTCTTTGCCCATCTCCTACAACCCCAAGATCTGAGTTTATTTTACTTAACACTTTCAAGAGGTTGAAATATTTCACAGACTTTGAAATTAAATTTGTCTCCATTCCAACAGTGGTTATGATGTTACTGCCACTTTAAAATAACGATCTTAAGTTTACACAGCAGCTTTTCTTCCAGGGATACAGATTTTATAAGGCGTCATCCGATTTCGGACATGATATTTCTACCAAGGGAGAGGATTTCCGGCGTCTTCGTGGAGTCGAGAGTGGGAAAATAAATTAAGAAAGGAGTCAAAGTCACATAGAGAGAGGTAAATTTAACATCGGAAAACAAGTCACTGGCACGTGGGGCCAGTCTTCTGCCCAAATACCACCTACCAGAGGAGAGTACAACCTAAGTCCCCAGAGGAAGCACCATGTAAAGAAAAAAAGGATTCAATGACGATTCAACGCAAGAGAAACCAAGTGCTACGACTGTAAAATACCCAGCAGAAGGTACTATTATTAAAATAGAAAAATGATGGTATATGACATTAAAAATGCTCACCGGGCCAAGGACATGAAGGCTCTATCCTATCAGCAAGAGGTGCCTCTTTCATTCCAAGTTGGACACGCCAGCCAGTGTCTCCCTGTCCCTGACACACGCAGCGCAAAGAGGGAGCCGTGCACAAAGACTGGACCAACAAAGGGGTACCACGAAGCGCATGAGGCAGGGATGATCTGAGGGGATCGATGTCAAAGGAGAGGCAGGGAGGGAGGCGAGTGTGTGCGCCCCACAGAGCCCATCAGAACAGGCAGGCGGCTGCATTTTCACGAAGCATATACATGTACGAAAGACCTTCACAGGAGGGAGTTTGTTCCCTTCCTAATTAAAGTATTAAGAACTCTTCTATGTTGTTTATTGCACCTCGGTACTATTCTAAGGGTTTTATGTTCATTAATTCACTGCAATATATCCTCCTAACAATTTTATGAGGCAGGTATTATTGTCCCCATTCTACAGATGAAAACACTGATGTCAGAGGGGCTAGTAGCAGCCCAGTCACCAAGCAGGTAAGTATTAAGGGCACTGATTTGAACCTGGTGGATGGCTCCAAGCTACACTCCTCCAACCTCACTGTGCAGGCTCACAGGCGGGACAGCTGGAAGGTATAAACATATCTTTAGATTATATTAGTTTTGAATCGTTAGGGAAATATTTTTAAAAAGAAGAGTGAGACTTGCTGGCTGCCTTGGACAACAGTTCCCGCACCAGCAAGGCTTCCTCTGCTCCCTGGTTACAGACAGACCCCTCTGAAAAGGCAAAGTTAACTTGCCTTTGGTCTTAACAGGAAGAGAATATAGAGGGAGGGGAGGAGAATCTGGGGAAAAAACCCCAAACCCCAGAAGATCAACAGTGGATCAGTAATATTTTCATTGTATGCACAAAACATTAACTTGACTATTTCTCAGATTGGGTCCATAAAAATGCAGACTGTCAAATGCATTTTGCACTTCACCTGGGTCATGTGTTTACATTTATTTCTTAAAAGATCTGTTTATTTATTTTAGAGAGAGAGCATGTGTAGGAAGCAGGCAGGGGCAGAGGGAGAAGGAGAGAATCTTAAACAGGCTCCATACAAAGCACGGAGCCGCACACGGGGCTCGATCCCAAAACCCCGAGATCATGACGTGAGCCAAAACCAAGAATCAGATGCTCAACCGACTGAGCCACCCAGATACCCCTACATTTTGATTTTCGCATTCACCTATATATTTCAGTAAGTCTCTGTAAAGGATAAAGATTCATTTGTAGAGTGTTTCAGAGGTTTTGCATCTATGGCATAAATTAGGAGAAGGGAATATAACCGACCCTTATAATGGCCTCTTTCAGGCCAGGTACCCAAGATATTATACTCCCATTTATTCCTGTACCAGGAGGTAAGAAAAGCATGTCAGTCCTCCTTATTTCTTTCCATGAATGAGGAAACTGAACTTAAGTTGCTCACTTAAAGACACATGACTGCTCGTGCGAGAGGGGCCTCCCACCCGGGACCCTGCATCCACCTCTCAGACCCACTCCTTCCACCTATCACACCGAGGGGGCTGGGGACGGAGGGGCCTCTCTAGAAGGAGTAGTGGCCAAGGAGAAGGTGGAGTGGTTTTCTTTAGAAGTTGAAAATTCAAAGTGAAAGACGGTAGGTGTGATTCGTTAACAGTCACCCAGGCCCGAGGTTTTGGTGCAGGGTTCTGAGGAGGGAGAGAAGGCATTTGCACACCCCTTCACCTGGGGCCTGGCTCAGCCTCAGGGGTTCCTGAATCCTAAAGGAAAGTGGGAAAATGAGAATTTTATTCATCAGCTACTTCTAACACACGCCTGCCTGAGGTGGAGTTGTGGGCTATTGTTCAGTTTGCAAACTAAGAAGACATTATTACATAAGCCCCAGAAACCAAACAGTGGTGACCGCCAGATTTTGGTGGGTGGGGAGGAGAGGGAGGAGAAGGTTTTCCATGGAATATAGTGTTCTGTTAAGCTGGTGCTGTGTTTTCTGGTTTCAACGGATAAGGAGTTTCTGAAAAACATAATCACATTCAATTAAGGGCACTATTTTTTAGGTCTGTAGTTTTGGTTTTTCAAATGTCAAAGCTGTACAATCAAAGGACAAAAGGAGAATAATCAATTTCTTCCTCTGTTCAAGTACAGCAACATAGCATTTTATCTCTTTCCCAACGTTTTATTGTGGCTGCTGCCACGACTCTGTCTCTTGCCCTTCTAAAAAGGACAAGCCAGGTAAGGAGGCACTAGCTTTGTGCCCTACAAAATGGCTAGCGGAGCAGCGTCTCACATAAATACAACAGCCTCTCTGCTAATACCCACTGACTGACAACATTACACAAAGCTACATTAACTTTACACATCCCAACAAATGCTTAATTAGAACAATGTATCTGGCACTCAAGGCTGGAGAATAGTTTGGACTTAACAGTTCTCAGAGGAGCCTGCTCTGCCTTCTGAAGCCAGTTCTAAGATCTGCTAGCAGACGGCTCCTGGCCACTCCACACGGCTGGAGGGAGAGAGGCAATCTCTAAGAATCTCGATCTCTAGCATGCATAATGAAACCTTTCTTCTTCCGTGTGGCACAGGGAGAGAAAGGCTGAATGCACTTAAGTCAGGCCTTTAAATAGATTTTTATTCAACTTCAACAACCAGACGGCAACCAAATTTCCATACTTTCTTTGAAAGCGAACTATTCCACAAGAAGGGACACACTCAGCACAAGCGTCTCTGTTTGCACCCAGTTCATTAAGTAAATCAAGCTAATGACAATGCATAGCATCTGCTGGTATAAGAACGAAATGTTAACCATCCGCATCTGTTCCTTTCACACTCACATCTCCCTGAGTCATCGTGTTACATCATTTTGGCAGGGCAGTGAGACAGCACTGAAGAGGCTCTCGGTCTTGGGCTCTCGGGGTGGGAATTCTGGACCACGCTCCCTAATTCTCTTTTAAGTGAAAACACTTAGTCAGATCAGCCACGGCATGGAAGACTGTGGAAGACTGCATAAGAGCAAAGAGGAGCAAAATAAAATACACGATTTAGAATTTCAATCCAGTAGTAGATGCTCATTCTGGGTTTTCCGGCAAAAAAGTCTGATCTGTTTCCAGAACGAAGCACAAGCAGTCAGCTTCCCCTGACGGCGGTTTCACTGCTTTGAGGTAAAGTTGACCAGACCCTTGTGGGCTGCATTTCACTCAGCGCGTCCCCTAACACTCGAGGCCAGAACCACAGAAAGCCATTTCCGCAGGGGCTTAGCGTTCACCTGTTTCCTGCTAATACTCTCCCCTACCTGTACCACTAAGTTTCCTGCCCATGAAGCAGGGTCCCCAGCATACCTTCGGCTTAACTCTGGACTCTGACAGAAGCACCATTACCTTCGAGCAGTTACTCCTGGGGCCAGCCGGGGTGGTGGGGGTGGGGGTGGTGTGTTTGTGTGTGTTTGTGTGTGTGTGTGTGTGTCTGTCTGTCTACCGCACTGCTGCACAGCGAGGAAAACGCAGAGTGCTAAGGTCCTTGCAACTAAAGTCAGAGAACTTTTTAATGCTGATGGTATGTCTCTCCTAATTTTTTGGGGGTCTACTTCACCTTTTTTCCTTATTCCTTTATTTTTTGAAAAGTTGGTAGCAGCAGAGTTTCAAAAATGTCTTTAGTTGGCAAAATAAAACAACTAGCAATCCCAGGCTTCCACTGCCCGGGGGATACATAACCGCTCAGGAAAATTGGAATTCTGGTCTAGACTGCCTTACTCCTACTTTTCCTCTATTCATACATATAAAATTTTGGAAAATTTTAATAAATATGTAAAACGCTGAAGATGTCTGAATGTCTGAATAGTTAGGTAAGAAATCTAATCCTTAGGGCATATTTTAAAATCCAGAATGCAAGTGATGAGTGATGATAGCGGCTGAGTTAAAGAAAGTTAATTTCAGTGATACCACAGGTCAATGATCTTGCTATCTTCACAGGCCTGCAGGAGGACCAGATTCCATTAAGTCTTGAAGGACTCTGTGATGTCTGATTGCGAGTCATGGAATTTTCACAGAGCAAAGGAACTTTAAACCTCAGAGTAAGCTAAGGAACAAACAGAAAGAACTCACTTATAGTCCTGGTCCTGACCAGCTATGCCACAGAGGGTAAGGTGCTTACCTCTCTGAAACTTTGCTTCCTCATCTATAAAATGGGAATAAATTCATGGATGGCTGTGAGGATCAGACAGTGTCCCTTTTGCTGGGATATAGTAAGTGCTCAATAAACAGCAGCTATGAGAATAGAATGTTATATTTTGTATGCAGAGACAAGGAAAGTACTTATCCAAAGTCACAAGCTAGTTAGTGACAGAGCCTTAAATCAAAAGCCCAGCCTCCTCATTCTTACTCCAGTGTTTTTTTCTAGAATGCAACGCCGCTGGTGCAGGGGTGAAGGTGGGTGCTACCTAGTAAAACCATTTTAATTCAAACAAAGTTAACAACTAGCTTCCAACAAGTACTCAGAAATAAAACAAAGGTCAAGAAATACAAAATTTTAACGGGTTTTCTTGCATGTCAGATAGTTGTAGATTTCTACAACAGAACTAATTTGCTTTCACTTCCTAAACTTCAAAACAGTGCTCCTCTATTTTTTTTTTAAGTTTATTTATTTAAATAATCTGTACACCCAATGTGGGGCTGAAACTTAGGACCCTGAGAGCAAGAGTCACACAGCTGTCTTCCAACTGAGCCAGCCAGGCACGCCTGCCTTGTACTTTTTAAAGGACCTGTCAAATTATGCTAGTTCTATCGGGCTAATTCAATTCTGTGGATACAAAATCCCACTTGGAAATAATACTCCACCGAGGCAATTTCCATTAAACAGGTCAATTACTAAATAGACTTTCAAAAGTTTTTACTTAAATATTTTAAGTAAATATAGTCTTTTTAGCCTTTCATGGCCTGGTGGATTTTGTGTGTGTTTTAAACCAAATGAACTTCGGATTTGATAAACAATACAAAAAACAACAACAACAACAACAACAACAACAAAAACCAACAGTTTGCTCATTTTACAAATCAGGCTCTTTCTCTCAAAGCCCTTGGGATTTCCACTCCAATCTTTTACACAAAGTTCAAGTGAATCTGAGTGTCTGTAACCAGGCACTTATTGGAGGCACTCTCCTCTCTGAGCTAGATGAGGCCATCACTTGAGTGACCCACCAGGGTGGGTGGGTGGGCGCATGCTCAGACACTTCCCTGCCATGGTGTGGGGCCCGGGGTCTCTTCCAGACTCTGTTGTCATGAGCAGCACACATCTGCAAACCAGACAGGGAAAGTTCACTGTGGAAGAGAATCTTCCTCTATGTGGATCCAACCTTGCTACTAAAACTCGGAAAACTGCCTCAGAAGGACAACTGGCCATGGGCTAACCTGCTCAGCCGGGAGGCATTCAGGTGAGGCGACCACAATTCACCACACCCAACACTACATTTAAACAGCATTTTTCTAAAGGAACATGGGGAATGAATTCATCTTTACAGCATCCAGACAACAAACCCTCTTCCTGCTGCCCGTATCAGAGGGGCTTCCACTGCGTTCCTCGAATCTTCTGCACACGTCTCCATCACCGCTCTTACCAACATGGGTCATCCTGTTCCCCACAGGCTCTGAGACACTTCTGGAGACCACGTCCCCTTTAGCAGTGGATCTCCAGTCAGTAGCATAGTACCTCACTCCCAGTAGATGCTCCGTAAATGATCTGATTGCAAGAAGGAACAAAACTCAGAGGCAGAGACTGAAGGGGGGCTAGTTGGCATTCTTGAAGTATCTTTGTACTCTGGATTAGACCAGAGGTTATCAACTTTCTCTGAACTTCCCACAATTAATCAACAGTTAGCGAGCCATGAACTGTAGGCTATGTTTGGAAGAAACAAAAATGAGCAAGACAAAAACCCAACCACATAAGGAACCCCACAATGGTAGCAGCGTGGGAGATATGTGAAATGTATATATTTATGTTTGCCAGGAGGAAAGAGAACCAAACTGCCTGGTCTCCTTGCCTCCTGTTTCTTCATCATTCCCAAATAAATATCCTATGCAATCTTGCCAAATTAAGTTTCACTGTCTCCATGCCAATGCTATATTCAGAGGCCTTTCCAGCTCCAGTTGCTATGGGATAAGGTCCATGCTCCTTAGCATGGCAGTCAAGCCTTATTCCTTATTCTTGAATAAGGTCTTGAAGCCTTATTCCTAAAGTCTACTAATGAGTCTTTCCCAGAATGTGGCTGTGAGACTGTGATTTATACGAGGAAATATATTTTGGCCTTTGTCCACATTCCTGTCAGAGCTCCTAGAACCCTTGGAATTTTCTAGAGAGCAAATTATAAAGGTGTCTTTTGGTATGTTAATGAGGTGACTTCTGGAATGCCCCTCAGGTCACTAAAAGATGGGGGCTGGTCAGCAGAACCAACTAAGTGATTAGAGGGTCTGAATTTTTTGATCCCCGCCCCAAGGACGGTAAAGGGGATGGAGACTGAGCCCAATCATGAATAGCTAGTGATTTAACCATGCCTATGTAATGAAGTCTCCATAAAACCCAAAAGGGCGGGTTCAGAGCTTGAGGGCTGGGGAACACATGGTATATGGGGAGAGAGTCATCCCCAGGGACCACGAAAACACTTCCTGCATCAACTCCTTTTACAATTAACTGGTAATCTACAAAGGAGAAGGTTTCTCTGAGTTCTGTGAGCTGCTCCAGCAAATTAATCAGACCTAAGGAGGTGGTTGTGGGAACCTCTGATATCTATGGCTGGGTCAGAAGTACAAGTGAAAGCCTGTACTTGCAGTTGGCTGTGAAGGGGGCGGGGGTGGGGGTGCCGGGGGTGGTTTTGCACTACTGACTGCTTAGCCTGCTCAGAAAACCCTTCTTCACCTCTTCTCTTTCCCACTCTAAAGCACATCTCTGCCCATCTCCTATCCACACCCCCACCCCTCCAACCTCTCATTTATCCACCTATCAGTGCCTGGGCTGATTTCTCTTTATCACACAGTCCAGTCATATTATCCTTCATTTTCATATATTTTGAAGTATGCAGCCATCAAACACTGTTACTTCTACTAAATTGCCTTTACCTCTATTTACACCAGGTACTAAAATAACAATGTAAACCTCATTTGATCGTTCAGTAACTCCATATCCTCTTTATGGTCCAAGATTGGATATTTAAAACAGGTACAGTAATGCTACTCAGTTTTAATATCATGGTCCCAGGGGTTATCATTTTAAAAACAAAGGGTACGGAGAGCCCAAGCATTTCCCAAATAGTCCATTCTAAAAAAGGACCAAGGGAAACACTTCTCAAAGGCGAAACAAAAAAGACAGTACGAAATTTGGGGGTTTAATTTTCCAATTAGACACTGAAAATGTAGTACTGTTCTGTTACATTTAAAAACCATTCTTCCCCAAATTGTACTGCCTTGGCTACCACTGGTTACAATGCCAAGTATGTGGACAGGAACACGGAAGATACGTTTAATTCTGTACTTCAAATTTAAATACTACTCAATGTTTCTTGGACTTCCTTGCGGGAGATCCTTTACTGCCTATCACTGAAGGTGACTGCCCTTTCCTTTTAAGTATTAGCTCATCTATGCGGTTCCTCTAGGTTTGACAGCTTTAACGGGTTTTCCATTGGAAAAAACTACTACCCATACCAACCCGAAAAACTTCCATACCAAGTCTCCTAAATCTGACTTCATTAAAAAACTTCCCCTCTGCAGTTTCCATTTTAGATGCTGCGGGTGAAATACTTTCTGACCTGGAGTTACCGTATTTACTTCACTGCTGCACTTCACCCACTTAGGTGATTTTGGAAGACTCCGCCCCATTTCAGCAAGTCCCAGGGTTATTTGAGGTCACCGACAAGTACAGCTGAAGTCCCTCTGACCCGCACTGACAGTTAAAATGAGAAACTTAGTGTAGTTTTAGTCTTAATATTCTCCATAGAGCCTCCGCAGGGAATTTCAAACTTCATTATTTCGGCGCACTGGAAAAGTGAGTTCAAAATTAGCAAATAAGCCCTGGTTCTCAGAAGGCGAGCCTAAGCACCGGAATTCGCTATAGATGACCCACTTTGGCCATTTCCGCCAGGGGCAGAGCTTCAACTTCACTACGCTGCCTGCCTGCTTCCCACCTCGCAGCACCTTTTTTCTTGGGTGAGTAATGGAAGGGCCAGGAGTTTCCGTGCAGAGATTCTCACACTGTCCCTGAAAACTGAACGGGACCAATGCATCACCCTGGTCTCATGACCGGCCCTTGGAGGATGCGAGAGGGGACGCTGGTTCAAAAACCAGCTCGGATCAGGACGTGGGAGGGGTGTGAGGGGTTTGCGCCGTGGGAGGATGCACGGCCCGGAGGCCCCAAGGACAAGTCTGCGTGGAGACTACCACGAAAATCTCGGTCTGGCTTTAGGAACAGGATCGAGGGACTTCCATTTGGAGTCGCCCCTCCCTCGAAATTTCACCGAGGCCCATCCACCAAATACAAGGCCACCCAGCTAGAGGGGGAGAGGCTCACAGACGCAAAGAAAGCGCGGCCGGTAGGGCGCTGGGCACCGCGGAAGGGCAGCGCTGGCGACGGAGGGGCCCAGCCGGGGTCCGGCCCAGCCCCGGAGCCCTTACCCACGGTGGACTTGCAGGCCTCGCAGAAGGTATCGTCGGTGAAGCGCTCCATCAGGCTGGTCTTGCCCACGCCGCGGGAGCCGATGATGATGACCTGCAGCTTGAAGTCGGCCGGCCTGGGGGGCTGCTTCCTCCGGCGAGCCTGGCCGCCCGACAGGGCCGGGGAGCCCGCGCCCAGGCCGCCGCCGCCCCCGGCCCGCCTCTGCAGCGCGGCGCCCGGATCCATGCACGCATACGGCTCCTGCTCGGCCCGCCGCCCGCCGCCGCCCGCTCCCGGGCCGCGCGCCCCGGGCCCCGGCGCCCCCTCGGCCTCCGCCACGCGCCGGGGGTCGGCCCCGGGCTTGGTGTCCGTCCGCTCGAGTGGCCCCGGCGGCCCGTGGGCTCCGCGCTGCAGCGGCGCCGCCGGCCGGCTCCCCGCGCCCGCGTCCACACCACCACCGCCGCCGCCGCCGCCGCCGCTGCCGCCGCCGCCGGGAGAGGAGGAAGGGAAGCAGCTACTCCGCAGCAGCGGCAGCAGCATCCCGGACGAGGAGGGGCAGGAAGCGCAGGCGCGGGGCGGGCGGGGCGGGGCGGGGCCGCGGGACCTGCGCGGGGCGGGCGGCCCGTCGCTCGCGCGTCCCCTGTCGGCGGGAGGACCGCTCGCCTAGCGCAGATCGTTCACCCCGGCCGGCTTCGCTTTGCGTCCTCCTAGTCCTTGCTCTCCCGTACCCTGCTGCTCCGTTTCCGATGCCCTCTCTTCCCTGTCTTTTCTTTCTGTCGGCTCTTGTAACTTCTATTTCTTCTTCATCCTTCCCCCTTCTCCTTTTTCACCCCTCCTTTCCCTTCTTTCACTAAACACAGTCCCCAAGCACGACTGCAGTTCATTAGCCATCTCTCCCCCAAACCTGCTACATTCTCAAGATAACATCCCCCAAATCACTGTTGCAAACTCGAAGAGTTGCTGGGACGCTCGCCCGAGCCAGGCCTTCTCCGTTACACCCTGCCAATTGGGGGCTCCCGTGCAGACCCAGTCACGCTAAGGCCCCACCTTCTCCCCGTGGGAAGTAGGTTTCTTCGTCTTGCCGGGTCCTGTCTGTCTTTCATAGGAAGAAATGTCATGTCTTTTCCATAGGAAACACACGAAATCAGTTATTTTTAGCCCTGAATGCTGCCTCATTCAGAGTTCAGCAGTTTTTATTCCGTTTCACTTTTAATATAAATAAATGGCCTGCTCCTTTGGGGGAGCGAGTGAGTTAAACCTCGAACAGTGCTAAGAAAGTCCAAGATTGACACTCCACAAGTTTAGGAATTACGGACTCGAGCAGGGTGTTATGCCACTTCTAGTTGAAAGGACTTAAGGATACAGAAAATCGCTGCTGTGATTCCTTGCCAGGGATTTGTTTAGCAAATTCCTCAGCGTGAATTTGAGCACCTCGGAACACAGGGTTCTAAATATGATAGGAGCTGGCACATTTGCTGAGAATGATCACGTAACCCACCGAATTTCAGCTTTATTTAGAACTGGGTTTGGTAATGCGTAGTACATGTGGATATTACTCTACAGACCGGATTTGTAAAACTCTTGCATTGCCCATAAATTAATTGGAAGTTCACATTTGTAGGAGAGTCCTTAGCTTTCCAAGAGCAATCATAATAGTTTTTTCCTTTGTTCACTAGTTCTTACGATATTTAAAATATGATTGGATCTCTGTAATTTTAAACACAGCTCCATCATTTACAATCAAGGAACCACTCTCAGCTGTGGATTTTTCTCCTCTGCTGTAGGAAGGAGAGTAGTGACCCCACTTACTGATTAGCAATGTCAGGAAGCAAGTACTTGCCTCTTGGTGAATGCATGACCTCATCAGTCTTGACATCCCTACCAAGCTTTGATGGGAGTCCATCCTTTTCTCTGGTGTATACCTGACAGACATGTTGGTCACTGATTACGATGCACACCTGCTATTTTTGTAGTGACCTGTGCGCTGAAGAGTGAGCTGTGAAGTTTGTGCTCTATGCAATTACTCGTAGTTAATATACTGTGGTAACAGAAATTTGAACCGTTGGGGAAATGGTGTTATTTAACTAAATTGCGGTAACTGAAATTTCTGCTTATCCGAGCCTGCAAAGAGAGTACTGTCTGTACCCAAAAGCATTCATTATCATGAGGGTGGGAATCAGATTGCATCGTTCGTCTTTGTTAAAAAAACTCTTGAGTTTGGTCCAGACTCTCACACTGCTCTGTGAAGTCATGTGCTTCAGGTAAAGCTTGCCCAAGCATCAGGACCAGTGGGGGAATGTTGTTTTTGTATCAGTCAGTTACTCAGATTCTATTCTCCTTGCCAGTAAGTGGCTCAGAAAAGGGCATATGATCAAAATCTGGTCAATGAGAAATGCAGGGAAATCTTTGGGAGGACAGAGTTTCTGGTAAAAGGTTTTGTAGCTTTTCAAAAGAGACCCAAGGTGGGGGGCAGGACCAAAACCAAAACAAAACAAAAAACAAAACCAAAAAAGGCCCCAGGAGGAGATAGTATCTCTTTTGCCTTTGACCTTTTGTGTGAAAGGTGTAATGCTTATAGGAGTTTCTGCCATCTTGCTGTCTTGAGGACAGCTAGCTGACAGGTTGTAGATGGTAGAGTGGACAGATGAAAAAAACCTGGGACTTAGATGTGGTTGTGAAGGCACCAATCATGGCGACAGCCCCGGCCTGCCCCCACCCTGCCTAGGGACATCTTACCATGTGAGAGAATAAATTCCCTTGTTGTTTAAGTCTTCCAAAGTAGGTTTTCATATATGGAGCTGAAGGAATCCTAACAAATATTGGGAGTGCATGCTTACAAATACGACATTAGAGAGGTAAGCTTGAAAACCCTAATCTTTTTTAAAGAATGTACTTTATCAGTAACAAATTACTTGTGATGTGGACAACTAATCAAAACTGACCACAAAATTTGTGGTCCTGCCATTCAGAACTGGGCTGTGTACTAGTTAGGAAGGGAAGGCAACAGATGGGAGTAGCGAGAAGAATACCAAATTCAATATATTTCCCCAAGTTAGAAGTCAAAGTAACATTCTATTGGACCTGGAAACTGCTATAAAAAAGCATCATCTAAAAACTCAGAGTAGATCCAGGTTTTGGGGGGCTTGACAAATTGGGGATCACTCTTCAAGAAATTTCAAAATTACAAATGCAAAACCATCGAGAAATTGAGAACAGGGTCTGAGATGTTACATAACTTGCAAGCTAACAAGTCAGCTCAACACATGGGTGAGAAGACAGAAGACTCCTGGGTCAGAGGCATGGACACATGGAGAGGCAAGCAAGTCTCAGTCTCCTTATTGCCAAGACACACTCCCCACCCCCAACCCTGAAGTTTTACTATGTAACTGACATATAACATTGTTTTAGTCCAAAGTGTGAAACATAATGATTGGATATTTGTATATATTGCAAAAATGATCAACACAACAAGGTTAGTTAACACCCATCAACTCACATAGTTATAATTTTTTTGTCTGATGAGATTTTTTTTTAAAAGATTGTGTTTATTTATTTGACAGACAGAGATCACAAGTAGGCAGAGAGGCAGGCAGAGAGAGAGGAAGAGGAAGCAGGCTCCCCGCTGAACATAGAGCCCAATGGAGGGCTCGATCACAGGACCCTGGGATCATGACCCGAGCCGAAGGCAGAGGCTTTAACCCACTGAGGCACCCAGGCGCCAACCCCCCCCCCCCTTTTTTAACTCTTCTAGCAACTTTCAAATATACGCCACAGTATTGTTAACTATAGTTTCCATGCTGTACATAACCACCATGACTTATATATCTTCTAACTGGAAGTTTCTACTGTTTGACCCTGTTCACCCATTTCACCTATGCTTACCTCCCCACCTCTGGCAACCACCAATCTATTTTTTGTATCTTTGACTTCACTTCTTTTAGGTTCCACATAAATATGAGATCATAGAGTATTTGTCTTTCTATGACTTATTTCACTTAGTATGACATCATCAAGCTCCATCCTTGTTGTTGCAAATGGCAGGATTTCCTTCTTTTCAAAGGCTGAATTATCTTCCATTGTGTGTATGTAACAAATTTGTTATCCATCCATCCATTGATGTACACCTTGCTTGTTTCCATGTTGCGGATATTGTAAACGATGCTGCAGTGAACATAGGGCACATACACCTTTTTGAGCTAGTGCTTTTCTTTTTTCGGGTAAAGACCCAGAGTGGAATTGCTGGACCAGATGGTAGTGCCATTTTCAATGTTTTGAGGAACCTCCATACTGTTTTCCACAGTGGCCATACCCATTTACATTCCCACCAAGAGAAGGACACATGTTACTTGTTAACCTTAGCACTTTAATACTCCCAGCACAGCAGACAACATGAGCATCGTATTCACCCCAATTCCTTTGTCCTCAAGTCCCACAGCTGTTGTGGGACTGGGTCCAGGTGGATGGTACACAGAGTGGGGCTTGCATGGTAGCTGACGAACCTCAGGCTTGGGAACCCCAGTCTTTAAAGGGGCTGCAAACCAACATCCCCAACGTTGGCCAGGAGGGAGTCATTGTCTCTATTATACTGGTCAGCAGTTAAATCTTCCCTCTGTCTTGAAGGGAGCCAGGATTTAATTCTTCCAAGGTCATTTGCTATACAAACATCCTGAAAAGATTGTTGGGAACAAAAGTTATCAGTGCCCTTGCTTGTAAGATATGTAGAAGCACAAGAGACCCATGGACAGTTATCTCCCAACAAAAATTAGGTAAAAAGTAAATATTTTTTCCAAATGATAAAATAAACGATAATTCACAAATTTAAAAGAGCTGATAAGTGTTCTAAACAAAATTTTAAAACTTAGTATTTTCATTAATGAATTGCCCAAATAATGTCTGTAATTTTTTTTACTACATTTGTTGGCTGCATGCATTTGATTTTATTAAATGATTTTGTAATATCTTTTACAGTGAGAATTGAAATGCAGTCTTTCCTCTAGCATGGTTGATTGGAATTTTTAACTTTTTGTTACTGATGGTTGGAACACGTAAAACTCATGTGACTTCATATCCAGACATATTCTTTGTTCACAGTTCTGCCCTAGGTTTTTGTCTTACAAATGTAGGACTTCTGATCAACAGCATTTTCATTCAAAAAGAAAACAAGATGTATCATGTGTTTATAATTGTTTATACTTCACTATTAAAAAAAAAGATTTACCCATTTATTTTGGGGGGTGGTAGGGGAGGAGTAGATGGAGAGGGAGAGAGAGAATCCCAAGCAGACTCCCCGCTAAGCATGGAGTGGGGCTTGATCCCACCACCGAGAGCGCATGACCTCAATCCAAATCAAGAATTGGTTGCTTAACTAGCTGAACCACCCAGGTGCCCCATCTACACTTCACTACTAAGTGCATTCTTTACTGGAAAGAGTTTCACTTTGCTTGGGCACTGATGAGGACTAAATTTTCTACTTACAATTTTGTGCTCTGATTACTGGAAGAACAGTCCTTGGGTGCCTTCTGACTACACCTGCCATTTCCTCTCCAGTGTCCATGTATTTTTGGTGCCAGCTAGTAGGACATGTTCTAATTGCAATATGACTTCTGAAGATGAACCATTGTGTCACAACCCACGTTGGTTGGCACAGTGGTCAGAATAATTCTTACTTGGAATTATTAGCAGTAATTTGATTGTACATATAAGTGACTGTGAACCACACAGTATATCCCATTAAACCTAAACTAAAAAATATGCCCAGTTCAATGTCCCCATAGGCATGGCCACTCAAATGCCATGTGATAGGAGAGAAGGCTTGGGAAGAGGCAACAACCTTAACAAATTGCACTAAAGTTAATTTTCCTCTAAACTTTACAGACACATGGTTATGAGAACACAATGCTGGGACCCCTCCCAGGCCTCTGCAAACAAAGGGTCCTGAAGCTTCAGCTTCATTCCTTATGATAAATCTGCAGCTGTGTAAGTCCCAACTCCATACTTATATATTAACCAAAATCAAAATAATCTTTTCCTCCTCGTTACTCAATTAGGATGAATAAATGTCTCAAATACGAATGTATAAAATATACTTACACTTGAAAAAGAACATCTGTTTCATATTTGGGAATTCTGTGTAAGAATTTGTTGACAAGAGGGGCGCGTGGGTGGCTCAGTGGGTTAAGCTTCTGCCTTTGGCTCAGGTCATGATCTCAGGGTCCTGGGATCGAGCCCCGCATTGGGCTCTCTGCTTGGCAGGGAGCCTGCCTCTCTGCCTACTTGTGATCTCTGTCAAATAAATAAATAAAATCTTAAAAAAAAAGGAATTTGTTGACCAGAAAGAGTTTAAAATTTAATGTGGGAATAATTGATAGAGTCAGCCCTGGAAGAAATGGGAAACTGAGCGCTGCTGCCCCTTTCTTCAGAGAAGTGTTTGGTAGATGGTGACAAATGCTTTTGCAAGAATAGGGAAGAAAAGCATGTCAAGGATGCTCAGGGCCTCTCAGCCATCATTATGTTATTACCTCTGTAAAGTCCAAGGCCAGATGAAGACCTTCGGAAGCCCTAAGCTATGGAGAGTGTGTCTGTGTCATCCACCAGGGCCTTCCCTGTATGTACTGCCAAAGACAAAGCAGAACAAATGCAATATAAATTTAAGAAAGGTGTTAGGGGTTGAAATGTGTGCTCCAAAATGTTATGTTGAAATCCTAACTTCCAGTACCCCAGAATGTGGCCTTATTTGAAAATAGGGTTGTTGCAGATATAATTAGTTGAATTAAGATAAGGTCATACTAGAATAGGGGGTGATCTGATCCCACATGGCTGGTGTCTTCATACCAAAAAGAGAAGAGGCACAGACACAAGAGGGGGGATGCCACGTGATGACAGAAGCAGAGATCTAAGGGCTAAAATTGCAAGCCAAGGAAGAGCAAAGATTGCTGGCAAGACACCAAAAGCTGGGAGATGCAGAGAAGGATTCCCCCCGCTTCAGGTTTCAGAGTGGGCTTGACCCCGTCTGATTTATCACTTCTCATCTCCAGAACTGGGAGAGAATATATTTCAATTTTTTAAAACCACCCAGTTTGTCTTCTTTTGCTGCAGGAGCCCTAGCAAACCAGAGTTGACCCTTGAACAATGTGGGGGTTAGGGGTGCTGATGCCCTTCCCATGCAGTTGAAAATCCATGTACCAAAAATCCTTTTGACTCCCCCAGGAGTCACTCTTAACTACTGCTAGGTCACTCTTGACTGGAAGTCTTACTGAGAACATAAGAAATTGATTAACACATATTTTGCAAAGTTATATGTATTACCTATTGTTTTCTTATGATAAAATAAGCTAAGAAGAGGAAACGTTATTAAGAAAGTCATAAGGAAGAGAGGATGTATTTACAGTACTGAACTGTATCAGAAAAAAACCCATGTTATACCTGCAATATTTATATGTGTGTATGCTCAGTTCAAACCCATGTTGTTCAAAGTTTACCTGTTACATGAAGGGCCGAGGAATTCTGATTTTTTTGGTTATGATTCATTATTTCAATGCCTGTTTGTTTCTTTTAGAAAGTATGAAGTTCTTTCCTAAAATTCTCTTTCCTTGGCCATCTTTTTGGGTGTCTCTGGTTTCCTGATGCTCTAGGTACAAACTTGGTCTGCCCTTTGTGTTAGTCAGAACTGAAGTTCTTTTCTCGCCTTTGTAAGATTTTCGGTGATGGACTGTTGTCACCCAAAACACTAGTCCATGTTCTACTTTTCGGACTCAGTTCTTGGGTAGAGCCACTTACAGCATTGGAAACATGGGAAGCAATCTGGCCGAACCCCTGTCTGGCCCTAGATGACAGCAGTGCCCTCAAGACCAGGAAGCCTGTGCTGGCAGACACAGTAGGTTCAGGGTAGGAGACCGATGGTACTTAAGTCGAGGTAAGTTCACGGCCAAGGCAATTTGTTGAGAATCAGTGTCTGGCCCCACCCCATACTTGATTACCTATCACCTCTCTACCATTTTGATAAATGCTTATTTGACATTTTCTCAGTGTTATGTCAAGGGGTATGCAAATGTAGCTGGAAGACAAGTCCCCTCATGAACTCTTCCAACTCATGTCCTTTTCATGCCGAGATCCAGGGTTTCCTCTAGAAAGAACTTTTAGAATTGGGGAAGACTGTCCAAATCTTTCACTGGCCAGAATGAGGTCATATACTTTGAAGCCAGTTGCTGGCCAAGGAAATGGGTCTGTCTTCAAGGGTTACCTCTGATCCTGGGGCTATGGTCAGTCTCCATTACTTACTGGGTGAGGTCTGGGCATTCGAGTGAAGTCAGCGCTTGGCTGGCAAAGAAGGTGGGAATGGATGTTGGGTAGGTAGCCAATGGTTCCTGCTGTAAGTGTCAGCAGATAACAGCTTACTGGCTGTTCTCCTTCCATGCTTAGGAGCCCATCTGTCTATGACTCCACCCCAGCCAGCTGGTCCTAGTAAGAAGACCCCACCTGCATGACTGTCCCATCTTCCTTCTGCTCTGGCTTCCACTCTGCCAGTCCTAGGTTTCTGGCTGACATAGTCCTACTTGTCAGGTGAGGAAAGGCAAAGAACAGTCTGAGCTGGATAATACAGCCTAGACAAAGATAGAAAGATGCCAATGCTTCCACATGTTCTGGGACCAATGAGGGGTCAGGAATTTTGGAAGAAGAGACACACTATCAGAGCAAATTAATGAACTCATTTATTCAGCATGCTTAAATCGATCACCTGCTATGTGCTAGGCCCTGAGGGTCTAATCCTGGACAAGAGGACACAGTCTTGGTGCTGGACATTCCCAGGGCCACTGTACAACATCCCCCCTGGGTTCTGAGCCCAGGAGGTGACCTGTCTTGGCTGCCAGGACAGGCTTCTCCCGCTCTGGCTCCCAGTTGGGTTCGGCCCATTAGAGGCAACAGTAGGAGATGAGGAGTGCTCAGATAGTGAGGGTGAGGTTTGAATCTTCAAGTTGCATCTCTGTTGGACGACTGCAGGTCAACCACATCTCTCTTAATGACATGCCATCTGCTCATTTTATTACGCTTTATCAGTGAGTTAATTTCTCCTGCACGAAACTTTCCAGGTGAAATTTTTAGATCCTGTCCTTCATTTGACCTGAATACTTTTATCTGCATGAAATGGCTCAAGGGGAAGAACAGGCTTGTCTCCATTTTATCACTTAATAATATAACATATTATTACAATTTATGTTGCTTGATAAAGTGATCTTTAGAATATGTGTGTGTGGGGGTGGTGTCGATAAGATGGGGAATCGAATCATCCTGGTGGTCACTTCTATAACATGTCTACATCAAAATCTTGCACTCTGAGTTGTCAAAAAAAATTATACATGCATGCCTACATATGATGCTTTAAAAAAAGTAGGTACTTTCAAAGGCAACCATCTTTCAGTCTAGATGTTTTAAATGTGAGCTTCTTTCTTCAACGGAAATGAATAGGGATGATATTCAAGTTGGTGGTCTAATGCTGGTCACTCCATCTAGGGAGTTTACTGAATTGGGATCATTCCTTTAATAATCAGAAATTCTGCAATGGTCTGTTGTTTTTCATGAATTAACGGCTTTTCTTTTTTTAAAAAAGATTTTATTTATTTATTTGTGAGAGAGAGAGCGAGCGAGCATGCAGGAACAGGGTGAGAGACAGAGGGAAAGGGAGGACCAGACTCCCCCGCTGAGCAGGGAGCCCGACATGGGGTTGGATCTGGGGCTTCACCTGGGGACTCCAGGATCATGACCTGAGCCAAGGGCAGATGATTAACCGACTGAGCTCTGCAGGCGCCCCAGTGTCTTTTTCTTTTTGAAAGAATGAGATGTAGGTGATGGGTCCACCTTCTGTTTCTTCTTCCCAATGTCTCCTGCCTCCTTGCTATATAATTGAGCCAAACGTGGCCTTGGTGTATCCACCCCTATGTGGTTTATTTCTTCACATCAGGCAGAGACCCTTTAGCTCAAAATCTTGATAATGCCAAGTAAATTTTTGTATATCCAGTTGATTTAAACATAGGCTCTATAAGCAGATTTTTAGCTATTTCGAGCCTGCCTGCTTTGTACAGCCTGAGAAAGTACACCTGATTTCTACTAACCATGGATCAGGTAAACTGGGGCTATGAAGACCCCAAGCTACTCTTCAAAGTGATCTGATCCTGGGGCTCTCTGTCCAGAGACATCACTTCGCCATGGAAGGCCTTTCTCTGAACCTCTTCTCTGATTGCCTGGGTGTTCCCCTGTTGATCTGGGGTCCCTGGTACAGAAGCTTCTAGACCAGTCTCCTGCCCTTAGGTACCCCCCCACATGCGATCCCATCAAAGGGGTGCCCGATGAAGCTTGTGTGTCCTACCGTCCCTTTCTAGCCATGTCATTTTCCTTGCTCGCCTCTGAAATCCCTCAAGCCCCCTATACTCCTCTATTAAAAAATTACCCTGTATTTTTTTTTTTTTTTGTGGAAGTCAAGTATCTACTCAGAACAGTACATGTAACATCACAAAGTTCAGAAAATGGGAACCACAGGGTGGCTCCTAAATGTCTATGTAGATGGCCTTAGTGATGACAGGAAAGGTGATGGCCACATTTTGGTTTTGGCATAATGTGCGGAAGGCTGAATATGGATTTCAATTGGAAGGAGAAGAAGCAGCTTTAAGAAAGCCGAGTTCAGCTCAAAGCATGGATGGTACCTAGATATTGTTTCTTGCTTAAAATTCATGCAGAAAGTCAGGAGTAACATTTCTGGTTCTCACAATTCTGGAAAATCACAGGGAAATCTTTGCTTTATTTTTAAAAAAAGATTTATTTGTTTATTTCAGAGAGAGAGAGGGAGGAGGGCAGAGGGAAAAGGAAAGCAGACTCCCCACTGAGTAGGGAACCCCCCACTTGCTGCGGGCCTCAGTCTCTGGACCCTGAGATCATGACATGAGCCAAAAACAAGAGTTGGATGCTCAACCAACTAAGCCCCCCAAGTGCCCCCGATTTTGGCTTTAGAAGAGTAATTACCTTTGTCAAGAATTATTTGATGTAAAAATCTACTCAGATTATCACAAATCAAAAGTTGGAATTTGTTTTCTTATATCCTCCTCCCAATGGGAAATACAACCAGGTGCCAGACTGAGCTATATTTAGGAATATTGGAAGAGGAGACACAGGGCGTCAAGGGCTGAATCATGTCCCTCTCCAGATCCCACAAATTCATATGTTGAAGTCCTGACCCCCAGTATCTCAGAATGTCACTGTGTTTGGAGAGGAGGCCTTTCAAGAGGTGATTAAAGTAAAATAGTGTCATATGGGCAGGTCCTAACCTGATATGACCACTGTCCTCATAAGAAGAGATTAGGACCCAGACACAGAGAGGTAAGACCATGTGAGGACACAGGGAAGAGAAAGCCACCTACATACAGGCCACCAGAGAAGTCTCAGAAGGAACCAGTCCTGCCAATACCTTGCTCAGAGGACTTCCAGCTCCAGAATGGTGAGATATGGGTGTTTGTGGTTAAGTCCCCCAGTCTCTGGGACTTTGCTATGGCAGCCCTAGCAAACTCACATAAGGACGTCACCAGATGATGAGTCCTCTTCTCAGCAACGTTGCCCCATTTATCTACATCTACAGATGGCTTTCTTGCAAGTGGTACAGATCCGGTAAAGATGGTCTTGCCAGACTTGATTCTAGATGATGGCTCTGAGCTCCAGCCTCAAACCATCTGCAGTCTCTGGGAGGGAGAACCCGACTGACCCCCTTGGATCACATGTCCATCCTGGTCTAACATGAACTATGGTTGTTGGGAGAGGAGAGTCACGTGTGCCAGCATGGAAACCTGGTCCTTCCAGTCCGCAGCAGATTGTCTGCTCCGAGTGACCCTCAGGTACAGGGGTTGGGCTGAGGCAGGTGTCCCAAGGACTGAACTACTGACCCCAAGCAAATCTTAGAGATGAAAGTAGAACTTTCAGACAAAACCAGTACAATATGGTCCATTGGGGTGGATCAAATATCTTGTATCCTCTTCCTCTAAACTGCCATTCAAAGTTGGCAGTGACATATAATGAAGGGAGGACATGGCTCCAGCAGCTTCTTCCAAAATATATAAGAAGTCCATGAGGATTTTAATCATGAGCAGGGAAAGAGCAGGACTGAGCTTCTCTCTCTCTCTCTCTCTCTCTCTCTCTCTGTCACGCACACACAAATGCACACACACACACACACACACACACACACACTCATGCACTCCTCAGTTGTCTTTTTGTTTTTTTCTCCCCTCTTTAATATTGTTCTTTTATTTTAAAATGGGGGCAGAGTGGAAACGAAACGTCTGGTGTGCCTTCTTGTGTGAGAGCAGATGGAGACCCTACATCTAAATCAGGATAGTCCTGGGACCCTGGGAAATTTGAGCTAAGCAAGCTTACGTGCCTTTTCGCAAAAACAGAAAATTAGAAAATGTCAAGATAGCAATGAATGTACAAGGTTTCAGATTACAGAAATTGAACAGTGACAAGCTTTAGCAAAAAGGGGGAATTGATTTTTAGGCTCTGGGCATGGCACAGAGAGAAATGCACGGGGGCCCCGGGACTGAAGGGGAGCAGGAGACTTCAGGCCCATCGGGCCTTTCTCTCACCTTTCATCTGTGCCTCTCAGGGGTGTCAGCTCCATCGGTTTTCTCTTGTGATCCTCCTCCACTTCCCAGTTGTAAAAAGAGGAAAAGGCTGTTATCTGCACTCCTAGAAAGAAAGAATATAAACTCCATCTCGTTTTCTATTGTCAGACTCCTAGGGAAGGCCTCTGGCAGTCCTGGCTGGGGTCTGTGCTCCACCTTTGGACCAGCCAAGAGCATCAGAGAACAAGACAGCTTGATGCGATCAGGTTCACAGGCAGGGGAGGCCAGTTCCAGAAAAGGGCAGACGGGTGGTGGAGCTGACGTGGGCTGTGAGCTGGGGAGAGAAAATTATAACTGTCTGCTTCCACGAACAGGCAAAAGAGGGGAGAAGATTTATAATCATACCGTATACCTCTGGGATGTTTGAATACCATTTTTTTTTCCCCCACTGAGGAAGCACATTGTCTATCCACACTCTGAGATAGAAGCCATGGTGGGCTTGTTGTGGATCTGCCCCTGTTCTTTCATATTCCTTCAGTGGAACCAGTTTTTCTCCATACCTGGATTAAAACTCAGGCCGCTTGATGGCTTTCAGGTCACTCTCAAGTGATACAAATTGTCTCAATATAGAAATGAGGATTTCCAGTCTCTGGCCATTTTCTAAGCTCAAAGTTGATTTGATTGAGGTGTCTCTTCACTACCAGGTGGGAGGCCTGTCACTGAGGAACATTCAAGGTTCTATTTTTTCCCAAACTCCGTCCATTTGCTAACCATGACTTCCAGCACCTGTAGGATTGGGGGTTACCTGGGGACAATGGCAAGGCGAGAAGGAATGGTCTGTGTTATGCTGAGACTGCCATGAGCTGGCTTCTTGCTCTCCGCTGCTGGCAGATTCTGTCTCCTGAGCCTTGGTGTGGGTGCCTCAGTGGCCTTCCTCCAGCCACCCACCCGAGCAGGCACCTCCTGTTTGCAGTTAGAGAATGATGATTTTCTCCTGGTCCATCGTTTGTGTTTTGCCTGCCCTTCCTTGCCCCTCCAGGGGGGCTCACCTGGGCAAGACATGGCCAGCAATGGCTTTCTCATAGGGGGAAGCATTCATGTCCATTTGTTATAGCATCTTGGGGTGTGGCTCTCCCACACAGCCGCCGTCCCTCCCCTGAGCCATTGGCATCTCTCATTCTTTCAACTTCCCAAGTGGGAATCCGAGACCCATTTCTGGGGCCACCACCGCATGGAACACCAACCAGCTCTCCACGGGGTCCCCTTCATGCCTCTCTCTGCAGTCTGAGTTGAGACCGAGAGTCCTCCACTTCTCTCCCAGGGGCTGGGACTTCAAGCCCACCCACAGTTTTCTCTAGAAGTCCCCTGGACGAATCCCCCCAGTCTCTCCACATTCTGGCCTTTGACGCAGGTCAGCATCCCAGGTCCTCACGACTTTCTTTAAAAGTTAACATCCTTATTTGGAAGCTCAGTTTGGCCTTTGATCTTCCTGGTGTCAGGGCCTCAGTCAAAAGTTGCATTTTTATACCCTTTTATACATGAAAAAATGCCCCCTCTTCCTTACTTCAATTTTAAGTGAATGAAGGAATAAATGAGTGAGTAAATTAATTAATTAATTAATTAATTATTAAGTAATTGATAATTAATTTACTTAACTAAGTAAATTAATTAAGTAAGTAAGTAAGTAAGAGATTCGTTCTTGAAAGCTATTTTTTGTTTGGAAAATTTGAAAATGCAGCCATGTGTTGTTGGCCCTGCATCTCTTCCTAAATGTCACACATGTGAGGGGTTACATGGAGTTCTGCTTCAGCGTTAACACTGGAAATGATAATACTTTTCATTTATATAGCCTTCTAGAGTTGGAAAATAGGGTGCTTCCAAATTGCTTGTTTCTGCCTTCAATTGTTCAGAATTAGGAGGCATAATAGAGCCATTAGAATACATGAATAATGTATTCTTTTGTGTCCACCTCAAGCCCAGTGAATAAGTGAGAAAGTACATAAACGATTTTAAAACTTTGGAAGATTGGCACCTCAATCAAGATGACTGTTTTTTGAAAAAAAGGATTTTTTACTTTTAAGTGATCTCTATACCCAATGTGGGGCTCGAACTCACAACTCCGAGATCAAGTGTGGCATGCTCCAATGACTGAGTCAGCCAGGCACCCGGAGACTATAGTTTTATTGCGTGTTTCCAATATTCTTCTGGGTTTACTCATTGATGATCATACTGTTAAAAAAAATTGGATTTTCCTTGTTTTTCCTGGAGGCATTCAAATTTGAAGGTTAAAGTCAACGATGTTGTATTTTAATAATGGAGTATGTTCGATGGTATTAATGGTATGCTGGGGCTGCTCTCCAAGAGATGCTGTCTCTCAGGGAGGGTCTCAACCAAGTGAGGCTGTCCCACGCAGGCTGTTGTCGTGGAGGTCCGGAGCTGGGCCACTCTGTTATGTGGACAATACACATTTTACTGCCTTTAATTGCATTCCCGAAGTCCAAAATCACACCTTCTCACTGGAACGGGCAGTCATTTTATTTGAAACAATGTCTTTTTTTTTTTTTTAAGATCTTATTTATTTATTTGACAGAGAGAGACACAGCCAGAGAGGGAACATAAGCAAGGGAAGTGGGAGAGGGAGAAGCAAGCTTCCCGCTGAGCAGGGAGCAAGCTCGATGTGGGGCTTGATCTCAGGACCCTGGGATCATGACCTGAGCTGAAGGCAGACTCTTAATGACTGAGACACCCAGACACCCCTGGAATAATGTCTTCTTAACGGTGGAGCTGTGGCTTTCTGCCACAAAAAAATGCCAATTAAAAAAAGAAAAAAATCTCCCCTTCCTTTCCTCTCTTTTCCCCCTTCTTCCTCCCCCTCTTCCGTCTCCTTTTCTACCCTCTGTCTCTCTTTCTATTTTGTTCTCAACATAAACTACCCATTCCAACTGTAGTCCAACTGAAGGTGGGCATTTGGCTGGTGACTGAGCCTGTATTTTTTTCCCCACGGGTGGTGAGGAACTGAGGTCCCCCTCCTCTTCCAATGGTCCTTCCTACTGGTGCCTGGGCAGGAGGAACAGAAAGTCCCCCTCAGTCCCACCCACACAGCCAGCCGTGGCCCCTCACCACAGAAAGTCACGAGCTTCTTTGAGGAAGTAGGCTAACCTTGGTCTTTTTGTCCTGATGACTTCTTCAATTTCTTAGCTCTGACTACATATGTAAGCCATACAGTGTGAGACAATGGGTTTCTCTAGCAGTAATACTAAAGACTAAAGACTAGTAATACTAAAGACTCTTAGTTCTGGGAGCCAGGGGTCCAGGGGCTGCCCTGTCTTCTTTCACCCGAGTCATGACAGATGCCACTGTTGCTATGACCTCCTTCTTCTGTGCCTAGGCACACTCAAGGCAGCCTGGCTTTACAGCAGCATCTTTTCTTTAAGGGCTGCCACACCTGTGAATCTGACCTGGATCTTCCCATCCAATGTTGCTTCATCGTCCAATCAGCTTATTAGTTTATGCAACAAACAAATGCAACTGAGTAGGTCGACCTGATGCTCCCATGTTAGCTGATGAAGGGAGATCCAGAAAAGGCTTCCCACCTTTAAAGAACTCACGATGCAGTAGAAAGCAGGTGTCCCTTCTGTATCTGCCTACTACCCTGAGGACTCAGTGCATCAAATGCCTCTGGAGTTCCTTCAAATCCTCCTGATCCCACAAGGTGTCCCAGCTACCCTGTAGCCACCGGCACAGTACGGGTTCTGAACAGCTTTGTGAAGGGGCGACTTGACAGTGTCTTACATCTTGACGGGTTCATGTCAATAGCCCCTCACTTCCTATGGCAGGTCCCTCCATGAGCATCTAGAACATTCAGGTGCTAACCCCAGGGGTGCACCCTTGGCCAATGAGTGAAAGGAGCTTCTTCCTTTCATGGCTTGGCCAAGGTAGGAATCCAGAAGCAATACCACATCTTGGAAGATAGTGGACCGATCAGCACTACCACCAAGGGCAGAAGACATAGGAGTCTGAGCTCCAGCATATCCTGTTCCATCCCCTGTTTGGTTCCTGCGCAATCCAGCAGTGTCACAGCGGATGGAAGTGGGTGACCTCAAATTAAACAAATGGCAGCTGAAAGCAGTGGCTCTAATAAATGAACAAATACCTTTATTGGAGCAGATTAACCCCTCTTTTGGCACTTGGCATGCAGCTATTGATCTGGCAAATGCATTTTTCTCAAAGAAGAATCAAGAGCAGTTGACTTTCATAAGGAAGCTCACCGGTACTTTCCTGAGCCCTCCCATTCTTTGTTGTCCAATGTTGTTGGGACATTGATTATCTTGACATTCCACAAACCACCATGCTGGTTCACTTTGTTGGTGATATGGTGCTAATTGAACCTGGTGGGTATAAACCAGAAGAACTCTTCACACCTTTGTAAAATACAGGTGTAACTGACGGTTAGAGATTCGTGCCCTTAAGATTTTAGGGATCTAATGGTTTGGGGAAAGTAGGGAAATCCCCTCTAAGGAAAAGGGGAAGTGGCTGCCCCTTGCATCCTCAACCAGGACAAACCCCCCAAAACCAAAAAACCAAAAAGAAACCCCCAAACTAAAAAGACAAGGTGCTTGGTGACACTCTTTGGATTTTAGAGACATAGCTCATAGCACACTTGGGAGTATGATTCTGACCCATTATATGACTCAGAAGGCTACTAGTTTCAAGTGGGGCTCAGAGCAGGGAGAGCTCTGCAGAAGGTCCAGGCTAGCCTTCCACCAGGCCATTTTCCTGGCAGGTCTGATGCTATTAGAGGGATCCATGGAAGGTAAGGAGGCTGGATGGTAAGTTCTTCCCCTTCTTCTTCTTCTTCTTCTTCTTCTTCTTCTTCTTCTTCTTCTTCTTCTTCTTCTTCTTCTTCTTCTTCTTTAAGACTTGACAAAGAGAGAATGAGAGCACAGCCAGGAGCTGGAGGGAGAAGCAGGCTCCCCACTGAGCAGGGAGCCTGATGCAGGGCTCCATCCCAGGACCCTGGGATCATGACCCGAGTCGAAGGCAGACGCTTAACCGACTGAGTCACCCAGGCATCCCAAGTACTTCTATGTCTGAAGTGATGCCATTCTGCAGCAGAGAACCACTGGCCAGTTGCAAATCAATTCCTGGTGTGTTACTGGTTCCTACTGGAGACTGACTTGTTTGCTACCCAGATGTTCCAAGTGCCTGAATGACCAGAGCTGACCAGCATGAACTGGTATGATCAGATCTACCATGTTATGAGCTTAGGAGGTAATGTACATTTGAGATCAGTCCTGGCAGGCTCAGAAGACCCAAGTCTTACGTAAACTGGTGGTCCAGAATCTCAAGCTAACCACCTCAAACAATAATGCCCAATAATCCCCAACTGAAACCTGTAACTTAACAGGGGTGGGGTGGGATGGGAAGAAGGGTTTCCATCATTAGCTGGCAGAGGAAGAAAAAATTCAGGTCTGGCTGATAGAAGGATTTTTTTTTAAAAGATTTTATTTATTTATTTGACAGAGAGAGAGTGAGAGGGAACACAAGCAGGGGGAGTGGGAGAGGGAGAAGCAGGCTTCCTGCTGAGCAGGGATCATGATGTGGGCCTGGATTCCAGGACCCTAGAATCATGACCCGAGCCGAAGGCAGACTCTTAATGACTGAGCCACCCAGGCGCCCCTGGTAGATGGGTTATTATCATACTTTGCTGCAGGTCTGTTCGGGAGTGACCTTCAGGATAAGTGGTGAAGAAATCCCACCAGTGGGCAGAGGTGCAAGTGACACTCTTCTTTGCTCACAGATGTGGAGATGTCATCAGAGGGATGGGTATGCATGGAATCCCGGGCAGTGACAAATGGCTTGTTGACTGGGAGCCAGACAGCAACAAGATTTGGACTTCAAGGTATACAGCTGAACTAAAAGACAGTAGAGACACTGTATCCTTGCACAGACAGGGTATAAGGACCAGGGAGGCCCATGACCTATCCACTTAGAGATGAGATCCAGAGTTCAGTCTATACACAGTCCTGTGTCATAACCTCCTGTTAGCAGAAAATACGGTGAAACCTGCCGTCGGGGTAACAGACTCCTGCTGCTGAAAAGTTGTTGTGTCTGCCTTAAGTGACCTTTCCTCCTGTAGGGTGGAAATTGACTTGGGATTTCATAGGGCTTACAGAAGAGGTTTCATGAACCCCTTTGTGTCCTCTTACAAATAAGTCTTTATTCAGTATTTATAGGTGTTTAGGGACACCTGGGTGGCTCAGTCAGTTAAGTGTCTGCCTTCCATTCAGGTCATGATCCTAGGGTCCTGGGATCGGGTCCCCTGTTAAGATCCTTACTCAGCGGAGAGTCTACTTCTCTCTCTGCCTGCTTCTCCCCCTGCTTATGCTTTCTCTCTGACAAATAAGTAAATAAGTAAGTAAATAATTAAATAAATAAAATCCTTAAAAGTATTTAAATAATAAAAAATTTATATGTGTTTATATGTCTGTTTTGAGACATGGTTTCATTATACTCTTGCAGCAATGTTGTGGGTAAACTTCACCCACCTCAACTGTTTTTGGTGGCTACCATCATTTACAACCAACCAGCCAAGGGTCCTAAGTGACCATGTTAGCTTAGGAAGTTTGCTACACAAGTAACTGGGCAAGGATTAGGGTCTAGGGTTTGACATGGCCGAAGAGAGAGATGATGGAGTTGTCAGAGACACTTGATGAATCCAAAGTATCCAGAAAACTGGGCTCATTAAAATTAGCCAAGATATACACAAATGCCCAATTTATTATTATAAAATAAGAGTAATTAAAACAGCGTAGTACTGGTATACGGAGAGAAAAACAACGAAGACCGAAAACAGATCCTGGAAACATGCATATCAGCCTTTGATTTATGACCCCGGTGCATCATAGGACAGTGTGTTTTCCAACACCAGACCTAGGAGAGTTGGACTTCCACATGGCCATGAAGTGAAATTAGACCCCACCTCACACCTTCCCTCAAAACAAACTCCAGGTAAATCAGGGACTCAAATGGTAAGACAAAAACCACATGCAGCTTTACAAGTTCACTTGGGAGAAAATCTTCATGATCTTGGAGCAGAAAGATTTCTTGAGCAAAACACAAAGAGCTCTATGTATACAGAAAAAGACTTATATTCTGACAACAGGAAAAATGAAGCATGTTGGGAATGTCTAAAGACCTATTGTAAATGAGTGAGAAAAAGACAGACTACCCATCAGAAAAATGGACAAAAGACTTAAACATCTTACCAAGAGGTGTTGCAAATGTCAATGATCTTATGAAAAGATGTTCAACTCCCTTAATCAGTGAAATGCAAATTAAACCATGCACCCATCAGGCGGGCAAGAGTGAACTTCTATTGCTGTGCCCTCCTCTGTCATAAATTCATATACACATGTCTCTTTTTCTGGCCACTTGATTCTGTTCCAGAGACCCTCCATTTTACCTGCCCAGGGAATAAATCTGTTTTCTGTTGGATGGGGGAGAGGAGTTTCCACAGTATAGAATTACGAAGGGGGTTAGGATTTTTTTTTTTTAAATTAAGCATATAACCAATTGTCCCTTCACATGTTTCTTTGCTTTATATCATGTTGCTTCTCAGCTTTCTTTGCTGCTGGCTTAAGATTCAATTTCCTTGGGTTTCCTGGGTAATCGATCACTCTTCCATCTGCTGCTCATGACCAAATTTTGTTGTCTGTTTTTCATCCTTGAGGGATTATTACTTAAAAAAACAACAACAAAAAAGAAAAACCCTAAGCCTTTCTTATCATCTTAGTGGGATTTCGGGAGGAAGAGAATGCCTCTCTCTCAATCTCTATCTCTCTGTACACACACACACACACACACACACACACACACACACACACATCCTTATCTCTGATGTGTTTAGACAAATGTTTTTAAAGTAAGTTAGGAAAGAACCAAAATATGATACCCCTGACTCAGTTTCTCATGGTCAACAGAATGGAGAACTGCACAAGAACAAATGATTTTATCTATTTTTTTAAAAAAAGACTTTACTTATCCATTCATGAGAGACAGAGAGAGAGGCAGAAGCAGAAGAAGGCTCTCTGCTGAGCAGGGAGCCCGACGTGGGGCTCAATCCCAGGACCCTGGGATCATGTCCTGAGCCAAAAGCAGTCGCTTAACCGACTGGGCCACTCAGGTGCCTGATTTTACCTCTTTTTAATCAAATTATCTGTCATTACTCTTTCCTTAGCTTCTCATCTCAGCCCCCACATAGAGGAAAGCCATAATGAGGGCCTTGAGCTGTGTGCTAGAAGAACCGTACCAGAACCAACCAGATCTTTCGATTATGGTGTTTAGGGTGGACTCTGGTCAATCTCCCTAAGGTGTTCAGAGGAAATGAATTTTCCCCTTTTTTGGGAAGTATAGAGAGATGGCACAGTCCTTTAAACCACAATTTGGAGGCTTATAATAAAAATACAGTTTATGGGGCACCCAGGTGGCTAGTGGGTTAAAGCCTCTGCCTTCAGCTCGGGTCGTGATCTCAGGGTCTTGGGATCAAGCCTCGCATTGGGCTCTCTGCTCAGCGGGGAGCCTGCTTCCCCCCCTCTCTCTGCCTGCCTTTCTGCCTACTTGTGATCTCTGTCTGTCAAATAAATAAATAAAATCTTTTTAAAAAATACAGTTTATTTGATTTTTACTGATCTGGTCTTTTGGCCTAGGGGAGGGAGCCAAAACTTTATTTAGTTTGGCCCAGTCTGCTTTGGAAAAGTTTAGTTGTTCTTTGCCATATACCCAATTTCAGTGGCCCTCCTCACCCCTGCTTCCTTTTGTTCTCCAGTGTTTGGGTTTGTGGAAGGGCTTATGGTGGCTTCTTCACAGAGCTCAGGGCTCCTGAGGTCTCTGGCTCAGGAATCCATGGCAAAGAACTCTGGACCAGTCATTCTTTTGGCCTGAGTGATTCTTCCAAGAAGCATCAACCACCTCCTTCTGGCTGGCAAGGCCCTACCCTGCCTTTCCCTGGTAAACAAAATCTGGGTACAACTCCGAGATCAAAGACAAGGCTGATATCCACGATGTCCAGGCAGCTTCCTGAGCCCAGGCTACGCTAACCCACCTGCCCATGGAAGAGATACCATTCCCTCCAGTAAAACCTCAGCATCTTACATACTTCTCATAAAAATGCAATAAGCAATGATTTCCGTTTCATACAAATCAAATAAAGGGACATAAAAACAGAAAAGTTACATGATCAATAACAATAATTAGAAACCTCAAATCATTAGGCCATAATGAGGATTTTCATGGATATGAAAATCTCAGTGTGGAATTCCAAAGCATACTTGTTCTAGGATATCATTTTCCGGAAAGGATCATTAGATTTTTCTAGCTACATTGTGTATCTTAAGTCATTTTATTAAAAAAGATTTTTATTTATTTATTTGACAGACAGAGATCACAAGTAGGCAGAGAGGAAGGCCGAGAGAGAGGAAGGGAAGCAGGCTCCCCGCTGAGCAGAGAGCCCGATGCGGGACTCGATTCCAGGACCCTGAGATCATGACCTGAGCCAAAGGCAGAGGCTTTAACCCACTGAGCCACCCAGGCATCCCTTGATGACATTTTTTTAAAGCTTAATTTTGAGAAGCTATGTTCTGCACAGGCAACTGAAAACGGTGAAGTTAGATTTATGTCAGGAGCTTCAGAAACACTCAGAAATGTGGCTGGTAAATAGTTGCTGCAAATAGATGACAGTTCTTTAACAGGATCCTATTAGGTATTAGAAAATGATCCAAGTTCTTTCGTTCTTCATCTTGACATCCTATTAAACATTCCTTGCCATGTGTATCAGCCAATTTCAAATGCAAACTTAACATAGTTACAAGAGTTTACATTTTGCTATATTCTTCAAATTATGTATGTCTTCCAAACAGTGAAAATGTTATCATATATATTCAATTTTACGAAACTTTCTTTAAAAGATGTGTTGTGGGGCACCTGGGTGGCTCAGTGGGTTAAAGCCTCTGCCTTCGGCTCGGGTCACGATCCTAGGGTCCTGGGATAGAGCCCCACATCGGGAGCTCTGCTCAGCGGGGAGCCTGGTTCTCCCTCTCTCTGTCTCTCTACCTGCTTGTGATCTCTCTCTCTCTCTTTCTGCCAAATAAATAAATAAAATATTTAAAAAAAATAAAAGATGTGTTGTTGTGGGGCGCCAGGGTGACTCAGTGGGTTAAGTGTCTGCTTTGGCTCAGGTCATGATCCCAGGGTCCTGGAATCGAGTCCCATGGCAGGCTCCCTGGTTAGCGGGGAATCTGCTTCTCTCTCTGCCTGTTGCTCCCTCTGCTTGTGCTCTCCCTTTCTAACAAATAAATAAATAAAATCTTTGAAAAAATAAAGATGTTGTATCTATATGGGAAAGAGAAAATTTAATTTTGAAATTTCATGTTGGGTCCTAAATGAGAGCATCTGTAGGCAAAACGATAGTTCTTCCTTTTTCTAGCATATTCTACATTTGAAAAGTTGATTTCAGTGTCAGAAAAAGGCAATGTGTTTCGCCTAAAGAACATTTAGAAAAACTAAATATCACTGCATTTTTCTTCAAAGAATTTCCTAATGCTTTTGATGCCTTTCATGGGCATAAGTACATTACGTTTTTGTTACCGCCATCATTTTGCTTATAATGCTAATTTTACTTTAACCATGATTTCAAATCAGTACTGAGTAAATACAGTTGAAAATAGCTATTTAAAATATCATAACTTTGACTTGCATTCTAGAATGTGTATCTTTCTATTTTCAACAATTTCTAAGTGGGTGAATCTGAGGCCTGATGGCATCCCCATCTTCTCATCACAGATTTAATCGTTTCAAATTTTTGCTTGGCAAACGTGTTCTCAATATAGGCAATATTCACTGAAGCAGCAAAATAGTTGTACAGTTCTCAGATATTGACAAAAATTCAGTGTTGTCAAAAGTTTTTGCGGTAACATTCACTGACATATTTGACAATGTGCAAAACAAAGAATATCGAATGCCTTGTAATTTTTTTGTGTGACTCTACTCTCGCCTTCCATTCTGTTTTCTAGGTGTATCTGTGGCCTGTCAGATATTTCTCTCTAAATTCGAATTTGGTATTAGTCTTTTAAGAATATGCATAAATCCTTATCAACCATGTCATTTGTTGCATAAAATCCCACAAAATCTTTGCACACAGAGTAATTTGCTGTTGGAAATCTATCTGTTCTCCATCTGGGCTTTCATCTAAAACAATGGGGTATTATTTTGCCTTTCTTACCTTATTCAAAATGATTTTGTTCACCACTTGTGGGGTTTTGCGTTTTATCCCCTAAATAATGTGTAATATTTTACATTGATCCTTGTATTCTGTGTAAATGTTCTCTTATCATGTATTCACATTTTGTCTTGGTTTTTGCCAAATGGAGAAAATTACCTCCATCACATTCATCAATGTTCCTAGGTCATCCTTTGAACATGAAACATTGTCCTACAGAAAAGCTGTATCATGTGTATTATTCATTCAGTGTGTCCATATTTTTTTTCCATTTTGATACAGTTTCTATCCTGTTACATGGACAGGTACATTTTCTTCCAAATCAGTTTTTATTTTTAAATACTTACTATTGTTGAAGATGTGCATTTCACTGATTTCCTCCTTAGCAAGAACATGAGGCAATTGCTGACCACCTTTGCAATCATTCTCATTCTTTGGTTGACTGTTCTCATCCCTAAAGAGTTACCAAAATAGACAATATACTGAGTTTTTGAGATACAACAAAGTAATGAGGATCTGGAGATTTCTTTTCTGCACTGGGGAAGAATTTGTATGTAATAAGTTTCTAATCTTTTGGTTCACTAATGTTAGAAGGGTAAAATCTCTTCAGGTGGATAGTTTCCAGCAAGAGTCTTCAACAAGAAGACCTGGTGTGTAATGTTTGAATCATATGGCCATGCACTTGGATGGGAGGAAAATATATTTGGTTTAATGCATTCTCTTAAAAAAAAAAACTTTTTGCATTTCATCTTGAAATGGTTCAGTAATGGTTGATATGAAATTAATGTATTTGACCATACCCTGCTTGACAGTGATATAGCCGTGTTACAGTTTTCTTTAGAGATGCTTTATTTAAAAAAAATATATATTGTATTTATTTATTTGACAGAGAGGTAGAGAGCACAAGCAAGGAGAACAGTAGGCAGAGGGAGAGGGAGAAGCTGGCTCCCTGCTGAGCAGAGAGCCTGCCATGGGTCTTGATCCCAAGACTCTACCATGACATGAGCCAGAGGTGGATGCTTAACCTCCTGAACCACCCAGGTGCCCCATGGAGTTGTTTATTTTATTCTCACATTCTTTACTTACTTTCATCAAAGATTTACTTAATGATCAAGATAATTTTATCATTTTTATTTTTGTTTTGTGATCCTAATGATTAAAAATTTTTTCCCTGCCATCTCAGAAGGAAACAACATAATACTTTAGCATTTTATCTTAGAACTTATAACTTTAAAAAATAACACATATTTAACATGACTCTCAATTTTAATAGCCATTAATTTTTTTCATGACAAAAACTTTTCTTTTTTCTTTTTTTTTTTTAAAGATTTTTATTTATTTATTTGACAGAGAGAGAGATCACAAGTAGGCAGAGAGGCAGTCAGAGAGAGAGAGGAGGAAGCAGGCTTCCCGCTGAGCAGAGAGCCCGATGCGGGCCTCGATCCCAGGACCCTGGGACCATGACCTGAGCCGAAGGCAGAGGCTTTAACCCACTGAGCCATGGCGCCCATGACAAAAGCTTTTCTAACAGCAAATTACACAATTGCAATATTGAAGTAGATCATTTGTGCATTATTAATGGTAGATAAAATGTTTCTTTCCTTAGAGATTTGTATCCTAACAGAAGTATCATAGATTTTAACTGGGAACTCAGTTCTACTATTCTGGAAGAGTAACCAGTCAGCAGATGACCGAAATTGCAATAAGAAATCCAAAATTTAGTCACTGCACTAATACCAATAGGGGATACAAAAAATTTTTAAAAACCCTCCCAGATTAGTATATCGGATTGAAAAAAAAGCTTCTAGTTTGAAAGCATACATTTGTTTTGATGGGCTAGATGATTAGGCTTTGATTATTGACTAATATCCTCTTTAGAAGTTAACGAAGAATCATATATATATATACATATACATATATATGTATATATGTATATTCTACACTCTTAGAATAAGCTACTTTTCTTCTAGCTATCGAAACTTGTCCACATATACTGATTCTGTTAAAACAAGACACATTACTGCCATCTCCTGGAAAACTGTCATAATAGTTATACAAATTGCCCATCTTTGAAGTGTACAAAATATAATACAAACACAAACAATCCACAATAAAAAAGATGTTTCTCATGTGAACAGCTCATGCCTTGAACATGATGTCTTTGTATAGTGCACAACTTGAATAACTCTCCATCTTGCTCTTAGTTAACCTTCTGGGTTCAGCCACATGGGTTTTCCTGGACACCCTCCTTGTTAACAGTGTGACTCTGAGGAAGAAAGGCAGAGCCTCACCTAGGAAGGAATATGAGTGTGCAGGATTCTGCTGGTCCTTCTCATGGTAAATGTATCTGCTATCTATCCTGCTCCCAGCCTCACTTGGGGCTGTTCTACCTGTATACTGACTTGCAAAATTCCTGCGTGGTTAATGTCCTTGGCTAAGCCCTTCAGCGCTGGGCCCCTACTACTTCTCAAGCCTCGCCTTTCTTCCTTGCACTCTTGCCTCTGAGCTTTCACACATGCTGATCCCTTTCTGCCTGTCAGCAACTTCAAGGCCTTTAATTTTTGAGGATTTCATTTATTTATTTATTTGAAAGAGAGAGCGGAGTGAGCAAGAGATAACATGAGTGGAAGGAGGATAAGCAGAGAAAGAGGGAGAAGCAGACTCTCCACCAAGCAGGGAGCCCCTCTACAGGGCTGGATCCCAGGACCCCAGGATCATGACCTGAGCCGAAGGCAGACGTTTAACCAACTGAACCACCCAGGTGTCCCCAAGGCCTTTAATTTATAAAGCACAGACATAAGCTTACCTAAATCCCTAAATGCTTTTATTCCTATATTAGAAGTAAAATAAATATATTCTCATCTTACAAATGGTGAATAAACACTTCCAGCTTCCAACAATTTCTGTAGTGAATGGGTTTTGGCAACCTGAAACATTTTGGAAATCCAATGAAGGAAAATTCTGGCAATATGCATGCTGATTCTGAAATAGAAATCTACTAAAATCAGAATTAAATGGATCAAAGATCAAACCACAGAACAGTATACAGCAGGACAGGCTGAAACACTCTGACATCAAAAGGCCCAAATACAGCTTTGATTACCAGAAGGCAGTGGGCTCCAAGCCCAGAAGAAATCAGGCCAAAGGAAGCCATGCTCTGGGAAAGTAACAATTACTGCAAACCAGTTATGAGCTCCCACTGAACCAGGATTAAGGCACTAACCACGCCCCTCTCTTTTGGCTATAGCCTACCCTGTTCCCCAACCCTTTGCTATCACCATGGCCTCAACTTGGGCGGTGCCCATGACAATTCTTCAACGTACTGACAGAGTGACCTGAAGGCTTTATATTTTAGATATATTTATAGGCCAGGATGCATTGCTGAGATCTCTGTTTTTAGAATTGATGGCAGATTAAGAGTAATTCCAAAAAAAAGTTAGGAGTTTCATACAGATCGATTTAAATCTATCAGTGTTCATATACCCTAAAGATACAAATGTAGTGATCTAAAGGGGCATGTGTACCTGAATGCTTATAGCAGAAATGTCCACAATAGCCAAACTATGGAAAGAGCCAAGATGTCCATCAATGGATGAATGGATAAAGAAGATGCGGTGTGTATATACAATGGAATACTATGCAGCCATCAAAGAACAGAAACTTTTCCATTTGCAACGACGTGGATGGAACTAGAGGGTATTATGTTAAGCGAAATAAGTCAATCAGAGAAAGACAATTACATTATGATCTCTCTGATATGAGGAATCTGAAAGGCAGGGCAGGGGGAGGGTCATGGGGGAAGGGAGGGGAAAAAAATGAAACGAGATGAAACCAGGGAGGGAGACAAATAAGAGACTCTTAATCTCAGGAAACAAAATGAGGGCTGCTGGAGGGGAGGGGAAGTAGAAGGGATGGGGTGGCTGTGTGATGGACATTGGGGAGGGTATGTGCTATGGTAAGTGCTATGAATTATGTAAGACTAATGATTCACAGACCTGTACCCGGGAAACGAATAATACATTATAGTTAATAAAAAAATAACAAAATAAAATCTATCAACGTTCTACTGTTTTGAGACGGTCTCATGCTTTGGGTGAGGAAGCCTCACAGTACGTGAATACCTGGCCAGGCCCTTCTAGGTGGTGCTGATGGTAGGAGCTTCCCAGAGACATGGCTGGCTGGACAGCAATCCTCTTGACCTATGCACGTTTAAGGACACATGGTGTAAGGACATGTGGACACAGGCCACAGGTAGAGCCAGGGCAGCAAACAAAGCAAAAAAGAACTCGAACAAAGCTTGAGATCCTGCCGATCACATAGCAGCTGAGTAGGTCCCCAGCACCAGGCTTCAACAAAAGTGTGCCGAATAAATTAGAAGGAAGGAGGCAAAAGGGAAAGAGACACCCTTCCTCAAAGGAGCCTGTTTTTAGTCTTACATCAATGGACAAACAAATAGAAAATCGAACAAGGGCACCTTTGAAAGGGGGGCGGGTACATTTGTTGTATGAATGGCCTCAGGATCAACATTAGTCCCCAAGGTCTCAAGGGCTCAGGAAGCTTTATCTGTGGGTCACGCTCTATAGTTGGACCCTTTCAATTCTCCATATCCCCTTTGTTTCCTTTCTCATTTCTGCTGCTTTTATTGTTTTTAATGAATGTAACAAGTTGTAACAAATACTCAAAATAGGTTTTTTTAAAATTATTCTTCATTAATGGAATGACTACTCCAAGTGACAAATACTCAGAGAGAGAGGGAGAAGTGGAGGGAGAGGGACAAGAGAGGGAGACAGGGGGGAGAGAGATTGATTTATTATTTAGAGTTTCTGGATTTATTTGCCGTAGACACAATCTATTAACTGTCAGTCATGGAAGCGAGGTTTAGTGTTCTAACACCCTCCCTGCTTTCCTTCCTCTCTCATTAGCCTACATTTTCTGGTGAAAATGATACTAACTGAATTTGCTGGAATTATCCCCCCAGCCTTCGGTGTCACCTCTTTCACTGGTTCTGTCCTTTCCTCGATCAGCCCTGAAATCTTCGAAGTCATCACCCTTAGGTGGGGTCTTCTTCACATTCGTAGACAGTATTCTGTGGGCTCTGTCTGGGAGCTATTTCTTCATATACTGCCACATTATTTGGATGTAGTTTTCAAATCCACTCAGGCATCACCCTTCAATTATTTCTGCTGCAATCGAAGAACAACATTGATCAAGTATGTAAAAATACTAAATGTTCCTTTTAAGGCGCCTTCTTTGCTACCCTCCATGTTAGAAATCACACTACGGTGATTTCTAAGGTGGAAAGTTCAGAATATGGAGGATTCTGTTCATACCGCTCAGCTGTATTGCTTGAGTCAACTGCTTGAAATCACGGAACTGGCCTTGCCGGGATTGCCAGTTCATGAAGAAATATTTTTGAAAACCTCATTCCTTTTTTTAACGGGCAGCCAAGTCCAGAGGGGAGGGGTGATGGCGTGTGTTGCAGTGCCTGGGATTAGAGTGTATTCCTCCGGGGCGGGGGGAGGGGTGGACGGACTGTTGACCCCAACTGCTCCTGGGGCTGGACTCACCCTGCCCGCTGCCTGCAGAGCCTAGTCTGACACTGTTCCACCAGCTGAGATCTTGAGGCGTCTTTTCCAGTCTCTGCCATGACTCATATTACCGTTGTTAACCTCAACAGAGATACTGCTCTTGATGCATGAGAATTCAGGGAGAAACAGAATAAAATGCTAGCTGAAAACTGGCCCTCGAATGCCTCATGTCTGCAGAGCCAAGCACGGATTCACTCTCTGCCCATGGTTTGCCCAACTGTCAAGTGCAGCCCCTTCCAGAAGGGATAAGGAACAGCAATTGCTTTTCCATGTTATATGCCATCCACACAATGTCCTACCCTACTGCGTCCTTTCTGCAAAGGGTTTTGCAACTGGCTTTTCTTCTTCCTTCCAGGCATAACATTTGTCATTAACTTTAGCACGACTTCCCCCAATCTCCCCAGGAATCCTGGGGTTCCCACCTGCTTTTGTTATGGAGAATGCAACTTGTTTTATTGTTTTTCTTTTAGTCTTTTTTTGCAACAAACCCCCCTCCCCCTCCTTTTTTATTACTGGAAATCATTATGTTGAGCATTTTTCCAGGAGAACTCATTAAGTTCTACCAAAGGGATCAAAGAGTCTTAAAAGTGATGTGACGGCTTCAGGGGTTTCATACTTTTCTTTGGCAGAGTTGAGACCAGACCGCACACTACCTATTAGCACCTTCCAGTGTTAGTCTCCTAAAAGGAAAATCATCCCAGTTGGAGACTTTTCTGCTCCAACACACACAAACACGCATTTCATATTCTCAGTGAAGTCATGTTCAAGACGTGTTTTTGCAGCATAATCCTGAGTTGTATTAGCATTCTTATTTTCAATACTAGTTTTATAGCTGGTGAACCACTTTTCAACCACTGCTCCAGGTTTGTGAATGGCAAGTGTAAGATACACAAGGGAAGGAACAGAGGTGCCCATTTAATGAGCAGAAATGACCAAAATAACATCAGACTCCATTAGCAAACATAAGCTCTAAGCTGGTAGTTGAGATGACCTGACCCTACAGTCCCTGTAGCCAAGTCATTTTTTTTTTTTTTTTTAGAATAGGGGGAACTTCTTTGAAAGTTACAATTAATTTTACATTCCAAATTTGAATGTGGATAAAGCATTCTTTCTTCTGTTTTGTTATCCTAAGCTGCCAGGCTGCCTGCCCGTGAAGTAACTGGCAGATCGCCAGGGGCTGTCAGCAATCGAAGAACCACATGGTGAGAGATGCTGCTTTGTATCAAAGCAAAAATCTATACAGCCCCAGCTCCCAGACTCCCTCATTTTTGTTCTGCCGGGAAGCAGGAGCGCCCCTGGTAATCCCATCCAGCTTTTCCCGCAGGTAACCTGAGGCTCTCTGACAAGTTCTCCCAAGCAGGTGTTGACCAGCATGTCAACAGACTGTACCATGTTGACCAGAGAATGGACCATGAGCCAGGAGCACACTGCTCCCTTAGAGACTGAGAACTCCCTGAGCCCCACTGCTCTCTGGTATACAATGGAGGCAATACTGCCTCCCCTGCAAGATTTTGGGAAGGGAAGATGAGTTGAAATGTCAAACACGAAACCCCTCGTATGGAGACTGGTGCACAGCAAGGCTTCAGTAATTAGCACCTATTAGAACTAGTTTCTCTCTTTTAAAATCTGTCCCCGTAGCATTTGGGTATCAGAAGCTGAGATACCGGGGAGCCTGGGTGGCTCAGTGGTTGGGCCTCTGCCTTCGGCTCGGGTCATGATCTCAGGGTCCTGGGATCGAGCCCCGCATCGGGTTCTCTGCTCAGCGGGGAGCCTGCTTCCCCCTCTCTCTCTGCCTGCCTTTCCGCCTACTTGTGATCTCTCTCTATCAAATAAATAGATAAAAATCTTTAAAAAAAAAGAAAAGAAGCTGAGATAACCCACAGTAAATGAACTTAAAGTTGGTTATGACAATCCAGGAGGACAGAGGAAGTCCTTCAATAGCTTCCGGGACCGATATCCAGAGGCTTGAGAAAGAGCAGTGGGGCTCTGCAGGGGCCACTTGCCACCAAACTCTAAGAGGTGGGTCTGTTCTCCGTCGGTCACAGCAAGACTCTGAGCCTGAGAGGCTGCCTCTCAACGAGGGACAGCCTTGCTAGCCTTAGTGTCCTCCTGTGTATGTGACAAATCGTATGTATGGTCATTCATTCTTCCTGACTCCTCTCAGGGATTTTGTGTTTGCACTTCTCTGCTATGATTATTTATGGTGCTGACTTGGCTCATGAGTTGGGGGGCAACTCTCAACAGGGAAGGAAAGAGAAATAAGATCTGGAAGGCAGAGGAAGGTGGGAGGTGGGGCGGAGACGCAGTAAACTGAAGCATAAGCATGCACTGGCCTTCTGGCTGGAGGATAGAAACAAGGTTCTGGAAGTTGCCTGGAAGTTTGGGACTTGAGGTCTTGAGATGGGTAAGAATGGGTGCTGTGCAATTTCACCTTTCTCTTTAGAAGCTGGACTCATGTTTCCTGTAGATGCGACATTGTGCTGAGACAAGAGGCATGGTGGGTGGCAAACGTTGCCCCAAGTTTTTCCCATTCACATTCAAACCAGTTTACAACATAATTTTTCAAACACATCTGTATGAAAGGTCACCATTGCCTGGGGCAGAGACCAGCTCTCAGCTGAGCTTACCTCAAAATGTTAATCCTCAGAATTGCAAACAAATAAATGGGGGTCATTTTAAGCTACTAAGTGTAGGAATGCTTTGTTATGCAGCAAAAGCTAACTGATACAGGCAAGAAGAACAAGAAGGCTCAGCACTTTGTAGGGTTGTTTTGAGATAGTGATGTGTGCCTGGTGCCTACGTGTGCTTACCAGGTAGTAGCCTGTAGAACAGCAGGAAGAGTCAATTAAATGGAGCAAACACTAGAGAATTTGAGCAATATTAGTGTCCCTAGAGCTCACCTGCTCCAACCTGCCTGGCAGCCACCAGGCCCAGCTGATGGCTGATGGCTTCCTGGGGCAGAGATCCCCAGCTCTCCCTGGTAGTCCATTCCATTTGGAGAGTTCTGATTAGTGACACACCCTTTCTTATGTTTCGCTAAAAGCAACAACAGTGAGAATGAGGAAGGTATTTTACTTTTAGAGTAATCCTGACTCTTCAGAGGAGATGTGACATGAAGAAGAGAGACCCACATCCTTCGAACTCCCACTTCCTCTATCTCCTGTCCTCTGCCGTGAGGAAATCTGCTGGGTTCCAGAGCTGTGAGAGCCTCTTTCCTTAGGATTGCTCAGTTAGCTGGTCAGCTAGCACCTACCCAAGACTGTAAAGCCTGGGAATTATGGGCTGTGTGTACAAGATGGGATGTACATGGCCTATGGTATATGATATGGTATATGGTATATGATATTGTATGGTATTGTATTGTATATGGTATTTGGTATGATATGGTATATGGCACATGGTATGGTATGATATATGATATATTGGGTGGTATATGGTATGTGTTATATGGTATGGTCTATAGTATGCTTTATGGTATGGTATATGGTATAGGATGATATCTGGTTTATGGTATGGTATATGGTATGAGATGGTATATGGTTGATGGTATATGGTTTATGGTATGGTATATGGTATATGATATGGTAGGTGGTATATGGTATATGGTGTGGTTGGTATATATGTGTGTGGTGGCGGGTTGGGGAACCCCAGACTCAGTAAGTCTGTGATATGACATGATTTTCTGTGCTCAGAGGACAAGTTACACAGGCTTAGCGGCTATAGGAAGTTGACCTGGGTTGGAGTCAACTACTGTTCTCAAAATCAAACAGTGGAATGAGTGGGCTTGTCATTCATTCATTCATTCATTCATTCGTTCATTCAGCAAAACGTATACATTAAGATTCCCATCATTGAGTTAAAAAGCATATCCATCACCTCACATATTTTCTTCTTTTTGTTTTAGGTGAGAACACTTAAGTTCTACTCTCTTGGCAAATTTTAACAATATGTTACAGTGTTATTAACTATAGTCACCATGTTATGCATTAGACCCTCAGCCCTTTCTCATTTTACAAGGGCAAGTTTGTGCCTTTTATCTCCTTCTCCCTATTTCCCCCACTTTCCCAGACCTTGGCAACCATCATTCTACTCTGTTTCTAGAATTTGGCTTTTTTGTGTTTTTTTTTTTGAAGAGTCCACATATAAGTGAAACCATATAGCATTTGGAAATGAGAGAGAAAGCTCTCTGACTGATTTCACTTAGCACAATGCCTTCCAGGTTCATCCACGTTGTCACAAATGGCAGGATTCCTCCATTTTTTTTTTTTTTTAACTCAGTGAGCCACTGAGGCACCCCCCTCCATTTTTTTTAAAGAAATAAAAATTTCCTTCTTTTTTTTTTAAGATTTTATTTATTTATTTGACAGAGAGAGATCACAAGTAGACGGAGAGGCAGGCAGAGAGAGAGAGAGAGGGAAGCAGGCTTCTTGCTGAGCAGAGAGCCCGATGTGGGACTCGATCCCAGGACCCTGAGATCACGACCTGAGCCGAAGGCAGCGGCTTAACCCACTGAGCCACCCAGGCGCCCCAATTTCCTTCTTTTTAAATGGAATAGTATTCCATCATATATGTACTATATTTTCTTTATTCATTCATCTGTCAACAGACACTTAGGTTGTTTCTGTACTTGCGTTATTATGAATAAATGTTTGTGTGGATACTGAAGTACTGATACCTTTTTGAGATAATTTTCATTATCTTTCTTTTCATTTCCTTTGGATAAACACCTAGAAGTGCAATGGCTGGGTCATAGGGTAGTTCTATTTTTAATTTCTTTAGGAACCTCCATGCTGTTTCCTGTAATGGCTGCACCAGTTAACATTCCCACCAACAGTACATGAGATTCCCTGTTAATGAGAAGTCTATCTTTTCCCCAATAAATGGTATTGGTACCCTTGTCAAAAATCATTTCACCCTTTGTGTGAGGGTTTCTTTCTGGACTTTCTATGGCTTTCCATTGGCCTATGTATCTGTCTTTATTCTAGTACCACACCAGTTTTATGGCTGTAGCTTTATAGTAAGTTTTGAGATCAGGAAGCATGGGACCTCAGCTTTGTTCTTCCTTTTTTAAGATCATTTGGGCTCTTTGGGATCCCTTGAGACTCCGTATGAATTTCAGGATGAATTTTTCTGTGCCTGCAAAGGGCATCATTGGGATTTTGATAGCATCGTGTTGGATCTGTAGGTCACTTTGTGTAGTATGGCCAAGTTAACAGTACCAGGTCTTCTAGTCCATGAGCACAGGGTGTCTTTCCATTTATTTATGTCTTCTTAAATTTCTTTCAGTGATGTTGTGTGGTTTTCAGTGTACAAGTCTTTCACCTGGTTAAATTAATTCCTAAATATTTTATTCTTATTTGATGCAATTCTAAATGGACTTGCTTTTTAAATTTCCTTTTCAGATTGGTCATTGTTTGTGTGTAGAGACACAACTGGTTTTGGGGTGTTAATTTCATATCCTGTGACTTTGCTGAATTTGTTTAATAGTTCTAATAGGGTGTAGTATGTGTATGTGTGTGTAAAGAATATAAGGTTTTGAATGCTTTCAAAACCATCTTCTCCCTAATTTTTGAAAGGCTGTGCATGAATGCTCTCAGCATCTAACAAAGACTGAATGTGAATGTGTAGGGAAGCCTCACCGCTCCATGCTGGTGTGGGAATAGATAGAAAAAGCAAACCACACAATTGGCAAGTGTGCTTTGAATCTGTCAGTTACACAAAAACAAGTGTGAATGGTTGATATTCCAGATTGAACATGTTGACAGAAGAAAGGAATATTCAAGAGATCTTTTTTAGATGTTTTCAATTTTCTTAGCGTGGAAACGTGATCTCTGAATAAATTTGAATTATGCTTATCCCACCATGTCAGAAATTGCACAGAAAACGGTAAATAATGTTTAGTAGAAAATTGCTTTGCTTTGTGGAATCTTCTACCACACCACAAATGAGGTGTAAATAGTTTTCTAATTTAGGAAAAAAGGTGAAGAGAATTTCCTGCTGGAGAATGGAAGTTTTACCTCCTTTAGAAGTAATTGGGATGCCTGCCTGAAAACAGTAATCTGAGAACGCAGAGTTCAGAAAATTTCTGCACTGTCAAATTAAAGCTACGAATAGAGGACTCATGTACCAGGCTCTCCATATAGCTGAAAGGGAAAGGATATGATTAGAAAAGTGAAATAACTTGCAGCTGCTTCCACTTTTTAGGGGGTTGGGGTGACTCCCCTCTCTGCTGGGCCAGCCCTCGGGGTGGTGGATCGGAGGGGGAGAAGGTAAGCAACGATGGCCTGCATTACTCTCAATCTGGGATGACTTCACCTTGGCCCCAGGAGGGTGTGGGCCCTTTGGCCTTATCCCAGAACGGGATACCCTTGAGATGGTGAGGATTAGATCAGAGGGTCCATATGCCTTTACATCCCATTGCAAGCTCATCAGAGTTTGCAAAAAGCACCCCAGTAGAATTTGTGGCTCTCTCAAGTACATAGTAACTGGGAGTCAAAGCCCTCTCCCTTCTTCCCTGGCCTAAGGCACAAATGACCGCTGAGCTCCTTCCCAGACATTCCTCATTCCCCACTGGTGGAGCAACCAGACCATGCGTGGGCCTGCCTGTAATTATTGTTTACTTCCATTTCTGTGGCTCGCTCCTTTCAGCCCATTAACATAATGAGAGGTTCCGTAGCCAGGCAACTAGGGATAGAACAGGTTCAGTTCAGACTGACTCACTGTGTCTCATTGGGTCCAACTCCCATTGTGTCTGCTCCCAGTTTACCTCTCTTCTGTAGTCACAAGAATACAAACCCCTCCACAGTTCTGCTAGGTGACTCTCCCTGCCTTTGCTACCCCTTTGCACCACGTCCTCTCCCAGTCCCCGACTCAGGCTGGCCTGCATGGTCTTCCCTGAGTGTACTGCAATGGCCCTTTCTGTTTCTGCTCATCAATCCTGAGGACTTTGCCTTTCCTAATGCAGTAGATTGTCCTTCCCACCGATTCTTCCCACTAACAACTACTGCACTTTGTGTGCCTTTCTAGAGGCTTTTACCCTTTCGAAAAGCAGCCAATTTTTAACTTTCTTGACTGTTAAAGAACTTGACTTTTTATCTTGACAATAAAGACAAAAAATACAATATAATATTTTTTGTACAATACGGTACAAAAATACAGTAAAAGGACAATAAAAAGACAGAAAAAGACAATAAACTTGACTGTTTATTTTGTTTTACTTCTTTTGTGTAATTGTTTCACTTCCCCTTGGATTATTTTATGTCATAAGAAAAATAGGATACTCGCTATTATTATAATTCCCCATTTGAAACTAGGCAAAATACGAATTGTCCCAATTCCCTTTCCCAAAAGGAGACGTCCTTTTAACTCTGCCAACTGATGCATCTGGAAAGATTATCTTTTGACCATCATGGATAACGTTGACCTGCTTATTTTTCTCATTGTTCTAAAGTGGGCCAGAGTCCTATGTTTCCCAATATAGTTCTTCTATATTTTTAAAAGTCTGAAATACTTTTAAGTTTAGAGGAAAGTTGTATGTACAGTACAGAACTATTGTTTTCTAACACCGTTTGAGAATAATTTGCCCATAGGCTGTTCCATCTCCCCCAGATGTATTTGCTGGGTATCTCCTACAGAACCACCGTGTGGTTAATTGATATGATACATTGTTACCATCTAATCCTCAAACCCCTTTACATTTCCCCAGTTGTCCTCATAATGTCCTATATGGCAAAAGGATCCCATTTAAGGTTTACATTGCACGCAGTTATCTCTTTATTTTCCTTCAGTCTCAAGTAGTTTCAGTCTTTCCTTGATTTTCATCACCTTGAAGATTACAGTTCATTATTTAATAGAATGTCCTTCAGTTTGCATTGGTCTGATGTTCTCTCATGGTTAGACTCATATGAGGCATCCTGGCAGGAAGATCATAGAGTTGAGGTCACGGTCTCATCTCATCCTCTCACATGGCACATTTCAGTTTCTCTCATTACTGGTGGTGTTTACTTGGATCACTTATTAAGATGTCATTTCCCAGCTTCCCTCTGTAAGCTCGCTCTCTCTTTGCCTTAGTAAATAGCAAGTATTTTGGAGGAAAATTCACTGATTCTGTGTAAATACCCTATTCCCCATGAAACTTTCGAATTACTTATTTTCTTAATTATATCAACACGGACCTGTGGATTCTGCTTCTATTCAATGGGTTGTCATCTGTCACTATTATTATCTATTCATATGCTCAAAAATGTAGCAGATCTGGTCCATGGGAGCCCCTTCAAACTGGCATCTGTTCCGTTTGATAGCTTCTCACATTCTTTGAGTACTATTATACTTGCTAGTGCAAGAAAAGATTTCAGGGTCATCTCGTACTTTCCCTGACTCGGTTGTTGGAATCAGCCACTTCTCCAAGGTGACCTGGTTCTTTTTAGTGTAGAAAATGGTTTATAGAAATGAAGACGTGAGCACTAAATGTGCTCATTGTTATTGGGGCATTTGGTGTAACCAGCCCTGTCAGTGCACAGGGCTAAGTCATGTATGTCTGCATGTGTGTGTTTCACATGTACACTCACATTTGTGTTTATTTTGGTATCTATCTTTGTGTCCTGAAAACCTCCAATTCAAATCAAGCAACAACGCTCATGCTGGCTTTCCTCCCTTTCCACTTCTCCAGTGCTAAGAAATCTGGCTGCCATGATCCTTAGCGCAGTTACTGATTTGATTAGTTTCCCAAGCTGTGCTCAATCTTGCCTTGCTGCCCCTGACCCCAGCTGCATCCCTGTGCAGATGCCTTCCTCACCCCACACTAGGCTGGGCCCCCCACAGGACGGGCTTTCTCACTCTGTTCAGCTCTGATACCCCAAGCCAGTTGACACCCTGTGGGAGACATGTTCACCCTTCTTGGGGCACTGGCTTTGAGGACAGCACATCTTACTCCCTCCCCCTACCTCAGGTAGACACCTACTTTGGTTTTTATTTTTATTTATTTATTTTAAAATTTGTTTATTTATTTATTTGGCAGACAGAGATCACAAGTAGGCAGAGAGGCAGGTAGAGAGAGAGGAAGGGAAGCCAACTCCCCACTGAGCAGAGAGCCCAACGTGGGGCTCAATCCCAGGACCCTGAGACCATGACCTGAGCCAAAGGCAGAGTCTTTAACTCACTGAGTCACCCAGGCACTTCTGGTTTTTATTTTTTGGGGGAGGGATGGCATGCATTAGATATATCTGGGGTTGAAGACAATCTGCTCAATAATTGATTCTTATGGTATTAATCATAACAAGATCTGTGAGGTCATTGTTGGCAGGGTAGTTCTAAGGTCCTAAACATATTCAACTTTAAGTAAGCAAATGTGTCCTTCTATATCAAAAGCTTACAACAAGTGTAGCTTCCCATAACAAATACCCATAGTCTTGAGGTCCTACATCAATATTGCTTGCAACTGCTTCAACAGATCTTTCAGTAAAAGAGGAATGCTCTTTGCTATTTTAGGTAAATATACAAAAACTCAACTTTGTGAAGACAAGATACAGAATCCATATAGATTTCATTTATATTTTATGATAACTTGCACATGAATCCTTCTTAACCTCCTTCTCTCTTTCAAAACAAGAGACAATGGGTAATGTAGGGCTTTGTCTTCTCAGAATCACTTATATCTACAGCTTTTTAATCTGCTTAAAGTTCCTACTTAAAACAAACAAATTTGTGACTTCTCCAATCAGCTCCCTTTTAAATCCAGATTGAATAAAAAAACATTTGGAGGGTCTGTTTTCAATTTCTGCAAGTATCTCAGGTGATGCCCACCATAGGGCTGTGTGACCCATGGGAGGGACATTATCCACAAAAATAACATGATGTTTGGTTCAGTTTGGGGAAAGTGATGAGACTAAACATAGATTGGCATGTATTCCAATGAATGTGGGAACCAGAAACCCAGTTTTCTTAGCTAAAGCCTCTGTGTTGTCCACTAAGCCAGACTTCCAATTTGACAAAAATGAGTATAAATGAGCTACATCCCCAAAGGGCTATTACTCTATTTTCATTATATTTCTAAAAATATCTTCAAAAATTTAACTTTATATTAAACTTAACCTCTATAAAACTTTTCAAACCCTAAGTGTAACTTCAAAAGAAATCGACAACAAGGAAAAATTTAGTTGACACTAATAATTTATAGTTTCATTCCTAATGATATTTTTTTTTTTTTAGTTTTTATTTTAGGTCCAGAAGATTAACATACAGTGTTATGTTAGTTTCAGTTGTACAATATAGTGATTAAACAGTTCCATACACCACTCTGTATTCATCATATTTCTAACCATATTGTTTAGATATTAATTGATTTTTTAAAGACTTTGGGGTTCAAAATCCCTGATGAACATGGACACAAAAATTCTAAACAAAATGCTAGCAGATCGAATCCAACAGTATATTAAAAGAATCATTCACCACAATCAAGTGGCATATATTCCTGGGTTGCAGGAGTGGTTCAATATTTGCAGAGCAATCAACATGATACACCACATTAATAAAAGAAAACATAAGAACCATATGATCTTCTCAATAGATGCAGAAAAAGCATTTGACAAAGTACAGCATTCATTCTTGATTAAAAACCCTCAACAAAGTAGGGATAGAAGGAACATAGCTCAACATCATAAAGGACAAATATGAAATGCTTACAGCTAATATAATCCTCAATGGGAAAAAAACTGAGAGCTTTTCCCCAAGGTCTCCTGACCATAGCGATGTCCACTCTCACCACTGTTATTTAACATAGTGCTGGAAGTCATAGCTTCACCAATTAGACAACAACAACAACAACAACAGCAACAACAACAAAATAAAAGGCATCCAAATCAGCATGGAAGAAGTAAAACTCTCACTATTTGCAGACAACATGATAATCTATGTAGAAAACCCAAAAGTCTCCACCAAAAAATTGTTAGAACTGATACATGAATTCAGCAAAGTCACAGGATGTAAAATCAATGTACAGAAATTTGTTGCATTTCTACACAAATAATGAAGCAGCAGAAATAGAAATCAAGGAATTTCACCCAAACCCGCAAGTTATCTAGGAATAAAACTAACCAAACAGGTGAAAGATTTGTACTCTGAAAGCTATAGAACTCTTATAAAAGAAACTGCAGATGACACAAAGAAATGGGAGGACATTCCATTCTCATGGATTGGAAGAATAAATATTGCTAAAATGTCTGCATTATCCAAAGCAATCTATACATTTAATACAATCCTTATCAAAACATCACCAGCATTTTCCACAGAGCTGGAACAAACAATCCTAAAATTTGTATGAAACTACAAAAAAACCAAAGCAATCTTGAAAGAGAAAAGCAAAGCTGGTGGGATCTCAATTCTAGACTTCAAGCTCTAGTACAAAGCTGTAATCATCAAGACAGTGTGGTACTGGCACAAATACAGGAGCATAGGTCAATGGAACAGAATAAAAAACTAGAAATGGACCCACAACTATACGGTCAACTAATCTTTTCCAGTGGAAAAAAGACAGTCTTTTCAACAAATGGTGTTGGAAAAGCTGGAGGGACACATGCCAAAGAACAAAACTAGACCACTTCCTTATACCAGACACCAAAATAAATTCAAAATGGATGAAAGATCTAAATGTGAAACAAAAAGCCATCAAAATCCTAGAGAAGAACAAAGGTAGCAACCTCTGTGACCTTGGCCATAGCAACTTCTTACTGAATACGTTTCCCTAAATACGTTTCCCAGAGCAGGGGAAACAAAAGCAAAAATGAATTATTGGGACTTTATCAATCAAGATAAAAAGCACAGCAAAGGAAACAATCGACAAAACTAAAAGGCAACCTTCAGAATGGGAGAAGATATTTGCTAATGACATGATAGTTAAAGGGATAGTATCCAAAATCTATAAAGAACTTATCAAACTTAACACCCGAAAGACAAATAATCCAGTTTAAGAAAGGGCTGAAGACATGAATGGACATTTCTCTGCAGAAGACATCCACATGGCTAACAGACACATGAAAAGATACTCAACCTCACTCATCAGGGAAATATAAATCTCAAACCTACAATGAAATACCACCTCACACCTGTCAGAATGGCAAAAATTAACAACACAGGAGATAACAGATGTTGGTGAGATTGTGGAGAAAGGGGAAGCCTCTTACATTGTTGGTGGGAATGCAAGCTGGTGCAGCTGCTCTGGAAAACAGTGTAGAGATTCCTCAAAAAGTTGAAAATAGAGCTACCCTATGATCTAGCAATTGTACTACAAGGTATTTACCCAAAGGATACAAAAGTACTGACTTGAAGGGGTACATGCATCCCAATGCTTATAGCAGCAATGTCTGCAACAGCCTAATTATGGAAAGAGTCCAAATGACCATTGACTAATGATTGGATAAAGAAGAGGTGGTATATATGAACAATGGAATATTATTTAGCCATAAAAAGGATGGAATCTTGCCATCTGCAGGGACATGAATGGAGCTAGAGTGTATTGTGCTGAGCAAAATAAGTCAGTCAAGACAAATACCATATGATTTCACTCATGTGTGGAATTTAAGAAACAAAACAGATAAACATAGGGGGAAAAAAAAGAGAGAGGCAAACCATAAAACAGAAACCTTAACTATAGAGAACAAACTGAGGGTTGCTGGAGGGGAGTTGGGTGGGGGGATGGGTTAAGTGGGTGATAGGCATTAAAGAAGGCACTTGTGATGAGCACTGGGTGCTGTATGTAAGTGATGAATCACTAAGTCCTGCCCCTAAAACTAATATTACCCTCTGTTAACTAACTGGAATTTAAATAAAAACTTGAAACTAAAAAAAAAAAAATGTTGCAGTCTATATTTAAAAAAAAGACTCTGTGCTCAAATAATGATCTGTAAGCAGATGGAATTGTTTCTGGAAATAGGTTAAAAATATCAATGCAGAATTCTGACAGAAGTAAACAAAATGCAGAAGTAAACAAAAAAGTAGAAAAATAGATGTTTCTTCCAAACATATAAAATATGGTTCTTCTTCTTCTGAAAAGACATCTTAATTTAGGTCAGCAAATTATATTATAGTGTTGGAAAGCAGGTGGGTGTGGTGATTTGTGTGGGTTTCTGTCACCTTTCACCTTGGCAGTTTCCTGGAGATGGATTACCCTGCCCTGAGCGAAGGAAGAGAATTGATCTCGAAGGAGAAGCCACAAATTAGACAGCAGGGTACTCCCATAGCAAAGTATGAAGGGCAGTGGATGGTAATTCTGTGTAGGAATTCATGCAAATAAGCAGCACCTTCAAGCCATTTCGGCTGCCTGCAAAAGCCACCAAAGCATGGCTAATTATTTTTGTGATAATAAACCTTTACTCCAGTATCAAATGCATAATTTTTTGATGCATTACATTTGAAACACAATATTGCTCTTTTACTTAGGTTGACATGGCTAGGTCATCTTCAATTCCATTCATTAAAATAACCACCAAATTTGATAATTGACCAGAAGATTAAATTAGCCTAATTAACAAGAATAGAAGAGGCATTTGTCTTTTTTATTTCTTTCTCTAATAGAGTTATAGCTAATAAAAGGCATTAAGTGTGAATTTTCAAAAGCCACTGTCCTGGAATGACACATTGACATACTTCATGAGCAAATGCCTGTCACTGAAGGTGATTTCTGTGATTATTCAGTAGAGAAATTGGCCACTTTGACTTCATTGGACTTATTTTGTAAATATAGAAGTTACGTATATGATGACTAACAGCTGATTAAATAAATTCAGAAAAAAAATCAGCCTCTCAATTACCTTATGAACAGACTAAAATTCTTTCACCTTAATCCATTGTTTAAAAATAATACAGCAGGTCCTAAAATAGCACAGCCTGGAAAATTAGACAGGAAAAGGGGTTCACTTGCATTGCTGCTTTTACTCATTTAACAGATATTTCCTCTTTCCCTGGCCTTTTTGTTTTTTAATTTTTTAAAAAAGATTTTACTTATTTATGGGGGAGGGCCGGGGAGGGGCAAAGAAAGAGGGAAAGAATCCTAAGCAGACTCCGTGCTGAGTGAGGAGCCCAATCCCACCATCCCAAGATGATGACTTGAGCTGAAGCCAAGAGTTGGATGCTTAACCCACTGAGCCCCTTTCCTGGTCTTTTTAAACTTGAGCTTGTCCCTAAGTTTGCATGAGCTGACCTCAATGCATGTCCTCCCTACTCCCAATGCAGACTCCTGAGTCTAGGCTTAGCTCTGCCACAAGGACACCGTCCAAGGGCAGAATGCACCAGCCAGGTGTTGTGGAGTGCAAAACTTTCACAAGGATATAGGTCTTCTGAGGGATTTTAATCACTTGCCAAATGTTAATGTTAAGAAAAAACCACTAGTGGCTGCTTCTTCATGGGAGGACAAGTTTGAGGGTAAGGTAAGTGGCAACTGTAGCCCATATGAGGGAGAGCACAGTGTAATTAAGCAGCAATATCTGTGAGCCACTGTGATATTGTATAGGAAATATGTATGAGAAATTCCTTTCTCCTGGGTCCCATTAATTAGGATAAGACGTCGCTACATATCATAGAACATTTACCCCTGCGAAAAAGTGGATTAAAAAAGTTAAAAGTCCATTTCTGCTCTAGAGTTATATGGGATGGTTTGACAACTTTGAGTCATGAAGGACCAGACTCCATCCAGTTCTCCTCGACCTCATGGTACGAGATGGCTGTTGGAGTTCCATCCATCGTATTCATATCTCAGGCAACGGTATTGAGGATGGGGAGCTCTTTTTTCTTCCTACGCAATGCTTCCTCTTATATCTCATGGAGCCCTTGGCCATAACTTAGTGTAAAGGAGGCTGAGCTGTGCATCTTTCTGCTGCAGAAGAAGACAGACAGGATAGCTAGAGAATGGCCATCACCCCTTTCAGAACTTCTGTTTGTTTAGGTGGAATATTTGTGGGTCACCAACAATGTTCCCTGCAAATGGAATTAAAGACACTGGTCAGATACTTTTAGATACAAGGCACTGGAAATACTTGGCTATTACCTGAATGTTAGAGCCAAGATGATGGCATCCAAAGGGAACAAAACAAGATCAGGGGTATGTGTTCCTGGCACAGAGAGCAGGTGGGCATGTGCAGTGAGCAGAGAGCAGGTGGAGTTCGCACAGGAGAACACAACCACATCAGCACGGGTCACTAGCCGGATGCCAGACACCATCTCATGAAAGCCATGTCAGTGCCTGGATGTCATCAGACGACAGAGGAGGAGAGAGAAAGTGTGGGGTGCGCACATGTTCTGAAGACAAAAGCAGGCAAGTCAACGAAAAACCGGGAACTCAGATGTACTTTCTTGGGAAATTCCTTCACAAACCAGTGGCTGGTATAAGCCACCCGATGGCTTTCTGCTTTGATAGAATTGTGATCCAGCACTTCATACTGTTTTCATGGGCTGGAACAAGTCATGCTCCTCATCTGTGCCACTCACACTAGCTTTGTGTTAACTCCATGTCCTGTGTCACCCCCTGGCCTGTGAGTCAGACATCACAAGGCCTTTTTTGCCCCTCCGTCCTCCACTGATGCTGAGGTTAGGACCGTTTGCCGTGCCATCTGAGAAGGCAGCATGAGGCAGATTACCTTATACCATGAAAAAAAAATACAAAGGGCCAGCAAAGGAAGCCTTACGTGCTGTGAATTACAAACAATGATGATGGTGTCAGGCAAAGTAAATAGTGTCCTCTAAAGGGAATCATTTCAGACAGATGATTTGTTCCCACTATAAAAATTGACTCAATATTTTGTTAGAAACAAACATCTGCATTATGAATATCTTGAAGCATCTAGAGATGTGTGAGGTTCAAGGACTCATTTTATGTTTATCTGGTCACATTAGTGTTCCAGTTAACCCATTTTATGGAGTGCTTCCTATGTGCTGGGGATATGGTGACCTGAAGCTACTTCCTAATAGCACCACAGAAAGTACTGGAACAGTACCCACAATGACCTCAGGGGGTCATTCCCCCTTCCCTGAGGGGGAAGCTGAGCACTTCCTCTTCACCTTAAGGCTGTTATAGTATGATGGGAAATGCCAGCCCCTGCCAATGTCCCAAGATATCTTTGTCCCTATCCCTCGCATCTGTTAATTGCACATTACCTTATTTGGAAAATCTTTGCAGTTGTGATTAAGTTAAGGCTTTTGAAATGACATATCAGATAGAGGACTAGTACCCAACATCTGTAAAGAATTTATCAAACTGAACACTCAAAAAACAAACAATCCAATTAATAAATGGGCAAGAAGACATGAATAGACATTTCTGCAAAGAAGACATCCAAATGACCAAAAGACTCATGAGAAAGTGCTCAACATCACTAGGGATCAGGGAAATACAAATCAAAACCACCGTGAGATATCACTGGGTTAAGCAATATGGCCTTAGACCAAGGACTGTCGGTAGATGCTGGGTTCTACCAGCATCTGGAAGAGGCAAGAAACCAAGTCTCTCCTAGAGCCTAGAGTATCTCCCTTTGGTACCTGGAGTATTATGAGTGCTAAAGAAGCAAGTCCAGAAAAGCCAATAAAAAGAGGGAACACAGGGACGCCTGGGTGGCTCAGTTGGTTAAGCAGCTGCCTTCGGCTCAGGTCATGATCCCAGCGTCCTGGGATCGAGTCCCGCATCGGGCTCCTTGCTTGGCGGGGAGCCTGCTTCTCCCTCTGCCTCTGCCTGCCATTCTGTCTACCTGTGCTCGCTCGCTCTCCTCTCTCTCTGACAAATAAATAAAATCTTTAAAAAAAAAAAAAGAGGGAACGTGCTTTAAGGGTTTAAATCTTTAAGGATCTCTAGGGGTTTTCCAGGTGGAAAAGGCATGCCAAGGCTGTTTAGGCAGGGGGTGAGTATGGAAAGGACAGGAAATGATCACAAGCCTGCTGCCTTTTCTGGGGAGGCTCTCTGTGCCCCATCCTCCTGCCTAATCCCTCTTTGCTGTTTCAGTGGATCTCAAATGGGGGTGATTTTTGCTCCTCCCTGCAAGGAACATGTGGCAGTGTCTAGATGTTTTTAGGTGTCATGACCTGGAGGCTGCTATTCCCCCAGGCAGAGGTCAGGGCTGGTACTAAGCATCCTGGGATGCACAGGACAGCCCCACTACAGAGAATTATTCTGTCCAAAATGTGGATTGTGTTGAGGTGGGAAAATCCTCTAGCCTATTTCACTTATTCTTTATTTCCATCTTATGGGTCCCTTCTTCCAGCCCTGATGAGGTCAGACCTCTCATGGTAGCCTATATTCCTTCTCTATATGCTCACTCTCGACAACAGTGAACCATACAGGCTGAAAAACAGGGCCTAGGTTTATGGAGCTCGGGAATTATCTGCTGAGTGATGGATGAACAAGCAGGGTATTTCGGAGACAGTCAGGAACTCAGGGTAGGGAGGCTAGGAGGTTGTAAAGGAGCTGCTGAGATGAGACAGGACAGGAGGGTAACCAAGGGTTAGGTTGAGGAAGTGAGGCCATGGGACAGGCTAACTCACTAGCCTCCTTCATGCTGGCAAGGACTCCTGGTGCAATGAGGTTGGTTCTCCTCTAGGTTAGAATGGTGGTGCTTGTAGCCTGGAGATTTATTAGGTGCTCTTGCAGTGGTCAAGGTGAGAAAGGATAGGAATCATCAGTGACAGGCAGAAATGGTGGGACAGATGTGAGGAATGTGTCAATGGGAGAATAAGTAGGATAGTGGAGGATCTAGAAGAGATCCACTGAATTTCAGAGGTGAGAAAGAGGAAGAGAGAGGGAAGAAGGAGAGAGAAAGTGGGATGGAGAGAGGAAAGGAAGGTGGGAGAGCGGGATGAAGAGGGAAAGAGGTAGAGAAGGAGGGAGAGAGAGAAATTGGGTGAGAGAGAAAGGGACAGAGGAAGTAAGGGATGAAGGGAGAGAAAGAGAGGTGTCTCTGGCACTGAGTGCAACCAGAGTGGTACTGGTTCTGAGACCCACTCCATATTGCCACTGTGATGCAGTGAAGAGTCTGAGACTGGGTGCCAGCGATATCTCAGCCAGGGGCCCCTGGAAAGCAGAGTCCAGTCAAGAGTTAGAATTACAGATGCTTTATTTGGAAGGCTCAAGCCCAGGGCCATGAGAGTGAGGGGGAAAGGTGGAGCAGGGTGAGGACAATGTGACAAGTCTGCAGTCCCATCCCATGTGGGAGAAGGTTCACAGTGTTCACAGTGAACACAGGGAGACACAGAAAGGTGGAGCAGGGTGAGGACAATGAGACAAGCCTGCAGTGCCTTCCCATGTGGGACAAGGTTCACAGTGTTCACAGTGAACACAGGGAGACACAGAAAGGTGGAGCAGGGTGAGGACAATGTGACAAGCCTGCAGTGTCTTCCCATGTGGGACAAGGTTCTCAGTGTTCATAGTGAACACAAGGAGACACAGAAGCCTCCCAACATGGCGGGCCTTTCCAGGGTCTGCAAGGGGAGACTGTATTTGGAGCAGTCTGGTGGAGGAAGGCGGAAGAGGATGGTGGGGTTATCTGCCTAGTTCTCTTCTAACTTGTTTCCAACAGATCAAGCTACACACTGTGGGAGATGCTTCCATGCAGACCAACACCTGGCTCCTCATTGCCAACTTAGCACATCAGATCTTTGTGGTATGGCATTCTATTAAAGCCTGGAAGAGGAAAGCCAAGTGAGCTGGGGGCTGGGGGCCTGTCAGTCATGTGGACCAAGAAGAGAGAGAAGAAACTGGGAAGGTACACAGGGTTTGGATTCAATGCAGCAGACAGTCCAGCCTTTGCTGAGCTGCTAACCAGTCTCATGACCATGGGCAAATCACCTGGCATCTCCATTAGAATCCTCAACTACAGGGGGTGGGTGGGTTAGATGGTCTTGTGAGTCCCTTCAGCTGGGACCACCTTCCTCTGCAGGAATCAGCATTGTTCTGGGGGATGCTTAGAAATGTCATGTTCTTGGAGGGTGCTGCCATGTTCTCAGGGGTGCTCAGAAATGATACTGGAAGGCCAGGCTTTCAGCAATCCAGTTGCTGGCAGGGAAAGGATTTTCTTGGCTTAAGCAGAGATTTTTAAAAAAGTATGGAGGTAGCATTCATTGCCCTTATGCCCAAGGGGGAAGTATTGCTTTCACCCTGAAGGAGAGGAAGGATAACTGGCTTCAATGATTTCTTTGTCCTCTGAGAAATCTGCCACTCATATGCATTCAGCAGTCAGCACTCACCACTAGAATCAATCCGAACAAAGGAGTATAATATTTTTTAAACCTTTGGAGTGCAAATACGTTAATGTGTTCGGATCCAATTGCCAACAATAGATAAACATTAATGCATGTGAACATATGAACAACGGTGCCTCAGGGTGGGAGAGGTGGAGAATGTGTTGCTGGATGAACCTGGATGATGGCAGCTACTCAGTGTGGCTCTTCTGGAAATCAGGCCAGGGGAAAAATACTGAAGCCTCTGAACTGCACATGAGGTCTGGTATCGCCCTCAACAATATTGGTGCCTGGAGCACAGATATAGTCTCCTTTAGAGCAAGTGCCCATAATTTCCTGGACTTGAGTTGCCTTCACCAGCAGGACAGTCTTTAGCAATTCCACTTCATGACCTAGGACATGGGTGCTACATCTCACAACCCAGGGAACACTGTAAAAATTAGATTCAATGCAGGAATATGTGTGTTTGAAATGAGCTGTTGGTTTCCTTTCCTATGTGTGTTCATCCTATCAGGTTAAATACTGGACAATAGATGATTAAACTGCATATAGCTTGTCACTTTCAATTAGGATTGCCATATTTAGTGAATATAAATTCAGATTGCCCAGTTAAATGTGAATTTCAGTTGAACAATAAATGATTATTTGTCTCAAATATTATACAGTTGTAACAAATTATATATTGATTATTTGAAATAATTTTTTCAAAGATTTAAAGATTTATTTATATTTTGGAGAGAGAGAGAGAGAGTGAACAGAGGGGGACAGAGGGAGAGAATCTCGAGCAGACTCCCTGTGAAGCATGGAGCCAGACATGGGGCTCATTCCTGTGACACTGAGATCACAACCTGAGCTGAAATCAAGAGCCTGATCTTCAACTGATTGGGCCACCCAGGTACCCCTCAAATCAAAATTTAACTGGGCCTCCTGCATTTTAAATCTGACAGCTCTAACTCAAATATAGTATTTTTTGCATATATAAACATTTGTGAGGGTGTACATATGTAAATACATTTGTTTTTTCCACATAAATGGTAGCATATTGCACACTACTCTGACTTGATTTTATTATTTAATAATACATCTTATAGATTATTCTTTATGAGTACACACGTATCTGTCTCATTATTTTTAATAGCAATTGAATAGATTACCATAGACATTCAGCCACCTGTAGATATTACTCACAACTTTGAATTTTTTATTTTTTTTAAATCTTTTTTTTTTTTTTTAGATTTTATTTATTTATTTGACAGAGAAAATCACAAGTAGGCAGAGAGGCAGGCAGAGAGAGAGGAGGAAGCAGGCACCCCGCTGAGCAGAAAGCCCGATGCGGGGCTTGAACCCAGAACCCGGGATCATGACCTGAGCTGAAGGCAGCGGCTTAACCCACTGAGCCACCCAGGTGCCCCAACTTTGAATTTTTTAAAGTAACCTTTACTGCCAACATAGGGCTTTAATTCATCACCCCCAAACTGTGAGTCTTATGCTTTACTAAGCCAAACAGCCACCCCCCCCAAGTTAGAATTTTATGGCTGCCAAATAATGTAAACCTTTTTTATTTGTGCTACCTTCTCTAGGGAAGATCTAGACATGTCTAAGGAAGATGAATGTGGCCTTTGTTTTGCCATCCTGTCACTGATGGAAACGTGTTGTTAGATTTCTCTAGTACATTATTCAGCGTGCAATTAGCAGCTATCATGATTGCTCCCTTGGAGCTCTGCACAGCCCTATTTTAACAGGGACCATTGCTTTCCAGGCATATACAGAGAGTATTCTGTGTCTTGTCTTCACTGCTACCATAAGTTGGATCCACTGTTTCCTGGGTCCTATGTCTTAATCTTTCTTGGCTTATCCTCTCATTTTATAGAGGGTATTATCTAGGATTTTTCTTTCAAAAACAGCTTACAAAGTAATATTATATGTTTTTTCATGTTTGAAAAGATATTATCCTGTTCTTAAATGCTATTGATAGTTTGGCTGGGTATAGAATTATAATTTGCAAATGTTTTTCTTTCAGAATTTTAAGGAAAATACTGCATTATCTTCTTAATTCTGGTGTTACTATTAAGAAGCCTGATACTATTCTGATTTTTGTTTATTTTTAAAAATGTAACTTTTTTTTCTTTTTTCTTCTTTGGGCACATTTAGAATTGTTTCTTTCTGGTGAGGAGAAATTTCTTGAAGATATGCCTTAGTGTTGGTATATATGGTATTTGGCTGTTGACAGGCCTACTAATTCTAGAGACTTATATATCCTTCAATTAAAGTTCATATACTTTTAAAACATTTCTTGGGTAGATTAGTCTCAATAATTTCCCCTGTTCTCTCATTTAGAACACCTATTTTTATGATATTTGCCTTTTAGGGGATGAATCTCTAATTTTCTTATTTTCTAATTTTCCATTTTCTTGTCTAATGTACTTCCCAGGAGATTGTTCCACTGAGACAGAAGCTGATGGCACAATTCACACCTGGAACAACAACAAAAAAAGGAGCATATGCAAACAAAATATCCTAAGCTTCTGCTTGGACAAATACTTCTGCTCCTGTTTCAGTGGCCAAAGCATGCACATAACTAAATCTGCCATTTATAGGGTAGGAAAGCATAGTCCTTCTTCAGGAGGAGAAATGAATCTTGTGGATAATAATACATTCAACCACACCTCACATTTTTAAAATTGCAAGTTGTGTTCTTGTTTTCTGAGTTATCAAATTTCTTAATTTATGGGTTCAATATCATCTTGAACCTCTCTGAGGATATTATTTACATTTTAATTTATATGTTAAAGATTTTGCTTGGAAATTTATTTCCCCTGGTTCTTTTCTTTTTTCCATTTATTTGTTTTTGCCTTCATATGGGGGGCTTTCTTTGTATGTATTGTGATCCTTGGTTGTCCATTCACATTTAATTTTAAGTGAGTGTGTCACTTAAAAGCAGATGGGGGTGGAGGGCACCTGGGTGGCTCAGTCATTAAGCATCTGTCTTTGGCTTGGGTCATGGTCCCAGCGTCCTGGAACTGAGCCCCACATTGGGCTCCCTGCTCAGTGGGAAGACTGCTTCTGCCTCTCCCACTCCCCCTGCTTGTGTTCTCTCTCTCTCTGTGCCTCTCTCTGTCAAATAAATGAGTAAGATCTTAAAAAAAAAAGCAGATTGAAAGTTGACTGGTAGGCTTCTCTTAAGTGGGTAGGACATATCTTTTCTGGGGATCAACAATTAGTCTGTGGAGGTTGTATCAGTCAGAGTCCCATCAGGAAATAGAATGGCACTCAGGAAGGGGACTGGGAGAAAGTTTAACAATGGAGCTATTAGTGGAGTTAAGGGAACCAACAATGGATGGTGAAACATTCAGTGATTGGGAAGCCATTACCACTTGAAACCTGAAGAGACCAGGGAGATTAAAAGTTTCTGGAATCTAGTAAAGCTTAAAGCTGTGGGAGAGGGGCTTCTCAACAGGAATCATTACTGTAGGTGGGGGAATGTGTCATGTCATGCCAGACTCTAGCATGTCATGAAGGGTGAGAATAAATACTCCAGCCATCTTCACCTTCCAGTCTTCCAGGCTCATGCCAGTGCACCCTTAACCCAGCAGAACCTACCCAGAAGCCAGCAGGAGAGAGAGCCCTCGTGACACAGTGTGTCATGGTTTACCTCCAGGAACACAAAGCATTAGAGAGAAGTCTCGAGAGTAGATCAAAGGACCAACAGAATATCTAGCACACAGATCTTTTCTCTAGGGGACAGCTCAATGTCTCCAGCAGGGAGTCCTCTGATAGCCTTCTCAGGGTAAGTGCATGGCTACCAGACATTCTGCAAACAGGGTGAGACAGGGAGCTGGGAGAGCAGTTGTTGTGCATGAAGACTCTTCTCTAATCCTCACCTCTCTTCTCCACGCCTCAGCTCCACACTCCATTGGATCTTCTGCCCCAGGTGCTTAGACTGTTCTGGGAGGGGTGGGATGAGCCAGCTCCTTTCTTGCTTTGTGACTCCTGGGCACAAACCTTAGGATGTGGTTTTCTCTCCTCCACCAGATCAGTTACCACTTCCCTTCCAAGACACTATTGAAATTCCTTGGTTCTGCTTGCATTTCCTTTTTTATTTCTTTTACTAGAAAATGGTACTACTTTTATTTCTTTTACTAGAAAATGGTACATTTTTATATTTATTTTAACGAAAGGACATATATTAATTACATATAGTTCCTTTATGTAATCTATAATGTCCTATACAGACACAAAGAATAATTAATTAAAGTAACAAAAATAATACACTGACAGTATAGAAGATGTATTTTAAGGATGAAAAAAAAGAGAGAGAGAAAGACGAAATTGTAATCTTGATATTCTATGTTTTTTTTTTTTTAACAGTATTGGCATTTAAAACCTAAAATTCTTTGGATGTGAATTATAGATTAGAGTATCCATGTTTTGGGAATCTTTCACTGTGGAAGAAGTGGAATGGGGGAAGTGTGGAAGAACAGAGTGTACTTGGATTTGAGGTTATGGCTTTTAACACCAACAATATCTTGAGAAGTAGTGAGAAGTTCATAAATTCACCAAATAGTGTTCTTGCCGGGAATGTTTGACCTAAACGTTATCACAAGGAAAGAGACAATTACAGAATGTAAGATGCCTTACAGGGATTCTTCAAAGAACTCACCATCATGAAGAACAGAGGCAGGTGAGGGAATTGTTCTATATTAGGGGAGAATAACAAGTCCTAATACCCATTGCACACATATGAACCCTGACTACATTCTGAGTTAAAAGGAAGAAGAATACAAAGGACTCCATTGGCACAACTGAGGAGGTGGTGTTACGTTATTTAGTTAAACGACACTGGTTTTTTAGGGGTGGTAGAAGTGTTGTGGTTGAAGCATCACCATCTACACTCAAATTTCTGACCGTCTGGCAGGAGGGAGGCGAGTATGCACAGGGAGAGACGAAGAGGGCTTGGCAAGGTATCAGCAGGTGATGGATTTTAGCTATGTTCACTGTATTGCTATTTTGAAAGGTCAAAACTAAAAGTGAATACATTTGAAAAATGTACTAAAAACATTCTAATGTTTCAAAACACTGTTGCAAGGATAGGTGTTTCCTCATCCCCACTCTTTTTAGTAACCTTACTGAGTTTTGCTTTGTGAAATCACTAAAAAATGATGGAGGTGCACTGAAGGAAGAGAGGAAAGGTAGGGAGCGTGTCCTAGAGCAGTAGCTCTGGTTGAGAAATACAATTTGCTCTCCTGACGGGACTTTGTTTAAAAAGATGGCATCTTGCATCTTCACTTTATTGCTTCCTGAGGCCAAACAACAAAACCCAAGCCACCTTCCAATTCCCGGTAAAGGGGATTGTCATACACTTTTCTGTGAGAAGAAGCAGCAAGCCCAGGAAGAATGGGACAGTCAGAGGTCCCATCCTGAAGAGAGTGCCAACCTAGGATTCAAAACCAGAAACCCTTCCCAGGCACATGGAAAAAGGAAGAAGCTAAAAAGCTAGACTTGTTTCAACTTCTGCTCATCCCTGAGTGGTGATGGACAAGATCTCCATCTTCATTCTCACTTTGGCAAGCTTCCCAGAGAAGAAACACAAGAAAGAGAATGGATAAGAACTATGGGTGGTTGGGATGTTTAGCTGCTGGAGCAGGAAGTGCAGTCTGCTCTGCCAAATTGTCTTCCCATGAGCCTCTTGTGTAAGTGGGACTCTGACACCTACAGCCGCTAACACCCGACATGCAGTCTCCAAAGCGCTTACAGCATTGGCTTTACAGAAGGCTCTAGAATACCCAGATGGCAGCTGACCAAGGTTGCTTCCATCTCTGAATGGGTCATACAGACAAAAATCACATCTGCCACAGATAGGATGGAACCGCACACACACGTGTGTAAATACCAAACACGCTTGTGCTTGGGGAAAGAAAGGGTTTGGGGAGGTTAAAATTGCTCCCTCCCCATCCCTGATCTCTCTGAAGCTATGCTTGTAGCTTGTATATCTGCTTATTTATTATTTATTTATTTAGAAATGGTTGTGTTGGGGCTGGTATAGACACATCTGTCAATTTGCAGATACAGATAGGCTTAAAATGTAGGTACTCATGCTCCCAGGCTGCAGACAGATAGACACATGCACGTGTGTGTGTCATTTGGAATAGTAAAGAAAAGTCAAAGTTCTTAGCTCCTGGATGTTTGTCTTTTCCAGCTTATCTGACTCAGGGTTTCCTCCTTCTGAGGGCAACGATCTTGAAGAACTATCCATCCTGCACAGAGATTAGAGGGGAAGGAAAGGAAACAGGGACTTGTACTCTCTGTCACCGTCAGTGGTTCTTAAGGGTGAATCCTCAGGGTAGAACGTCTGGGCTATAAAGATAGGCTCATTTTAATTGTAGAACTGCCAAATTATCCTCCAACAATGTCACAGAGATGTTCATTACCACCAGCAATGGTGTTCTACCTGCCCACCCCCGCCCCCGCTACAACTTCACCAACTATTAACACTAGAAAACAAAAAATGTTTTATTACAATGGTCGAGAATGATATTTCATTTCTTAAAGTTTTCATTTCCATGATTCTGAATGAAAGTGAGCATTATTTCACATATTTATTGGCCATTCATACTTCATTCTCTCTGATTTCTCTTTTTCTTTCCTTTGTTGATTTTTTTCCTACTACATTGTCTTTTTTCTGACTGACTAGAAAGAGGTTTTGTTTTGTTTTGTTTTACATATTCTCGGTATTAATATTTGTCTGTCATAACTGTTGTAAATATTTCATCCAACTTGTCACTTGTCTTCTGTTCTGTTTTAGTGTATATTTTGTTATAACAGAAGTTTTAAATATGCCTTACTTTTAGAATCTAAAAAGTGTTAACCTAGAGAAAGCAAATGTTACTTCTAAATGTTTTTTTTTAAACTTTTTGTTCTATAAAGCTAGAAAATTCAGATATGATTGACTGAAAAGAGTTATATCCTCTAGTATAATAGGCACTGGGGACCTAGACAGCCAGCACGTAACTCATGGCACCATCTTGCAAATCTCAATTGCATCTGATACTTTTGTGTTGTCTACACAAGGATCTTGTCACCAATCAGCTAACAAGTGACAGAGTTTTCTGACAACTGTGGACATGCTCTGGCTCTTTGGCAACCTGAGGCATCTAGTTAAGAGAAGAGGGCCTTCTGTATTACTTATGAGAGTCTAGTAGGATTGCCAAAGCACTCACAAACAGGGAGAACCATCCAGGTGGCCAAAATTTGCTCTCCCATGGGTCACTGATGTATGCAAGCTTCCAGTGTCAGAGCCTGCTTTGAGCAAAATTAGACAGAGAAGAATTGTTTTAGTATGTTTGGCTGAAAATAACAGGCATTTACTTATCACAGCTCTGGAGGCTTGGAAATCTTAGGTCAAGCTACCCGTTAATTCAGTTTCTTGGGAGGACTCTCTTCCTGGCTTGCAGATGGCTTCCTTTTTGCTATGTCCTCACATGGCCTTTCCTTGGTGTGTGCATGTGGAGGGAGAGCTCTGGTCTCTCTTCCTTTTCCTATAAGGGCACAAATCCTATTGGATCAGGGACCCATCTTTATGATATCATTTAACAATTACATCCATAAAGGTCCTGTCTCCAAATACAGTTACACTGGTAGCTAGGGCTTCCCTATTTTCATATGAGATGAAGGGAGAGACACAACTCAGTCCCCAGTAAGAGTGGATCTCCTAAGCAACCTCACTGAAGACCCCTAGTCATGATCCCTGAATCAGAGGGAGTGGAGGTTTTGGAGAGATCAGATATTTCATATCACCCCCGACATGGCCACGTTGTACTCCAGGCCTGTTTGATACCTTCTTCAGAGGAGAGGTATCCAATCCACTTTGACCTGGACAGTTTGCTCTTTCTAATAGCCTTGGCTGTAAAGCACTGGAGGGCTTGCCCCTGCACAGAATATTTTCCTTTTTATCTCCTTTCTTTTTTCTTGACCATTTGTCCTTTTCTGATTGGCCAAAGTTCTGCCCCACTCCCAACCCCAAATATAATATTCATGTGTCACCTAAGACACACTACATGGAGTCAAATGATGTAGAGGAGATATACAGAGGGTGACATGCACAGAAGAACCCAGAGGTCCAGGTTCTGGCCCCAGCTCCTTTGCTTACTAATCCTGCGCATCTTAATTCCCTAGTTCTCTCCCCAATTTACCTCCATGAATGAAGATATTCCCATTTATCTCTGAAGACTAAAGTGTATCTAAAATTACCAACCGCTCTTCCTAGCTTTAGGCACAAATTTGGGTTCCTTGTTATAGACCTCTTTCCAGACTGCGGCATCCTGAGTTCTGGATTTTAAGGCAGGGCAATTCTAAGAGTGGCCCCCCCTATTTTGGCCCCCCAGAGCCTACGATTCTCATACTCTTTCTTCCTTGTACCACCTTGGCACTGAGACTCTACTCCTTGTGCCATCCCCCAACCTTGCCCTGTTACCAGCCTGAGGTATAAGCACGTGCTTATCCAAACAGTGGACCTGTTCTACTGTTCCCTTTCTAGAGAAATTCTAGACATTAATAAGATATTTTCTTTACAGACCAATTATCTTAGGATATTTGGTCCTCCTTGCATCTTCAAATGAGTCTGACTGCCCCAAGCACAATGGTTGACACCCAGTACGGGCTTTGAGGATTCCAGCTCCATTTGGAGAACTTGCCTGTGAAGCAGAAGCTGTCTGTGCCTTGCCCATAACCTCTTGGCACTCCCTGTTTTCCAAATATGCAAACAGCTTCTCACTATAAGTCCTTGTGAGTCTTCCTGAGAGTTTTCCCTGGCTGCAAGAGCTTGTCTGGCCAAGGGAGAGGCTAGACCTGTCAGGGAGTTAAAAGCTGTGGGAACAGCCATCAATCAATGACAAAAAGAAGTTCCTTGCCTTTTGGGTGGGATAGGGCTGAGGAACGGCCTATACCAGGTTTTCAGTATCTTGCACATGTCACAAACATTATTCATCTTTTCATGATCTTTCAACCATTTAAGAACATCAAGACCTTTCTTAGCTGATGCGCCATACAAAAAGAGTCAGTGGGCTTGATTCAGCTTTGGTTTGCTGACCCTATTTCTAAACTGTCTTGCTGTGGCCTCCAGTGAGACGAGTCCCAGCTGCTTCTATTGGCTTCTATGTGTTTCCTTTCCTTCCTTGCATCACTATGCCCACTCCCCTGGAATCAACTTTCAAATAAGCAACTTGCGCTCAAATCCCTCTCAGAGACTGCCTCTGTTCTTAGACCTCCTCTGAACTGGTAAATTGCATTTTCTCCTCTTTACAAAGCTACAGACCATAATGCTATAGAGAAGGGAAGCTCAGGCTCCCAGACACTGGCCCGCCCCATCTGCTTTCCCTACTCTTTGTCTAGGCCACCCTGTGCTTATCCTGCCTCATCCCATTTGCCAGTTGCCATATTCCATTTCTCCAAGAATACTTCAGTGAATAAGCTGGTCTTTCTCTGACACCATAGTGCTTTCATTCTGCTGGGGAATAGAGAAGAGTAAACTCACAATTATAACCAGTGAGATCACTAGGATGGATAGTAAGGCACAGGAGTAAGAGAGTATTTAGAAGAACTTTCTTAAGCATCATTTCCCGACCTGAAGAGGGAATGATCATAGCTCCTCCTTTATGGGGGTTTGGAAAGATGAAATTGATGTCAATGCCAATCAACCATTATAAGGCAGGGAACACAGCAGGGGCTCACTGATTAGAAGTAACTGTTGTCATTAATGGACAAATAATGTTCTAGGAACTCACAATGGAAGATTCACATGCTAAAGGCCAGCATAGTCATGGGAGAGGTAGAAGTGGGTGGGGTAGGACTGTAAGAAATGAGCAGGGTTGGGGTTGATGCAATTGGGAAGAGAGCACTTCATAGTCAGAGTACAGCATGAGCAAAGAGATGAGCCCCCAAGGTCCAACAGAAGAAGCTCCAATAACTAATCCAGCCCTCATCCCTGGGAACACAGACCAAAGGACAATGTGGCTCAAGCAGCTGGGACACACTTGTCAAACATGAATTTATCAAGTCTCTACTTCTATTGTAGGCAGTGTTCTTAGGGTTCAATAGATAATCTCATTTGATTCTTACAACTATAAAGAGACCAGCATTAACATCACCCAAATTTTACAGGGAGGAAATATGCGGTTGTAGGGGGGTTGAGGGGCTAGTTTGTCTAGATGCAGCAACTCTGTGGCTAACTGCCATGCTAGGATGATTCTGTGGCATGCAGGAGAAAGGCTGAGCTGGACTGGAGGCTCAGAGAAGGCATTCTGAAGGAAGTGATGTGTATGCTGATATCTGAAGAAGTTATCCCTGAGGAGGGAGAGAGAGCACTCAAGGCTCTATCATATCCTAAGATTCAAAGAATGCTGGAGACAGCAGAAAGAGTTTTCTCTGGCTGGCACAGAGTGCTAGAGAAACATATTGGGGATGAGAGGAGAAGACACAGGCTAGATGTTGGCTCATAAGGAGCCCTAGAAACTCTGTTAAGGAATCTGGACTTTATCCTAAGACAATAGAGAGGTTTTGAAGGGTTTGAAGAATTATGATTTCTTTCTTTCTGTTTTGTTTTTCAGATAGCTCTTGGTAAGCATGGAGAGTGAACTGGAAAGGGACAGGACTGGAGGAAGGAGTGTCCATTAGAAGGCTGTTGTAGCTTTCCAGGCAGGGAAAGATGGTGCTGTGAACATGGAGAATGTCAGCAGGGACTGAGAGAAGGCAAACATTGTGAAAGGGATAGACAGAACTGGTGGAACATGGTGACTGATTGATTGGAGGAGGTGAGGGTAAGGTAGTTGAGACTGATGCTTGGGTTTCTGTTGTGAGGCTGGTGGATAATGGGGTCTTTCCCACTAGAGGAAGAGTCAGGAGCAGGTAGGAAGACAGAAATCACTAACATACATTCTAGCAAACCAAAGGATATATTCCTTCATTCATCCAATATATGAATAAATTCAATAAATGTACTGCTTAGATCAATGGCAGCTGGAAAAGTATGGTTTCAAGTCTGGGGATATATGGGATGAAGAACAGTGTCTGGTGACCCAGAAGTCTAGAACATGTACATTCTTCTGCTTAATAAGTGTAATTTAGGGGCATCTGGATAGCTCAGTCAGTTGGGAGTCTGCCTTTGGCTCAGGTTATGATCCCAAGGTCCTGGGATTGAGTCCTGAGTCTGGCTCCCTGCTCAGCAGGGAGTCTGCTTCTTCCTCTCCCTGCCCCTTCTCCTACTCGTATGCTCTCTCTTCTCTATCAAATAAATAAAATCTTTTAAAAAAAGTGTAATTTAACTTTAGGTGAAAGGAGAGTACCATGGTATGTTGAAAACATTATTACATCCCTGCTTTACAAGCAAACCAAAGAAAGTGCAAACATCTATCGCACCATGACAACCTTTGGCAGAGGTACATCAGTGAAGAAAATGATAAGTAATTTTAAACACCTCTGGTTTTGACCAAGATCTTCAGCAGCCCTGGAAAAATCTGATGGAGGCAACGCTCCAGCGAGGCCAAAAAGAGCATCCATTCACGAGGTGGGTGTCCAAGGCTAGGCTCAATGTGTCGATGCTGTTCCTTGGAGAGAAGGTGTGGCTAATGGTCACTTTTTCCATGTTAAGACTAACTTTTGGGCTTTGGAGTGTGTAGCAGTGGACAGAGAACGATCACATGATTACTAACAGTCAGGGATTCAGCCTCTGTTATCTCTTCGATGCCTTGCAAAGTTAGGCTGTGTGCATTTCCGAAGCCTCTCATGCAGAAGTAAGCATTCTTCAACCACCAGCTGGGCTCATCTACTCAATGGAGATTGCAGATGTATCTTCTGATGAGTCTGAGCATGTCTTCTGAAAAATCTGAGGATATGTCTTCTGAGAAAACTGTGTCTTTGACTATAAGGCCATGTTCTATGATGACATTTTCAGGTCTCAGATCTGCAGTTCCATACAGAGGTCTCTGGCTGTGGAAGGATCTGGATGAATCACTCTGATGTGGCAGGGGACTGTTCTGGCTTCTCACAAGTCCTGCAGTTTTAGGGCTCCAACATCAAGAGCCAGTTCAAGGAAGTCTCCTACAAACAGGGTAAGTTTGACTTTAGCTTTGGTGGTGACATCCTGGCATTTTAAGACTTCAACTTTATGTAGCTCGCCTTGACTTTCAGTGGAAATGACAATCTTTATCAGCATGAGGAAGTGCTCCTTGGCAATGAAGGATGCAGAGGGCTTCATATGGTTATGTGTAATCTCTGGAGAAGCAGTGCACTTTGCAAAGCCACAGCTACATCAGATGCTGAGTTAAAGTCTTGGTCTTTCCTAAGGAACTTGCCCTGATAGGAACACGAGATAAGAAAATGCTACCTTTTTTTGCCCGTGAAATCTTCATGACCATGAACTTGTTACCTCCTTGGTCCTGAGGGTGGCTGGGAGTTGTCCACACTTAAGCGGAAGGGGCTTGCTTGTGACCAGTTTGTTCTTTGGAAGTGCCACAGTGTCCATTTTAATTTTCCATGGGAATTTACTTTTTTCCATACTGTTTATTTGTCACTTTGTCTTGGTTTTAAGGGGCCCACTTCCCATGCCTGTAATATCAGTGACATGCATGGCCAACTGGAAAGGAGGGCAATCTAGGTTTACCTGGAGAAGCGCAGTGGGGGTGGGGGTAAGTAGTAGGAGGTCTTCAGGAATGGAGCCAACTTGAAAAGAAGCAATGGTAAGTAAATTAATATTTGATTCATATATTACAGCAAGTAGAAGATAATTGGGAACTGTAAAGCTATTAGAAAATTTCATGGGTGGGTTATCCCAGTGACAGGTGTTAAGGAGGGTACATATTGCAACGAGCACTGGGTGGGTGTTATATGCAAACAATGAATCATGGAACACTACATCAAAAACTAATGATGTACTGTATGGTGACTAACATAACGTAAGGAAAAAAAAAGAAACTTTCATGAGATGTCAAAATTGAATAACTTGTCAATAGAATTATTTAGTGATTTCCCCTTTTGCTGTATCTTCTTTTGGCGAGTACTGAAAGGCAAATAGGAGATACTGGGAATAGTACCCTTTCTAAAGGTCACAGGGCTGCAGAGTACACCTTCTAGACAGAACAAGTGTTCTCAGTTGGATGATGATAATGCCCTTACGCTACAAAGCTAGAGTTCATACAGCTAATACAACTCTCCCATCTACAGCCTTCATGGATCTTCCATTACCTCTTGAGGCCATCGGGGAACTGTTACCACCTCCATTCTATGGATAGGAAAATCAAGGATCAGGTAGCTCTTGGAAGAATCAGATGGCACACTCAAAATGAGTACTTTGAGGGAAGTTTAAAAAAGGGACTGTTTTTATTTTATTTATTTTTCCTTTTTTCTTTCTTTTTTTTTAAAGATTTTATTTATTTATTTGAGAGAGAGAGAGAGATCACAAGTAGGCAGAGAGGCAGGCAGAGAGAGAGAGGAGGAAGCAGGCTCCCCGAAGAGCAGAAAGCCCGACGCGGAACTCGATCCCAGGACCCTGGGACCGTGACCTGAGCTGAAGGCAGAGGCTTTAACCCACTGAGCCACCCAGGCACCCTATTTTTTATTTTTCTAAAAAAGATTTTATTTATTTATTTGTCAGAAAGAGAAAGAACAAGCAAGGGGGAATGGCAGGCTGAGGAAGAAGCAGACTCCCCACTGAACAGAGAGCCTGATGCAGGACTCAATCCCAGGACCCTGGGATCATGACCCAAGCTGAAGGCCGATGCTTAACCAACTGAGCCATCCAGGCACCCCACAGAGGGACTGTTTTTAAATGCATGGGCAGTGTAAGGGAAAATCAGTATCTGGAAACTGCTACCCTCCATTTGAAGGGACAAAGAGAAGCAGTCAGCAGAACTCAGAGCACATAGCTCTGGGAGAGGGTTGACCAACCAGAGCTTTGGGTCAAAAAACTCAGCCAACCACAGCAAGTTGTTCAGGAATACATATTTTGATCCCCCTATCTTTGGTCTCTGACCTATGGTGACTCCCCCCAACCCCCATCTTGGTTGACGCTAATCAGAAGTCAGATAGCAAGAGAAACTGGTTGATGCCAGAACAGGGTAAAGAAGACATGAGTGAGGCTGGCGACAGTACAACACATTCTGCAGAGATGGTTCTATGAGTTGCTTGAGGCTAAGGCAGGAAGGCGCAGAAACAGGATAAAAACTTCATTCTTACTGCACACCGAAATGCTCTTTCTACTGCATCTTCTACAGGAGTGCAGAAGAGTTCCTTGGAGTGTGAATGCGGCAGCAGAGATTTCTCTTGCTTAAATGCTCTCTGAAGATGGAAATCACAATGCATCGCTAAGCCTATGGTTTCAGGAGAATCCTTACATGACCATTTAAGCCTCAAGAATTCTAGATGGAAAATGGCTTTGGGCAAGTGATAAAGAGAAGGAATATTAGTGCTGCAATGAGCAGCTGGTCCATCATCTCTCGCTCTTTATTCTTTAGGTGTCCATTAAAAAATTTAAATGTTAGAATTCCTGGCAGGGAGTTTCACTGTATGTGTCATTTTTATGGATGATGGAGGCAATAATTCTCTCTTTGCTGCGCATCTGAAGAAGACAGAGTGACCCACGCCCTGACATCTTCCTGAGCATGTAAGGACGCAGTGAGACCAAGTGGGCAGCTGTAATTCCCACCTCAACTGGGGAGGAGGACTAACTGTAAAATAAAATGTTGGGAATCTCATTAAATTCAATTGATTCCTGAAAATCAAAGTTGAAGCCCATTCTTTTTAAAGGGATTCCTATATATGCTCACATACTACAAATGAATTTTGGTGCAATTGCTATCCCTAGATCAAAACTGCTCACTGCCAAAGATTTTAGGAGCCTCTCAACATGGTCATTTAAACTGCTAGAGAAGGCAGGAAGTTGAGAAGCAAGAATTTCCTTAATAAAACTCAGAGTATCAACTTAGAAATCAAATTCACTTGAAAAAAGTCACTTCATTGATGAAGGCATTGTTTTTGTCTGTTAAATGAGAATAATCACATTTTGGCCCATCTCGCTTGTAGTTGTTAAGATCAAATGAGATCAGGGATTTGAGAGTATTAACCAAATTATTTTAAGCTTAAAAAACGAAGTTATTATTTATCTTCAACTTTCCCCCAAAAGGTATAAAAAACCACTTCAAATCTATAGTCCATAAATACCCAAGTGTTTACCAGCATGAGTAAAGTTCCAGGGTGCTCTCAAATTAAAGGTTTCCTGTGATCATGTGTGGCTTAGGAATATGTTTTTGGTGTCTATTACACAGTTCTTAAATCTAAAATAAGCAGAAGCTCATTGTCTACTAATGACCAGTATTTGGGCGCCATCTTGAAAGGCATGGCCATTTAGACTGCTAGAGAAGGTAATTACTCCTCAGACTCCAGATTAGAAATGAGAAAGGGGGTCGCTCGCGCTGGAAGAAGCGGAAGAAGATGGCGCTCACCAGCTTTTTACTTGCACTTACTCAGCTATTTCAGGACCAGCTTGAGGCTGAAGAAAAGGCAAGTCCCAGGGATCACGACAGACCTCACTAGTCTCCTCCCGAAGAGAACCTCCCCCGTACGGGTACTGGAAGGGCTGGATACCTCGGTTATTAGAGGATTTTGGAGATGGAGGTGCTTTTCCAGAGATCCATGTGGCCCAGTATCCACTGGATATGGGGCGAAAGAAAAAAATGTCAAATGCACTGGCCATTCAAGTGGATGCTGAAGGAAAAATTAAATATGATGCAATTGCTCAGCAAGGACCGTCAAAAGACAAGGTCATTTATAGCAAGTATACTGACCTGGTTCCCAAGGAAGTCATGAATGCAGATGACCCAGACCTGCAAAGACCTGATGAAGAAGCCATTAAAGAGATAACAGAAAAGACAAGGGTAGCCTTAGAAAAATCTGTATCACAGAAGGTTGCCCCCGCCATGCCAGTTCGAGCTGCTGATAAACTGGCTCCAGCTCAGTATATTCGATACACACCATCTCAACAAGGAGTGGCTTTCAATTCTGGAGCTAAACAGAGAGTTATTCGGATGGTGGAAATGCAGAAAGATCCAATGGAGCCTCCAAGGTTCAAAATCAATAAGAAGATTCCCCGAGGACCATCTTCTCCTCCTGCACCTGTCATGCATTCTCCTAGCCGAAAGATGACTGTGAAGGAGCAACAAGAGTGGAAGATTCCTCCTTGTATTTCAAACTGGAAAAATGCAAAGGGGTATACAATTCCATTAGACAAACGTCTAGCTGCTGATGGAAGAGGCCTTCAGACAGTTCACATCAATGAGAACTTTGCCAAGCTGGCCGAAGCCCTCTATATTGCTGATTGGAAGGCTGGTGAAGCTGTAGAAATGCGCGCTCAAGTAGAGAGAAAGATGGCTCAAAAAGAAAAGGAGAAACATGAAGAGAAACTTAGAGAAATGGCCCAGACAGCCAGGGAGAGAAGAGCTGGGATCAAAACCAATGTGGAAAAAGAGGATGGGGAGGCACGTGAGAGGGGTGAAATCCGGCATGACAGGCAAAAAGAGAGACAGCACGACAGGAATCTTTCCAGGGCAGCTCCTGATAAGAGGTCGAAACTACAGAGAAATGAAAATCGAGATATCAGTGAAGTCATTGCTCTTGGTGTGCCCAATCCTCGAACGTCCAATGAAGTTCAGTATGACCAAAGGCTTTTCAACCAATCCAAGGGTATGGACAGTGGTTTTGCAGGTGGAGAAGATGAAATTTACAACGTTTATGATCAAGCCTGGAGAGGTGGCAAAGATATGGCCCAGAATATTTATAGGCCCAGTAAAAATCTGGACAAAGACATATATGGTGATGACCTAGAAGCCAGAATAAAGACCAACAGATTTGTTCCCGATAAGGAGTTTTCTGGTTCAGACCGCAGACAAAGAGGCCGAGAAGGACCAGTTCAGTTTGAGGAAGATCCTTTTGGTTTGGACAAGTTTTTGGAAGAAGCCAAACAGCACGGGGGCTCTAAAAGACCATCAGATAGCAGCCGCCCCAAGGAACATGAGCATGAAGGCAAGAAGAGGAGAAAGGAGTAGACACACCTCTCTTCAAAGTCAATGAACTTTTACCCATAACCCTAATGATGCAAGTCAGATGAGGAAACACTTTGTACATGGCCAGGATAAAAACCAAATCTGGGTGTCAGACCCCAGCACTACTTTTTATTACGGGAGTAAGGGGGGAGGGGGAAAATTCTTTGAACTATTTAGTTTTATTTTTAAAGAGTGGGTTGTGTTTGTGCTTCTCCTACCTTTTGGCATTTATAGAACATACTGCCCCACACATGAAATTAAGACGACTTCCTTTTTGTGACATTAGTACTTTGGGGTTAATATTTTGTGTAAGAATGACTGCTGATGAATAAAGTTGCCCCCCAACCACAGTGAGTAGAAGGATGTTCACGTACTGGAACTGTCCTGCCAAATGACGTTTGCCCCTACTACGTTTTGTTTTAATTTGGAGTGGGGAAATTAAGCTCTTGCTTGGTGCAACTATTTGTTTCAAATAAAAACATTTAGACAAAAAAAAGAAATGAGAAAGGGCTGAGGAGCCACAGGATTTCAGAGAGACTATCTGTACCCAGAAGAGGTTAGTCCTGGACTTCTGGAAAAAACTGTAGAGCCATCCGTTGGGTCCAGAGTGAAGACTCTGGATGAAGGATGTGGCAGTCTCCATAAAGGATATGACCAAGCATGCCGACCAAGACATGCTTGTGACCATGATCTAGACATGGCTCTAGTCTGGTGAATCTGGGATACCCAGGATTTCAGCTGCTTTCCCATCATCAGCCTGCCCTGTTTCCCGGATCTGTCCTAGTTTGTTGTTATATCCCCTGTCAGACCCCAACTGGAGACTGGTCTCTCACCAGACAGAATCTTTGCCTGAAGTCCATACGTTCCCCAGTCTGTCTTGTCTTTGGCCACTGACGGGGGCCCCTCTCCATTTACTCTTTCAGCCTCATCTTTTATTTGAGGAATAGCAATTCTCTCAAATAGGAGCTGTCCCTGAGGTCCCCCTGCAGAAGGGCTCAGCTCAGTTCTGACTCTTCCCATCCCTTCTTATATTCTATCTTCATTTTACTTCCTGACCCAAATCATCTTAAGCTCCCGGACGCTGACTAGCTCACGCTGTTCATCCACATTTTGGCTTTGCCCTCACACTCTGAAAACTCAGCAGAAATTGGATGTTTGAGTTTTTGGAGAGAATAAGGAGGGAATAAGGAGAGAATAGGTATGCTGGGTGTGTATGGCGGGGGTGGGGAGGACTTTGCAGGCTGCCCCCCTGTTTTCTTCGAGAATCAGATGATGTCAGCAGCACAAAGAGGAGAAACAGAGTTGGAGGTCTGCCTTTATTGGGAGGAGGTTCAGCTGACACCCCTCAAGAGCAAAGTCTGTCCTGCAAAGGTAGTTTTAGAGATTTTAAAGTTTTCAGTGTGCCCTTTGGCCCTCTCTCATACCATGCCAGTCATCCAGCCCAAGATTTAAAAGACTGGCTCGAATGTAGTGGTATGTTTTATCTGTCATCATTTATCTAGCAGCCTATTTTTATTTTAAAGATTTTATTTATTTATTTGACAGACAGAGATCCCAAGTAGGCAGAGAGACAGGCAAAGAGGAGGAGGAAGTAGGCTCCCTACTGAGCAGAGAGCCCGATGTGGGGCTCGATCCCAGGACCCTGAGCCAAAGGCAGAGGCTTTAACCCACTGAGCCACCCAGGTGCCCCTAGCAGCCTATTTTTAATAATAAATAGGATTCATTCTTCTTACTACAAATTATTGCAGCCCATGTTATGGACGCCATAGAAGCTGGAGAACAAATGGAAGATGAATCTGTTCAGCAAGATTATAGGAGGAAGAAGAAATGAAATTTAATTTGAGATCATGCTCGTGCTCAGAGAGATGTTTCTACAGTCATCAATGGTGCATACAAAGCCTCTGTATACAGCTAGTGTATACTCGTCACCCTGAGGTCTCCTTGGAACCCCGGAGCCACTGATGATTCCCCTCTACTACATGCATCATTTTTGGCATCTTTACTCAAAAGATGTAGCAAAGCAAGCATGGGAAATGGACATGAGCTTTCGAGACTTGATGGAGTGAATTTTAGGGGGTACATGATATCACAGTTAGTCTGAATACAGCCAGTAATCACAATCCTAACAAATCAAAGCAAGGCTTCTGCTAGAAATTCAACAATTGAGAATATTAATATTCTTGTCCTGCCATAAAGCTGAATTACGTTTTTTTGTTTTGTTTTGTTTTTTTCTTTCTTGTGTGTGTGTGTGTGTGGTTGTTTGTTTGTTTGTTTGTTTTTTTAACAAACATTGCTTCTTGGAAGAGATCTTCCAGCAAGCTAAATCTTAAGCCTGCTATAAATTCATGCCTAATATAATATAACATTTCTTTTCTGCAAAGGAGAATAAAACGATCCAGTCCATGAGCAGATAGAAAAGTGAATTGGAATTTGGCGTTCATGTGAAGTACAAATAAAGTCATAAAATTAATGTGTGGTAAGAGACTGGCCTTTATGACAGTATATAAGAAAACGCACCAATAATAAATTTGCTCAAAGGATAAACTATTTTTTTTTCCTGCCTGAAGCCCTTCTGGCTGTCACCTTGAAATGAATATTTATTAAGGGAATAAAATAAAAGCACTTTATATCCACTAAAGGAATGTGTTTAAATATATATGATGACAAAAATATAATAATAGATGATGAGGCGGACTGGATTTTTAAAATAATTGAATAAATCATATTTTTTAGGAAGAATGCGTTAGGAACATGTTTTTGGCATCTAATGCCCAATTCTTAAGTCAAGATGTGAAGTCAGCGAAGAACGAGAGGACCAATTTTTGGAAAGGGGATCTCTGCAGCTACTTCTGAAGGACCTCAATCCGCCAATTAGCAAGGTGCCCAGGGTAGAGTGGGGCCATCTTGGCACGCCCGGAACCAACCACAGCTGCCCAGGGAGGGAGCAGACCTAGTGGAAGCTTCTTCATCAGGACCTCACAGCTTAGAAATCTCTTCCCTTGACCCCTTAAAAGCCAATTAAGGACTTAAGAGAAAAAGTTTTTCTCTTTTCCTGTGCACCATGGGTAACCCTGCTGTGGAGATGAAAACCAGGTTCTTGAAGCAGGAAGGGCTCTTAGAGATTGTGTGTGTGGCCTTGAGTAACTTGGACCGAGTGGACCATATTGGCTCTGGTCTCAAATGAACAGGATCTGCAATCATTTGGAACATCCCTGAAGAGAAACCAGTAGAAAAAAATGTTCAGTTGGAGTCATTTGTGAGTATATGCTTGCTAATTTTATTCTTAGACTGCCCTGTCTTTCAGCTGCTAAATTCTAAGCTCCTTGATTACCCTTCAGAATCCTCTCTTCTCTATTCTTCACCGTCTTCCCTCATTCAGGCCTCAGAACTCTCTCTCCTTTGCTACCAAATGATCAACGTACCTTTGAATCTCTTTCTGTTCCCCCAAATCACGTGCCACCAACCATGTGTCCTTTCTATGTCCAAAACCCCATTAGGTTCCTGTCACCCACTTCCATCAGGCCTTTGTCCTCTGGTCATGCTGCCCTAGTCCCCTCTGTGGCCTTGTCTCCCATGGCTCTCTCAACACTTGCCCTGCACTGACCCACTCTTAGAAGTTCCCTCTTGAATGCTTTCCTTCCCTCTCTCCTCTGCCCAGAACACCCCATTCCTTGGGGGCCTGATGGAATCCCGTCCCCTTTGGGAAGACTCTCCTCGACCCAGCAGTCACATTCTCTGGGATTATGCATGAGTTTTCTCATCTTCCACTTAGCTCATGTCAATGAGACCCTTTAGGATGTCTAAGAATCTGTTTCAGAACCCAGACCAGTGGTCTGAAGAGTATAGCTTTGAGGCTACTGTCCTGGAGAGTCTGTGGCTGCATGAGGGTTTATCTGGGGCTCCTGAGGACAGGATGACAGCACCTGGCCCTACAGTCATGACACAGTAGTTGCTCGTGAAAAGTTGACTGTGTTAAGCCAGCCTCAAGGGGCACAAACCAGTTAGCAGGTGTCTGTGAGCACAAGACAGAATTTTTAAGCACTGGAAACTTTGTCTGACCTCGCAGTTAGCCCCAGGTGGCATTTTGTCACTCAACACTGACCTGGTCATTCATTTTTATCTTCCACTGCTACCATGAATAGTATGTTCTACAGTCATCTTGAATAATTGAATTAATTGTCCCTATAGTGAACACCGGTCTGTTGCCAGAACACTTCCCCTCCCTCCTGACAAAAATATCAAATTTTTGTTATTTTGTCTTGTTTTGGTATTTTAAAACCATTCCTTCCTTCATTTTCAGCCATGTGGTTTAGGTGGAACACACCCCACCTTCAGGTCCAAGAGTCAGTTGGCATACTCCTATCTCCTAGTGACTAGGATGCATCAGGGAGGGGCCTAGGAGGTCCCTTTGGTGACGGTGACTCATCCAGGAATGGGTCCATGATCTCCGCTTGTCTTTTCATAGAGAAACTCAAGTCCACTTCTGAGAATCTATATGTTCTATATGAGGTATCTATATGTTCTATTCCCAGGCTTGATGGCATGAGGATGGGAGGCTTGGAGCTTTTGTGCCATAAGGGAGTGCCTGGAGCTGTATTGGAGGTTCACTGAAAACCCAAGAAGATGTCCAACTAGTGGATGTGGAGAGATGGTTCTTCTTCTTTTTTTTTTTTTTTTAAAGATTTTATTTATTTATTTGACAGACGGAGATCACAAGTAGGCAGAGAGGCAGGCAGAGAGAGAGGAGGAAGCAGGCTCCCAGCTGAGCAGAGAGCCCGATGAGGGGCTCGATCCCAGGACCCTGGGATCACGACCTGAGCTGAAGGCAGAGGCTTTAACCCACTGAGCCACCCAGGTGCCCCTGGAGAGATGGTTCTTGCAGACATTGTTTGAGTCCTACATCAAGCTCTGCCTGAATCCAGTTTATCCCTGGATTCTCAGTTTCATGAATTGAACATTGCCTTCCTAGGACTAACCCAGTTAGACAAAAGTAGTTTTCCATTACTTGCAACCACAAGTATCCTGAGGTTTTTTTCATAGCCACATTTGTTGTTGCTCTCAATCTTCTTGCTTTCTGAAAGATTAGTCACCAACACTCAGCTTTTCCACCTTAGTTTCTCACTCTAGTGTGCTGTGCTCATTCAGATATATTATTTATGGGTACATTTCTCCTACCTGTAAAGAGCCTTTCCATGTTTCTTCTACTTGGAACTTTCTTGGATCAAAGGATACTTCCCAGTTTTATAAAGCCATAATGTTCCTGGTCATATCTGCAAAAATCCTACTAAATGAGAAAAATTGGGAGACAGAGATTGCTAAAAAGAAATGAGGCCAATATACTTGCACAATATCTGGCAGGTGTGCTCCAGTGTAACTATGTAGATTCATTGCATGGGTCCTTCCTCCCAGAAATCCTCCATCTACTACTGCCCCGAAGCCCCCAAACCCCAACCCTCAGGTCTGGGCATATGCCCCAGGCTAGCCAATCCAGAATCCCTGGCCACAGTGATTGGTTCAGAGATGGACACACGATCCAAAGAGGCCCTTTCATTGTATTCACTGAGATTTAATATTTTCATTACTGGGATTGTACACTAAGGCAATATATCCTAGGGTTGCTCATTATCCTCCCCAAGGAAGTTATATACAATAGGAGGGAAAGAGGCCAATGGTGAAAGGAAGTTGAAAAGCAGAGCCAAGAAATTGATAGAGGCAATGGAGAGAGAGAGAGAGAGAGAGAGAGAGAGAATGAAGGAGGGAAGAAATTGAGATATATAGCTCCTGGATCTAGCTAAAACCATTATAATTGATAACATTTTGGTTTCATGCAGTGAATTCCCCCCTTTTTCTTTTCTCTTTCATTCTTTCATTTGTTCTTTCTTTTCTTTTCCCTCCTCCTTCTCTTCCCCTTCCTCCTCCTCTTTCCTTTCCTCCTCCTTCTCTTCCTCCTCCTCTTTCTACCACTTCTATTCGTTTGCCTGGAAAGGAAAAGTGTTTTAAAAACCATTCTTTCCTAACTTCTTAATTTAAAAATTTCATGAGTGGTGTCATAAAAATATTAAGGAAGCCACATGGAGACTCATCAGGCAGTTCTCCCAGTAAAGGAGGGAAAGTTCATTTGAATGAATAAGTGCTTTTTTGAAAAAGAGATGTCCATTTACTCACCACTTAGGTGCACACATGTGTTAACATTTTATCATGTTCACTTCAGATCAGTATTTTTTTAAGACATGAAACATATTTAAAGTCTTTCCTCAGGAAGGATTTCTTCTGGTGAATTCCCCTTCCTATCAAAATGATTTTAAACTGATTTTCTGTCACTTAAAATAGGAAGTGTTTGCTATTAGGTATGCCCCTTGTCTGTATACAGCAAACCCAAACAACCCAATTTGAAAATGGGCAAAGGACTCGAATAGACAACCCTGCAAAGAAGACATATAGATGTCCAACAAGCACATGAAAAGATGCTCAGTGTCACTAATCTTTAGGGAAATGCAAACCAAAACCACAATGAGATATCACTTCATACCCATTAGGATGGCTATTATAAAAAACAAAGCCAACAATGACAAAAAAAAAAAAAAAGAAAGAAAAGAAAAAAAAGAGAAAAAGAAAAACCAAAAACCCAGACAGAAAATAGCAAGCTTTGAGGAGAATGTGGAGAAATTGGAACCCTGTGTGTTGCTGGTGGAAATGTAAAATGGAGCTGCTGATGTGGAAAACAGTATAGTGGGTCCTCAAAAAGTGAAAAATTGAATAACCATATGATCTAGCAATACTACTGCAATACTACTTTGAGGTATATACTCAAAAGACTTGAAAGCAGGAGCTCGAACACATCTACGTATGCCAACATTTATAGCAGCCATTATTCACAATGGCTGAGGAGTGAAAGCATCCCAAGTTCATCAGTGGATGGAAGGATAAGCAAAATGTGGTCTATACACACAATAGAATACTATGCAGCCTTAAAAAAAGGGAAATTCTGACACACGCTACAACATGGATGAACCTTCAAGACATTATGCTGAGGGAATAAGCCAGACACAAAAGGACAAACACTGTACAATTCACTTGTATGAGGGACCTGGAGCGGTAAGACTCATAGAGACAGAATGTAGACTGGTGGTCGCCAGGGGCTGGAGGACGGGAAAGGGGGAGTTAGTGTTTGATGGGTACAGAGTTTCCGTTTGAAGGGTGAAAAGTTCTAGAGATGGATGTTACACAACATTGTGAATGTACTTACTGCCACCAGATTATACATTTTAAAATGGCAAATTTTGGGGGCGCCTGGGTGGCTCAGTGGGTTAAGCCACTGCCTTCGGCTAAGGTCATGATCTCAGGGTCCTGGGATCGAGCCCCACGTCAGGCTCTCTGCCCAGCGGGGAGTCTGCATCCCCCCTCTCTCTCTGCCTGCCTCTGCCTGCTTATGACCTCTCTCTCTCTCTCTCTCTCTCTCTCTCTCTCTCTCTGTCAAATAAATAAATAAATAAATCTTTAAAAAAATAAAATGGCAAATTTTGTTATGTGCATTTTACCACCACCACAACAAAAAAGGCAATGATTCTCAAAACTAGAGACCCAGGTGGAAAATTAGCGGTTGCCTGGGCTGCGGGGGAGGAGCTGTGGAGCAGGGATTAACAAGGAGTACCAGGACGGTGTTGGGGTAAAACTGATTTATGGTGATGATTATACAACTTGGCAAATTTCCTGAAAATCATTGAATTGTACACTTGAAGTGAGTGAATTATATGATATGTAAAATATGCTTAATGAGGCTGTAAAAAACCAGCAGTGTTTCTAGAAATATCTCACAGACCAATCCTAATTCTATAGTGTTAATAGGAGTTCTTAAAAAAAAGAGGGGGGAGGGGAGCTCTACACTCACCTGGTTTTGGGAAGCACTATAGGTTTTTCCTATCCAGAGGTTTACAAGGCACCAGAGAAGGTAAAGTTCTGAGAAGTCACGTGGCAAAGAAGCCTAGTTCACCTGTCCTCCCCTAGAATGTCCTCAGTGTTTCACAGGCACCCCCTTCCTCCCTCCAGAGCTCTCATTTACATCTCTCTGCCTAATGTTCTTTGGGACACACTTTAGCAAACGCTAATCAAATGTTTCCTAGACATTTCTTCAGTTGGCAAGCAGCTGCTTAAGATCTTTTTAATTGTTCTGTTGGGGTCCCTGAAGTTGCTTTCTCTGCGTTGATGTCCATATAACTAGAGGGGATTATTCAGCTCAGTGAGTGCGAAGAACAGAGATGGCATGAATGCTTCAGCAGACTATGTCCCTCTGTGCCCCCAAAGCCAGCAGTTCCCCAGTGTGGCATGTATGAGGCGTCCCACCCCCTCCACAGGGAGGGGACAGGAAGAGGGAAGGCACTCCCTCAGCCCAGCTTCCTCCATTTCTCTTGTAGTACTGCTCTAGCTCTCATGAGGAAAATAGAGCCTTTCTTGACAGGCTGATGAGTGACAGCCCAAGGTAAAAATATTAGGTAGAAACTTCTAGAATATAAAGCTAACTGAAGTAAAGACCATTTAGTGCACACCCTCTGTGTGCTAGGCACCACACTCGGGGTGTCCTATGTCTCATTTAATCCTCTTGGAGCTCCTGTGACAGGTAGCATTCCACTCCTTGGCAGGGGAGTCCTGAGGTGAGGGGGTTAAATGACTCCCTTCTCAGCTTGGGTCACACAGCCAGGCTTGGGTTCAAATGCAGCTTGTGTTCCTCCTGTGACACCACACATCGAAACTCTTGCCAAATGCAGCTCAAGAAAGTCACCGAGAATGGAAAACAAGGTAGAAAACATGGTATTGACAGCACATGATTTGGCCGAGGATCCTGGGTAATGATATGTGAAATACACACACACACACACACACACACACACACACACATTATTACACAGTTAAGGTTGTGATCAGGTGAGTGGCCTAGGGCACAAAGAGGCACGGAAGGGTGGGTGTCCTGAGGGGCTGTCAAGGTGGGGGGCAGCCACAGGAGCACTTGTTAGCCAGGCAAGTCCCCACAGTGAATCCACACAGAGGCAGGAAGTGCTGGTGACAACCTCAGGCCCTTATCTCCAGGGCTCAGGAACTCACGGGAAAAATGAGAACTCCAGACTGACATCAGCATATAAACAGGCCAGCAGTGCCTTCAGCCAAGCCAGGGAAAGGGTGGCGTTTCCTGCCCTGTCCCCCCACTAGTCTGGTGACCCTGCTGCCTTGTTGAGACTGGAGGTCTGGCACTCTCTGTCCTCCCTCCAGGAAAGACCACATGCAAGGGGATCTCCAAAACCGAGGCCAAATGGACCTTCTTGCCTGCTGTCTGGATGAGGTTACGGGGCTCGAAACCAGAGCTGACCAGCCTCTGCACAGTCACTGACCCGTGGTGAGAGCTGGGTCTCTGGGCATCACCGCCATCTTGTAATGATGAATAATGAAGGGGCGAGCACATCCCATAAGTTGCCTCATTTAACGGCAGCACTGAGACAACTCTGAAGTAGGTATCGTTGCTCCATTTTATGGAGGCTGAAACTGAGAACACACAGAGGTGAAGCAATGTGTCTGAGTCTCAGAGAGATGGAGGGTAGGAGCGAGCTCAGGTCTCTGTGTGCAATGCTTACGCTCTCAACTGCTCGCAGACAGGGCCAAAGACATGTGTTTCATGTCGCCACGATGTTGATGGAAATACTGAGATCCTAAATCAATTCTTTTTTTTTTTTTTAAAGATTTTACTTATTTATTTGTCAGAGAGAGGGAGAGAGAGAGAGGAGAGAGAGAACACAAGCAGGGGGAGCAGCAGGCAGAGGGAGAAGTAGGCTCCATATTCAGCAGGGAGCCCAATGCAGGGCTCGATCTCAGGACCCTGAGATCATGACCTGAGCCAAAGGCAGATGCTTAACTGACTGAACCGCCCAGGTGTCCCGATCCTAAATCAATTCTTCCCCTGTCTTGAAAATTGCCATCTGGCCTTCTGCTTTGGTACGAGCCTTTGTCACTGCTTGCCTTGGGAGGGCAGTCAACTCTACTGGCTCATTCAGTTCTGTGGCTGGGGCCACTACTCCCCTGCCCAAAGCCCAGAGGCAGCATATGGTACAGAGTAGCTGCTTAATAAACACTTGTGAGACTTAACGAATGCCCCAAAGTCATCCAAGCAGATGAACTGGAAGAAGTTCTAAGAGTTCTAACTAACCATCAAGAGCTACCTGTCACTAGGTATCAGGAAGCCATCAGCCCCCTCTGGTCCTGGGCCCATCCTCTGTAGTTCCCTCTCCTGCGTCCCACTGTTCCTGCTGCAGCCAGGGCTCCTGGAGGACCCCCAACCAGAACATCAGTTCTCCCACACTGCAGTGGACAATTCTGAGGATCTTTTTAAAAATACATGTATAACTTCTATTGCTCTCTTTTTCCTTACTGGAAAAGTAATACAGAATGTTCTTTTTTTTTTTTTTTTAAAGATTTTATTTATTTATTTATTTATTTGAGAGACAGAAAGAGAGAAAGCAGGGGAAGGGGCAGAGGGAAAGAATGTCCAGCAGGGTCTGTGCTGAGCATGGAGCCCCATGTGGGGCTGGATCTCATGACGCTGAGATCATGACCTGAGCTGAAATCAAGAGTTAGATGCTTAACAGACTGAGCTACCCAGGCACCCCCAAGAATGTTCTTAAAAAAAAAAAAAAAGACAAAAGGAAAAAAGAATAAAAGGTTGTAAGCACAAAGAAGAAACATAAGGATCATCTACAACACCTAAAACTGAGCAGTAATAAAGGCTTACCTTTGCCTTTATACACTGAAGTGATTTTTCCCCCTAAGTCTGTGTATCTATTTACAAAAATGGGCTCATGTTATGTTTTGTAATCTTTCTTTTTAATGTATCTACATAGTGAACGTTTTTTCCATAATATGTTCTACAGCATAAATTTTGAGACTTGTCTGTATTTTGTCATTATAAATAATCTCTTATTTTTAGATGTTCAAGTTGTTTTTAACTTTTTCAATATTATGAAAAATTATTTAGTGAAGATTCTATAACGAGAGCTACATGCACATTCATGATTAATTTTCAGATGATAAGTTACCCGATGAGGAGTTCTGGGTTTAAAAAACATTTTATAAAAAATACAGTTTAAAAAACTTTCAAAAACAATAGGAAAGCAACATACTCTCATTACATGTAATGTAGAAAATACAGCAAAATTGAAAAAAAGAGTCAGCATTATCCATGGTAACCTTTCCCTCCCCCAACAACCATTGATAATAGTTTATTTTACTTTGTCTCGGGTTTTTCTATGTATTAGAAAGCATTCTAATCAATTACTTTACATACTTATGCATTCAGTAGTTTTTACTGCATTATGTGGCAGGATAATTCATGTGGTTCAAAACTTTTCCTCATTCTTTGTGAGTTTCAATCTTCAGCCTCCAGGATTTTCCCAGAGGAGAAATGAGAAGCTGCTTGAACACTATGGATATTTACAATAAACAAGCCACCCAGAACCATTTGAGGGGCTTCTGCTGAGCAAGCCTTCAAGTTTGAGTAGGAACATGGCATGTCCTGAGATGCTCTTTTAAAAGATCATTCTGGATGCTCTGTGGCGATTTTGGGGGAACGGGTGGAAGAAGAGGGAAACCAGGGAGGCTAGTCCGTGAATGCTTGAGGCAGGTGAAGGTGATGGGTCAGGTGGGGATACAGCCAGATTGGGTTGACTTTGGCGGATCAAACTTCCTATTAATCACAGACATGACATGGATGGGGGAGGGAGAGACAGGCATCAAGGAATATAGCTTGAGTTTAGCTTTAACCAATTGTATGAGTAGGATGTCATTTACTGAGATAGGAAAAGCTGGGAAAGGAATAAAGTTTGGGGTAAAATTTCCTGTTAGTCTGGGCAGATGGAGCCTTGATCTGGATTTAATTTCCCTTTGGAACAAAAGAAATGAGAAATTCTGACCCACCCTCAAAGTCAGCTATGCTGAGAACTCTCTCCCCTCTTGTCTCCCCTTGTACTGTGTGGTGTTTATCACATTCTAACTTCCATTGTAGGACACGATTCTTATATTTCCACTATAGTTTTAAAGTCGTTAGGGCAGGTGTGGTTTGAATTTCCCTTACGGCTGTGTATTCTCTTCATTGCCTACAACAAACAGCAGGCACTCAATAAATAGACCTTATTAGTAGATGTTAAATGTGTCATGTAACTCAAATGCCACGAATAGAACAGGAATAAATTCACTGGTCTTGTAGAGGAAGCATTATTAGACCATTGTATAAATAAGAGGACAAGTAACCCACCCAAGATCACAGAGAGACTGAGTGCTGAAGTCAGAGTCAGATGCTGTTTAAGTCCAAAGCTCTTCTATTCCAACAGCCATTCTTGTACATAAGACAAAGTGAAGCTTAAATCATTGTTCTATGTGACTCTTAAAAATGTTTTATATATATTTGATAGCAAGAATTCGGAGAGAAGTCATACATTTTCTCCAGCCCCTTTGTAAAACTGTACTATATTTTCCATTGAAAATTAAATCAGAAAGAGAGAGACAAACCATAAGAGCCTCTTAACTCTAGGAAACAAACTGAACATTGCTGGAGGGGAGGTTGGTGGGGGAATGGGGTAACTGGATGATGGACATTAAGGAGGGCACATGATGTAATGGACACTGGGTGCTATATACAACTCATGAATCACTGAACTCTATCTCTGAAACTAATAATACACTGTATGCTAATTCATTGGATTTAAATGAAATAAAATTTAAAAAAAGAAAATTAATTCAGCAGGAAGAAAATGTCCTTCCTATATCAGTTTTCTATTGCTGATGTCACAAATTTCCACACAGTTAGAGGTTTAAAAAATTACAGTTTTGAGGTCAGAAGTCCGAAATGGGTCTCACTGGGCTAAAATCAAGGCATCAACAGGGCTATGTTTCTTCTGGAGGTTCTAGGAAAGAATCCTCTTCCTCACCTTTTCCTGCTTCTAGAGGCCACCCGCACTGTCAGCTCTTGGCCCCTTCCTCCATCTTGTTCTATCTATTATTGTAAATGGGGATATTAAAGTCCCCATTTGTTATTGTAAAACTGTCTTTTTCTTCCTTCAACTCTGTCAGTTTTTCTTCATATATTTTGATGGCCTATACATATTACATATGTATATATTTATAATTGTTATATCTTCTTGCTGCATTGAAACTTTTATTAATATATAACATCCTTCTTTGTTTCTTATAAAAAATGTTTTGATATAAAGTCTGTTTTGTCTGATATTGATATAACTACCCCAATCTCTTTTTGTTACTATTTGCTCGGAATATCTTTTTTTCATCCTTTTACTTTCAATCTATTTGTGTCTTTATTATCTAAAGTGGGTGTCTTGACAACATACAGTTGGAGCATGTGTTTTTATTCATTTTGCTTATCTCTTTTGATTGGAAAGTTTAATCCATTTACATTTAAAGTAATTACTAATAAGGAGGGGATTTAGTGTTTTCATTTTGCTCTTTGTTTTCTGATTGCATTATACCTTTTTTTGTCCTTCATTTCTTACATTGCTATCTACTTTGTGTTTAGTTGATTTTTTATAATGAGATGTTTAAATTCCATTCTCATTTTCTTTTGTATATATTCTATAGCTATTTTCCTTATGGTTACCATGGGAATTATATTTAACATCCTAAAGTCATAACATCTAATTTGAATTTATAGCACCTTAACTTCTTAATATGTAAAAACTCTGCTTCTTTGTATTTCCACTCCCACTCCTGTGTTGTTAATGTCACAAATTATATCTTTATATATTGTGTGCCCCAAACCATGAACTAGTAATTCCTTTAAGTGCATTACTCATATTATGTGGAAAACAAGATTCAGAATTACCAAGTAAAGCTACAATAACACTAGCTTTTAGACTAATAATTTTTTCTTCAAATGTGCTAATCTCTTAAATAATATAGAAAACAAGAAGTGCAGCTACAAATTATGGTTGCAACAATACTAGCTTTTATAATTGCCCATGCATTTACCTTTACTGATATCATTAATTCTTTTTAAAATTTTTTTAAATTCTGAAAATATTTTATTTATTTATTTGAGAGAGAGAGAAAGAGAGGGAGCATGGGCTGGGGCAGGGGGAGAGGGAGAGGGAGAAGAAAATTTCCCTTTGGGCTCCATCCCAGGACCCTGAGATCATGATCTGAACTGAAGGTGAACCGAGTGAGATACCCAGGCATCCCTAAGAACTTTCTTTTTCTGGTTTTGGGTTACTCTCTGGTGTCCTTTCCTCTCACTCTGAAGAAATTATTTGGGCATTTCTTGCAAGGCAGGTCTACTGGTAATGAACTTCCTTAGCTTTTGTTTATGTGGGAATGTTTTAATTTATTCCTCAGTTTTAAGGACAGTTTTGCCTGATGTAGGATTCTAGGTTGATAGTTGTTTTGTTTTTGGCACTTTGAATATATTAGCCCACTGTCCTCTGGTTTCCAAAGTCTCAAGAAGTCTGCTGATAATCTTCTTGAGGGTCCCTTGCATGCAATGATTTGATTCTCTCACTGTTTTCAAGATCTCTGTCTTTGGCCTTTGGATATTTTATTTTAATGTGACTTGGTGTAAGTCTCTTTAAGTTCATCTTAGTTGAAGTTCATTGAGCTTCTTGGATGTTTATACTCATATCTTTCATCAAATTTGGAAAGTTTTCAGTATTATTTCTTCAAATTTTCTTATTTTTTCCTTCTCTTTCCTTCTAGATGCCCACGATGAGTACACTGATCCTCTTAATGGTGTCTCATGGATCTTCTCTGTTCACTTTTCTTGAATCTTTTTTCTTTCTCTTTCTCAAACTTAATAATTTCCATTGTCCTATTTTCAAGTTTGCTGAATCTTTCTCTGCCTGCTTACATTTGTCTTTGAATCCTTCTAGTGAATTTTTAATTTCAGCTATTGTATTTTCAGCTCCAGAATGTCTTTCTGGTTTCTTTTTTAAGTTTTCCATCTTTTTATTGATATTTCCATTTTGTACATTCTTCATTTTCTGGACTCTTTCTACATCTTCCTTTAGTTCTTTGAGCGTCTTTATGACAATTGTTTTAAAGTCTTCACCTAGTATATCTGCCATTAGGCCTTTTTCAAGGGCAGTTTCTCTTGATTTTTTTCCTTTGAATGCACCATACATTTCTGTTTCTTCATATGCCTTATGACTTTTTGTTGAAAAATGGGCATTTGAATCTAATAATATTGTTACTCTGGAAATTGAGTTCTCTCCTTCCCTCAGGGTTTGCATTTTTTTTTTTAAAGATTTTATTTATTTATTTGACAAAGAGAGATCACAAGTAGGCAGAGAGTAGGCAGAGAGAAAGCAGGCTACCTCCTCAGCAGAGACCAAATGCGGGGCTCGATCCCAGGATCCTGAGATCATGACCTGAGCCAAAGGCAGAGGCCTAACCCTCTGAGCCACCCAGGCACCCCAGGGTTTGCAGGTTTTTAAACAATTATTTTTGTATTTGTTCTTTGGTGTTTTTTATTTGTTTGTTTGTTTCATTATTGTAGGCTATCTCTCTGTGGAGGGTCAGCCTGAGGTGTAAATGTAAGATCCTCCCAGGTCTTTTCTGTGCTTTTCTCTGGATGTATGTGTCATTTTCTTTTTTCCTATCCATGCAGCTATTTTTAGTGATTTAGTCCTTAATGTTTGGTTCCCAAAAGGAGAAAGAGAGAAAAATAAAGAGGAACAAAAGGCACTGACTTTTAAAACACCCTGGAAGTCACTTCAGCTGGAGGAAGAGGGCATTGCAACAGATGGGGGTAATATAACAATAATGGCTACCCACTTCTTTGTCTGTATCTCTGTGAACAGAAGCAACAATCAGCAGTTAGAGCACAAATCCCTGATATATAGAAGATCTTATTCCTTTTTGTCCACACTTGCTCTCACATATTGTGTGCAAGCTGTTCTGCTTGTGACAGATTCTACTAGTAAAATTGTTGTCTAAAAATGGGGCAACAGATTCCAGGTAGTTCTTATTCTGCCATCTTTCCTTACTTCTTTCTTCTTGACTGATATATATGTTTCTACTCCACGGATATGCCATGAATGTTTGATCTATCTCTTATTGATATTTAGGTTTCAAAGTGGCACCATTGGTTGCTTTCCTATCGTCACTTTCCCCCTCTTTCTCTTCTAACATAATCCCAAATCTCTTCAGTTACTTATCCCCTTTACTGCTCTGGAAGAAGATACTGATTAATCTAAGCCCATTAGAACCTGGCTTTATCCTGGTGACAGTTATTAGTCCAGGAATGTACATATAACCTACACTCATCAATCAGATTGAGAGTTAGGGCTTAGAGACCATGCTTGGGGGTGAGAGGCTACTCTCTGCCCTGTGTCCTTTCTTTCTCTTTTGGGTAGGCATGAGGAAGCATGTGGCCATCTTGCAAGCATGAGAAGAATCAGCTGACCCAAGAAATGGCAGAGCTGACTGAGGAAAGACCCTGATTCTCTCTCTCTCTCTCTCTCTCTTTTTTTAAATAAGACCCTGATTCTTGATGACATTTTTGAGTTACTCCTCATACCATACCTGGGCTTCTCACCTCTGGATTTGCAATTATGTGAGAGACCAACTTTCCTATTTTCTTAAATTAGTGGAATTACAGCTTCTGAAACTTATGTATCCTAACTGATACAGGGTTGTTAGGAGGATTTAATCAATTCATACCTGTAAAGTACTTAGAATGGTGTTTAGCACATGGCATGCACTCTATCAATGTCTGTTGAATAAATAAATAAAATAGGGGTTTTTCTGCTGTCTTCAATTACAAGTAATAATACCATAAACGTCCAGAATAAATGTAGATTGAATGACTAAAAGAAAAATGGCTGGGTCAAAGGGTATGCATATTTTAAATAGAATGGGTATTGACAAACTGCACTCCAAAAACTTGCTCAATTTGCACGTCCACCAACAGTGTATAAGAAAGCTTATTTTCCTACCCTTCCACCAACAAGTCATATTATCAAGACTTTTAATCTTTGCTAATATGATAGATTAAAAACAGCACATTATTATTTTATGTTTGAATTTCCTTTGTTGTTGAGGATATGCCTTTTTCATGTGCATTTGCAATCTGTATTTCCTTTTTAAAACCTTAGAAATTCTAGTTTCAAATAATCAGAACTAACCTATTTTCCACAGATTGATGACATACAAATTAAAAATTCTACATGTTAAAAGAAAATAAAACATCATCAATACAGAAAGTAAAAAGCATCTCTAAACACACATTAAAATAGATACTATAAGTATTTCTTTCAAAACAATAAAAAAGATAGAGTCAGCTTTAAAATAGGCAAAGAACAGGGGCACCTGGGTGACTCAGGGGGTTAAGCCTCTACCTTCAGCTCGGGTCATGATCTCGGGGTCCTGGGATCGAGCCCCGCATCAGGCTCTCTGCTCAGCAGGGAGCCTGCTTCCCCCGCCCCCCCCGCCTCTCTGCCTACTTGTGATCTCTATCTGTCAAATAAATAAATAAAGTTTAAAAAAATAAATAAATAAAATAGGCAAAGAACAGACAAAGAATTTAAATAAGCAAATACTATACAGCGTGCTAGAACTCACTACAAAGTAAAAATGAGATAGTGTCATTCAGCTATCACATTGACAAGGATTTTTTTTTTCTTATAATAATTCTTAATGCTGCAAGGTTCAGGGACACAGAAACTCTCATACTATTGGTAGAGCATGAACTGGTCCATTCTAAAGTAATACTTAAATTGTCTTTAACATGTGTATAACCTGAAGATTTTTAGGGAAGTAAAACCACTCTTGTGATCTATAAAAGTGGATACATGTCACTATACATTTGTCTAAACTCACTGAATGTCCAACACCAAAAGTAAATGTTAATGTAAGCCATGGACTTTGGTGATAATGATGTGTCAGTGTTGGTTCAGCATTTGTAACAAATGTTCCACTCTGATGCCAGGATATTGATAATGGGGAAGGTCGTGCATTTGCAGGGGGCAGCGGGGGAATACAGGAAATCTGTACCTTCATCTCAAGTTGTTGTGATCCTAAACCTGCCCTAAAATTATTCTTTTAATAAAAAAATTTTTATAATGTATATAACATGTTCCCTAATACAATCATTCTACTTCTGGAAATTTATTCTAAGTCATCAGAGATGCAAACAATAATGTATATATGCAGATGACTCATTGCACCATTACTTATAACTGGAAAAGTACACACCCAATGTTCAGTAATCTGGGAATGTTAGGTAAGTGTTGGTCTAGCTATATGATGGAATACTGTGTAGATATTAGAAATCATGAGCTATCATGAAACATTAAATCATAAAGGAAGTTGCTCCTACTATGTTAAGGAAAAAAGATTACAAGGCAGTATTGGCAATATGATCTCAATTTTGTGTGTATGGGAAGGCGTATGCATGTGGTGTGGAGGGCACAAGCATCCACAGAGAAAACGATTGGAAGTATGCACAAGAAATGTTAACCATGGTTATCTCTAGTTATACAGTTGCAATGATCTGTGTTTCCTTTTGTACTTTTCTGTATTGTTCACATTTTATTTTATAATTAGCATGTAATACATCTTTTCCCACAAATAATAAAGCTATCCAAATTATTTTCTATTATATTAGTAATTTTTATAAAACTTAGGATATCCTAGTTTGCAACAAGCCAAAACAAGGCTAGAAAAATGCCATGCTGCCCAAGTTGGATATTAATTTTTTAAAAAGACATCTCAATTATTTGCATTAAAAGTACACCCCATACTGGCTTCTGCTATAAATCCTTATTTTGGAGATAGACACTATGCATTATTCTGATGGGCTTAACACAGCTGAGGTTATTTTTAAATAGAAGAATAGTAGCAGCAATTAGTAGAGTCCAGACCAAAAATATATCTCCATTTTAAAGTTTTATTTTTCACAGTCACAAATGGTTAGTTGAGACTTGTAATAAGAAGATTTTCCTGAGCTGGAAGCTACTGGGTTGTTTTTTAGAAACATGTAATTTGAAAATTAAAACGATCTTGTTCATTTTACTTTTGGTGGCAGTTGCGGAAATTAAATTGTTTAAGAGGAAAGCGTGTGAGTAAGCACCATGTCTTCTTTTTAATCCTATTGTAGTTTCTAAATTTACTTCTAATATACAAAGGAGCTGGAAATTAGCCTGATACTCAATGGGGCAGAAAACTTACTTATCTTGATGAAAAGAATAAAGATGCTGGGGAAGCTGCCTGATTTTACATTAAAAAATGACAGTAAATTGCTTCGTGTACAAATTACCCAATTTGGACCTGTGCTCTCTGCTGTTTGGGTTGACCCTTTTTAGTCAGGCTTTCCACTTTTCCTTGCATGTGGGCAAACTTGCCATTAGCCTACGTTTAGTGCTTCCTGAAGAATTATTGAGGCCTGAGTAGCCTTCCATAATTCTCTCCTTCAGAAATGATTATGTCTTCTATCATTATCTGTTTCCTTATGCTTCACTAACACACTCCACCATGGAACCACCTGTCAAACCTTTTTAAGTCATAGCTTCAGTTTCCAGTGGTTCTAACAAAAAGGGTCTTTCCTTAAAAACCCTTTTCCTTGGGGTTTGGGGATTCTCTAGATTTAACTGGGTCACCATTTTCACCAATAAGGTAATGTCATGGTTGTGTTTATGTTTTTAGCGAATAGTTACGGTCTTTGTTGCTACTTTGCAACTAGAAAGAAAAGGTGAGTTGTTTATGTTTTAAAAGGTTCTCTATTGCTTTGTCCAGTTTCTTTCAGAAATGCTAAAAAAACTGAAACAATCTCCCCGAACACTTAAGAGGTGGGGGTGGTTGGGTGGAGGCGGGGGTTGGGGGTGGGAGGGTTGGGGGTGGCTCCTCAGGGTTTAGGCATAACCAAATCATCTTCTCTTTTCTTCCCACACCTTCTTCCCAGAGGATCACAGAAGTTCCCTGGACAGTAAGGACCATTTTTACACCACTGTGTTCCAAATGCATGTCTTTCCCCTAGACTTCTCCTCTGAGATAGAAACTGACAGGTCCAGCTGCCAACTTCCCCGGACAGGCCCCATCCTACACGGCCGTGTTGGAAGGAAGGCTGTCTGGGAGTTGGGGAGGCAATAGAGAAGATTTTATTTACTCTTTTCATTTCACAGAGGAGGAATCTGAGACCAGAAAGGATTCAGGATTAGGTCTGCTTGACATTTTCAGAGAAATTCCAGTTACATTTGTCTGAAACACTGCAAAATTAGTGTGTCTATAAAATCTCTGATTTCCCTTCCAAAAGCAGCTCCCCTCTCCCTACCTTTTCCTACGACAGTAAATGGCTCCAAGACTCTCCCAGTGACTTGAGCTGGGAACTAAGAATCCTGCTGGATTCCTCACTTTCATTACTAATCCTTCTGCCAGTCCTGTGGGGTCTCCTGGGCAAGCAGCTTGTGTTTGTCCACTTCTCTCTCTGGCCACCATCCATCCCTACCTTGTCCAGCCACTGCCATCTCCCCGCATCACCACAAAAGCTTCCTTTCATTCTTGCCTGATTCCAAACCATTTGCCAAAAAAGCCACAAAGTGACCGTGTTAAAGGCAACTCAGAACCAAAGAGGACCTGAACGAATGACATCTCAAAGGCTAAGAGCACAAAGGTGATGGTGAGTGAAGAAGACGGGGGCCCCGGAGGGGGTTGCTGGTGGGTGGACTGTTGATGCTGATGGGGTGCAGGGTTGTAGCAGGCTGTGGGCGGGCAGGTATGCATGGCTTTGCATGGCTTTGCTATGTCTGAAGCCATACGGTGCCAGAGAACACTGGGGCAATCAGTGTTTCTTCCTCCACTGTAGGCGTCCATGCCTGGCGTTGTTGGTCGTCATGCCTGCCTAGGGTCCAGTCACCACCATGTCACCAGCCACTTACAAGAACCTAGACAGAACCCTGAGCCTCTGAATGGGCTGGATGAAAGATGACGGAGGTTCCTTCCAGCTCTGTCTGTAGTCAGCCTGTGATCCAGGTAGGGCTGGGGCTCACTGTTGTTTACACACAAGGTGCTTCCCGGCAGCCAGAACAGTTGTGAATTGATGTCTTAATTTGGCTGTGGTCCTAGCTGGCTTTTTTTTTTTTTTTTAAGATTTATTTATTTATTAGAGAGAGAGAGCACGAGAGGAGGGACAGAGGGAGAGGGAGAGAAGGACTCAAGCAGACTCCCCGCTAAGCACGGAGCCCAGCATGGGGCTTGCCCTGAAATTAGGACCTGAGCCGAAATCAAGAGCAGCCTGCTTAACTGGACTGTGCCACCCAGGCGCCCACTGCATACTTTTAAAGTAACAGTTTTTCTTGGACACACTCTCATCTTCCTTCTTTACTGCTCTTTTCCCTCCAGCCAGGTTCAGGGATCCTGGGGTGTTCAGGATGTCGCTTCACCATCAAGGACTTCCCTGATTTCTGACACTGTGCCCTGTGCCCTACACGAGCAAGAACTAATGCTGTACCCTTCTCCTCTCCCCCTGTTTCCATTAAACCCCTGACTCTTTGTCATGAAAAGGACCTGACTCTCCCATTTTATGTAGAGACTACAAACCAGCTGACGACAACCCCTGCCCCTCTCCCCCGAGTGGAATCTACAAGGAAAAGTACATCAGGAGGCAGGTGACAAAGCTTCGGGATGGGGAGCATAGAAGGGAAAGTGCTAACGGACTTAGCAGCCTCGAGGAAACAGACAACGGCATCAGGAGCTGGTGATGCGTGACAGCGTCTGACTCAAAAAATGGAACAAAGCAAAAACAAAATGAGTAAAGTCTCAGGAATTGTAGGTGCCAGGGACTTTGGAAAATAGAGGTACAGGTGGAGTGGACAGCAGAGCTGTTTGAAGATCTGTTTAGGGAACACTAAGCCCCACATACCCTCCCAGCTCCATGCTGCTGAGGGACTCCCTCTCCTCAGCCAAGGCAGAAGAACGAAGTTCGACTTGCAGCGAATCTGGACCAGACGATATCTGGCCTTCGGAACACCAGGCATAGCTGAACTCGGAGCTACAGCATGAAGAAAAGGCTGGTTAGAGGAAAGAGTACATGCTGATCGATGAAAACTAGGCTCCCTTCCCTTACATGGCTCCAGGGGTGTTCACAGCCGGACTCACACTTCCCAGTTCCCTCGGAGGAGAACCTAACCATACCAAGAGAAAAGACCCATCGATACCGGCCACAGCGGGGTGGGGAGGCTCAAATGCCTTGGCCAGCCCAACGCATTGTACAGTGAAGCCCAGCGGCCAAAAAATAACTCCCCTCCCCGCACAGAGCTTCTAACGAACTTTTTGAGTGTCTTGTCCCTAAAGAAGGCAACTGAAGATCACCAGACCCCCTCAACATGAATGAAACAAACTAAAACAAAGGAATAAGGAAGTCAGAGGAAACAGTGACCACACAGAAAAAGAGTAAAATTTTTTAAAAAAATTGTAGTTTCACAAAGCAGTGAGTCCATCCCCCATCAGGAGATATTAAAACTCTGATAGAAGAAATGAAAAATTGAACAGAGGATCTGGGGTGATAAAATGATGATAAATCTCCTAGAATGTAGAATAACAACAAAGGAAGCAATATAGGAAGAAAATGATGAGAAAATTGAACGATCATTTTAGGAGATACAGCAAGAAAATACTAGGTATTCCAGAAATGTAGGATAGCAAAAATGGGGGGCTGGGCAGGGGGGAATGATCACACAAGTGATTCAAGACGTATCAGAATTGAGAGATAAGTGTGTCCAGTTTGAAAGGGCTCATTGGGTATTCAATTCATTGTAGGGAACAAAGGTCCATCTGAAGGCATATGAGCATAACTTTTCAGAACATTAGGAAAATGAATTGGGTCTTAAATTTTCCAAATTAAAAAAAAAAAAAAACAGGTAATAGAAAAAGGATCAGGAATCGGAATGGCAAGGGACTTCCCAATAGCAACAGTGGATATTAGAAAAACAGTGGAATAATGCTTTTTTTTTTTTAAGATTTTATTGATTTGACAGAGAGAGATCACAAGTAGGCAGAGAGGCGGGCAGAGAGAGAGGAAGAAGCAGGCTCCCCTCGGAGCAGAGAGCCCAACGTGGGGCTCGATCCCAGGACCCTGGGATCATGACCTGAGCCGAAGGCCAGAGGCTTTAACCCACTGAGCCACCCAGGCGCCCCGGAATAATGCTTTTAAAATGTGGAGGAAAAATAAATCTCAACCTTGAATTCTATTATCTAGTCAGATTATTAATCAATAAGGGTGGGGGAGAGAGATGTGCAAGGTTTCAATTTTCCCAGAAAGCTACTGGAAGACATCCTTCACCAAAATAAGGGTGTGAGCCCGAAGAAGGAAGCCACGGGGTCCAGGCAGCCAGTCTGTCACAGGAGAGGCACAGAGAGGCAGGTGACAGGGGGCACCCCGTTTAAAGTAAGACAAGGAGTGCTTCAAGAGGGAGGTCTTACAATAAAGGATGAAATTGATAGGATCGTCTGATGTATTTGAACATAATGAGAGGAGATTATATAAATGATAGAGAATTTGAGGATAAATTAACAAGGGAAACTCAGACAAAAACCACAACAAAATAAGTTGCAAAAGAGAAATTTAGCCAGTGTACACATCTGAATCATTATATTCAATTATCATAAGAATGAAAGCCTTAGTGTGTGCGTGTGTGTGTTTATATGTGTGTCTATGTGGGTTGGGGTAAGCAAGAGTTGTATCTTCGTCTTCTATAACAGAAATCAGTAAGTCCTATCTAAATTGAAAAAGAAAAATCAAGGGGTGCCTGGGGGGCTCAGTGGGTTAGAGCCTCTGCCTTCGGCTCAGGTCATGATCCCAGGGTCCTGGGATCAAGTCCTGCATTGGGCTCTCTGCTCGGTGGGGAGCCTGCTTACCCCCCACCCCCCACCTGCCTCTCTGCCTACTTGTGATCTCTGTCAAATAAATAAAATCTTGAAAAAAAAAAAAAGAAAAGAAAAATCAAGAAATCTCAGTACTCACAATTTATTTAGAAATATAGAAGGACCAAAGAAAAAGCTAAAAGAGGTTGCCTTCTAAGCAGTCAGAGAAGGCTGGAGAAGGGGACTTCTCCATTTTTGTTACAAAACTTTGACTTTTTAAGAGTGCTTGTATACATAAAACTTTGCTTGGAGGGGAGGGAGAAAAGAAAGGAGGGAGGAGCAAAGGACCTGATAAATTAGTTCATATCAAGAGAATTATGACCCATAAGAGTTTAATGCATCACCGTTCTCAAGAGCATGTGCATTTTAAAGGTGACAAGAAAATTCGTTTACACTTTAACCCAAAGAAATGAATCAGGTGCCATAATGGGTAACTGGGGGATCCGTGTGAGAACCACATAATCTGAGATTCCCTGACACCTTGCAAATCACAAGTGGAAATGGAAGGAACATGGACAGCTAGGTTAAAGAAGGGAAGTTACTCCAGAAGCCCAGAGAACTTTGCAGTAAGTATTGCCTTGTTCATCTCCTGATCTTGAGAGCTTGGCACAGAGTGGGTGAGGGGGAAATGGAGCCCAGCCAGAGCTTGCGGGGAGCTCAGGGAAATACCAGGACTCACCAGAAAAGAGAACTGGGGTGCAAGACAGGAATAAAGTTGGAAACTATGTCTGTTTGCTTGTGTGTGTGTGTGTGTGTGTGTGTGTGTGTGTGTGTGTGTGTGAACTTAGGAGCTGACACCGAACTTTCTAGGTGCAAGTGGAGAGGGATCCTGAGTCCTTTCCAACATCATGAATCCTGTGCGAGGGGCGTGGAAAAGTCAACGTGTACAGACTTTTGCGCAAAGATGCTGCAGTGTTATTTATAATGTCAAGGAATAAGAAACAATTCTGGTTTACATAGTTTGTGGGGGTTTTTGTACTCTTAGTAACAATGTAAATGTATGTCTGTGCATAACTGTCTGCGCTGAGTTGTTATTAAAATGATGCTAATGAAGAGTTTGGTAAACAGAGACACTATGTTATAATGTTAATGGGGAAATGAAACAGTGTATTATTAACACAACCCTTGCTTTAAAAATGTGTAAGAGGACAAAAAGAACCTGAAAGCAATACAATGAAATATTAACAGCAAAAGGAATATAAGTAATTTCTTTTCCTTTTTTAAATGCTCTTTTTCAAGTTTATATAATGAACATGTACTGCTTTTTAGTGGGAAGGGTTAATAAATACTTGCCTGGCAAAGCTCCTGAGGTTCCAATAGGTTTCTATCATTGGAATCAGGTAACATACAACTCCTTCAAAGATATCCCAAGATTCTCAGTCCCTTCTAATATATTTAGCTTTCATTTCTAAGCATCTATTGAATTTTGAAAAGTTAATAAAAAATGCAATCATCATAATATCTTCCTATCTACAGAGTTATTGTGGGTCTCAAGTTATTCTTCATATTCTCTGCTAGACGTCTCAAGCTTATTCCAAGTGGATCAAGAAGTTACTATAGGGGAGCCTGAGTGCCTCAGTCAAGCACCTGCCTTCAGCTCAGGTCATGAATCCTGGGATTGAGCTCTGCATGGGATTCCCTGCTCAGAGGGGAGTCTGCTTCTCCCTCTCCTCCCTGCTCACGTGCTCTCTCTCTATCTCTTTCTCTCAAATAAATACATAAAAATTAAAAAAAAGAAGTTACTGTACTTTTTTTTTTAAAGATTTTATGTATTTATTTGACAGACAGAGATCACAAGTAGGCAGAGAGGCGGGGGGTGGTGGTGGTGGGGGGGGGGACAGGCTCCCTGCTGAGCAGAGAGCCCGATGTGGGGCTCCATCCCAGGACTCTGAGATCATGACTGGAGCCGAAGGCAGAGGCTTTAACCCACTGAGCCACCCAGGTGCCCCTATTCTGTTCTTTTTAGATGATTTGCTAAAGATTTTTATGAGCTTTTTCCCCAGGCTCCGTAGTGGTCATAATTAACAAACCCAGCTGTCATTCAAACCTGAATACATCAAACCCAAAGGGCACAGATCGTGTTCGCAGACAGTGCTGTGCATGTCTCCCTGAAAGCAAGATAATGCCAGGTAAGAGGGAGGCCTGTACATATTGCATTCCAAAGCACGACATTGACCTACACTGTTTGACAGAAACATTAAAACACAGAGAGATCTGACACGTTCTACTGGAATTTCTTTTCCCGAGGGTAGCCAGGCTTCGGGCCTTGAGAATTGTTGAAAATTTCTGAAATGTCTCCTATTTATTGTTACTGTTTCCTTGTCACACGGAAAAGACTACACGGCTTTTTCTCCTGGCCTCACCAGAAATTCTTTGTGCGGGGATGGGGAGAGATGAACCTGTTATTCTCAAGGCTTGACAGATCTCCCACAGCTCAAGTTCTTGTCCTCCTCTTTACCTGCTCTTTCCAGATTATTTATTCACATTCCCCTACTCAGAAGGGTTCTACAAGCGCTTAAGGGGTGTTATGGGAAAGAATGGATTTCACTGATGAAAAACAAGGATTTGTCCCAGCCGCATCTCAGCTGTGCCCATGTTACCGAGAAACGCTCCCTGCCGTGCAACAGATCCCGCGCAGAACCACAAGATGGCGCTGTAGCTACAGCAAAGGTTTAGCTAAAGCCCAAAACACTGGTCCCTATTAGGAAATCTTCCGCGGGAGGCAAGCACTCGCCAGGTCTCTGCGGGGCGCTGTGGAGAGGGATGCTAGCTGCTCTGCATCCTGGGTCAGTTCTAAAGAGGTGGTGCTTTTTTTTTTTTTAATCTTTTATGATTTCTTAATTTGTTCCTAGGAACTTGAATGTGTCCAACAGGATCCCGACGCTCTATAAAAGCCCATCGGGTACAGCTTTTGTACATGACTCATCCGGGCACCATATTTTTCTTAAAAATATTGTTTAAATGGGGGAAAAACATAAGCTGTGCTTAAAACAATCTTTGAACAAAGCTCACTTGGAACGATCTTTGTCCTACAAATCCCCCAAAAGACATTTCTCACTGCAATTTTTCAAAATGAGTCGGTTTCTGGTATAAAGAAGCAAGAAGAACACTGTTCTTCTGGCCCGATTCTGCTGCAAAGCACTTAAGTCAAGGTCTCAAGGGCACAAGCAATTTCTGGGGGCTCAGGGAGCTCTCCACTTTCGCTATGGAAAATAGTGTTTTCCAGAGAAATCTAAGTGCAGAGCGAGGTAATAGAAGAGTCGCGTTTGTGTGGACTGTTCTTGGCAAAACTGCCTTCTCCCTCAGTGGCCATAATGAGGTCTGACACATGTTCATTTGGTCCAGAAGAGGTAGGTGAACATGAAGCATGAACCCAGGGGCCTTCCAGATGGGGCAGGTGGGTGGTCATCTCTTCAAGTGGGGGTGACATGAGAGCTTGCCAGCTTGGGGCCAGAGGCCGGGTCAGCATTCCCCTGCTCGCCAAGCTATTTCTGAGGAATTATCCACACACCCCATTCAAAAAAATCTCTGCTCACAGTATCTGTCATTTAACGTTCTTTTCGCTTGCCTATGCCTCTTGTGTCCTGAGGCTCCTACGCTCTATCAAGAGCCCTAACTCACCTGAGTGAGCTCACTGTCATCCCCCAGTGACCGTCCAGCTCCCCAGTCTCCCTATGTCCTAAACGCCAGTGACCTGAGTCTTGATTCCATGTCAGCTACCCACATCCGGGACCTTTCTAACCATTGCCAGGTGACTCCGATTCTAATGATCTTAAACTCCATTCTTTCTTCCTACGTCCTCTAAGCCAATGGTTGGAAAACTTTAGGGTCCTTTAAAATCTCCCAGAGGAAGACTTGAAACCCAGCTGGCTGGGCCCCAACCCCAAAGGTTCTGATTCAGCAGGTCTGGGGTGGAGCCCATGAATATACATTTCTGAGAAATAGCCAGGTGATGCTAATTGTCCTGATGCTGCCCTGCAGGGCCACACCTGAGAAGCCCTGCTTTGAGGGTTCTCAGCCCCGAATGCATATTCGAATCACCTGGGGAGCTCTGCAAGCCCCCTAGGCTATTTAAACTAGAATCTTCAGAGACAGGGCATTCCTGTGTTTTTAAAAACTCTCCATCTCGTTCCCAGGTGACATCAGGATGGAGATGTGCTGCTCTGAGCATCTCGACCCCACGTCTGTTTCCTGAGTGCTTGCCTTGCCCAGCAAAATTGCAGCCCTAGATCAGTTCCACCTTCTGCTGTTTCCACTTCTAAACCCGGGCTGCTGAGCACACGCATTCCCGCGGATTCGGTCCATTACAAGTGTAGAGTTTCCAGTCTCCATTGGGTACTCAAGGCTGCTCAGCAGTCCTTTGATGGGTCCCCTGTCAGCTCTCTCTCCCAAGCTCCACAACAGCACTTTCTTCTCCAGGCTCCTCAAGCCCTCCGCCTCAGCCGCCCGCATCCACCAGGCAGTGGAAGCTTGGAGCCTCAGTTGTCCCATCTGTCAAAGGGCAGTAATGTCTGCCCGGTGGAGGATGTTCTCGGGATTAGAGACAGTGGCACGGTGTCAGGCGTACAAGGAACCCACCAATGATAGACTTATTGTCAGGTTATGGTGGTTGATGCTTCCTCTAAGATGGTCCCATCACCACCTGTGTGAAATGGCCACAGACCCTTCAGTTTCCTGCCTGCCTACTTCCAAAATTTTATTGTCTCAGTGTTGTCATCTCCTCTTGTCCTCCCTGCCTAGGTCAATTAAATAAGAAATTTTAGCCTTCTGGAAAGATCCAGAAGTGGAAAAGGGCTTCTCTGCCTTTGTCTCCACCTCCTCACTCACTCGCACCCAGTGGGTGAGTTTGGGAGAAGGCGTGAGTCCACAGTCCATGCCCATTTCTTTCTCTCTCTGGAGTGGCAGTTGCTGGGAAGACAGATATCTCCTCCTTGGCCACACAGAGCAAGCGGCTCTCTCCAGCCCAGGATGCTGTGTTCTGCCACTTGTCCTGTGTCCTGATGGAAGAATGACATAGGGCCTCTTGAGTGTGTGCTGGGAGGGTGGAGAGCCCAGTGGAAGGAAAGGCCTGGCCCCAAGATAAACCAAGCTCTTGTAGCCTATTAAATCAAGTGTGAGTCTGTGGCGTCCCTCGCTCAGTTGGTTGCAGATAGGGGGGCGAGGAACACGGTGTGATGAACTTCCACAGACCCCGGCCAAAGTCACTTTTCCCCGTATCCCTCCAAGGCTCATTTGTTTATCTGGGCCCCGGAGACCTGTACCCTCTCCCTTCCCCAGAGCAAAGTTCTATCAATCATCCCTTCTTCCCGGATGCCTGGGGGGCTCAGTCGGTTGAGCATCTGCCTTCAGCTCAGGTCATGATCCCAGCATTCTGGGACGGAGCCTCACATCCGGCTCCCTGCTCAGCAGGGGAGCCTGCTTCCCCTTCCTCATGCTCAATCTCTCTCTGTCAAATAAATAAAATCATCCCTTTTCCCAAAAGCTTCTTCATCCTCTCCTTCTCTATAGGTTCTCTTTCTCTAGCATTTATATTTAGATTTCTTCCTATTATTTATTTAAATAATTTATTTTATCTACTTATAAAATAGTTAAAAATACACATTTTTCTATGAATAGAAATATAAGTAAGTATACCTATATGATGTATGTCTTTTCCCTCTGAGGGAAAAAAAAACAACAACCCAACAAAACCACTCCTTTACCAGGGTGTCTGTCTTCCAAGGTCCCAGCCTGCCTAGATGCACCTGCATCTCCCCTTGTCCACCCGACGTGCTCACCTCCTGTCTGTCACTTTCCCTCCTCAGCCCATACCCTGCCTGCCGCCCCAACCATCCCGCTGAAGGTGTTCTTGCGAAGGCCACCACCGGCTCCTTGGTGGCTAAATTCGGTGCTCGTTTTCCAGTCCTTACATCACCTATTGGGTCTAAAGCTCTTAACCCTGTTGACCAAACCGATTTGCTTAGAATAGTCAACTCTGTTTATTTCCTTCTCTGGTTTTTCTTTTGAGAACTGCTTGAGAACTTTCTGACCTTTTTGAAGCCCCCCTTTTTGAAGGTGGTGTCCCCTCCTTCTCCCACCCTGCACCCTTTCCTCACTGGAGCACAGCCACTCCATGGCCTGAAACCACCGACGGGACCCTCTCAGCTCTCCCTTCCAGAAAGTATTCTGGAGCACCAGGACAGCACCTTCTGCTGCTGTGGGCCACCATGCCCAGGTGTCCCCCAGGCACTTCAATCCAAGTCCCCAGCTGACCTTGTTGTCTTCAGCCCTTACCTTTCCTGTGGTCCCACCATCAATGCCAATGAGGGAGGAAATGCTTCGGTATACCCAGCGTACGTAGGAAGGGACCTGAGAGGCTACATGACCTTCCATGTGACTGTCTGGAGAGCCTTCATGCCTCAGGAAACAGGACCCCCTTGGTACACTCAGATGCCAAGCTGTTTGCACTGGCCCTGCTTTGCTCATGTGGTTGACTCTGGCCAGCCCGGCCTCTTCCAGGGAGTCTGAAGACTCAGTTTGCCATCATTTCCTCTCTGAAGGCTCCCAGCGCCCCATCATGGCTGGGCTGGATGCTCTCTTACGTTTTCCCCTGATGCCAGGTGTGTGGGTTTAGCATATCGCTTTAACTGTTATATTGTGTGTTTCCTCCTCTTTCTCTCTTACCCCTCATAGAGGTTGGGGGGGGGTACCCTTGAGCTCCCAGGAGATTCTGAATCCCCACTGTCCAATACAGAGCTTAGTACTGGTAGGGGCTCGACAAATGTTTGGTCTCACAAATGGTCAGGCTCCACTCAGAGGGTCTGAAGGCCAGATGGGAGTATTGGAAACCAAGGCTTTGCAACTTTGTGGTTGGGTGACCTTGGTTTTCATTTCTGTATCCATAAAACGAGATGGTAATTTTAACTGAGTTACTGTTTGCCCCATGATTGCCTAGTGGCTAGCACTCAGTAAGCCTTGTTGTTGGTGGGGGTGTAATCTAGATTCCGTGACTGAGGGTCTATTTATCAAGCCATTATGGGGAAGGTGGGAGGGGGAAGGGCTTTGCTGCATGTCAGAGTGAGAAGGGAAGAGGAAGAAGACGAAAGGACAGGGAGACAGCTGTATAAGGGGAATGCTGGGAAAATGGGTAACACCTTTGTTCAGTCAAGAAAAGCAAAAACTTCCATTTCTTCTTCCCAATGCCATATTGGGGCACATGCCTCTGTGTGTGTGCATGTGTGTATGTGTGTGTACCTGTGTGTGTGTACATGGCACAGTTTGTACTCTGGGCTTTTTGGTATAGGAAGTTTGAGCATGAGTCAGTAAGAAGATATGTCTTGTTATTTAACTACTTTAAATCCCAATTCCTCACTTATTAGTCAGGGAATATAACGCTTGTTTTAGAGATACCACAGAACTAAGTTGTGTTTTTAAAGATTTTTTTCAACCTCTTTTTGAATTGTGTTCCATAAGGATAGAGGGTTACAGTGAGGGGATCTTGAGTCAGGCCTATTAGCCTCAAACTAGGCATCTTGTTGAATTTTTTAAAATAGGTTTTTCATTCTCTTTCCCACAGGCTATCACAGATGCTGGGGGAAGGCTAAAATGTAATAAACCATGATAAAAATAAATGGAAACTGAGTCAAAATGGAAGCAAATGATAAGAAGTCATAACTACGGCTCCGTTATGAAATAGATCAGACAGAAGCAAATGTGGAAGTTATTTTATTTCATGTAGTCATCACTTTGTGAATTATTTTTTCAGATTATAAACATCCCCAGTCTAACAACAATAAAAAAGTCAACATTGTTTTCTCTCTTAGCTTTGCTAGAGTATCTTTCAAAATACCCTGGCTGTTAGATTTGAGGCGTGTAGTATGGACATAACAAGATGTACTAGACCCATTTCCCTTTGCTTAATAGGACAATTATATTGACACATCAAGTTCTACTACCTTCTGCATGAGGCCAGAACACAGACAGGGCATCCCCAGCCTTCCTCAATGATGGCTTGTCTTATCCTACCTAGACATGTAGGTTTTAAGAAGCCACATGCCTCACTCCTACCAGTAACCACCTCTCAGGGTTTCTTACATGTGACCAAGTCTTGAACTCCGTTGGCTCACCTTTTCAATCACCAATACTCAATAAAAGCGTAACACACTGTTTCTAACTCCTTAGCATCAGGAGGACATTGATGGTTATCTTGGCTTCCTTCTTTGGTCATCAGTGCCAACCTTGCCATTAAGGAAAGGAAGATGGCAGGTGGGAGTGTATGGAGAAAAGGGACTTCAGTGAATAGCAAAAGGTTGCAAGAAAATGAAAGGGGGAGGGGAGTTTAGACTGAAGCTCTACTTTGCCTTGGGGGTTGCAATTGGCCCCAGGTGAGCTGGGGTGGTTGACTAGAGCCAAGTGCCTTGACCCAGAATTGGATCCCCCATTAGTAGGTGTGTCCCATGAGAAGAACCTGGGACATCACAGGGCTTGGCTATCATTAACAGTGTTCATCAACAGTAAACTTACTATCTAGGCTCATGGGTCAATCCAGAGAGGCATTCACTATTCACCTATGTATTCATTTATTCAACATTCTTGAGTACCACATCATAGGAATCATCTAGAGAAACATCACATCAAATCAAATCGAAATTCACTGGCTGTTCTGAATAAATCCAGATATATTCTTCTTTCCTTGAGCCTTTAGTTTTTCTCCCCTGTTGTTATGGCTCTTGCCCTCAAAAGACTCAACCTGGTTTTCCAAGATGATGACAGTGGGGTTGAAGATGCAAATTATCAAAACTAGGTTACTCTAGCTGACTAACTTGCATATTTGAAGATATAATATCACTGCCTCCAGTCTCTGATTAGCTTAATGAATCCAGTCTTCTGATGACTCGGAAGGAAATGTATTCCTAAGTACAAAGGATGGTCAGGTTTTCATTACTTTCTGGAAATGGGGTGGGGGGGTGCCCATTGAGGAAGGCTACATCTGCTGAAGAATTCACCAAAGAAGAAAAGGGGTCTAAAAGGTTTAAGTGGCCTGATACCATTTTTGTCACCCAGAGTGTTAGAAAAAAATTCAATATATGGCCTCATCTTCAAAATACATGCCTCCAAATTTACCAGCTCATTCCTGCTCCTATTTAGAAGGGTCCCTGACCATCAAGTAACTGGCCCTGGCCTCTTTCTCTCCTACTTATTCCCCTGCTGAAATAGAGCCATCTGGACATATTTGAACAAACCCAAAGTACAAATATCATTTATCCTAAAATGAAGACCAGTTTCTTAATTTTCTATATAGAGGACTGTGCGAATTTTTTTTATCAGTAAAAAGGTCATTTTTAATGCAAAACACTGAATAAAAAAATTTCCTGGGGGCGCCTGGGTGGCTCAGTCAGGTAAGTGTCTGCCTTGGACTCAGGTCGTGATCCTGAGTCCTGGGATCAAGTCACATGTCTGGCTCCCTGCTCAGTGGGGGAGTCTGCCTCTGGCTCTGCCTCTCCCCCGACTCATACTCCCTCTCTCTCTGTCTCTCTCTCAAATAAATAAATAAAATCTTCTTTTTTAATTTATAAAGATTATTTATTGGGGCGCCTGGGTGGCTCAGTGGGTTGGGCCGCTGCCTTCAGCTCAGGTCATGATCTCAGGGTCCTGGGATCGAGCCCCACATCGGGCTCTCTGCTCAGCAGGGAGCCTGCTTCCTCCTCTCTCTCTACCTGCCTCTCTGCCTGCTTGTGATCTCTCTCTGTCAAAAAAAAAAAAAAAAAAAAAAAAGATTATTTATTTATTTATTTATTTGAGATGGAGAGAGAGAATGAGAGCAAGAGAGAGAAAGAGAGAGAGAGGGAGAGCGCACAAGATGGGGGAGGGTCAGAGGGAGAAGCAAACTCCCCGCCAAGCAGGGAGCCTGATGCAGGACTCCATCCTGGGACTCCAGGATCATGACCTGAGCTGAAGGCAGTCACTTAACCCACTGAGCCACCCAGGCGCCCCAATAAATAAAACCTGTTTTAAAAATTTCCTGGTATCCCAAAGCAGACCAGACACACTACTCTTCTTAGGAACATGAATGTCCCCTCCAAGACTTTTACAATTAGCTCCTCCATCTTGTCATCTAGCAGCACCTGACAGAACAGTGGGGGTTTCTGTGCCGGGAAAGCTGCATCAGAGCGGCTGACCCCTGGGAGGCAAAGGGAGGAGAGGGTCATGGACACAGTGTGTCGGAAGAGGGCATCAGCTGAGCAGAGACCATCCCAAGTTGTTTTTTTTTTTTTAAGATTTTATTTATTATTTATTTGACAGAGAGAGATCACAAGTAGACAGAGAGGCAGGCAGAGAGAGAGAGAGAGAGAGGGAAGCAGGCTCCCTGTCGAGCAGAGAGCCTGATGCGGGACTCGATCCCAGGACCCTGAGATCACGACCTGAGCCGAAGGCAGCGGCTTAACCCACTGAGCCACCCAGGCGCCCCCCATCCCAAGTTTTTATAAAAGGGCACGTTATAGTTGATCAGTCAGAGAATCAGTGGTCGCTGAGCTTCCTAAGACTTCAAAGCAGGCAGTGACTCATTTGGTCCTTCAGTTCTGCTGCTGGGAACTCTCCAGCTGCCAGTCCTGGTCATGGGAATTACCCACGTGGTCTCTTCGGAGATGGGGAGACTTCCCAAGCTTGGCCAGTCCTGGGAGATGGCATGGATCCACTGGAATAGTGGTATTTTTCCATCTGGGGAGAATAAGGTGCTGGAAAATCACGTGGAGAGGGTGGGCCCCTTCATGCACAGAGACGAACGGGTTTCCCTTAGTAACGTGCTGGCCACAGGACTACATGCTTGACATGCATTTTCTCACTTCACCCTCCCAGCAAACCCGCGGAGGCAGCGTCATTACCTAGATTCACGGAGAAGCTAAGTGGCTGAATCAGGGTTGTGCTGCAAACTGGTCCATAGGAATACACCATAAAGTCAGATAACCCTGGTGCCCAGCTTCTGCAGGTTTCCACGCACAATATGCTCTTTCTGGCCAGTTTCAAGGTACCCTTCACCACCGGCTCACAGAATTCATGCATATTTAACTGTCAGCTCTCCCAAGCTGACAGAGCTGGCTCCAGCATCATTCTCCCTGGACTGTCCCCCATCCCGTGCTGTCCTTTACATAAGTAAACATGGGGTCAGCAAGGGTGAGGCCAGTACTTGGAGTAGTTCCTCACTGGATATAGGAGAGAAGAATTAATGAATCACTAATTCATACAACAAACATTTATTGTTTCTGCAGGTTCACCTGAGAACCAAGGCCAACAGGATTTTATTTCCGGTAAAAGGATTTTGTCTCATGCCAGAGTGATAGATTTCAGGGCCTCGCGGAGTGGACCCCGCGGCCAGCTATGTGGCAGGCAGTCACTGAGCATGGGGAACAGAGGAGACCCACTAAGAAGCCCTTACTCCGTGCTCTGTGCCTTTATTACCCGCCACCTTGCCGTCCGTGTGTTATTTTCCTCGTCATCTTGTTAGTGTCATCCTCCAAGCATCGATGGCTTAGACCTCTGTCTGATCCTAAGTTCCTCAACAGGACTCAGACAGTCAAGCCCCTGAGTCTCTAGCAGCATCTAGCAGAAAGCATGGGCTCAAAAGCCGGTTATGGCCCCCATCAAACTAAGTATACTCATTTCGATCAGTGCATTTCCAGACACTAAGGTTTTGTGTGGGGCTCAATTTTTCAGGTAAGAAGCATCATGCACAGAAAAACCTGTCTCCGTCCTGATTAGAGGCAGGTCACGGTGTGCTGTGAGAACAACGACCATAAGAGAGATGGGGTTGAGGTGACCTGACCAGTGTTGGCAAGTCCTGTGTCCAGTCTGGCTTCCGGAACTCAGAAGTCCTTCCCTGGAAGCTATCCAGCAGATCAACAGTCAGTCCCCAGATCAGAGTCAAAGTACAGCCATCCCCCCTTATCTGTGGGGTGGGGGGTATCTCCAAGACTCCCAGTGGATGCCTGAAACTGCAGAGTGTACAGATCCCCTTTATACCATGTTTTTTCCTAGACATATGTTTCTGTGATGAAGTTTACTTTATAAATTAGGTGCAGTAAGACATTGACAATGATAATAATAACAGAACAATTACAGCCATACATTATAATAAAAGTTATGTGAATTGTGGTCTCTCTTTCAAAATATCTTCTTGTACTGTACTCACCCTACTTCCTGTGGTGTTGTGAGTTGATAAAATGCCTACATGCTGGGATGAAGGGAGGGGAACGACGTGGGCACGGGATGTCGTGCTAGGCTACTCCTGACCTCCCAACGATCTGTCAGGAGGATCCTCTGCTCCTGGCCGGAGGTTGGTCGTGAGGAACCACAACACAGAAAGCAACACCACGGATAAAGGAGGACTACGGTACCCCTCATCACAGCAGTGGAGAGCAGCGTTCTGGAACACGTTAGAAGGCTGGTATAATGAGGACCAGAAAGCGATGGGGGAGAGCAGAGCTCCCCAGATCCTCTGCCAACTGCTAGTTCTAATGAGCTTGGTGTCAAGGTAGGTGCCCGCTGTTACAAAACACAAGTGTCTGCAGCTGGTCTCCATAGAGATCATGGCAGGAGTTCTGGTCCCAGGTGGGAAGAGAGCCCGGGGAAAGGGGTGTGAACCTCGACGTCAGCTTAAGCCCTGTCATCCCTTGGTGTCTGCCGCAGAGCCCAGGTGACATATTGTGGCGTTGATGTCTTCTGTATCTTGTCACAGGATATCACATTCCTTCTTCTCAGATGACAAGGCTGGACCCACTTTGTTCTGGTACAGCTTCCAGAGTGGTGGTCGAAAGCACAGAGCCGAGCACATGCAAGCCAAAGGCTTGTCTCCTGGCGAAAACCTTGGGGGAAAGTCAGTGGAGCCCACACCCCCGGAGCGCTGTATTGCCAGGTAAAAGCGGCAGAACTTCGGGATAGAACCTGGCCACAGATGCCGTAGTGGTCCTCCCTCCACCCCCCCAGGTAGTTGCTTTGGCTCATTACCCAGCAGACAGAGATGTGAGATAGATAAGACTGAGCTTTGCATTCACACTGAGCGTCATGGGAATTCAACAAATAGGATGGAGAAAGTGGTTTGGGTGACTCTTTTTTAAGGAAAGATTCAGGGCAAAGCAGAGCATTTTTTCCCTCCTCTTTGCTTGATTTACTGTTGTTAGCCTTGATTCCAACAGAGAACTAGGCTGGATACGAAGACACGGCAAGTCTGGTAGCAAGGAAAACACAGCTGTGATTCCGTCATGTATCATGATTGTGTCCCACTATCAGGCTTCGTATCTGGCCTGCCTCTTTCAGGGACAGCCAGGTGGGCATTTTCTTCTAGAAGCTTCTCGTCCTTTCTGGGGACCCCTCAGGCTGTCTGTCCAAGCCTTTGCTATTCCTTCTTTCCTTTTGTCAGTGTTTGGATCTCCCAGGGAGACAAATCATCAGGGTCTTGTCTCCCATCTGTTGGATCCCCTCGCCTTTGAACTAGAAAGAAAAAGTTCACTGAAGGACTTGTCATCCACTCCTCCCACAATCTGGACTCACCTTAATGACATTAACGGCCACAAACCAGCTGCCGCAAGGTAGATCGTTTCTGAGAGTAAATTGTAACTGTGCTCCCAGACACTGGTTCCCAAACTAGAAGCTTTGCCTCCGGTGCCTGCGAGTGGAAAGCTGCATCCCAGACCAGTGCCTGTCCTTTTCCCCACCCGCTTCCGTGGCCCCGTGTTCCTAATGTGCCCGCTGGGCAGATAACTGCCCTGTTATTGAGAAGAGGCTATTCCAGCCAATAATGCTAATATCGAGTATGCTGGGAGGAACCATTTAGTTGCTTCCCCGCAGGGGTTTTGTTCACCTGCTGCTCTATTTTACAGTCCACTTCCATCCTATTGCAATCGATAGACACATCAGCATGTTCTGCTGTAAGCAGGCACATCGGCAATCCGGGAGGTGGGCTCCCAGAGGTCCCCGGCATGGCGCATTAGGCAGTGGGCCAGCAGGTTCAGATCCAAGAAAGCTCTCCGTCTCATTACCTTCTCCCTGTACAGCAAAAAGCATGGTCATCTAGGTCATAGCAATCAGGGCAGAATTGCTTGCAATCGTGATGGCAGATGCACCAGATTTCTGAGGCTTTAGACAATGTGGTTCCGTGAACTGTCAAGTTTTAGAGCGGAGCTGATGCGGGGATGGGAAGTAGATTTACCCAGCACAGAGGTTTTGGGTCTTGCTACCGTCTTCTGAAGGGACAGCGGAGAAACGCTTCTGGGTGTCAGCCCTAGATCATCAACAATCCCAGGGAAGCTCTTGGCTTCACAGCAAAACATGACATGTTGCCCAAAAAAAAAAAAAAAAAAAAAAAAGGCAGTAAAACGTATTTTGCTCTGCTAGGAATCCTAGGAGGGGCTTTAGGAGTCAAATAGGATCTGAGAGCCAAGAAATCCTTTTATCTGTGTAGTGAATACACGGGACCTGAGGCCCATGGTGTCCGGGCATATTTGGATGGATAAGGGATAAATTATTTCACGAGGCTACTATTGATCCTGCCGTCGATCTCATTTTCAGGGGCTCATTCATTTTCTTAACTGAAAGAAAGCCAGGGAACTGAGGGAGTAGATGACAGGCTTACTATTCACGCGCACATATTTGATTTCTGTGGACCGTTCAGTTCAACACATCGAGAGAAACGCTGCTAAATTCCAGCCGTGGTGCTGTGCCTGACACCAGTCTTCGGAGCCTCCTGGCCGATGGGAAGTGCAGACAGACCCTGAAACACAATTTCACCATGCTGAGAAATGGGATGGCAGTACACACGGAGGGTTCTGTCTGCCCTCGTCCCATTCTGGGGACTAGAGAGAGCCTTCTGGGTGGAACGAGTCCTGAGCTGAGGCTTGGTCTTTATCCACAAAGATTCCGGGCCGCAGGCTGGGAAGATTGGTTTTCTGGGAGGGTGTGACCCAGCTGGCCTCATGGCGCCTCCTGCTGGTGGCAGAGACTCAACACCGCCTCTGGTTTACAGGAGCGGTGGAGCCAGAAGTGGAGGCTTCTGGAAATGGACTTTGATCCGCTGGGATCTAGGGTCTGGGGGCTGGGTGGGAGATTTCTGGAGACGTCTGCAGGGGGTTAAGTGAACACATCTAGATGAGACATGCCCTGTGCCACCAGGAGCCTGTCTTCTTCCTGAGAGGAGCTTCCCACCTTGGGGCTCTAAGAGAACCATGGAGAGCCTGAAGGGCCCCCGTGCAGAGTGTTAGAGGCAGTCTGCCTTTGAGCTTTTGTAAAATATGCTGGGATTCCCAGTCCCCCCTCGTTTGCCTTTCTGGCCTCAGGCTGCGCCATGTGCGGGTTGCAGGAGTAGGGTCTGAGCACCCTATGTGTGACATGGCTGGCAGGCGAGATACCCTTCCTTACGGGTCCTGGTCTAGGTTCCCGTTCCTTCTGTCTTCTCTCCGGAAGGCTTTCTGCTAGAGACGGCTTCTGGGGTGTAAATCTCACCTCAGAAGGCCTCTGGAAAGGGCCCGGGTGAAGGGCTGGCAATGTCTGAGTCCAGAACTGACTCATGGCACAGAGCGGCCAAGCCCAGCTGAATTATCGAGTAGCTGGAACTCCATGGGCCGGCTTTCCATCTGATGGCTGACGTCCTCCATTCTTCCCCTGTACTCCTTCTTTTTGTCTGGGGGTCGCCATGTTGGTGCCCGTTTGTCCTTCTTGGAGGGCCCAGTTCTCTTCAGGTTTACGCCCCTCCAGCCGGCAGGCCAAGGGCTTCAGGGAAAGCTCCCTGGATGTCCGAAGGGGCAGGCAAGGAACCCAGACATGGGCACTGGTCCAGGAATGGCCACACGACTCCAGGGGAAGTTTTCTGGGGCCCCTGAACAGGAGAACTGTCCTTGCTCTCAAGAGGGAGCCACCTCGGGGATGTTCATTCCTCCTGGGGAGGGCGCAGAGCAGCAGAGGCCCGAGCCGGCTGGAGCACCCCGGCTGCTTAGGTGCCAGGGAGGCCGAGGCCGGCAGGAAGGCAAACCAGGAGGACCCCACAGGTGGAGCAAAGCCGGAGCCCCCATCAGCGGCACTTTTCCTGACGCAAACCAATCAATCTGATCCCAGCTGTGGTTTAAGCTGGTTCCAGCGAGCTTCTGTTTTTGAATCCCCAAAGCATTCTAACAGAAGTCCTCTTTGTCTCACTGAACCTTCCAGACCTTCATTTAAGGTGTCACTGCCCTGACTTACCTGAACCAGCCTGGCCTCCCCCATGCACCCTCCACACACCGCCAGAGGGAGGTGCCATCACACGGCCCCACCCCTCCCCTTTCCCCATGGCCATTGCCTACCCTGGAGAGTGTGCCCCCCCACCCCGTTTGTTCCCCACCTCCTACACCACCTGCCATGGACCAGCTTCCCCCCACCCCTGGCAGTCCCCACGCTGGAAGACTTTGGAATGAACACAGTCAGCACGTTCCTCCACCGGTCTTCCTGGAATGGCTCCCCTGGTCCACATTTTGTGGAGGGGGACTAGCTCTCCGTGCTTTCCCTGCTTGACAGTGCGGCCTCAGCAAGGGGCTTGCAAGTAGCAACACTGAAAAAGTCCCAGGCTGGTGGGGATGAGTTGGTCGCCTTGCCTCGCCACCCCGTGGGCTCCTACCACGAAGCCAGCCTGGATGTCCTCTGTTCCCTGTAGCCCTGTAGCCTAGACAGTGGCCCACCAGCTTTCAAATGCTCCTCATTCTGATGCCCAAATTCCTGCTCTTTCTACCTTAAGACGCCACTCCTAACAATTGCCTGGTCAAGTGCTGAGAGCAAAAAGAATAGCGCAGGTTTCGAGAAGTTAGGTATATGTCTAGAAAGTCTTATCCACTGGAAGGTATTCGAAATCCCCCATCACAGAGTTGTCTTCCTTAAAATGTGGATATGATTTCATTGTTAAACGGACCATCTTCTGTCATGCGAAGGAAGAAAGTGCTTCCCATTCAAACCAGCAAAGACCGATGTGGGTCCTTCTGCGATTCATATGCAGAGATGAGACTTCCGTGGGGGGATTGGAAACCGTACTCTGTCCCCAGTCCCGATACCCCCTAATGAGCAGAATGGTCACATCATATTAGCAAGTGTCCTCTGGCGCACCCCAGTCTCACGCGCGTGTGGGTGACTGATGTCTGGGTTACAGGTCTGTTAAAAAATGCCTAAGCTCTTAGCCAAGAAAATAGAAGAACATAAATCACATGTTGCTTTACACAGAAATTGCATGTTAAAAATTTAATAACCACACAACCCTCCCTCTTCCATTGCATTGTGAGGGGAACATTCCCACCTCCCAGCCCTGGGAGGGACTGGAGGTTGTTTGTCCGGGTATCCCAAAGTGATGTAAAAATAGTAAAGGCCATCAATAGGGATTGATTAATTTCAATAACATAAATAATGGTTGTAATTGCATTTGGAAGAGAAATGCTTTCCTCTTTGATTAATCTGACCCTCTGGGCCACCATTAACACAGGCGTATTAGAATGCTAATCAGGACAGAAACGCAGACAAACAGCTGCAACTCGTCAGTGGTCTGGTTCGGCTGGGCTCCCCCACGCTGCCCCTGCCATCCGTCCCAACCCTCGGGTCTCTGCCACCGGTACCCAGAACATCCCCCCAGCCAGTCAAGAAACAGCACACTTCATTTTTCAAGGCCGGCTCGTCTCTCGGAGCTATTACCACCGCAGAAACATCCCAGTTGGCACTTTGACCATTGCCCCTGGTGTTTTGAAAGCTCTGTGTGACCCTCTGTGTGGCTGGGTGGGCCAAGGGGCTGCATCAGTATCCCCATTTTCCAGATTACTGGTAAAGACAGGGACAGAAATAACATCCCCAAGCAGCCAGCAGGGGTCAGGCAGGAACAGGAGTGACTGTGTTCCTCCACCTCCAAATTCCAGCTGTGTCTCCCCCGGAAGCTGCTGAAGGTCCTCCTGGGCTGCCTGCCCAGTGGACTGACCCTTATTCCTTCTTCCTCGTTCATCCCCAGGGCTCCCAGGCCGCTCATGACTCCTTCAGTCCTCTCCCTGGCCCAACCTATGCCAGCTGAGCCTGCAGTTACTGCTTTTGATGAGCCCTCTGGGTCTCTGAATGTTCCTTTTTCTAACACAGTAGGCAGGCCTTCAAAGTCTGGAACTCAGTCAGGAGGACTGACAGAGGAGGCCGGCCAGTTTTCATGGCCTGTGGCCCTGCTCAGAAACACAGTCACTCTGTCCCTGCTTCTTGAGAAAAGTGGGGCCAAGGGCAGAGTCGCAATAGAGAAGGAAGTAGGCAAAAGGCAAGCAGGGGAGACATGGGGGCCCTCACACTGACACTCTCCCAGGGCTTGCTCTCAGAAAATTCCCTCTTGGGTGGGCTGCCATTTAAAACGAGTTCAAGTCTAAGCTGAAGGAAACCATCTCTTGATGAGAACATTCTGGAGCTTACAGGGAAAAATGCATCATGGGAACAAAAGTGCCTAGGGTTCTAGTTTGAACATGGAAGAGCAGACTTGCCACTGTGGGCTGGTCAGGAGGCAGGACCAGAGGCACGTCACCCCTGGGAACACTCAGGAGCCCTGGACTTTCCAGGCACCCAGGAAAGATCATGACCAACAGACCTCGGTTCTAGAAATGACCTCACAGTAGCTAAGAGCCTGCTTTGCTTAGGCAAACTACTGAAACTCTTTTTTGAGGGAATCCATGCCTGAAATGTCTTGACTTGAGTTCTAGGCAAGTTGGGGCACGTGTAGTTTCTTCATCTTTTCATAGAAACTGGAGGCTCTGGATCCTCTGGGAAATGAATTCAGGAGGCACTTGAAAGAATGAAAGATCTTTCTTTTGCCCAATTTTCTTTACATCTGTGTACTAGTGCCGTGTCAGTATCGAAGCTCTTTTATCAACACACAATCAGTAAAAACTTTTTTTTTTAAAGATTTTATTATTCATTTGAGAGAGAGAGTGCTCATGTGAGAGCCTGGGAGGGGGGAGTAGGGTGGGGGCAGCAGAGGGAGAAGCAGGCTCCCCGCTGAGCAGAGACCCAGACATGGGGCTTGATCCCAGGACCCTGGGATCATGACCTGAGCCGAGGGTAGATGCTTAACCGACTGGGCCACTCAGGCACCCCAGTAACAACTTCTTTCTGAGAACTGGTTCAAAATTTAGCACCCTATACATTCTGGCACCAACTGTCTTGAGGCGGACACACACCCTGACTGGGTTCCAGAGGGTCCGAGAGAACTGGTAGTTCCAGCTCTGCAAACACCCGGGTAGAATCCCTTCTTTCCTGCAGCGATGGAGAGAGAAGACTCTCACATCTGTGCTTTCAACGTCAGGTCTAAATGAAACCCATCTTTGTTTGTTTTCTTAAGCAGTCCGTTCTGGCAATCCCATTTTTCTCTGTGTCTGTCTTCTTCTTTCACTGTCCAGGTCTGCCTTTCTCCACATCTGTGTTCACTTCTTTCCTTCTCTCATTACATCCTCTTCCCTGATCACCATATAGACATGAAATGCATTAAAACAGTTTGCTTAATTTATGCATCTGTCTGAAGCTACAGAAGTTGAATGGAATATTTTTATTCCTCTTTCTGTCTCAGAACATAAAACCCAGCCACTCCCTAATGCCCCCTCATCACAGGGGCATCACACAGCCCCTGACTGGGTTTCTACCCACACGTCAGCAGCTTCCTGAAATCTGTTTCTTCAGTTGCACAGGGACACTTGCTAAGTACATCTGAATAGGAAGTGGAGAGGCTTCAGATTTTCTCAGACATTATTTCCAAAAGGAGTGGAGTTGGTAATACAACAAAGAACAGATGATCAGTTTGTGAGATGTCCTCGTTCTGGTGCTTGGGGGCCTTAAGAGTTTAGACCACTGTTCAAGGAGCCAAGGCAGGATCCAGCTGTCTGCTTTTCAAGCCTGTGTCACATGAAAATACCCAGTTATTGCTTCCTTTCTCAGAGAGCCAAGTTCCAGTCGGCGCTGCAGGGAGCTGACTTTCCCAAGAACGGACTCTACATGGGAAAACTAGACAAAAATCTATCTTTCTCAGTCTGACTTCCTTCATTTAGCGTAATACCCTCTAAGTCCATCCATGATGTCACAAATGGCAAGAGCTTGCCCTTCTTATGGCCACGCAATATTCGTGTGTGTGTGTGTGTGTGTGTGTGTGTGTGTGTGTGTGTATCACATCTTTCTTACCCATTTGTCTATCAGTGGCCCCTTAGGTTGCCATATATAGAATCTAAACAAGAATACAAATGAAGAAACAAACAAAAAGTAGATCAGACCCAGAACTACAGAGAACAAACTGATGGTTGCCAGAGGGGAGGCATGCAGAGGGATGGGCAAAGATGGGTGAAGGGGAGTGGGAGGTACCGGCTTCTAGTCATGGAACGAATAAGTCATAGGAATAAAAGGCCCAGCATAGGGAATCTAGTGAATGATGTAATGGCATTGTGTGGTGACAGACCGTAGTTACACTTGTGGTGAGCCCAGCAAATGTATAGAAGTTGAATCACTGTGTTGTATACCCGACACAAATGTGACATTCTGTGTCAACCATACTCAGATAAAACACTGAAACTAAACTAGAATTTCTTAGCAATGGGAAGATAAATTAGATAGAAATGGCCCTTCCCACCACACTCACACATATCTCTCCCCATCAAGGGTCTCAAAGTCTCAAAGGGGACACTGTGTCCTTTACCTGCATGTCCAGGAAGCATAGAGACAGTCCTCAAAGCTCGCTCCACTTCTTTCACTTCTGCTCTGAGATCCAGCTCTGCAGGATCAAAAATCATTATTATGAGGAGAACATAAGCAGTAACCTCTTCGATATCAGCCACAGCAACTTCTTTCAAGATATGTCTCCAAAGGCAAAGGAAACAAAAGCGAAAATGAACTTTTGGGACTTCATCAAGATCAAAAGCTTCTGCACAGCAAAGAAAACAGTCAACAAAACAAAGAGGCAACCCACGGAATGGGAGAAAATATTTGCAAATGACAGTACAGACAAAAGGTTGATATCTAGGATCTATAAAGAACTTCTTAAACTCAACACACACAAAACAGATAATCATATCAAAAAATGGGAGAAGACATGAACAGACACTTCTCCAATGAAGACATACAAATGGCTATCAGACACATGAAAAAATGTTCATCATCACTAGCCATTAGGGAGATTTAAATTAAAACCACATTGAGATACTACCTTACACAGTTAGAATGGCCACAATTAGCAAGACAGGAAACAACATGTGTTGGAGGGGATGTGGAGAAAGGGGAACCCTCTTACACTGCTGGTGGGAATGCAAGTTGGTGCAGCCACTTTGGAGAACAGTGTGGAGATTCCTCAAGAAATTAAAAATAGAGCTTCCCTATGACCCTGCAATTGCACTACTGGGTATTTACCCCAAAGATACAGATGTAGTGAAAAGAAGGACCATCTGTACCCCAATGTTCATAGCAGCAATGGCCACGGTCGCCAAACTGTGGAAAGAACCAAGATGCCCTTCAACGGACGAATGGATAAGGAAGATGTGGTCCATATCCACTATGGAGTATTACGCCTCCATCAGAAAGGATGAATACCCAACTTTTGTAGCAACATGGACGGGACTGGAAGAGATTATGCTGAGTGAAATAAGTCAAGCAGAGAGAGTCAATTATCATATGGTTTCACTTATTTGTGGAGCATAACAAATAGCATGGAGGACAAGGGGAGATGGAGAGGAGAAGGGAGTTGAGGGAAATTGGAAGGGGAGGTGAACCATGAGAGACTATGGACTCTGAAAAACAATCTTAGTGTTTTGAAGGGGCCGGGGGTGGGAGTTTGGGGGAGCCAGGTGGTGGATTTTATAGAGGGCACATACTGCATGGAGCACTGGCTGTGGTGCATAAACAATGAATTCTGTTACACTGAAAAGAAATAAAAATAAATAAATTAATTAATAAATAAAGTACAAAATTAAAAAAAAAAGGAAAGAAAACACATGATTGGGTTTTTGCTCTTGAGTGTAACACTTAAACTAAGGTGTTTGAAAACACCTTAATTTTCCTCACTGAATTAAAAAAAAAAAACTTAAGAAAAATATTAGAGCATTATTATCCTCTTCTATAAGCAGATTCTTTCTAGTGCATCCAAAAGGTAATGATTTCTGCATTTGGTGGATCCAGGACAAAACAGAAACTAAGTGTGTGGTTACAGAAGCTAGAGGACAAGAGGAGAGTTGAGAACAGCATATAATTAATGTAGCCTCTGATATGAGGGAGATTGGAAGGGGAGGTGAACCATGAGAGACTATGGACTCTGAAAAACAATCTGAGGGTTTTGAGGGGGTGGGGGGAGTGGGAGGTTGGGGGAGCCAGGTGGTAGGTATTAAAGAGGGCACATATTGCATGGAGCACTGGGTGTGGTGCAAAAACAATGAATTCTGTTACGCTGAAAAGAAATAAAAAATATATCTATATAAAAAATCATTATTATGTCCCCTTTTGAGAGTGCCAGCTTATATGGTGACCCTGAACACAAGTCATTTGCATGAGAGAGTTCTCAAAGGCTGAAGTTACGTTTAGCGACTTGTGCCTAGTTTTCCTCTTGCTAAGTGAGAGCTTACAAAAAAAATATACAGTTATTAAAATGTGTTCACTATTACATACCAGACACATGGATTCTTCTCCAAAATAAAACCAGAAAAAGAAAACTAATTAGGTAATTCTATACCTTATATAAAAAGGCAGAATTTTAAGTATGTTAGACTGTGTAATTCATGTTAAAATTTAAAGTCTTTTGAAATAATTTTCTTTCGAGAAGGGACAACCATCATTTGCCTTGTCTGATGGACAGGAGCCCCCACCCCATCATTTCTAGCAGTTAGCCCCGTTTTCCTGTGATAACAGTGCAGAGAAAGTAGTATATGGTTTTCTGCTATACTGGATGAAATCTCACTAAACCATGGGGAAATGCCTCTCGCATTGACATGATTATTTTTTGTACCATCAAGCCTACAAAAGACAATTTTTCAAGATCACACTTATCTATCCCTTAGATTTCATGTGTCAAATTACAGTAATTTCTTAGCAGAGTGAAAAATATTCACTGTTCAAAAATAACATTAGAGGTTGGTTTTTTTTTTTTTTTTTCCTTTCCGGGCAATCACTAAACTTCAAATAGCCACTGGTGAATAGCTTCCCTCCCCATCCTCCTGTCAGATTAAAAATAAAACAAAAAACCCCCAGAAAAACACCTTCAACTAGTAGGAAATATGACAGCATACACCACATTTAAATTCAAGCAAAGAGAAAAAGCAAGGCTGTATTTTTTATTCTGCTCAGGGCTAAGGAAAGTACCTTAGCAAATAAATATCTCCTATAAATAAAACGTTCTTTCTTTTCTAATAGTTGACCTTCTTGGGAAAGGGGATTCCCCCCCAAAAGTTGGGGTACATTCAAAAGAAATAAGGCCAGGATATTTTCCAAGGGAAATCATTCCAGTGACATGACACAATCCTTTAAAACACAGCATTGTTTTGAAGTTACGTAAACACAAAACCTGCTTCCCTAACTCTCAGTCCTGAAGACCCACAACCAAGAATCTTGACAATCTTTCATTTCTTCCAGCAACTGATAGGTTAAGTTCCTAGCTGCTCCCAGAATTCCTTGTTGCATTCATGGACTGTCTCCCCTACCTGAAAAATCTTTTCTACTGGTCACCTCCACTTAACTAGGCAAGGAGTTCTAATTTAAGGGATTGATTTAAGGATTCCAAGGCGACTGAGATTTTTTTTTCCTGAGGGGTGCAGTCAGCACCACTCAAGGAAATGAGCTGAGGGCAGAAGCTTTCTTTTGTGGGCAGCTCATCAGCTGTGTGACCATGATGGGAGAACAGAAAGTGGCTTAATTGTCCCAGAGGAGTGCCTCGCTCACCCAGAGAGTGGAAGGCTGGGAGGCGCAGGACCCCAGCTGATCATTGGGAAAATGCTCTCACTCGGCTCTGGGACTGTCCTCAGATCAGAGTGTCCCAAACTCTACGGGGCATCGAATCACCCAGGGTCTTGGGCAAATGCAGACTGTAGTTGCTGGAGGTCTGGTGATTTGCAATTCTGGAGACTTCCAAGTGCTGCTGCTGCTGCTCCTGGTTCTTGGACACTTTTGGGGGAGCAAGGTGCCGAGAAGTGAGCATTGCAGGTTTCTCCTTGAAGTGGGGTCTGTGGATCACAGCATCCCCGGGAGCTCATTGGAAATGCAGGTTACCCGGCCCTGCCCAGACCTGGAGAGCTGGAGGGTCTGGGTGCAGGCCTACCTATGTGTGTCTAACAAACTGTCCAAGGGGGTTCAGGTGCGCTGAGGTTTGAGAAACAGCCTTAAGAGCCATGCCCCTCAGAGGTGGTCCTTGTGTGGGCAGCATCTCTGTCACCTAGAAACTTGATGGAAATGCAGCCTCTCAGGATTTGCCCCAGACATTCTGAATCAGCAGCTGTGTTTTAACAAGATCCCCTGGTGATCTGCTCTAGAGGACTGTTGCAGGTAAGTGGGACAATCCTGGGCATTTAAGGTGGGGACACAGCTGAAACCTCAGGTGTGGCTCTCATCTAACGTGTCTTGGCCCACCTGTAGCTTTGACCCACTGTTGGCCTGTCTGCAGCCTTGACCCCATGTCAGCCGAGATGGGCTTCTGCCAGCAGCCACACTGCTCAGAATGAAGCTTCCCTTTGGGCACAACTGGGTCCAAGAGGGTCCCTTGCAAGCTTGGCCACATGCTTCACCCACCACCGCCCCCATCAGCACTGCCATCCAGCCAACGAAGCCACCAGGCCACCAGCCACCAGGCTAGGAAGCTGTCACTTGGATGTGTTTTCTTCTTTATTTAATATGAAGAGTAATATAGGTCTGTTGTAGGAAATATAAGGTACTAAGGAAAGAAAGTCTCCCCCCTCCAAATAATTCCATCCCTCAGAGAGGACCATCATTTACATTTTGCTGTATTTTCTTATGGTCTTTTGTTCTATTTATGGTAGAACGTCACCTTTTTTTTTTTTCACTTAATGTTGTTTTAGGCCTTAAAAGTGCTTTTAAAAATTTTTTAATTTTTAAAAAGATTTTATTTATTTATTTGACAGATAGAGATCACAAGTAGGCAGAGAGGCAGGTCGGGGGGGCGGGAAGCAGGCTCCCTGCTGAGCAGAGAGCCCAATGTGGGGCTCGATCCCAGGATCCTGGGATCGTGATCCGGGCCAAAGGCAGAAGCTTTAACCCACTGAGCCACTCAGGCGCCCCTTAAAAGTGCTTTATAAACATAATTCTAATGCCTATAAATACTCAACCAGAATAGCAGCAACGAACTGTTTTACACTAATGTTAGACATTTGGGTCATTACAAATTTTTTTTTCTATATCGGCAAAGATCTCACCTTGACCTCACAAGCTTTGAATACTACTGTTTTGGAGATATTTGCTAATTATTTGCTAATTCGTGTATCGTGCCACTTTCCTGCTTCTCTATGTGATGATGAACGCTTTCCATTTTGTCAGGTCACTGTCATAGAACAGAACTTGTTGGAACCAAACATGCTAAGGCAATTTCACTTTTTTCCAATGTGTGTACTTGGACAGCTCCACACCCCTCCCCCCAATTTCTGGGCATCTAGTGTCCACAGCCAGTCTTTTCTTCCAGGACTGCCTCCACCCTTCAGAGCAGGTCCTTGGGCAGTGCAAGCTGACCACAGGCCAGGTTCACCTCCTGACCTTGACCTGGTCATGAACAAGTAGCTCCCAGCCCACCTCTTCCTGTAGATCTTTAGTTCCAGGTGAGTATAACAGTGTGTGTGTGTGTGTGTGTGTGTGTGTGTGTGTGTGCGCGCGCGCGCTTATGCCTGGGTGGGAGTGGCGACTGAGAAGTACTTCCTTCTGGGGAGAGGCAGCTCCTGTAGCAGGATGTGCAAGGCTTGGTGAGGGGACAGGCTTTGATGGTAAACCCCACTTACCTATTGACCAGGTATCCTGGTACAGGGTCAACCCGCACAAGCATACAAGGCAGCCCCGAGGTTAAGCTCTCTGGGGGCTTCTTCATGAAATCTCCTCACTAGATTTCAGAAAGGAAAGGACCTCCTCTCTCCCCCACAATGTCTTTCTTTCTTTTTTTTTTTTTTTAAGATTTTATTTATTTATTTGACAGAAAGAGAGAGATCACAAGTAGGCAGAGCAGCAGGCAGAGGCGGCAGGGAGCAGGCTCCTCACTGAGCAGAGAGCCCAATGTGGGGCTCGATCCCAGGACCCTGAGACCATGACCTAAGCTGAAGGCAGAGGCTTAGCCCACTGAGCCATCCAGGCACCCCCAATGTCTCTTTCTAGAAAACCTTTCCTCTAATCTTTATGCTGCAACATCTTTTACCCTTGAACTGAGTACTGAGCAAAGGATATATAGGATGGCATCTTTTGCGTCTCATGCATATAGATTTCTCTCACTTTCTTTTGGACTGAGGGAGTCACTGAGACAGACATTCATGTTCACTTCCTGTCACATGTTTATCACCTGTTTGCCCTTTTCCTTCTAAAGCTAGATCTTCCTGCTGACACTGTCTCTGAATGCCTTCCTCCCCTTTCCTCCTCCCACCTGCTGCTCCCGGCCTCGGAGCTGGACCCGCTCACATCTTTCTCAGGAAAGATGCAGACGCCATAGCATGAAGCTGGCAGGTCCTAATTTGAGCCCGAGAAGAGGATGAGGGGGATGGGGTGGGGGGTGCTGGCTTAGGGAGAAGAACCACTGGTGAAGAGACTCTGCCTGTCTCGGGAGAACAAGGGGAAAAATGGAGAAGTCCTGAGCCGCCAGGTGTAAGTGACAGTCACCTAGGGGAGAAACCCAGTAGCAGCTTCTTCCTGGTATTGGAGACCATCAGAAATAAACAGAAATGACAGTCAGTGTTCTAACCCCTGCTGCTATCGTACCTAGATGTGAGAAGCATGTCTCTTGAGACCCTAACAAGGATCTAAGAGGGGCGTGGCTATCTTACAGCCATGAGTAGCAAAAAGCAGTATAAAAACTGGTAGGGCTATGCTTTTGTTCCATAATCGAGTTTCTAAGTGAATCTCCATGCTGTTTATAACCATCACCAAAAGTGATACCTTTTTAACAGCAACCTCATTGGTCTCTGTATACATCCGGGGTAGGGGATGGGGTCTATAAGACCCCTGCCCTGAGAAGTGGAGAAGAGCAACTTCTTGGGGACCAGAACCCTCTCCTTCCCTGAGCCACTTTGAGTGCTTTGTTCCAGCTTCCTCCCAAAATGACATCTGGCTTATATGTTGATGATCATGTCAGAAGGGTGTGGTGCGTGTGCATGTGTGTGTGTGTGTGTGTGTGTGTGTGTGCATGTGGGGGGTGGGAAGCTCCCCACAGACTTCCCTAATGCCAAACATAACCAGCTCACTCAAACAGCCATGAGCAGAAACACAAGTCCAAGTCCACAGAAGATGCTCAGGGCCATGGATGGGCAGAGTCCAGAAGCAGAACAAGACAAACTCTTCATCAGCAGGAGTTCAAGGGACCGGGTTGATTCCTCTGGCCAAAGGCAAATTTCTTTCTTTAAGGAAGCAAGCTTCAAAGAAAAAAGAGTTAAACAAATGAATTAAAGGGGAACTCCAAGCCCTCTGAGGGGCTGAATCATACTCAACAGGATTTCTGTGGGTGTGGGAGCACCCAGTGCTCCCATAAACCAGCACCCAGTGGAGAGAAAACAATACTCTGAGCGACAGTTATTTTTGCCAAAAGGAATCTTCCTTGTAGTCATGTTGTTCTTTTTTTTTCCCCAAAAATCCTCAACACAGACCAAAAAGGTGTGTCTTATTTACGTTTCATATATCCTCAGGTTTATGCTTGACAATTATAATTCTTTTGAATCATTGTTTAATTCTTCCTCAACAAAAAGTCATACTGTATGACATGGAATTCCATTAGAACATAGTCACACAAGCAAACATAAAAGATCTGTAGATCACCGACTCACTGAAACCACCATCACTGAGGAGCGTTGAGGAAATACCACACAGAGGCATTGTGTGGCCTTTTAGGAAGAGCAGAGCACCATGGTGGGAAGGTCGGGCTGACTACTGCCTTCCTCCTCAGAGGTGAGCCCAAATCCATCCACAGCGGTTAAGTCCGGAGACTTCTGATCTGCAGAAACCCATGGTGAGTGGGTATAGAGGAAGGAAAGTGGGGGATCAAGGCTGACAGGACATCCCCCTCTGATGGCAGGAGCTACATTTCTGCCTGCAACCAGAGGGGTTGGGGCGGACATTATAAGGTTCTTCTCTAATGGCAAGGACCTCAAGATTTCAGCCTAGATTTTCTTTGATATATGGCCACATGTTGCCTGTATGTTATCAGAGTCGCCTCTGCAGAAAGACCAAAAGAACTGGGGGCCAAGCCATTCTGGGCAAAGTACCACATCGGGCGTGATGTGCATTTTCATTTTGGCCAAATTTCATTTCAAGTCTCAGGGGCTTTCCACACAACGACTTTGGATCGTGCAGACATCCCGAGAAGGTCCAAGGCGTCATGTCTCTCTGGAACCCTGGAGTAGGGAAGGGAATCCTTCCTGTCCCTAGACCCAACATCAGCCCCAAAGAGGAAATTGCTGCTCTGAGGTTGTCATTGAGCCTCTAAAGGATTTCCTTTTGTGGTCAAATATTCTATAGTAAATCACTCTGGATGTTATCATGTTCTTTCTCTTTTTGACTTAAATTGTGCTTTTTTTGAAAATTTCCATTCCTTGGCCCTGCTGAATCAACCCCAAAGAGAGGCCTACTTTGTCTTCTTTTCAACCATTTTCCGAATCTTCGAGGACAGTCATAATGTTTAAATATTTTCATTTTCAAGCTTAGCACATGACGTGTGCTCAACTTTTCTTCTTATGGTATGGATTCTGTTATGTGCATTGTAACCACTCCATCCCGAACTTGAAGACTGTGGGCAAATTATGAAATCTTTCTGAGCCCAAGTGTTCTGTCTTGTAAAATGGGGATAGGAATGCTGTATCTATTATTTATTGTTTCATAATGTCATGGGTGAAAAACCATTGATTCAGGCGGATGGCTTCTTCTGGGTTAGGCTGAGTTGGCTAATCTCATCGGGGTTTGTACATGTGTGGGAGGTCGGCTGACAAGTTGGCTATTGCTGGTTGGTCCCGTGGGGCCTCACGCATGTGTGGAGGTCATGTGTGACACAGGTGACTGGGCCATGCGTTTCTCAGACTGGTCAGGGTCCATTTACATGGTAATAATGGTCTAAGACACCTCAGAGCCTGCACCCGTTGGAAGCCTCCGCTTACATCCCATTCACCAACATTCTGTTCAACAAGGTAACATGGCCAGCCAGATTCAGGGGGTGGGGAACTAGACTCTGCTTTTCTATGGGGGTGTGGAGAACTGTGGGAGTCTTTATCATCGATCCCCAAATGTCAACTCCATAGTGGTGACACAAGGATTAAATGACAGACAAAATGCAAAGGGCTGAGTGCAGAGCCTGGCACATAGTAGGCATGTAAGAAGCCTTGGTCTTCTTCCTCCATGATACTTCCTCACCTGGTGACTGGAGAGGGCCCCCATTCTCTAAAGGGCTTACCTGCCAGGGATGATGATGGGATTAATTAGATTAAAAAATTGCCTGGTAAAGCTCCATTAGTTCTATAGAGATATGCAGGGTGTACACTTAAGGTGATATTACATTATTATGACTTTCTCATCCTGGCTGGGGCTGAGAAATCAAGACTATCAAATATTATAGGCCCTTCGTTCTATTTTTACTATTGGAGTACCAGATAATAAATTTAAATGCGAGAGCCCGGAAAGTAAGATGACCTCTTTCTTACCAACTGTATCTGTTGAGAATTCAGGTCTAAACTTTGAGAACTGTATCTTTTTCCAGGGGGAAGAAATGACTTGCTAGTTCAGATTGAGGTATAAGTCTTTTCGGCAAAGGTGTTAAAAATAGCCTGTCTATGGAGCTGATCCCTCCTTGGGACATTTTATTGAATGAAATTTAATGGCGACCAATCTGAGCTGGACTCAGATTATTTTTTTTTTCCCCCTGTCTCTTTCTATTGTGCCTAAGTACATATCTTTCTTTTTCCCTTCTATTTCAAAACATGATTTTAAAATATTGAAGTAATATTTCTCTTTCCCTTTAAAGATGCTTGCTCCAAACCGACAACTTAAAGCTTCTTTCTTCTCCCAGCATTTAATCTGTAATTTCGTAGGTCACACTCATTTGCAGATTTTAGAAAGTGCCTTTCATTCTTCTCTAAGTGTCACAGCAATTTAGATTAATGGGCCTGGGACTCTTTGATACCCATTTTTAAGGCATTTCAAAATGTGTAGAAGACGATACCCTTTCATATGTGATAAGTAAAAATCTTGGCAGACGGAAGACTTATTTTTTTTTTTTTTTGGTACAAAAGAAATCTTTGGAACTGCAGAAAAATGGCAGAAAAGAGAGAAAGGATCTTCCATATTGTAATTTTCTTCTCTTTTCCCCGTGCTTTGGGAACCCTGCCCTTTGCAGCTGCTCGTAGGAAATGAGAAAGGGGTGCAGCATGAGGTCAGGTCCACAGAGGGGGACAAAGGGGGGGTCAGGCTGCTGCTCTCATGAGCCACCCCCACGCTCTGCCCCTCATGAAGTGTTTACAGACCTTAATAGTCCACCTCAGGCTCCTTTCATCAGCACACGATGACTCTGTGAGGACCAATGTTCCCTCATAAAGATAGTGACCCTGGCCCCTGGAGGGTAGGCTGGCTCGTAGAAGCCCGGAGTGGCCCTGAGAGCCTGGTCTTTGAGCAGCTCCGTGAGCAGGAGCTCAGCCTTGCGGGGCAGAAGCAGCGCGGACAGCCACTTCCTCTGATGAAGGACTGTCAGATCCCATATCTCCACTGCCCTTGAGGGAGCTGAAGGGAGAGCTGGACCCGCTGTCCCTCTCACCCCCCCAACCCCTGGCTGCCGAGTTGGAGCTCAGCGGACCTCTGTGTCTGTGTGTCTCTGTGCGTGTATTTCTATCCATTCGTCTGGCTGGTAGAAAGCGCGGTTAGTGGTGAGGAGAGAAAGTGATGAGGAAGTCTCATATTTGCTTGCTGCACTTGGACACAGAGGTAGCCTTTTTTTTTTCTTTGATTGAGACAAATGCCAGGAGGTGGATGAATTATAATTTGGCACCTGTGTGAGCAGGCATACCCCAGCCAGACCCCCAGATCGGGCTGTAATTAGCAGAGACTGCGGGGGAGGGAGGGCTCCGCGCTGGGGTTGGGAGGTCTTCTGAGGGACCATACTTATTCTCCTGCTCAGTGCCTATGACAGCTTCCAACAGTTTCACCACAGTGCGATCAGAACGGTGGCATTTCAGAGCCAGGAAATGTCACCCCAGAAGTTCCTGACAACAATACCACCAGGGACGCATTTTACTGTTTCTCCCTCCAAGGATATTATATTAAAAAAAAAAAAAAATCAATTCAGCTTATTTATTTATTTACTTGTTTATTTTAAAGTTTTAATTTAAATTCCAGTTAGTTAACATACAATGTAATATAGTGTACAGTGTAGTGTGATTCAACAATTCTATACAACAACTGGTGCTCATCACAGGTGTGCTCCTTAACCGCCCCCCCGGCCCACCTATTTCACCCATTCCCCACTCATCTCCCCTCTGGCACCCATCTGTGTGTTCTCTAGAATCTGTTTCTTTGTTTGCCCCTCTCTCTCTCCTTTCTTTCCCCTTTGGCCGTTTGCTTTGCTTCTTAAATGCCACATATGAGTGAAATCATATGGTAATACCCTCTGGTTCCATCCATGTTGTTGCAAATGCCAAGATTTCATTCTTTTTTATGGCTGAGTAATATTCCATGTGTCTGTCTCTGTCTCTCTCTCTATATATGTATTTATATATATATCACATCTTCTTTATCCATTCATCAATCAATGGACACTTGTTTCCATGGTTTGGATTGTTCCCATAATTTGGCTATTACAAATAATGCTGCTATAAACATTGGGGTTCATGTAACACTCTGAATGATTTTTATATCCTTTGGGTAAATACCTAGTAGTGAAATTGCTGTGTCACAGGGTAACTCTATTTTTAACTTCTTGAGGAACCTCCATGCTGTTTTCCAGAGTGGCTGCACCAGTGTGCCTTCCTACCAACAGTGCAAGAGGGGTCCCCTTACTCCACACAAAGATATCACATTTTGAAAGATTTTGTTTACCAAACTGTACAGTTATATTGGATGCCCCAGAGCCTCCAAAAAGTTGAAAATCAATGCATCTCATTTTGCTGATAGGTTTTTAAATTTAAAAAAATGAAGTGAATTTTTTCCTTTTATGTTAATGAAAAATATATCAAGGATTCTAGGTAGTTGAAGTAACAGCAGCTACATAAATCTGAATATCCCAACACAGCCTCCAAAAGTCAACCAACAGCAGTCAGAAGAGCAATGAAGCCCAGCTCTCAGCAGAACAGGAGGACAGAGAATGCCGGAACCTGCGAGCAGAAGAGTAAATGCCAAACTTCGGCAAGCTATTCCACCTCAAGATGGTGGGAGGCAAGGGCATTCTGGGAAGAACAGAATGGAAGAGGGAACCTAGTAGTAGGACTAAGATTGACCTAAACTCCTAAAAAAGAGTCCTCTTGAAGCGCAAGAATGCCCAGTGAGTGAGCATAACCAACAAGGGAAGTCTTCAAAAGGCATCACTTGGGGTGGGGTGGGCAAGCTATAAAGAAAGGGAGATGTTCCCTTTGGAGAATGGGTGATATGAACAAAAGAAGGCAGAGGGAGAAAAGGACAAGAAGGAAGAAAAAAGAAAAAAAAGGCCAAACAATCCCTCCCCTATGCCCCTTTCCAAAAAAAGCCATTCAAGAGACCAGAGCATCTCACACCAACAAATGAGGAGTCTTGTTAAGTCACTCTGTAAAGTGAACTGGGAAAACAGATTATGCAAAAGAACCCCTCGGCTGATAAAAATCTACTTTCCTCAAAAGATCACAAAGCAGAAGATAACTGTAACAAAGCACTTGAAACTGACTTAAATGTTATCAAACAAGGATTTTAGAATACAAATTCCCATCTTGAAGCAGAAATTCAAACGCGAACCCAGAAACAGACAAAAATAGGAAGAAATGAAAAGAGAGGTGATTGATCTCAGGGAAGAAAAGAAAAAGATGAGATGATCTCAGAAATGAAATAGAAGTTGTAAGGTATGCCAGGGAGAATAGGCTCAAATGAAAATTTAATAAGGAGCACTGAGGAAAGGTGGGAAAGTAGCTGGGGGAATAATAGTGATATAAAGAAAAAGGTAAAAAGGCTCTTAGAGAAAGCAACTGAAGGACAAGGAAGGCAGACAAAAAACAACATATGGAATTGGAGACCGTGAAAAAGAAAAACAAAACTAAATGATAAAATGATAATGCAAGAAAACTTTCCAAGAATAAAGAGAACCTTGAATCTACATATTGAAAGGACCCACTGAGGACCCCGTATAAAGGACCAAGATCAGTCCACTCTGAGACAATCTCCTAGAGACATTATTCAAATTTCAAAATTAGAAAACGAAAATCAAGGTTTCCAAGAAAAAGATCACAAGTTTACACCAGCAGGAGATTAAGACACACATTAGAGTTCCCAAAAATGACAAAGTAAGACAATTAAGCGGTATTTAAAAAAAAAAAAAAGTCATGGAAAATATGAATGAAAGATTTTCTATCAAGCCAAGTTATTCTTCAAGTATGAAAGGACATGGAAAATGTTTTAAACAAGGAGGTAGGGGATCCTCTATCTGTGAGACCTTCTTGAGGAGCCCATGAGCAGATGGGCTTCATCTAGCCAAGAACCCAAGGGTAGTGACCCCGTGGAGATACGGGGAGAGCGCCCCCTTCCTCACCCCGAATGCGCGCCGGTTCTTTGCACCTCCCCCACCTTGTCCTCTACATCTCTGCGCTCTGGCTGGTCTCGAGTTAAGTCCTTTTACACTAACCTGGGAGTCTAGTCTCTGTTTGGATCCAGCAAGTGGCCAAGTTCCCTGCCTCCTGCTAGGAGATTGCCCGGTGAGCGCGACAAATGCGACAGAACATCACAGGATCCTGATGAGCGTCCTTAAACCTCGGGTGCTTCCCAGCACCAGCCAGACCTCTGAGACTGCGACTGCGCGGACTGCCCTGGAAATTCAGCACGGACACCCCTGTGGGGCCTGGGGCAGCACTGGAAAATGGTCATGCAAAAGCTGCAAGACTCATGGGAGAGGGTGGTGCCTTTGCAGAAGGGAAGAGAGCCTAAGGAACAGCCCAGAAGGATGTCCAAGTGACCCGTAGCACTCTCCAAGAATTGGCCTCCCCCCAGCCACCGGGCAGTCGCCCCGTGTCTGAGCGTGTAGCGCCTGGGACTCCATGCACCAAATGTGAAATGAGAGGTGAATATTCCAGGAGGTGGGAAGGAGAGAAGCCAGATGGAATTCAAGAGGCAGGGTTGTGTGTATGTGGGGGAGGTCTTTCTCATGTGGCATCTTGGGAAGAGAGAGGCCTGGCAGTTTGCTTCTCACAAGACTTGCTCGGCATGTCCACAGCTGCGGCTTGCACCTGCCAGACTCTGAAATCAGGGTTGAACCGACAAAAATGATCTCAGGATGTTCACATCCCTTGAAACTGGAATCTGTGACGAGCTTTTCCTTCTTTGCAAGTTGGGGAGGTTACAGTTTGTCTTTATTTTCAGTTTAGTTTCGTGTTTTGTTGCTTGTGCAGTGTCCCTGGTGGTGGCTTTGCAGAGGGGTTGGGTCGCTGGTGACATTTCCTGCCAGGTCCCTTGCTGTCCGCAGCTGCAGCTAACAGTCCTCACTCTGCTTCCTCTATCTCCTCCTGTCCACCACCCTCTAGGCCCGCCTCCATTTCTTCCATTTGCAGGTGCTTTAAGGATTCTGACTTCCAAAGTACCAAATCAAAGACTGCTCCCCCTTCTCCTGCCTTGCAAAAACAGAACCGAAGGGAAAAACTTGAACAAGAGGACTTACAGTGAGCACGTAATCCATATAATTGTAGATTCATGACTCCGGGAAGTCAGAATGAGGGCTGGAGAGCAGATTTTATATGATATAGGTTATAGGTTATGTATTATATATCCTAACAAAAGAGAAATAACCAACCAAAAGTAGATGAGAAGGGAGCAGGAAAGAAGGAAGCAGAATAATCTCATTGATTATCGAATAGAACATTAGTAGGGGACAAAATAAAGTAAAAGACATAGAGACTAGTGGCAGTTAAAAAGGTGTGTATCTGAAAGGCAACTACTGGAATAAGTGTTAAACCTTCCTAAATACCAAAAGAAAATTAAAAACTGAGAGAACAAAGACAAAGAACATCACACAGAAAAAGAAACATAACACCTTCAACATAATGTGGTTGTTTTAACATAAGATAGTATGAGAGAGTTGAGATCAGACCCAGACTTCTGGCTCCAGAACAAATATTAAGATATCCCTTGTTCGGGGCTGAGACAACTCAGCAATTGAAATACATCAGTTCTATTTTAACCTATTAATTTAACACAATCCTGGTAATATACGAACAAATGTGTAAAACCCAGCCAAGTTGATACTAAATCTTATATGAAAAAATAAACGTGCAGGGATAGCCAGAATATTTTTTAAAAAAGATATGAAGAGAAATAGCCTTATCAGACATTAAAACATTCTATAAAGCCTTTGTAATGAAAATGGTAATACTGGTGCCTGAGTGGACAAAAGAAGTTGTGAAATAAACCAGAAACAGACTCAACTACATGTGAAAAATCTAGTTTATGAGAAAGGTGGCATCTTAAACACGGGGACAAAGATAGATTTACTGGTAAATGGTGTTGGGACAACTGGTTAACATTAGAAAAATGTAAAAATAAAAATGAGATCCATATTTCATACCATCCAGAAAAAGAGATGGGGTCAGGGGTCCAAATGTCAACAGTGAAATCACACAATAACCAGAGGAAGATGTGGATGGATTTCTCCATAACCTATAACCTGGGTAAAGGGAAAAGCTGTGTCTATTGCTCAAAAGCTGAATGAACTAAAAGAAAAGATTGGTGAAGTTCAACTATGTAAAAAATAAAAAGAACTTCTGCATATCAGCAGAAAATAAAAATCTGGGAGAAAATATTTGCAGCATATGTCACAGATGACATGAGAAATCACAAGTAGGTAGAGAGGCAGGCAGAGAGAGAGGAGGAAGCAGGCTCCCTGCTGAGCAGAAAGCCCGATGTGGGGCTTGAACCCAGGACCTGGGATCATGACCTGAGCCGAAGGCAGCGGCTTAACCCACTGAGCCACCCAGGCGCCCCTTAAAATCTGTTTAACATTAAAAAGTAAGGCATCTAAAAAAAAAATACATTATAAATAACATCACTGGGACGTGACATAGACCCCGAGTGTGAATAGAGAATGAGACAGCTGTATTATGCATACACTCGATAGAAAAAATGGGCAAAGACATGAACAATCACAAAAATATATAATAATGTTCCTTAAATACATGAAAGAGTTTAACATAGCTCTTACTAACAGGAGGACAAATGATGAAATGAAAATGAATTGAAATATACTATTTCTCACCCTTCAGACTGGCAAAGGTCAAGTGTATGCCAGGGTCCAAAATTCGGATGTTGAAAACTACCCCCCACCTCCACCCCCCACCAAGGTGATGGTCTCAGGAGGTGGGGCCTCTAGGGGGTGATTAGGTCATGGGTGGAGCCCTCAGGATTAGGGTAGGAGCCCTTATGATGGAGACCCCAGAGAGCTCCCTCTTCTGTGGTATTTTGTGGTAGCAGCCGGAACAGACTAGGAATGTGTGAGGATACATTTTGTTGACCAGACAGAACATTCTGTTGGCAAAGGATTCACTTCCAAGTTCATGAACATGGTTGTTGGCGGGCTTCTGTTCTCCTGGGGTAGCAGGCTAGGGGCTGCGTTCCTCACTGTGTCACATAGGGCTGCGTACCATGTAGCAGGTTGTTTCCTCTGTGTGAAGAGTGAGAGAGAGGGAGAGCCAGAGCCAGAGCCAGAGAGAAGAAACGGAGAGGTAAGGTGATGAGGACAAGGTAGTTCAATGTTAACATTTGGAGAATCTGGCTTAAGTATAAGAGAGTTCTTTGTTCTTGCAATGAAGTTGTGTCAAGACTGTGTTTTTGTTTTGTTTTGTTTTGTTTTTTGTTTTACAGAGACGATTCTGGAATTATACAAAATCTACCAAAGTACCAGGCAAAGCCTTTGAGCCCCATGGAGCTGCCACGCGGCCTTGACATACGTGGAACGCTGCTCTGGCTTACTGCTCCTGAATGCAAAATGTTTTAATGTGACCGAAAAATCCTGAGCATGGGGTGATTTCAGAAGGACCAGGGATCTCATACTGTGAATCATGATTGGTCCCTTTGCTTTGCAGATGAAGACAAATTGGGGAGAGGGGCTGCCCCTGTCCTGGAGTGAGCCCCATGCAATATTGACAGCTTTTCTGACACCCAGGGTGGGGGGTGGGAGGGAGGATGGTGCGGGTGGCCGGGCCACCCCTCTCACCTCCCCAGGAAGATGTCCCATCCAGACTTCCGTCTCTCAGTTTCCCTGACCTTACGGTTGGAGGGGTGAAAATGTCCAGTGTATCCTTCTCTGTTCCGTGCTCAGTTCCACGCTTAGTTTTCCTCATGCTAATATGTGGCCCGAGGTCAGGGTAACAGATGCATAAACGTAGGCTTTCCTGAAAGGGAAAAAGAAACCTAATTGATTATAGTTGTTGTTGACAAGATTGATGTTTTTAGGCAACTGAGCACACACGTCCAATATTGCTAGTGATGGTCAGAGCCCCAGGGACCCACTTGTTGCTGCCCCCAGACCACCTCCCCTTCGGCTCCATAGTTCATTCAGCAATTCTTTATTTTTTTTTAGATTTTTAAGATTTTATTCATTTATTTGACAGAGAGAGAGAGATCACAAGTAGGCACGCAGAGAGTGGCGGGGGTGGGCAGGGGGAAGCTGGCTCCCTGCTGAGCAGAGAGCCTGACGCGGGGCTCGATCTCAGGACCCTGAGACCATGACCTGAGCAAAAGGCAGAGGCTTAACCCACTGAGCCACCCAGGCGCCCCTTCAGCATTTCTTTAGATTCTTCTATTTCTTTCTGAACTTTCTGCACAAGAGAGGTGAAAGTATAGGGCATTGTCTACATCTGTTTCCCAAGAAGCAGGGCAAAGCTCAGTAAATTTGTTTGGATTAATCACTTTTAAACATAACAAGTATTTTAAAATTCAGAATCTGGACTTTCCCCCACTCCCTCCTCGCCTTCCCACTGCTCCTCACACTTCCCAGCCCACAGGGGACTCTGGAGACATCGAAGAGGGTGGCTTCTTGAAGCCACCTGGCCTGGACCTCTCAGAGGGGTCTGAGTGGGCCTGGGATAGGAATGCTCCTGGGCTAGGGCCACCATTTTGGAAAATAAGCCAGGGAAATCCCAAGCAGCCATTTCTCCACCAATAGCTCTATAACTGTTGTAAAGGGACCAGCTAAGATGTGATTATTATATTTAATAATATTTTAAAACTATGTTTTGATTTTTATTTATTTTGCAGGTGGGTCAACGGGAAGAACCCCCCCTAGGACGGGGGAATGCACCTGTTATACAACAGATCAAAGGTTTCTTAGTCTTGGGTCTCCACAACCATTCTGAGCAATGCTGCCCACCCCCTCATGTCTGCCCTGGGGGACTGCATTTGGATTTCACAGCTGCTTCAGTCTTTCAGGCCTAGTTTCCTCATCTGTAAAATGGGTGGGAGAGGGGTGAAAGTAAAAATCTAAGACTTCCTTGGCTTTTTAAAAAAAAAGATTTTATTTATTTATTTGATACAGAGAGAGAGAGAGAGTGAGAGAGAGGGAATACAAGCAGGGGGAGTAGGAGAGGGAAAAGCAGGCTTCCTGGTGATCAGGGAGCCCAATGTGGGGCTCAAACCCAGGACCCTGGGATCATGACCTGAGCCGAAGGCAGACGCTTAACCACTGAGCTCCCTAGGTGCCCTGACTTCCTTGACCTTTAAAAATCTGTGATGTCGACATCTGGGTGAAGTGTCGGGCCCCTGCTCTCTTCATCCTAGAAGGTCCCCAGGTCTGTCTCTGAGCCCAACCAGAAGGTAGGCCCTCTCCTTGTCCTCCCACCCATTTAGAAGTTCTTCCTTATTCATCCTTCGTGAGCAAACAGGTAAACATCTTTGTGGCCCATGCCAAGATTCTGACCACGGACCCGGAGGGGCTGACTGTGGATCTCCAGTGTGACGTCCAGCTCTGATATTCCTGGCCCATTCCTGGCTTTGAGCTGCCCACTGCCTGTGCCAAACATATGCTGCAGAGAGATTGAAACCTCACTACAGACTTCATGTTGAGTTTAATCCCTGAACGTGGTAGTACAGAGCCCATCTGCAAATGCATTTTCAGTGAATCCCTTTTCCTATTTGGATGATAGAAACACATGTCATGTAGGTGTAATGTGGTCAGTCTGTACGATGCTCACTGGGGCTTGGCGTGCGGACTGTTGTCCTGACTGCCACATTGTGTCACATTAGTCTGGAGCAGCACAAACACCCAGGCAAGATTTGGTCCAAGCCATTCAGCTGGGCTGGTGAAGTCTGCCGCTCTCCAGAGCTGACATTGGAAAGCCAGGCGCCAAAGGTCTTTGGCTTCAGAACTCAGCAACTCCCATAAAAACAGGCAGTCAGGATCCAACTGGAAGACAGGAAAGAAATAGAAATTTGAAAGCTTAATGGAATCATTAAAGATTACAGGAGATTGGCATAGCCGGAGATTGGCAGGTAAGAAGTTAAGAGGACTCCAAAAATCACAGACACAGAAGCAGCCACACCCTAAGGGCTGAGAAAGAGCATCTCCAGGGCTGAGACGCAGACCTTGCTGGAGGTGGAGATCATGGCTGCGGCCCAGGGGGAGCAGAGATGGGACGGAGGTGCTGCCCCGGTAGAACTGGGTGGGACTCTGCCCTCTGAGAAACCAGGGCAACGTCCCCAAGGAGGGGCTGCCTCTCAGAACTCGCTGCAAGGCTGCACCCCAACATGCTGAGGACAGCGGCCCCTGCTGGCCTTTGGATGGGCAAATGTCTGTCCTGCGTTTGCAGCAATCTGGTAAGACAGGCACGCGGAACGGGGAGAGAAAACACCTTCCATACTCCCCGGCTCTCTAGCGCCCTCTATAGACAAAAAGTAACATTGCACCGACCACCCTCGGAAATACATCTGCAGGGCCCACCTCCCTTTTTTCAGAGCAGACGATGAATTTTGAGTTTGGAACTCAGATGCAATAGATTGATCACTGGTACAACAGTTACTGGAATTCCCAGCAGTCGAGAAGAGTGAGGTATGGGAAAGGCAGAGGGGTTTTTCCTTCCTCTTCCCTCCCAGGAGCCAGGACCTAAAGATCAGTAATGGGATCAGGGCTGCTGTGTAGGGCCACCCAGCCTAGGTACCCCATATCTCCAGGAAGTCCCTTCACAAAGACCTCCCTGGGAATGGCCTCTTGATGTTGTACAACTTGGTAGTCCTAATTTGGAGAGGTATGTCCTATTGCCAGATGAGGACCCATGATTCCTAAGGCAGGGACAGTTAGTGGCAGAGTAAAGACAATAGATCTGGGTCGAACAACACCAGGCCACAGTCATGATGACAGCAGGTGGCCTCGGTTTACTTCGATGAGCCTGACTAGCTGTGTGTTCTTGGGAAAGTTACTCCTCTGGGTTTCAGTTTCTACAACTACAGACAAAGGAGCTGGGGCTCAATACTTCTTTAGGTCCTATTAGCTCTGCAAGTATACATCTTTGCACTTCATTTATTCATTCATCTGTCCATTATTTATTGACTCCATGGCGGATTTACTGTGAAACTATTGAAGTGGAAGCCTCGGGGTTTCTTGCTTGCCTGGGGTCCTTCCAAAGACCCATCTTTTTTACATCTGTAAGTTTTATTCTTTTTCTTCAAGTCTTTGGACTCCCCGAATTGTATAAGCTTCACATCTCAAGAAACCTGGATTCTCTCACGACTCCCAAACACTTCTTGGGTACCTCCTCCACGGTTAGACACTGCACTGGGCCTGGTGGTATGCCCGCATCAGCTCCTGTGGCTGCCACATCATGGCTGCCCTACCTGGAACAAGTTCTCATGGTCAAAGCCCAGGTTCTGGGGGGGACCACATGAGGGAGCACGTGCAAAGGCACTGGGCATCGACCAGGTCCTCCCCCCAAAGCAGCTTTGCCCCACTCTTGGGAGGAAAGGGTCGCTTTGAGAAGTTTGGTCAGGAGGCTCAGAGCTGAGATGTATGCCCTAGTGCACAGAGCTGCAGGGGAACCCTTGAGGCACAGGATGCAGAATCAGCTTCCGGGTAACAGGTCAAAAGACCCTTGCCTTAGAGAACAAGGGTGGGTGCAAATGGGGAACTGGCAGCCCATATGGTGGTGGGCACCCTGATTATACACAAGCTAAGATCCACTCCTGAGAAAGCATGGAGGGAACTGTGGGGGAGACCTCAACGCCCTCCTAAGGTGGACAGTAACCCTGCGGTCGCTCTCACTGACAGTGAACGAGAATTGCATGCATGTCAGGGGAGGGGACACGAGGTGGTGGCCACCAGAAGCAAGAACAGAAGTCAGGCCAGCAGCAGTCTTTCCCCAGCACAGAGCAGGTCCCAGGAATAACCACCCCTTGGGTGGGAGGGTCCTGGGAAGAGATTGTTTTTATGGGTTCTCGGTCTACATAAATACTTATATTTAAAACATTTTAAAAATTCAGGGGGTGCCTAGGTGGCTCAGTTGGCTGAGCATCTGCCTTTGGCTCAGGTCATGATCCCAGGGTCCTGGGATCGAGTCCTACATCGGGCTTTCTGCTCAGCAGGGAGCCTGCTTCCTCCTCTCTCTCTACCTGCCTCTCTGCCTACTTGCGATCTCTGTCTGTCAAATAAATAAATAAAATAAAATAAATAAAGTGAGGATATTAACAAGACACATGTAATATAGTTTGTGAGGAGTCCATAGTTAGTACAATAAAGAACTCAGACACACAGTACACAGCAGGCCCCCCCTCTGGGTATTAGCCATTGTCCCTGCTACCTGGGTGAGATCCTAGGACTCCAGGCCATCTTGGATCTGGGAAGCTTACACCATGCCTGGCATGTGGTAGAGACTCAAAGTTCTGCTTGAAAGGGCCTCTCAGCCCATCCCCCAGTCTGGCCCAGTCCATCTCCATGGTGGGTGGAGGGATCCCAGAGCTGGAGTGGAGCAGGGTTTGGGGGTGGCTTGTCCTCCCAACCTATGCATGTGGGAGAGGGGGTGGACCACATGGTGTCTGACCTGCCTCATGGCCCAGCAGGGGCTCTGAGGTCTTCCTAGCCCAACACTCTGCACTTTTCTGCTACCCCAGCCACCCCCATGAGCACCAAAGCCAGACTGTAGAGAACTGGGAGGGAGCTGTCCCGGGAAGGTCATCAGAAAAGCCAGAAAAGTGAGAGAAAAGTCAGCGAAGAACAACAGCACTACACGTGTATGTCAGAAACAGCAACAAGAAATGAAAAGCATGATTTAAAAAAAAAAAAGTGCAGCATTAATGGAATGAGAGGACAGGAGAGGAGATAAAAAACCAAGATATGGGAAGGGGTTCCCAGGGAAGGAAGATTGAGAACAGTGCTCACATGCTGCCTGCTGACAGACGCCCTTGGGACCCACGCCATCAGGCCCCCCAAGGCTGAGGGGACTTCTCACCCCCAGTCCGCAATGGGCATTCGTAGCTGCTTGTGGGCTCCGCACCCGGGAGATCCACGTGAGGACTTGTGTCCAAACCTGCACATGGGGAAACTGAGAAGGCTGGAAACAGGTGCTGGCATTCCCACCACCCAGGCCTGTACCTGCAAAAGTATTTTCCTTGCTTCCTCCTTCCTTTGGCGTCATTTAAAATATAATACTAAGGGCAAGTACGTGATGCCAGGCAGAGTTCTAAATACTCTTATTCGTTCCTTGACTCTATACGCTGCGTGAGGATTACCCCCATTCTGCAGAGGGAGAAATGGAGGCCCGGAGAGGATGTCACCGTTTCCGGTCACTCAGGAAGTGGCAGGGCTAGAATTCACACCCAGCACTGTCCCCATGCCCCCAGCTACCGCGGGGCTCCATGCTTCGGGACATGACCGCTTTGGGTTTGTGATGGCTGTTATTCTTAAATTGTATTAGCAGTTCATTTATTTCACACCCCCATAAACTGCTGCTACTTGATGAGAAGGGAAGCAGAATTTCTGTGCCTCTGGAGTTTGGGACGTTTACTGGTTTGATTGAGATTTAATGAGTAGAAATAAAAAAATACTTGCCGTGTATATACATTATCAGGTAATATATATTCAAAACAGGACATTCAAAAATTAAACATCTGCTAAGAAGCATTAATTTGTGCAGGAAAGCGATTGCCTCGTTCTGATATAAATTTACTGACAAAATCCATCACTCTATATTTGCAAATTGGCTTTCAAGTTCTGGGCAGGAGGAGTCTCCCTCTGGGCGGATGAAGTATGCTATGTGGTATCAGTAGGTTTAAATGCCATTGACCACCAGGAAAGTAGGGATTGTAGCAGAGCCCTGGGTACAATGATGATGTTATGAGCGTGTTCCGTGCCTGTGGATGGAGGAGTTTATGCTGGCAACCTGTCCTTCATGGTTGCTAAGTCAGCTGGGCTCCTGCCCACGCCAGCCAAAGCCCCTGCCCCAGCTCGAGAAACTGCATTATTGCAAATCACATCGGGGGTGTGGTGACAACAGGGTGACATGGAGTGTGTTGCTGTCATTAGACTATCGAGGCAGGCAATTTTATGACAGAGGACGGAGCCACTCATGTGTCACTCCCAGGATGGTAGGCTCGGCCAGAAGGCATGCACTGCCACTGTGAGAATGTAGCAGAGCTCTGAAGACCTGGTCTGGTGAGGGGTGCAGAGCCCTTGGCCTCTAGAGCTTGGCTCAGCCTCCTCGCAGGGAGCGTGAGGGCCCAGTGGAGTGTGAAAGAGGAAGATTCTGGGCTCTTCTCTCTTTCCAAGAGGGGCAGACCCCAGGCCAGAGGAGGATAGCTTGGGAAGTTGGTCTGGGAGCAATGCTTCCCCAGGAAGACTTAACACCTTCCTGTACTGCAACATGAAGGCCCAGGCTTCTGCTTGCCCAGCGAGGGCTTGAGGTGCCCAGTTTAGAGTGTGTGGGGAGCCTTGGTACAGTGGGGGCTTCGTGGAGGACAGAAAGATTCCATTTCCTGCACTCAGTTCAGGGGAGAGGTGAGGTTTGTAGCCAACGCTTTATCTTACTCCTGGAAATATATATAGTCATATAAATAGATGTATAGATACAGATGTTGTTTATCTAATACATTTATATATCCAATGTGGAAAGTAAGAAAGAGGTTCATTTAATGAGACTCACAATCAATTATCCAAAAGACATGGGGAGCTGGTTATGCACTAAGTATCCTATATGCTCTGCAGGAAATTAAAAATGAGGTCAGTATGTCCCCAGCTTTAAGGAGTCCCCACAAGGCACATACATGTGGACACCAGAGCAGCAACACCAATGACATGCCAGCAACACACATGCAGGTGTGGAAATACCTGCCGGATGGCGAGGGCTCTGAGTTGAGAGGAGCGAGAGGCGATGGCTAGAGCAGGCTGGAGGGCTTCCTGGAAGAGGAGGACCACATGTGCATCTTGAGGGGTGGGCAGGATTTGTATGGGGACTAGACCCTGCTGGCAGCCTTTCTTCCCTCACCCTAGTCTCAGAAGAAAAAGATGTGCCCCGAGTCACTGCCTTCCAGTGTTCTGGGTGGCAGAGCGGAGGCAGTGAGCCATGCTGCCATGATTTGTGGTAGAATCCCAGAGCAGGCACACAAGCTCGCCTGTGGCTACAGAACAGAAGCTTCACTTGGAGGAACAGCTATGTTGCTCCAAAAAAGGTACGAGTGAGGACAAGGGAGGGGGAAGCAGTGGGGGAGACTCACCCCCATTCACAGAATCCATTTTAAACTCTCAGTTGATAACCATAGAGACCATTTATTAAGTACTTTTATTTAAGTACATTTATTACGTACTTTTTAGGTGCTTTCCAGACTGAACCAGAATGTTTTTGGTGGCAAATGACAGAAAACACACTAGGAATTTGTTTGAATAAATGGAACTTTATGGCTCATGCAACCGAAGTCACCTCAGCAAGGGTCAGAGGTGGGTGAGCTGGGCTCTTCCCTATGCCCCCTCCACAGTCAGCCCCCTCTTCAGGCGGGCTTCCTTGGTAACCAAGGGATTACAGAACTCATGGAATCTAGACGATCTCGACAAACGAAAATTTCTCTTCCCCAAAACACCCAAGTCCTGAGCTTCACTCTGATTGGACCAACCTAGGTCACATGATTGGGATCAAGACAATAAGGTCCTGACGTGGTCAGTCACGCCCAGCTCCATTGTTGCCACATTCACAAAAGATGCAAGGAGGCAACTGTCATGAAAAGGGGTCTATGACGTGCACGTCCTCTCAGCACCATGGTGTGGTCATTGGTTTTCTTCTCTTACACATGAAGACACGCAGGCTGCCAGGCAAAGTGAAGTACCATGTACAAGATTACTGGCTTATCAGAGAAGCGCTTGGATTGAATCCACGTGTGTGACTCCCCAGTTTATGCATTCAGTCACCGTGTTTTATTGCCTCTCGTTTTAGAGACAGCGGTTAGGGGCATGGCTGGGTCGTAGGGTAGCTCTGTTTTCAACTTTTTCAGGAACCTCCATCCCGTTTTCCAGAGTGGCTGCACCAGCTTGCATTCCCACCAACAGTGTAGGAGGGCTCCGCTTTCTCCGCATCCTCACCAACACCTGTGGTTTCCTGATGCGTCGATTTTAGCCATTCTGACTGGTGTGAGGTGGTATCTCACCGTGGAAACCATTGATTCTAAGATGCACCAATTTTGTGGGTCACTGAATAATAAGAACTATCAATACCTTTAACATACTTTTTTTAGCACAGCAAATTTTTCTTTATATTTATTCAAAGAGCTTGTTTGGACTTCATAGACATGCACTTTAATCATATGTTACTCTTGTGCGTCCATAAAATTAGATCAGTGAAATACATCGGTTAGGGTATTTCTAAAACATCTCCCCATTCAGCATCAACCTCCAACTACATGGGATCCACTTTGGGTTCAGGGCACGGGCCTGTGTCTCCCATGGTGACTGGGCCATCACGGTAGGAGAGAGTAACACTTCCTGTAAAGATCTTCCCAGGGTTTGCTGATTTCTTGGCCTTCAGCTGCATTCCTAATGGGTCTAGGCAGTTCCTTCTCACATATCACCCTCTGAGAGTGCCTTCCTTTGTTAAGTCACTTGGCTGTTGCCTTGCAAGAAAACATGAAATTGTAATGTGAAATATTTGCTTCGCTAACATCAAATTCACACCCCACTGCTCTGTGCCCGTGCTCATCACATCCACAGTATTTTCTCATTTCAAGGCTGAATCATAGTATAATATTTTTGAGAATACTTTTAAATGGCAATTAAACTCACTGGGTGTAGTACCCATAACGCCAATTACTCAAAGTGACGACCACAGGATGGAGGTTGTCATGCCTGTCACTTGCCTGACAGTGTTGTGAGAAACATCCCTCTCTGAATCCTACAATGTGCATCTTAGAATCGACTTGGTATGATAGTCCTGTAAGCACGCATTACCGAAGGCGGGAGAGCGCTCATGGGGATGAGAGTAGGAAGGGCTGTTGGTGGGTCCAGCCTCCACAATGGAATCACCATCGGGGTCCCATGTCATTTGATCATGAGGGTCTAAGGTTTCTGGGAAAGAGAGAGAGTGACCCCTATCAGGGCTGTCCTGCTGCCTGTGTAGGTCTCCAAGAGCTGGCTTCATCCATGCCTCAATACTGTGGCCAGTTTCTACCACAGCACAAAACCTTGAAAGCTATATGCTGCTGTGGCCCCCCAGGATTCCCTGGCCAAGGGAAAAGGTGGATTGTCCCTGTCCCTTGCTCTGTGGAGCACATGGAAGAGTGCCACAAAGGTTCTAAGACAAGAGGTCTTAAGTTTTGTTTTGGAGCCCTGCCCTCCATGGGGGACCAGACACAAGACATCTGTGTGGTCCTTTTTCCACTTCACCACCCCCCCACACACATACACCTGGCTCTGCCCCCAGGTGTGCACCTCTGAGGACCCATTTCTCATGTGCAAATCACTGTCTATGAAGATGCCCGGATACCAGGGCACAAATCCCCCAGCATACCTTGGCATTGGCATAGGCTCAGCCACCAACTCTGTGTTAAATTCAGTAGGACTTTGTATTTCTTGCTCAGAGATGGCAAATCTGTAGGGAACCCCAGATCCCCCCAGATCAGAGACAGGCTGATCTCAGCACTCCTGCAGCCCAAGCTAGGCAGTTCCTACAACCTTGGTCCATTCAACTAGCTCTGCTTTTTTTTTTTTTTTAATAATTTTTAAATTGTTTTATAGACATATAATGTATTATTAGTCCCAGGGGTACAGGTCTGTGAATCGCCAGATTTACACACTTCACAGCACTCACATACCCTCCCCAGTGTCCATAACCCCACCACCCTCTCCCTACCCCCCTACCCCCGGCCACCCTCAGTTTGTTTTGTGAGATTAAGAGTCTCTTATGGTTTGTCTCCCTCCCAATCCCATCTTGTTTCATTTATTCTTTTCCTACCCCCCAAGCCCCCCACGTTGCATCTCCACTTCCTCATATCAGAGAGATCATATGATGGTTGTCTTTCTCCGATTGACTTATTTCGTCAACTGGCTCTGCTCTCAGGTAGAGCTGTGTTTCATGCCTGCTGCAGCCCCTTCTGGGGCACGGAATGTTGGGGGGCAGTTACATTGGAAACTAGGGTCTCTGACTGCTTGACTAATTCCCTGGGAAAGTGGGAAAATGCTTGTGCTTAAGTGAGGGGCCAACATGGGGCCCTGTGGCCAAAGCTGCCAATGATCAGAAGGGGGAGAGGCAGGCATGGGTGAAGACTCCAGTTCGAATGAGTGAGGGGCAAGCTTTCCTCTCATACTTGCGTTCTCTTCTCCGCGCCTGCCGTCACTGATCTCTGTGTCACGTGCTCTGCTTGTAACCTTTCAGGTCCTTTGGAGACACTTTGTAAATCCCCAAGGTCATCTTTCTGCTGCGGTGTTCCGTGTTAGGGAAGTTCCAAATACAAACATTCAGCTTTCTGGAATTGTCAAGCCAGAAGCGATTATTTGCTTTAATCAGCATTTCAATCATGTAAGTCTTTGATTTATAACCTTTGGGGGAAGAAATTAATTATAGCAGAAATAAACCTATAGTCTAAGGTTGGGCTTCAGGATGCCCATGGACATGAAAAATGTAATGTTTGTGGGAGTGTGTGTGTTATTTTCTGAATGGGAGAGGGTTCAAAACTTTTGAGATTTTCCGGGTGCCTGGGCGGTTCAGTTGGTTAAGCGTCTGCCTTTGTCTCAGGTCATGATCTCAGGGTCCTGGGATCGAGCCCTGCATCAGGCTCCCTGCTCTGCCGGGAGTCTGCTTCTCCCTCTCCTGCTCTTTCTCTCTCTCTGTCAAATAAGTAAATAAAATCTTAAAAAAAATTTTTTTTTAGATTCTCAAATGGGTTGGTGACCACCCCACCCCAAACGGTGAAGAACACTTTTGAGGAGAGGAAGGCTCATTTACCTTTGGTATCTTATCTCTGACACTGGTGTTAGAAATCATGTTGCTTCGGCAGTTTAACACAGTTTACTGAGGGGCCATGACGGAGTCCAGTGTTCAGTCCCAGGGGACATAAACCACACATGGGTGAGGAGGGAAAAGGAAAACACAGGACTAGAGAGTAAAACTAAGACCCTTGAGGCCAATACCAGCATGACTTACAATGGCTAAAAGGTGGAAACAACCCAATGTCGATCAACAGATGAATGGATAAACAAAAAATGTAGGTCTGTACATAGAAGAGGATGGCATTCAGCCTTCAAAAGGAGACTGACAGGCTACAACATGGATGCACCTTGGAGACATTCGCTAAATGGAATAAGCCAGTCACAAAGGACAAATTCTGTATGACCCCTCTTATATGAGTTACCTAGAGTAACTCATATCCACAGAGTTGGGAAATGGAGTGGTGGCTGCCAGGGGCTGAGGGGAGGGAGACAGGGGAGTCACCGTTTAATGGGTGCAGAGTTTCGATTTGGGATGAGAAAATTCCAAAGGTGGATAATGGTGATGGTTGCATGTAATATGAATGGACTTAGTGTCACTGAAATGAACTTAAAATGCTTAAAATGATACATTTTACATTCCGTATATTCTACCACAATAAAAAAAAAATGAAAAGAATTAAAAAAACTCCTGCAGTCAAAGTCAAAATGTCAAAAGTCAAAGCTTTTCGGCAGCCACGTATCAAGCGTTTTTCCTTGGAGAATGAGGGGCTTACCTGACTTATGAAGCACAACACTTTGTTACAATGGCCACTTAAGTACTGACAATTAAAACCAATACCTATTACACGGTCATTTAAATGTGTGACAATTTGCTAATGCTTTTATAAGCTAATGGGATTGGAAAGAGAAGGTGAGTTATGTTTAAATGGATATATATATAATTTAAAATGAGGGTAATATCCAATAAATTGGTATTTTATCAAATAGATGGAGATGCTGGGATAGCGTCGGGAAGACAGGGAGACTAGGGTGGGCAGATGCCCTCCCTGCCCACCTTCATGAAAGCAGCGGGTGAGCCGGACCCCAGCGTTATGCCTCTGGTCGGGGAGGGACAGCCAGTGCCTGGGGTGCAAAACCCAGATTCAATAGGTTTCCAGCTCCAGGAAACCCTCTTTTCAGCGGGGGCAAGGTAGCCTTGCTAACCAGTGAGGAGCTGTTAGGTCTGCTCTAGACTCTGATGGCCCTGGAAGGATGCAGAAGCCATGGGTCTTCCAGGGCATGGGTCTTCCAGGTTTCAAGTTCCAGGGCTCCTAGGCAACTTTTGCAACTTTTGCAACTTGGAAAGCGGGCTTTCCAAGGCCGCTGTTTGACTGAGGCTACGGGGAAAGCTCTCTTTCCCTGGTATTCGTCATGTGCTCACGGGCTCCCTGATCTGGGCTGCCTTTTTCTTCATCCTGTGAATTAGCTGCAAATCCACTGTGTCCCCCGTGGGAGCAAGTGAAAAGAGACGCCTCTGTGGAAATGCTCTGGGTTAAGACAGCCAAGGCCAGATTGGTGGCAAGACAGCGGTTCATTTTCAATAAAGGGGGAAAGGAAGGGAAGCAAAGAACCCACGGATCTTTGCAAACCGTGCCCGTTGCCAAGAAGTGCCTGATTGAGTTGTCCGGATGTGGAAATTAAGACAGAGAGATTTAACTGCCCAAGATCCAACAGCCAGAGAGCCAAGTGGCCATGACTTGAACCCAGGAAGCAGGCTTGAGAGCCCAGGCCCGCCAGGGAGGGCCCGGGGGACACGTGGGTGCCGCTGGCCTGAGTTCCAGTCCTGCCAAGGCCTTTTGGTGCTGGTGCAACCTCAGGGAAGCCACAGGGTCAGTTTCTTGCCAGCAAAATGCAGCTGATAAAACCAGCTTCCTGGAGCCACTTTTGGGGAATGAAGGTGCTGTCTGCCCACAGAGCTGGTGTAGACCAAGTTTCCAGATCCAGTGTTTCGTATACCAGGAGCAAGGGGCAACTTCCATAGCTGTTCTTAATTAAGTTGCTATGGTAATTACATTTTCATCCTATTATTTATATGAACATAGAGGGATAAAGGGGCATCTTAATGTCGCTTTAATGAACCAAGAGAAAGCGTCTGCAGATGCCAGGCAGTGCATCTGCGGCCTGGTTGTGGTGTTATCTCTGTTTACGGGCAGCCGGCTGCTCGCTGAGCTCCAGGCCTGCAGGGCCCATCTTGTTCATGGAAACAGTTGGAAGAGCCCAGAGTCCACGCCGGCGTTGCTGTCCAGATGCCGTGGTGAAGAGCCATCTCTTCCCAGGCCGGCCTGCCCATCATCGATAGTTCCATTAATGACCATTTTATGTACCGCGACTTTCCCTTTTTCTGGGTAAAAATCTTTGGATGGAGCCTTATGCCTGATACCCATATCAGCTGTGCCTTTCATTCATGGGGCTCTTTTAATGTTGACCATGTCTTCCTATTTCATTTTGTTCCGTGCCACGTCCTTGCAGGAAGAAGAGGATAAACCCTGCCTTCACCCTGCCCCAGAGGAGGGGATGGCGGCCAGGAAGTGGTCAGCCAGGCTGCCCCCTGGGGGGCGGTGGCAAGTTTAGTTTCTTTTCCATCTGACACGGGGCATCGAGGGTTCTGGAATAGTCTCTGCTCTCTTAGGAGAAGAGAAAGTGGAGTGGAATGCTGTCTTGTTCACTCTACAAACATCCAATGACATTGGCTTTCTAGGATGACCCATGACCTACATGGTGCATCAGATTCTTATAACTCAATAGGATGGAGGTGGGTGGCTTGGTCAGTTAAGCATCTGCCTTCGGCTCAGGTCATGATCCCAGGGTCCTGGAATCGAGCCCAGTATTGGGCTCCCTGCTCAGCAGGGAGTCTGCTTCTCCCTCTCCCTCTGCTCTTGTGCACGTGCCATGTGCGTTCTGTCTCTCTCAAATATATAAATAAAATCTTAAAAAAAAAGGATTGAGGCAGCTGTCTGGTTTCTCTTATAGAAAAAGGTAAAGGAGTCAAAAGGTTAAGTGCCCCCCAACCCACTAGCACATGATTATCCAATCATATTGAAATGGCTCTGTTGGGCTGTGTCTCATATTAGCAGATTCAGGCTCAGCACTAGCCCAATGGCAAGAGCTGGAGGTTCAAGGCAGGGTCAGAGACAGCCATCCCAGGAAGAGACGTCCCCACAGATGGGGAGGATCTGTCCTAAGAGCTGCTATCCAGTCTGCTTGGGACTGACATTCACATAGGCTGCCTGGCATGGATGTTTCCTGAAGGATGAGTTCCTACTGAGAGACAACGTGAGGGGGCCCCAGGGATTCTGTGGGTTGGGGTGAGCTGGGACGATCCAGCACTGGTCACAACGGTCTAGAGGTTTCCACAAACAAATGTCCCATCCTTGTTCCTACCAGTCACTTGTATTTGTTGCTCCATGCTGCTAAGAAAAAAAAAAATAAACACTCTGATTCCCATTTGAAATCCTGCAAAGGCAAACCTAAAATCTATGGGATTTTAGGAGGAGGAAGGAAATTAGGGGAGGAAATTCAAGGCCACAGAACCCTAGAGCCCCTGCAGAGGCAAAGGCTGGGAATGTGATGGGGGTGCGGTTAGTGCAGACAGAGAGGTCAAGAGGGGTGGTTCAAGGTGTGCAAGAGGCAGGAAGTGAGCCCAGCAGGTTCCACAGGCGGAAAGACTTCTTTACCCTGAGGCATTTACATCACCTGGAAAGGAAGGAGGACAAGTTTTCGTTTTGTTTTATATTATTCTGTAAAACTGTACATGAGAAAATTTATCCTTTTAAGCATTTTTTTGTTTGGTTGGGTTTTTTTTTTAAAACTTCTGTAAATTCAGATAATTTTTTTTATTGCAATATAGTTGAAATACAACATTGTATTAGTTGCAGGTGTACAACATAGTGATGTTGTATATATTGCAAAATGATCACCACTATAAGTTAACATCCATCACCACATAAGCTATGAATTTTTTTCTTACTATGAGAACTTCTAAGATCTACTCTCCTAGCAAATTTCAAATGTACAATATAGTATTGTTAACTATTGTCACCATGCCATACTGTACATCCCCATGACTTATTTGTTAGGGAAATTTGTTCTTTTTGACCTCCCTCACCCATCCCAACCCCCCTCCCCCATGGGGGTGACAGTTGCACAACAGTGTGAGTGTCCTGAATGCCACTGACCTGTACACTTACAAATGGTTAAAATGGGAAAGTTTACGTTATATGTATTTCACCAGCAAAAAGAAGAGACAGATAATATCTATAGTTCACTAGTTGTACAACTAGTGAAAGGAGCAAGAGCACAGCTGCTGTGGGACACAGTGTTCACCCTTCTGTGTGGGGCCGTGGCAACTCCCCGGAACGAAACTGGAAACCCTCGAATCAGCCCAGTCTCTTCCATTTACAGCTTAAGATACTTTATCGGTAAGATCATTCTCCCTTCTTCCACACTGCCTCTCCCTTACCATCTGTAATTCTGACCAACCCTTCTGGCTGAGGGTCTACACTGTTGACCAGAAGGAGGGAGTCTGAGGTATGTTCGGTGAGCCCCGGGCCTCCATGGGTCCATCTGCTTTCTACCTTTGGGACCTCACTGCCTCCAACCTCTGACTCCCAGCCCCTGCTCTTGATCACCTGGAGTGAAAGACCAGGCTAGAATGTTCCTCAGACCACAGCTGGGCTCTGCTTCCTGCTTCGCCTGTTGTTATGGGTTGACCTTTGTTCCCCTCAAAAGATACGATGAAGTCAAAACCCCTAGGACCTGTGAATGTGACCTTATTTGGAAATAGGGCCCTTTTAGATGTACTTAGTTAGGATGAAGTCCTATTGGAGCAAGGTAACGCTTAATCTGAGCCGTGTCCTTATAAGAAGAGAGAGACACAAACACGCTGGAGAAGATGGCAAGGTGGTAACAGAGAGATTGGACCATTATAATTACAAGCCAGGGAGGTGAGGAGGAATCTTTCCTTACAGGTTTCAGAGGGAACATGGTCCTGCCAACACCCTGATTTCATACTTCTAGCTTCCAGAACTAAGACAAGACATTTCTGTCGTTTGAAGCTGCCCAGTCTGTAGTGCTACTCTGAGGCAGGAGCAGGAATCTAATCCACTTTACGGGGGCTGGGGTGGGGGAGGGGCGGGGCTCCCACATGGACAGACCAGTGGGCAAGCTCAGAGGTCCTCTCATTCTCTATTCACACTTGGGGTCTATGTCACGTCCCAGTGATGTTATTTATAATGTATTTTTTTTTTAGATGCCTTACTTTTTAATGTTAAACAGATTTTAAGTAATATTCTCTTACTCTGGAGTCTGGTAAATTTCTAGAATCTTAGAAAGATGTAAAATATCAGTTTATGGGACGGACAGAGCTATTGAAATCCTAGAACAATGTAAAGCACGTGTTGCTGGGAATGCGCAAGGGTGAAGGGAACAAATTAAAGCCATGGTACCAGTATCATCGTAACCTCTTTTGGTGTAAGGGCATTAACCTGTTTTGTAGTTTTGCATTTCTGGGGTGACCATTTTGCATTTAAAGAGTCTCAGAATACTGAAGGGAATTAATATGTTAGTTGCAAGATTTTAATTAAATGTCTAAAAGTGGCAGGTTAGGTTTGTAATCTAGGTTTTTTATTAATCGGGAACATTTACTTTGCTAAACCTACAATTTTTTAATTTATTAGTGGTAAGTAATTGTAAATATTTAGGGCAATGTTGGTTGTTTAATATCTAAAAGAATGCTAATTGTCTAATAAATTCCTAGGATTAATAGCTGGGACATCGACTGAGTTACAATTAGTAGTGAAAATTCCTCTCCATGCACAAACTCCCCTTAGACACTAAGAAATCCATCAGCACTGGAAATGGAAAACCAGTACTTTTCTAATACATAGTATAATAAATTCAGAAATGTTATAAAAATAAATGTTCATCTTTTCACCAGCTACAGTCATCTCATGAACCATCTGTGGTCTGTGTGCCATACTTTGGGATATAATACCCAGGTAGAAGGTTCTAGAACCTAAGGGATAATAAAGAGCATTGACCTATACCTTTACATTTCTAGACTAGACATACTTCTTTCTGGAAACTCCTATTAGGTACTGGAATTGGAACCCGAGGCAGAGACACTGAATTATCCTTCAAAGCCTAAGCTATAAAGAACAAATATTTATTATCTTAAACAGTTTCCAAGGGCCAGGAATCTGGGGGCAGCTTGGGTGGGTGTTTCCACAGTGTCTCTCCTGAGGTGTAGGTGGGGGTGCCATCATTTGAGGCTTACCTGGGGCTGAAAAATCCTCTTCCCAATGAGTCTAGAGATTGTTGATTGAGGACTCAGTTCCTCACTGGCTGTTAGTTGGGGGCCTTTCCTGGGGCCATCTGGCTGCCCACCCGCCCCAGAAGGGTGGTCCATGAGGGGGCGAGGGCCCCAACTGTGCCTTTTAAGACCTCATCTAGGAAATCACACACACTGAAAAAACAAGCACCACCTGTTGTTAGGAGGCTCTCAGAGGATCTGTGGATGGATTTGCGAAACCGCCTCAGCTCCCTCTCAGCACAAGAGTGGGGGACAAAGCTAGCGCTGTTGTTCGGAACCAGGAACACAACAGCCTGTGCAGATGTCCCCGCATGCTTCAGATTTCCTGGCAGAGCACCTCATGCGGGGCTGAGATGCGCTGAATCACCACCGTCATTTAAATGCCATTAGCTGGAAGAGAAGCAATGTGAAAACGACACATTGTCTGCTAATTGCCTGCGTTTTAACTTCTATTCCTTCAGAACGCACACACTTTCTGCTTTCTTTTCTCCCCCTTCTGTCAGGACCAAGATCAATACCAGTTCCTTTCCTTGTAGTGCCCCTGAGCGGGACGTTCTAGCAGTTTCTCAAGTAAGAGCAAATATTTTGGGGGTTTTGATGTTTCAGAGTTTGTCAAGACCCAGGGTAGCCTCTCCAAGTGTGCAGGACTTGTCTGTGCATTCCTTCTTTGCTGATTCTGCCAGTCTCAATCAACACGATGTGGTGGCCCTGTGTCAGGCTCTCTGCCCCTGGAGCTCCTGTCTGGTGACAGGACACCAGACATCAAGTGGTGGGGGGTGACACAGGCATCAAATGGGGAGAAAGGGTGCACGGAGGTTATGAAGGAGAGGTAAGGTCCTCAGAGATGGAGAATCTAGTCTGCAGGGCTAGGAAAGGCTTTCTGTAATGAAGCAGGATACCTTTTTGTAAAACCTTTCACCAAGGTTTGGGTTGGGGTTCCCTTCTCACTTAGTTCTATAGTTCTCACTTCCCTTTCTTCACGAAGGTGGGGACTGAGGTGCTCCACTCCCGGCCATGGGAGATCTGCTGTGGGTTGGAGAAGAGTAGAAGTTGTCTGTGAGACCCTCCCACTGAAGCAGTGGTTAGGGTGTCCTGGGAGTGAGGTAAGGGGATGGTGCAGAGAGACTGGGAGAACCGACACTGAAAGAAAGGATGTCTCGGGACGGGGTGGAGAGAGGGAGCTGTGGATTCTTGAAACCCAAGTGGGTGGCAAGACCCCAGAGGGGGCTGGCTGTGTGATGCTCCCAGAGATGGGACCCTTGATGCCTGGCTGCCCAGCTCTGGTTCAGACAGGTTGACATGGCCTGATGATCACATGGGCTGGATGGGGTCTTCCTGGCTATCATGAGTGCATTGCGGGGGTGGGGTGGGGGGGCTCCCAACTACATAACACTGGGGATTTTGCACAATATTGGGAAGTGGGTAGCATAAAAGCCTCAAGAAAGATTGAGATCTAATTTTCTTCTAGTCTGGCATGATGGGGGCTGGAGTCACATATAAGTTGATTTGAAAAATAGGGTGAAGCTTCTTGAGTCTCCTGAGCTTGTAGCCTGAGTCATCCTCCTCCAAGGAGGAAGGAACACTTAAAGCTGAAGCTGAAGGGCGGGCCCAGGAGAGGAGTCACAGGGTAGAGTGGCTTTCGAGGCTTTGGGAACAGTGCATGCAATGTGAAATGTGGGAGGATGTGAAAGAGGATGGTGGCCCAGAGGACCAGGGGGGCTGTGGGGGACCAGGTGGCCAGGTCCCATGAGGCAGATTGAAGAGCCAGGGCTTTGCCTTGAATACAATGCAGTGGGTGGGCAAGGAAGAGTTAAGCAGACCTAGGAGGTGTGAAGGGGTCACTCTGGCTTTCTAGAAGATCCTCCGGATGAAGCCTAAAGAGTGGATTGGGAGGGCGGTGATCAAACACGAGAGAGGAGTTTGCAGGCCACTGCGGAGGATAGATGAGTGGTGCTTGGGAGAGTGTTGTATTGGTTTGGGTGGGGGTGGGGAAGAGGACGGATCAGAGAGATACTTAGGAGGTAGTCTGACACGCTCACATTTCCTGATCAAGCACCCAGGGGAGCGGGGTGTCTGTCAGACAGGGAAGCCGTGAGCAGCAGCTCCTGGAACAGAGAGGAAGGAAACCCACCCACCCATCCCTCATACGGTCCTGAGCCCCGGGCAACAGCGATGGCTCCTGCCCTCAGAACCTGTCTCTTGAAGGATTCTTTCTCTTGAGTTTGGTAAAGAGGAAGTGAGAGTGGACATGGAGATACAAACACATATAGCTGTGAGCATGGACAATTTATTTTTCCTTTGAATTAGGTTCTGGAGCCATTGTTGACCCCTAGGTCACTTGAGGGCAGAAAGTCTTGAACTATTTGCTGTGGAGACTTAGAAGGAAAAGACAGATCCCAAGAATTTACAGCAGCAATAATACTCCCATTTGTGTGATTTTCTTCTTATAGGCTTCAGGAGCTTGGGTGTATTACAGAAAGCAGATGGATAGGTTTCTTTATTTTTTTATGTTCAAAGTGGGTTTCTTGTAGGCAGCATATAGTTGGGTCTTGCTTTCTTATCTGATCTGTGACAATCTTTGATTTTTAATTGGGGCATGTAGCCCATTTACATTTTAATGGGATTATTGATATAGTCTAGTTTAAATCTACCATCTTGCTCTTTGTTTTCTATTTGTCCCATCTGGTTTTTGTTCCATTTTTTTCTCTTATTCTGCCTTCTTTTGGATTAATTGAGTCTTTTTTTTATGATTCAGTTTTTATCTCCTTCGTTGGTTTAGTGGCCATAACTCTTGTTGCTTGATGTTAGTGGTTGCTTCAGGGTTTATAGTATCTTTACTATAGCATCTTTAACTTCCTTATCACTGTTTACCTTTAAGATTCCTTTTTTTTTAAAGATTTTATTTATTTATTTATTTGACAGAGAGATCATAAGCAGGCAGAGAGGCAGGCAGAGAGAGAGGAGGAAGCAGGCTCCCTGCTGAGCAGAGAGCCCGATGCGGGGCTCGATCCCAGGACTCTGAGATCATGACCTGAGCCAAAGGCAGCGGCTTAACCCACTGAGCCACCCAGGTGCCCCTACCTTTAAGATTCTTGAAGGTAGACATTCTTCATGTATTCTAGAAGACTCTTATAGGAATATACCTCCATTTCTCCCCTTTCTGCCTTTATGCAATTGTCATAGCTTCTTTCTCTACCTATGTTATAAACTACACCCTGCATTTTTAATTATTTTTAATAATAAAAAATTTAAATCGTTGATTATCCTTTAAGATATTTAAATAAGAACAAGAAAGGCCTTTTGCATTTAGCCATTTGTTATTCTTTCCAGTGTTCTTTATTTCTTTGCACAGATGCAAATTTTCACCTGAGATCTTTGATTCATTTCTTGTATTCATGAGTCTCCTGATGAATTGTTTTTAGTTTTCATAGGTCAAAAAATGTTTTATTTTACCTTTGTTTTGGTAAATAGTCTTACTGGGTATAGAATTCTAGGTTGACAGTTTTTAATCCATTCAGTACTTTAAATGGTTGCTTTACTATTTCCTGGCTTTCATTGTGTCCAAGAAGTCTGCTGAAATTTGTGCCTTTCTCTGCATGCAATGTATTTTTTCTCTGGCTGCTTTTCAGATTTTCTCTTTGTCATTGGTTTTTAGCAATTGGATTATGATGTATGTTGGTGTAGTTTTCTTTATGTTTCTGGTGCTTGAGGTTTATTGAGCTTCTTGGATCTGTGCATTTATAATTTCCAACAAGTTTGGAAAATTTTGGCCCTATTTCTTCAAATATTTTTTCTATCCCTCTTTCCCCAACTCTAGGGAAGCTCAATCTTTTCTCTCTGTATTTTTTTTTGAATGGTTTCTATCAATATCTTCAAGTTCACTAACTTCTTCTACTTTCTAATCTGTTATTAATCCCACTAATATATTTTTTATCTCAGGCTTTGTAGTTTTCATCTCTTGAAGTTGTTTGTGTCATTCTTACATCTTTCGTGTTTTTGCTTAGATATGTTAAGTCTTTTCTCTACTTTCTTGATAATCTGAAATAATGTTACAAAATAATTGCTTTAATGTACTGGTCTACTGATTCTACCATCCATGTTATTTTTGGGTGAGTTTTGACTGATTTCTTTTCTTTTCTTCTTTTTAATATGTCATATTTTCCTGATTCTTTGTGTTCCTGGTAATTTGGATTATTTGCCAGACACTGTTAATTCTACTTACTCAGATGCTGGATATTTTTGTAGCCCAATAAATGTTCTTGAGCTTGGTCCTCCAATGCAGTTAAGTTACTTGGACAGTTTGATCCTTTTAGTTATTGCTTTGCTAGGCTGGACTACAGCTTTGTTTAGTCTAGAGATGATTTTGCTCCATTCATTGAGCCAAAATCTTTCTGGATTCTCTATCCAGTGGGAACAGAAGCTAATCAGGCTCTGTGTGAACTCTGTTGTTCCCTCTAATGTTTTTGGGTGGTTCTTTCTTTGGCCTCAGATAATTTTCTTAGTTGTTTATATGGATCAGTACTTAATGGAAGACTTGATGGGAAAACGCTGCAGATGTTCAGAACCCTTTCTTTATACAGCTCTCTCATCTCTGCTGCCCTGCTCTGAAAACTAGTCATTTTGATTTTTTGGAACTCTCAGCTCAAATAAGAGAACTCTTGCTTCAAAGGGAAACTACTGGGGTACACCTGGCCTCCCATGTCCTGCACCCCTTGTCTGGAAAATCTCTCTAGGCTGTGAACTATTGCAGTTCCAAAGTCCACTTAATTTGTTTTGTGTCCTTTATTTATTGATATCCGGGGTCTTGAAAAACATTTTTTTAGTGGCACCTGGGTGGCTCAGGTGGTTTAGCATCTGACTCTTGATTTCAGCTCAGGTCATGATCTCAGGGTTGTGAGTTTGAGCCCTGCGTCAGGCTCTGCACCGAGCATGCAGCCTGCTGAAGATTTGCTCTTTCTCTCTCCCTCTACCTCTGCCCCTCTTCCAACACTTGTGATTTATTTAAAAAAAGGGGGGGATTTTTTTTTAAATATGTTTTCCCCCAGTTTCTTAGTTGGTCAGGAAGGTAAATCTGATCCTTGTTTCTCCAGCTTGTTGGGGGTTAGAAGTTCTGGATGAGTTTCTCTAAAACTGACCTTTTGTAGGATAGATGCATTGGAACTATAAGGAGTCAAGAGTATTGAGGATGTCGGTTAGATTGGATGAAGCAATACATCGCGAGGCTTAAGTTGTACTGGGGAAGGAGGTAAGAAGGGGACAGGTTATAATCAGAGAATGAACTAGACGGCTTCCAAATTCAAAGAGCAAGGACCACAGGAATAAAGCAAAGAGTACCTAGCAGTTGAAGAGGTTAGGCTCAGAATTTGGCATGTTTATTTAAGATTTCAGAGAGGAGGACTTTCAAGGTGACAAGCTACAGGATGTGGCTACCATTTGGCTCGAGTGGAGTATGAAGGGCAATGGATGAAACTGAGGAAGTATTTGGAATGTGGAAGAATGATTTACTTCTGCTTGGGAGAGTTTCAGATAAGGCCATTTCCTTGGGAGTGGGGGAAAGAGAACCTTATTTATCCAGGCTATGGGAGAAGTTTATTTACACTTGAATAGATGTTCCCTAGAGCACAGTAAAAATGACTAGAGGTAATGTCTGCAGTAGAAGCTGGTAGGAAAAAAATGCGTAGCAGCATGGAGAGGACAGCATTGGAGAGGAGTGAGGTTGATTGACAGGCTAGGCATCCCAGGGATAAGCTTTTCTATGTTCCAGCTAACCAGCCTGCATGAGTAGAGGTGACAGCTGCTGTGGGAGGTCAGGCTGGCAGGCGGTGGCTAACCTCTCAGATGGCCTCCAACGATTCTCACATCCTGGGATTTGTGCCCTTGTGTATCTGCTTTCATACCAAATAGGACTGACTTCCGTAAACAATTAGGATAGTTTTCCACAAATAGGATATTGTGGAAATGGCAGAGAATGACTTCCAAAGCTATGTCATAAAAGAATGGTTGGCTTCTGCCTTGTTCCATCTTGGATCACTGGGAAGGGCTGGCTACCATGCTGCAGGGACACTTACACAGCTTGGGTAAGTGGCAGAGGCCCACATGGAGAGGAACTGAGGCCTCTGGTCCACAACCAGCACCAGGTTGCCGGGTATGTGAGTGAGCCATCTTGGACTCGGGGCTCTTCCCCCATCAAGATCTCAGAAGATTGCAGCCCTGACCCAACATTGATTGGGACAGTCACTTCGTTGAGTGACCTTAGAGCCCAAACCACACAGCCAGGCTACTCCTGAATTTCTGACCCAAAGAAACTGCATGAGATCCTAAGTACTTATTGGTAATCTTTAGCATTTCATTTTGGAACAATTTGTTTCTCAGCCGTAGACAACTAATGCTGATTTTGGTACAAGGACCTGGGCCATCTTCACAAAATGTAAAGATATGGGTCTGAGTTTGGATCCAGAGCACAGGCAGAAGCCAGAAGGACTGGAAGGAGAGCACTGGCAGGCCGCTCATTGGCAATGTCACTTATCTGCCAGTTGTGGGCACGTGGCAGCAGGTGTGGCTGCAGCTGTACCACCTTCTGAATGTAAAAACCATACCAGCTGCTGCTTCATTTCTGCCTTCTGCATCTGGCACAAAATGACCCCCGGGGGCTCAGCTAATTGGAAGAAAAGAGAGAACGGAAATCTGGGAAATAAGTTCAGTGACGCCAAGCGGACATATTGCAAAGCCACCATAGCTCACACAAGGGGTGCTGTTAGCAAGTAGTCCCTGAGCAGGACCTTGTCAGGAAGCCAGGGGGCAGGATTCCCTGATTTTCCTGCCATCACAGGTATCGGTGTGTCTGGGAGGCTGAGGACGCCACCATGGAGGAGAACCCAGAATACTGAGAAAGGAAACAGAAGGAATGCTGAGCCCAGGGATTAGCGTCTTTTTGGGAAAAGGGTCAGAGACTTACTGTGTTCTGAAAGAAAGGAGAAGCTCAGCCACGCTGCAAAGCCTCATGGGAAATCAGAAAAAAACACAAAGTGTCCCTTTTCTTCTATCATTATTTCTGCTAAGAGGTGAAACCAAGTGAGAGAAAGGTAAAATCCAAGAGATTCAAAAGTCTAGAGAGAACTATTGGCTTCCATACGAGATGGGGCTTGATAACTAGGAGGTGGGTTGAACTGTCAGACTCATCAGTCTCTGGCCACTTCGTGCCACGCTGAGGTGGCTTTTCACCCTGGCTAAGGGGATGAAGATCCAAGCCATGACTTCATAGGAGAACAGAGGCGCCATCTTTCCCTCTTCCCACAGGCCACCTGGCACACACCGGGTACAGCTTTCCATACGTGTTCATCCCTAGTCCTGTGTCCTGGGGAAGCCATTTTGAGTACACAAAGAGCAGTTTTTCACATTTTAGTTGTTTATCAAAGAAAGTTGTGTGGGGCTGGTGAGAGGACAAGGTGCGGGAGGAGCCTAGCAGTGAGGCATTTTGTCTGGACCCCCAGCTCGGCGCTGGCCTGCTCTCCCTGTGTGTACGGCATCCCCTCCCCTTCAGGGGTGCCGGGAAATCCCTCTAGTCGGGGTAGTGTGCAGTCTATACTCATGGCGCCCCAAAGCGGGGTGGGCCTAAGACTCAGGCATCTGAGTCTGGGCCTAAGACTCAGGCACCCCACTCCCCTTGGTGGACAACTTCTGTTCTTGTTGTCCTTACTCACCAAGGTCCCTAGAGCGGACAGGAATGACCACCCTCAAGCCTCCCCTTTTTCCGGAGCGGGCGATGGGTCCCATCTCCTTGTCTCAGCAGGACTGGCATTTCCTTTCACTGTGTTGTAACAAGGGGGTCTGTGCTCCTGCTGCGGTCCCTCTGCCTCCCCTGGGCCCTGGAGGCACCTGCCACCGACCAGCTGGGGTGACTTTGGACAAGTTATTAATGTCTTCCAAACCGAGTTTCTCCAGCTGTAAGATGGCTCCAAGGACCTGCTGCCTCTGGGGTAGGCGCCCAGCAGAGTTTCTAACATTGAACTGGGTGTTTGGTGAAAGTTCATCCTCATCGTCTGTTGCAATCATTTAACATGGCCTGCAGCTCAGCTTGAACTGATATTGTAAGTGCACGGCCTAGCCTCCTCCTTCAGAGGTCAGGCAGGGCCCTCGAGGAGAGGGGAGTAGGCCGCCCTGCGTGATCGTTCTCTCTGGCAGGGACTGTCTTGTTCTGCTTTGTGTCCTGCTTCAACGCACTCTGATCCTCTAACCCTTCAGAAAGTGTTCTCTCAGCAAGTTCCAGGTTTGAATGAGGCCTGGAGAGGACAGAGGTTACCCTCGCTGACTGAGGTGAAACAGAGAAATGAAGAGGCTGTTCTGGTCAGGAAGCCGGGCTCTGGCATCGGCCCAGCGCACTCTGAAACAGTATACCCACCAGGTTAGGGGGCGGGCGGCTCTGGGGCTTGGGTTTCCTCAGACCCAGGGAGGCTCCCAGGATGGGCCAGGATTTCTCACTGACAGATGTTCTCTCTCAAAAATCCCAACCTTATCTTCTCCAGGCCAGCAGACCCCAACTGTCTGCCAGGGGCCTGTGGTGACCGGAGCTGCCCCCATCACCGGGGTGCTGGGACACCAGGAATACAGCAAGACTGGTCATGGGTCTATATTTATTGAGAAAGAGTTCACACAAGGTCACGTTGTACAATCAATCATTTCCTGTGCTTCATAAAAACGACTGTCACTCACTGTGCTTCACAAAAATTTCTTTTAATGAATAAATAATTTGATGAAATCAAAAATATTTACAATATAAACAAAGGGAAAAGCTTTGGATCTGTGAATCTGATCATCGAGCTTTGCATTTTTTTTGAACTGACTTCTTTCCAAGCTTTCCCCTTGGAAACAATACAAATCTGATAGAAACAAGAACTCATACAACATATCTTTGTTCATTATACGTTTATCTGTTAGTCTTGGAAAGGTACATAAGCTTATATTATGCAACATGTTAAAATACAAATATTAACTAAAATAATATATTATCATAATGCTAGGTAGCATTCTCCACAAAACAAAAATGTACACTCAGCTGTAACAATAACAAAGGTTCACGGGCCACAAAATAATACCCCAAAGGTACAAATTCCTTCATAAGAATATAATTGTGCTCTTCAGTTTACCAGATGTCTACGCTGCTCTAACAAGCCAACGCCTAGGAGGACAGGACTGGACGACTCTGCTGTGTGTGTGTTTTTCCGTCAGGCAGCAGCATTGCTGGGAATTGGGCAGTGCAAAGCAGTTTTAGAAACGCTTTCTTGGGCTCTTAAAAAGAGCCAATTATGCAAAGCAAAATAAGCATATTGAGAAGTCTTCATCTCATTGACACAAATACCACAGAACGTCTTGGCTTTGTGGGATGGAAGGGTTGGTTTGCAGAGCTCTTCAGGCCATCAGCCAGAATTCAAGTATTCCAGAGCCACCTCGTAGCAGAACTTGTACTGATCCTGGAAAGCAGAAGGGCAAAGATGTCAGCTCTGTGACAGCCAAAGGCTGGCGCCAATTCAAGCCATTATGCCCGATTAGGATTCTAATCGGAAGAAATCAAACTGAGAAGGATTTGAATCAGTAACGCATCAGAAAGTCCCGGTTGTGAACCACAGATCTATCCGCTGTCTGCAGACCTTTCCCACAAGGCCTGATGAAGGGTGTTTTGACATCTACCTTCACTAGAATTCCTGGAAAGTTCTGGAAAACTGGGACCCATATATAGGTTTGTCCACATGTATACGTTTACCTGTACATCAACATCCTGAAACAAAGTATGGGGAAATCAAGAAGTAGGGGAAAAAATGAAGTCTGGGGGAAATAACTTGGCGATCTGCTCAGACAAAGACCCCCACAAATAAATGTGTCATTCCTAGCCCAACTACATGCTCGATTTTCAGTCAGCAGGATGTCTTCCATTTTATGAGAATTTATCAAGCACCGCCTCTTAAATACCAAACACCTTGACCTGGTCCCTGACTTTGAGAAGTCTGTGATCCAATGAGGAGGCTGAGACCAGCACCCAATGATAACAGATGGCACCGAGCTGAACAGGGCCTGGGAATGGTCCCCTGACATGGGTGTAGTGGGGAAGAGAGCAGAACTTCCTAGGAGGACCTGCAAAGAGGTAGCAGGTAACTTGACCCCTAACCTAATGGGGGATAGAACAGGCATTCCAGGTGGAGGAACTGGATAAGGAAAGGCCCAGAGGGGAAGTGTTGGATGTCCTCTGGGAGCCACCTAATAGTTGTTAATCAGGCAGTAAAGGAATTTTTTTTTGAGCACAGCTTTCTCCAATCATGGACCTTGGCCATGGCCTACATGAGGTCCTGGCCCAGCTGGGGTCTCGGGTGTTAGGAGACAGCATTCTGCCCCTGTTTGTGTGACCTGCCACTGGAGGCTCACCTGGGAGGAGTCTCTGAGCCAAGCAGAGGGACAGAGCAGTTGTGGATGCTTTCCTTGCCACCTGGCAGCAGCCTAGCAGCTGGGACAGAGGCGCTCAGCATCTGGAAGGCTCTCTTCCCATCTCCATAAGAGATACGCTTTCACAAGGTGTCTAGATACCCAACACAACGGCCTCAACCAAGGAAATGGAGCTCTTAATTTTGGGTTTGCCAAATTAATTAAAACTAAATTTCCATTTTTGGGGATATGTGCCTCTTAATTAACTGGTCATTGCAGTTTTCTGGTCTTCACCTACATTTTCTTCTCTATATGCCCCACTAGTCCAACTTCTGTATTTGAAGACAAGAGCCATACTTTATCCCTTTGTGTGTGATACACCAGTCTTTAGCGCAGAAACTGACGTACAGCTGGGGGTGTCAAACGTCAACTGTATATGTAAATGACGACAAAATAAGGGTTTAGTAGCATTTGATTCAACCCAATAAACACTGAAGGCTAGAGACTGGGGAGTTTAAGATGCAGCTTTAGTCCTTCGGGAGTTTACCATCTGGATGGGAATACGGGAAGCCAACAGACCATCTCAACATACTAGAAGGGCCCCGAGATTAAAACGTCAGTAGCAGTAGCACCCACCAGGAGAGCTAAGATAAAAAAAGACAGATAATAACAAGTGTTGGTGAGGACAAGGAGAACCTGGTGGGAATGCGAAAGGTGCAGCCACGTCGGAAGATCCTTGGGCAGGGCCTCAACAGGTTAAACGGAAGAGTTAGTTACCCGTGACCCAGCAGTTCCACTCCTAGGTGTACGCCCAAGACATCTGAACATATGTCTACACTAAGCCTTCTGATTTCATATTTCAGGACCTGATACTTTTATTTTCAAAATACTTAAGCAAAACCATTGTCATGTCAAAATTTCAAAAGACCATGTTGTCAGATCGACGGGCTGACATATTGGCTATGAAGGGGTTAACCCTATTCTCCTTCACAGAGACAATTAATGTTTTTCATGGAAATCTGAGAGATCCGATTACTTACTGCACAGACATGGGTTTGCATAAACCTGATTGTGCAATTTCAGTGCATACTACGAACCATCCTTTTAACAGAAGATCATGCATTTAGAGCGTCACATGGCTGCTGGCCTCAGGCCACAACCCCAAAAGGATTTTGGGCCTTGCTGCCAAGGGGCTACTGTGTTGAAAATCACTGAAGCTGCCTTGTCCCAGGCATGATTATAATTTTGAAAATGAATTCACCATCATCTCATCCCTTCCTGAGCAAACTGTCAATCCCAATAGATTCTGTGATGACTGGTTTCTGAATCAGAAAAATAAAGGGAGTGAGAAGGAAGACCATCAGTTTTTGTGTACCCTCCCCCGAGCACCTCAGGAAATGCCTGAAATCCTCCTGCGCTGCAAACTGTTACCCTTGATCACCAGGTACAGGCCTGTCTTCTGCATTTTCCTCTCTCAGCTCGCTTGCTTTTCGGCGGTGTAATGAAGCCACACGAGCTACCCCTGTGCTTTCGGGGGGAAAAAAAGAACATTTCTGCCTCGGTCCCAAGTTCTCCTGACTTGGGCAACATTAGTTGGCTCTGGGCATGAAAAAGTGACACGAGCAGGGGTTATCTTTGGGCAGGACTGGAACCAGGGTGGCCGGCTGCTCCCCCCTCCCAAGCCCCCGACCCCACCCTCACTGCAACCTCACTTCCTGTTCCCCTGAAGAAGGAGAAAATGAACTCTCAAGAGACACCTATAAGCGAGGTTCTCTATTAAAGGCTCCCCCCCATCCCCATTCACTCAGTGAGGACATCACGACACCACGAGGCCTGCAAGTGGCTCTGGGAAGCTCCCGAAGGGCTCAAGGTGTGCCCATGTCAGCCCAAGCTGCCTTGTGGCTGAGGAACTCGGGCCCTGCAGTCCCTCTGGACACTTCCAACACCTGCCCGGGAGACTGAGAGAGCAGTCCGCATGGCTCACCCAGGGCGGCTCTTCTCTCCCTGACACACTTGCTTTGTGAACCTAAAACAAGTTTCACAATTTCACCTGGATCCTGTGCTGACAGGTCCCACATTGTGGAAAAAGCCTTTTGACTGATGCCCCTGCCCGGAGGGTCATGTGGCCCCAAATGTGCCAATCATCATGGCGGGGGGGGCTGTCTGCTTCGAAGTTCCCAGGCCGTTCCCAGCCAAGGAGACCCCTCGAGAAGACAGCAGTGCGTCTCTGACGACAGACAGAATGGGTCATGACTTTCATCTCTGACTTTAAAAATGTAGGGAGGACATTCTTCCCTCCGAGGCTCACACACACTTTGTGCCTGGTTCCCTAGTGAGACTCCCCCATGTGGAGCCGCGGCTTCCCCATGTTCCCAGAGCAGCGAGAGGCCGCTCAGGACGGGCAACAGTCGGGGTGTGCTGTCTTGTGGCAACTCTCTATGGGGCTCTCCTCAGAGTCAGGAGCTCCGCGGGTGCTGAGGGGATAGCCAGCCCCTGACTGGAGGATGGCAGACTCTGGGGGCGGAGGAGGGCACAGAGCTTTCACGGAGATTCCTTCCTTCAGAGTGCAGGAAGGCCAACCGCGGGGTGACTCGAGAGTGGCTGCTTCTCCAGGGGTGGCAGGGCCAGGCCCAAGGGACCGGGAATGTCCCCAAGGGTCTCCAGAGATGGGCAACACTGGGTCTCTCTGACTCCCCATCTGGGGCCTATGGCCTATGCTTCAAAACTCGCACACACCCATACCCACACCTACTCCCTTATCTACCCCTACACGTGAACTTGCACACATGCACTCACATACACATGCCCACCCCCACCCCTATTCGTGCATACACAACCACACCCCCCCCAAACATCCACTCTTACACATGTACACACGAACCCCCCCACACCCCTACATGTGCACAGCCCCCAACCCACACAGGTATAGATGAGATCAGGCATATTCAGGGTAGTCGCCCACACGTGTACATACTCCCCCTGCCCCCCGACCTCCTGCCCCCACCTCCTTTCAAATAGCCTGTATGTTTCAAGTTCACGGGTGACTTCCGGAGGGGCAGCTCATACCCATGGGTTAGTGGAGTCATTGTGTTGTCCCCGTGAGAGGGAGAAGCGCAGGCCCCACGCTCCGAGCCAGTATAAAGAGAGCACCTTGCACTGAGTATTACTTCAGCGTACTGAAGGGGCAAGCGGGGGCTGCGTGTGGGTAGCCAGCTCCCAGTTATAGATATGGGAAGACACTGGCAGAGGGCTGGGTCTGAGTAGGAAGGATGGAGGGTTAGAGGTGGGGAGGTGGGTTTGGATGAGGAAAGGGATGGCCTGTTCACCCTGCTGAGCCACATTCTCACCCACAGCCCAATGAATCCACTGGTCTTGGGCTCCGTCTGCCATACCTGGTCTGGGGCGTGGCCTGGCCTCAGTGTTTGTGACAGCACCTCAGGGGATTCCAATGCACAGCGTGAGGTTCTTAACCCCACCACACATTATAATCACCTGGGGTGCTTTTAACATCCGGCTGCCGTGGCCAGGCTCCAGATTAGCCCGGTAATGATTTCTAGGGTGGGCCCCGAGCTCAGGATTCTGTAAGGCTTTCATTACCCCCCAAAAAAAAAAAAAAAAAAAAAAGCTAATATGTAGAAACAAATTAAATGGTGGTCGCCAGGAGCCAGGGGTGGGGCATTGAGGTGGTGTTGGTCAAGGGTACAAATTTTCAGCTGTAAGAAGTTCTGGGGATCAACGTACAGCACGGTGACCAGAGTGAGTGATAGAGTGCTGTACACTTGAAAGTGGCTGAGAATAGATCTTAAGCATTCTCACCGCAGACACACATGGGCCAAGTAGGTTACCCAAATGGGGTGACGGCTGTGTTAAGTATCTTGATCTTGGTAACCACCGTACAGTGTGCATGCATGTCAAATCTCATCATGGGGGCTGGAATTCTCCCACCTCCCCAGGGGATAATATGTTTCTTGAGGAAAGATCTGTTCCCCCAAAGGGTGTTTCTCTGTTAAAACAGAGCCCTGGGGGAAAAAAATAAATAAATAAAACAGAGCTCTGGAAACTTCTAAAGCCCAGTGCGGACAAAGTGAGAGAGGAGATGTTGAAGCAGCCCATTTCAAAGCTCAGGCACTGGGGGCTCCATCTGACTCTAACCAGGCAGGTAGGGGGTAGGAGGGAGCCCCCTCCAATGGAGCACAGTTTGTGGGGCACAAGCCTGTGCCCCCCACACCCCATTCCTTCTGCCTCCCCAGCTGGTCAGCACAGAAGTGCTTTCCAGGACTTTCTGGAACACATTTCATATTCTGAGACGCAGCTCGGAAGGGCTCAGTACTCTGAGCCTTTCAGCTGCTCGTACCTTCTGTGCTCAGGAGAGACTCAGGTCTCAGATGGTCTTTTATGCCCAATGAAGTCGTATTGGGTTTTATCACCCTGACCTGAATTAGTTAGTTCTCTCAGCCAACATACATATATATGACTGCAAAACTAATAGAAATTGCACTTGTAAGCAAAAACAGACAATTGACATGGATCCTTATTTTAGTTCTGAAAGCTTCAAGCCTGCTGAAAAGAGCCCTGTGACTTTTTTTTTTTCCCCTTTGGTCACCAGATTTTACCTTGTATTTTGCTAACAGGCACTGTAACAAATTTATCAGACATTCTTCCAGGAAATGGAAAACTTTTTTTTAAAATTTTTCAGCACTGAGCTTATCCTTAAACTTGTACTGACCCTCAGAAATTTGGTCCTTTTGTCTATTAGAGTAACACCTCGTCACAGAAACGCCTAAATTATCATAGAAGAGTGGGCTCCTTCCTTGTCCAAGCACCTCCATGTCCATTCACTTCACAAAGAATCAACTCCGTCCTTTAGTCTGCACCACTGATTTGGAAAAAGCCACATTGTTTCTGTGCATAAAAATTCGTGAGTGATGAAAGCTGCAGCCAGAGCCATTAGCAGAAAGGCCTGGAAGCGTCTATTACTAATGACCTGCTTAATTGAGGCTCCACTGAGAGGGAAACGATATATATATTTTTTTCATCAAGGTCAGCTTTGCCCAAGTACCAAAGTTTGGAAGCTACACATCTGTCCCTGAGTTCCAGGAGTTAAATGGCAATGAAGTCAGAGCATTTTAATTTAGGCATTTGCTTCCATCTTCTGCCCAACTTCTTATCTGTCTTAAACTCGGGCTGCTTCTGACAGCTCAGCTGCCCTATCTCACCTGCCCCCAGCCCAGAAGACGGAGAATTCCCTGGTGGTACAAGTCTTCAAAATTCATGGGTGGTCGCAGGGGGTGAGACAGTTCTCTGCCTCCGGAGGGGCGGGAGTACTGAAGCCCGCACACGGGACACCCCAGCCAGCCTTTCAGCTCATTCACAGGAAATCTGTGCCTCCGTAAAAGGCGCTGAGCGTGTGGCCTGGGACATATTAAGCACCATGTAAGTGTCAGCTGCTTGCTGCCTCCTCCTCTTCCTCACCCAACCAGATCGTCTACACCTGCCAGCTGCAGGATGCTTTGCGGACACCCGCACTCTCAAGAACCACTTTCTCTCCTTTGCATTTTCCGGAACACTTTCCCATCTATTGTCTCACAGGATCAGCTCAATAAGCCAACGTTATCCCTGGCTTACATGACTCGGGCTCAGGAAAGCTAAGTGCCCGGCCCGAGAAGACTTACATTGCAAAGTTCATTTGTCTGAGGTCACTTGACTTGAATTAGTAGCAGAGCTGAGATGAGGATTTGGGTTTTCCTGGGCCTCACCTAGGGGAGGGAGGAGAGGGAAGCAGTCTGGGGAGCACGGTTCTTTCTCACAGAAGCCAGGGTGCTAACTGCTGATGGTTTTGGGAGTCAGTACCTGGCCACACAGGCAACACTTTCCCTAAGTCCCCGGGCAGCACAGTGCTTCTGCGAAACAGAACAGCCCACCAGGCAGCACATAAGTACCTGGGGGAAGCAGATGCCCTGAGAAAGGGACATGTGCAGAAGAGAACATGTCCTAGGAGTGGGTCAGCATTGGGGACTATATTACCCAGTCTGGGGCATGGCTGGGACGACTGGGACCACAGCCCCTTCCTCAGCTTTAGCTCAAATCTCCACTCTCTCTTTAGTCCCTTTTCTTATATTTTAAATTTGAGGGCCCCGCAGAAGGGCCATGGGCTGGGGCACACAGGCTTTCCAGGCGTGGCGTGGGCACCAGTCATGTCTTCCTCCCTCTCCACCCCAGGCCACTCTCCCAATCTTGGGATCCATCCCACTGTCTCCTTCAGATCCTTCTTCCACTAGCAGAGAAGTACAAACACCTGATCTGAAAAGCTTCCTTCTTTATTCTATTCGCAAGTTGCAGTGGTTGGCAATTTAATAGCTGCACACAAGAAAGAGATTTCCAGAAATACTCTAAGAAAATCACTGCACGTAGTTCTTTGTTTCTCGGCTCTTCCGTCCTCATCTCAGATACGGCCACCAGAATTAAACGCAATATTCTGGATGTCAGACTCAAATTCACAGCTTTGATAAATATTAGGTGATTAAGCTATTTATAAAATCTATAATTTGAAAATCTGGCATTTCGTGTGCTGTGATTATTCCTTCCCCGCGAAGACTAAGTGCTTAGCCACATGGAAGGCGCTGCCAGGAACGGAAATGAATAAGGATGTTCACTTGTGAGTTTCAACTCTTTCCCCCTTGCCAGTGTGTGGAGATGAAGTCTCCCTGTGAAAAGCCAAGTGAGAGAGGAAGAGGGAGAAAAGCCCTCACAAGGAAAGCGATTTCTATTATGCTCCTGAAAAGGAAGTCTCAGCCCATCCCCCCCGTGAATCAGTGGCCCCGCCAACTATGCCAGCTAGGCGGGAAAATGCCCTGTGCTGCGGGACAGGGTGGGGGGCCTACCAGGAGGTCCACCATGTTGGGCTTGTTGTTCCTCAGTGTCTTCACCGCGTGGAAGACGTCCACCGTCCTCTGGTGCCGGAGCATCTCACAGACAATGCTGATGGCGCAGAATGTCCCACTGCGGCCTCCCCCATTCCTGTGGGAAGAGAAATCAGACGGTCGAGCTTGTCCTCATGCTGCCTCCTGACCTACCACCCGAGCCTTGGACAACAGGTCACGGTGAGGGCCTCAGAGGCCAGGGGAACGCTCCCCACACCGGGCTGATTCTTTCAATGAAAGCAAATGGTGTTAATGAGCTTTCATGCTGGGCCTGACTGGTCCGTTCTGCTCTCTTAGCTTTGTCTATGCTTTGGCTTATATAATCTGATACAGCATTCTCTTGGTTTTTATTCAATGGGCCCACTCCAGAAAATTTCCGGTGAACAAAGAGCTCATCTAGTATCTGCTACCGAAACGGGCCATGAGTGTTGGTTACCTTCCAAGATGGACTTGGCCTTAAAAAAAAATTGGGGTGCCTGGGTGACTCAGTGGGTTAAGCCTCTGCCTTCGGCTCAGGTCTTGATCCCAGGGTCCTGGGATCGAGCCTGGCATAGGGCTCTCTGCTCAGCAGGGAGCCTGCTTCCCCTTCTCTCTCTGCCTGACTCTCTGCCTACTTCTGATCTCTGTCTGTCAAATAGATAAATAAAATCTTTTAAAAAATCTTTTAAAAAGTCCATTAGTGTTTCATTATTTATCTCTAAAACATAAGGGCTCTTTCTGAATGAAACTTTTCATTTTGAACTCATTTTAGATGTACAGAATCACGGCAAACACAAGAATGGCAAGTTCCATAGCGTACCCACCTTCCCCTCATGTGAATACCTCACAGTCATAGAAAGTGCTGGGAACCAGGAAATTAACCCTGGTGCAATTCTTTTAACTAAACTACAGGCCTTAGTCAAATGTCACCAGCCAAATGTCACCAATGTCCTTTTTCTGGTCTAGGATCCAATCGCAGACCCTGCTTTGCACTGACTTGTCTTAGCTTCTTAGTCTCCTTCGTCTGTGACAGGTCCTCAGGCTTTCCTTGTATTTCCTGACCTTGACACTTCTGAAGAGTACTGCTCAGTTATTTTGTAGAATACAAAATACAGAATGGAGATGTGGAAAGTAGCCATGGTCCCATCCACAGTTTGAAAAGTCATTACAAAATACAAATTGCAGAATGTCCCTTCATTTGGGATTTTCTCATGCTTTCTCACGATTGGGAATGAGGTTATGCATCTTGGCATAACCAAGAAAACCACAGAAGGACTGTCCGTCCCTCCAGCAGTTCAGGATGCTAAATCATCTTACTGCTGGTGATGTTGACCTTCATCACTTTTTAAGATGACGCCTTACAGATTTTTTTTCACTGTGTAGTTGTCTTCTCTTTGTAGTTATTATCTTGGGAGAGATACTTTGGAATTCTGCAAATATCTTGTCTCTCCTCAAAGTTTCACCTACCAGTTTTAGGATCTATAAGTGGATTCGGTCTTAACAGAATCTGTCTGAATTCTAAACAGAATCTGAATTCTGTCGCAACAACGATCACTGTGCTGTTTGACCAATTGATTTTCCACCTCCCTCTCTCCCTCAACATCCTATTGTAAGAGAGAGCTGTTTCTTCTCTGCTAATTTGACTAATTTAGTTGCTTACTTCTTTTATCTTACTATTTATTTATGCCAGTTTAGACTTATACATGGTAATTTTGTTCGATGAGCTAAAATCCAATAGTATCAGTATTTATTTTGTTGCTGGAATTGTTCTGACTTTGGCCATTGGGAGCGCCTTCAGACCTCCATTCTTTTCTGAGCACTTCCATAGTTTCTGGAACTACAAGGTGTTCCAGACTCATCTTGTATCTTCCCTGCACCAGTTCTGTGATCAACCATTTCTCAAGGAGCTAGGGACTTTAAAAAAAAAAAACAATATAATTATTACATCTAAAATAAATATTACCTTATCAATATAATCGGATTTCTAGTTACCGTTCCAATTTCCCAGATTGTTTCTGACATTTCCTTACAGTTGCTTTTTTCAAATCCACATCTATGCAAAGTCCGCACATTGCAATTGATTAACATGCCTTACAAGTTTATTTTAATCTATAGGTTCTTCTTTGCTATCTTTTTCTTGGCGATTTACTTGTTGAGGAAACGGAGTCCTCTATCCTGGAGACAGTCCCACGTCCTGGGTTGTTCTCATTCACTGCATTTCTGTGAATCATTTAACATGTTTCTCTCTCATCCTTATTTCCTATATATATTGGGAGTTCGCTCTGTGGCTTCATAAGAATTACATGTATTTTAAGACAAGGACACCTTACAAATAACTTTCACTAGGAAGCAGGCACAAAATATCAATTTGTTCTTGTTTGGTGATTTTGAGATTGATTATTGTGCTAGAATGCCAGCTTGATCAGTTCATTATTAAGTCCCAAATCAATTTTTTAAATAAAGTATAACAGAGCCAAAATTAAGTCCACAAATGGTAAATATAAATCTCAGTTAATTTCCAAATGAATACGCCACATAACCCCCACCGAGATCAAGATGCAGACCGTGATTAGCCCCCCAGACCTCCCTCAGACTTCTTCCTCATCAATACTATTGATAACTCAAAGATGATCATTTTTGGCTCATAAATTTCTTTGGTGTGTTTTTGAATTTTGTATAAATGGAACCATCCAGTACATATTCTTTTGCCTCTGGCTTATTCCACTTAATATTATCTGTGTGAGAATCACTCCCGTTGTATCCGTGGTTTGTTCTTTTACATTTCTCAGAATGATCCCATGGAATGGATATACTACTGTATAACTTACTTATCTACCAGCTGAGGAATATTTGGGCTTTCTCTATTTCTCATTTTCAGCATTATGAGTAAACCCACTATAAAAATGTCTCCTGGTGCATAGATGACTCACTTCTGTAGTCATGTACCTGGGGTGGGAAGAGCTCAGAGAATACCTGTATATTTAGCACTCAGCATGGCTGAGATCCAAACAGATCCAAAATGGCAGCACCATATTTACTTCCTGCCAGCAGGGTATGGCAGTTCTGGTTACTCTGCAGCCTCACCAACACTTGGTATTTTCATTTTTTTGTTGTTATTGTTTTTTGGCTTTTAAATTTCACTCATTCTAGTGAGTGTGTAGGGGGCATGTGATCCTGGTTTCATCCTAAAAATGAGTAATGCTGAGCACCTTTTCTGTATTTATGGGCTATGTGCATATTCTTTGTTTAAAAAATGAAGTTCTTTCAAGTCTATTGCTCAAACAATTGGGTCGATCTTTTCTTATTGGCTTGCAGTGGTTAGGCATTCTGGCCATGAGTCCTTTGTCAGAGGCACATATCACAAAACTCTTTGCCCGTTCTCCGTCTTGCTTTTCCACTCTCCTTGGTGTCTTTGGACGAACAGAAGTGCTTAACTTTAATGAAATCCAATTTTTCAATATTTTCTTTTGTGGCCAGTGTTCTGTCTTGGGTGACATCATCTTTGGTTACCTCATGGTCATGAAGATTTTCTCTTGGAAGCTTCATTGTTTTCCTTTTCACATTTGGGCCCATAATCCATCTGGAAAGGATTTCTGCATGCAGCATGAGGAGAGAGACCAGGTACGCGGGTTGTCTTTTCCTGCCTCCCGGCCCTGTAGGAGGTGTGTTGCTATGGGTCTTTGTTGTAAAGCAGGTGACCCTGAGTTGTGGTTCCATCCCTGGATTTTCTCTTCCACTCCATTAGCCTACTTTCTGTCTTCACACTGATACCACACTGCTCTCCCCTGACCAAATTTTCACCTGATGCTTTCAGCAGCTGCTGATGACCACTGTCTACGTCCATTATCTTCATCAAGAGCTGCAAAATGGTGATCTCTTACTTCTATCCATTTCTTCTGGTTTTATGAGCTGGAAGATGTATAAAGAAAAAAAAAAACCCTATTTGCTCGCCGTGAGTGTACGTGTGGCTCAAGGAACCATTCCATTTACAGTCTCAGGCAGGGACTGCTCTGCCCACAACCGTTAGGTGGTGCTATGCTATGCTGAATATAACGTTCTTCCCTCAGAAATTAACAGCAGAGAGCTTTTGTGGTTCGATGCATTCTTTCCTGGCCTATATTGGAGGATACGAATTCAATCTAACTTTGTTTCTCACAACTAAAATACCTTCCATTTAGATTTGTAAATCTAAATGATAAACGCTTTTACCAGGCATGGGTCTCACGCCCACCCTGATGCCAAGAGAGCAAGAGGTAGTCCCACGGGAAACATAGGGACTTCAGAATTGGAGAAAATGTTTCTGAAGGAAAAGTCAAGTTTCTCCTAGCAGAAGAGGGGTGGGGTGTTGGGCGGACAAGAGGGCAGAAACAATGGATGCCCACCACCGTGCACTACAGAGAACTGCCCACTGTAGACATCACGTGGAATGGCACTGTAATGACTTAGTTCTGGGGTCACAGCTGGGTCTTGAGAGGGTATAGTTGGTGGTTGGTTGTCTATAAGGTGCAGTGATTTAAGGGGTCTCTGTTTCTTCCCCTCAGGCCTGTCCTGGTGCCTCAACTTCCTCCAGGGTGACCCAGTCCTTTAGCTTACAGCACTGGCCCTTTTTGGAAAGATACCAATCAATGGGGTACCATGCATACATCACATTCCTAGTTCCAGATGCTGGCAGACTCCAGACAGAGAAATGGGTATCTGCAGACTGTTTCCAGTTTTGTTTTGTTTTCAAAAGACCTAACAGATAAAATACAAACCCTAAATAAAATGTCAACTTCCCTTGCTGGGACTGTATCAGTTCACACTGGTGACCCCCCTGGCTGTATTCTGATCAGAAGTTATATCTGCACTTAGAGAAATAAAAATGGGGATGTGCACTGTTAATCTTCTTTGGCATTTTCTTGGTAGAGATGTCTTTAGTGAAGTGGGTCTATGAGAAGGAAGGGACAAGCAGCGGGGAGGACAAAGGATTGGGGCCTCTGGTTGAGGCTAAGTGTGAATGGGTTCATAAGACTCTTTCCAAGAGAATATCAGTTTCTGTAGGACAAGACACTGCCAGACTCCTGGGAGGCAGGGCAGAGTTCTAGGATATCACAGACCCTCCTGGGCCCCCGGGGCGAGTGGCACCGTGTAAGGGACAGGCACCAAGGGGAGAAATCGAGGTCCCTCGGCAATCTTACCATTCTAACTAGGGTTGGTCTGCTGAGTTAAATCTTATTTTCCTATCAATTTGGGAAAGAGCTCACTGTGTGCTAATGACACTCCACTGAAAAGAGACATAAGCTTATACTCGAAGTTTCCACAAATTCTCTAAATATCTTCCCTAACTGCCATGACTTTTTAATTGCTTGCTCCATTAAGCCAATCCCAGCTGGTTGATTAGCTACATATCATCACCAGTGAGAAAATGCAGGTGAAAGTACTCTGAAAAGTCTGGCTGTCTCTATTCAGGGATTTTCAACCTTGGCCGCACATTGAGATAATCTAGGAGTTTGGAAAAAACATGGATGTCTGGGGCCCATCCTTAGGGATTTTGATTTAATTGCTTTGGGTGTGGCCTGGGCACAGTGTTTGGTTTTTTGTTGTTGTGGTTTTAAAAATCTCCCCAAATGACCCTCAGTGTGCAGCCACAATTGGAAATCATCACTCTGGAGCAGAGGTTTTCCCATTTGAGCGCCTTCTAGATCTTCTGGCCTATAGACCGCACTTTGGAAACACTGGTTCTCACCAAATCTTCCTATATAATGGACATGCCCAGGTGAAAACCAAGACATAAACAAACACATTCTCTTAAAAGATAGTTCCTGTGAAAGACGGTTCCTTTGAAACTTCTAACATGATTTCTTACAGAATCAGCAACTGGTGTGGTCAAGGTGCTCTCACTGGCATTGCCAAACTGGGAGGGGGCCCGGATTTGCAGCATTTTCTGATGTAGGTGATGTAAAACTTCCACTGTGGATGATTTCAAGTTACCGACAGCTTAACAACCAGCTCAGGAAATTCCCCTAAATGTAACCCTGGGCTCTCAGGAGCTAGTAGGAGCCCAATGAACCCACTTAGGTGTTTTTTTTTTTTGGGGGGGGAGGGACAATCCCAAGGTCAAGGCTTATTTTTATAGCCGTGCTACCCCACCTGAATGCAAAAAGTGCGTATCTTGTTTTCTGCAAAGCAAACTGAATCCTTAATGAGGACCTACTGATTCCTTTTCCATTCACAGAGAGACAAAGGGCAGTAAACCAGGGGGGAGAGCAGAACACCAGTCTGGCTCTTCTGAGGTGCAGAGCTCCCCTTAGCACTTACAAGCAATGCACGACTGTACGGCCTTCACCGCCGTTGTATTCCTCCTGCCACTTGTCCACTTGGCGAATGAGCTTCAAGAAGGAGCGCTTGGACACCGGTGTGTCCCTGTACATGGGCCAGCCCAGGAACTGGAATTGCTGAACCACCCGATATCCATCTTGGGGCTGGAGGGAATCAGGCAGCCATCAAGGAGTGGAGAGAAAACAGGCATTGTTTACTGGTGGAATTCTAGCAGGCTGATCCCACCTGCTTGGACTTCTCAGCAAAGCAGTCCATTACTAAAGGACTATTATTACCTGCCTATAAATACTGAAACAAACTTCCACTGGCCTGAAGAGTTACGAGTTTTAATCTGGAGCTGTTATTAAAACAAACCAACCAACCAGGGGTTTTACATGACAGGCCAGACAAATAAAAGTGAAGAGAATGCTTACAGTTTTGCAAGAGCCAAGTGACAACACACAACGTGAGCACTGACCACGTTGTAAGGGGCAAAATGGGTTTCCCTTAATTGCAGGTAATTTAAGGGTAAGGAATAAACTATAATCTGGAAGCACGTGTGAGCTCAGGGTAATAGAGGTTACACGGCGTTTGCTGTGAGCACAACATGGTTTTGTGTATTGGTGTGAATCTTGCAAGAAAGAGGTTAGTAGTCAATGAATCTTTACTTATAGTTAAGTGGAATTAGAGTATTCAAAGAAAGTGTTAGAAAAATGGCAACAGTTTTAATCTGGCTGCGGCTAAGTCACTTGGATCACATCTCCCGTGGCCTTCGGCACCTTTGATGTGAGTGATCTCTCTCGTTCTCTGACACTTTCTTCCCCAGCTGTTCCTTCTCCCCTCTCTGTCTGTCTTGGGCTCCCTTTCTCCCTGACCTCTTGATGATGGAAGCCCATGCTCCGTCCTCAGGCCCCTTGTCTTCTCGCTCTCTGACCTGATCTGCTCACTCAGTCTCATGGCTTTCAAGACTCCAGGAAGTCATCAGTTTGCATCTCCAGGGTGGGCCTCTTCGGAACTCCCCCCTCAGAGATCTGGGCCTACTGGACATGTCCACTCAGGTATCTAACAGTCACCTCAAACTCAGCCCATTTCCTGGCCTTCTCTCCAATGCATGTCCTCCACCCCAAACAGTCCCCTTATACCCGCAGCCTTCCCCAACTCGGGTAACATCAATTCTATTGGTCCATTTCTCAAGACCTAAATCTTGAGACCCACCCCCTACTGCCTGGGATCCAGCCCATTCTCAAACCCTGTTGGCTCTGCCAGGAGAATATATCAGCATCTCTCTGCCTCATGTACCTCCACCTGCTGCCACTTCATCCTCCTGTGGTCACTTCTCACTTGGATTATTAGAAGGGCCTCCTGACTGATCTGTTCTCAACCTGGGAAGGTAGAATCCTCCTTTTTAATCATGTGATTCTTCTCTACTCAACCCTGTATTGGCTTCTCATTTCCTTTATAGCAAAAGCCCCAATCCTGGCAGTGGCCTGGACATCCTACATGTCCCTATCCCCTGGACCCCCCCACCCTTGGCCACTTTCCCTCTAGGAGGACAACTTTATTAGCTACTCTTATCTTCGTTTACTGGCTCTATCCACATCAGCCTCGTCACTGTTTGTGGACCTTACCAGAGAAGGCCCTACTTCAGGGCCTTTGCACAGACCTTGCTTCTGCCTGCAAGGCTGTCTCCACAGAGAGCCATGTGGCTGCTCCCTCACTTCAGTTGGGTCTTTGCTCATATGGACATCTAGTTAAGACAGGGACTTGTTCTCCCTCCTTCTCATGGCCTTAGTGCTTTCTACCTCCCCACTTTTTTCCCTATAGCATTTATTGCTTCTAACATACTATGTCTATTATAATATCTATTATATCTGTTATTTATTGTCTGTTTTCTCCCATTAGAATGTAAGCTCCATAAGGTCAGGGAGCTTTGTTTTGTTCACAAACACCTAGAATGTATTCCAAACTCCTAACCGGTGACTGACACAGAGTGGGCACCCTAGGTGTTCAGCGAATGAAAAAATAATGAAAGCAGAACCTAAGTGAGGTTGGCTGTGAGTCTTACTCTGGCTGCATTATAAATACGGAATATCCTGCTGATGATGTCTTCTTCTAAGTCAGCAGAAACAAATTCCACTTGGATGGGGCCATGTCTGTGAACTCCATTCTCTGGCCAGTACTGCGGACACAACTGAATTCAAAACACAGAAACGTGAGGTTAATTATAGGAATAAACTGACTCCTAACAGTTTGGATGCAGTCACTATCGACACTATCGACATTCAGTAGGCCTCAATACTTCCTCGATTGGCTTCACTTTCTTTTCTCTCTCTCTGCCTCCTAGCAAGTAGGCTTCAGGGCTTCCTTGTTGGCTGATTCCTCAGCTCCACTTGTCCCTCTAGTACTTTTTTCTTCATTTTCTCAGACGGCATCTTTAAGCCCTGAGCCATCCTGTTTTCCAAGGAGGCCATGGGGATGCTGTTCAAGGCAGCCCATTGTAAGGTCCCTTCTGCATGCCTTTACCCGGCCATGGGGAGACACCACTGGCTCCTATTACAGGAACCAAGACACCTGAGAGGGCGCACGTTCCTACTGACACCCAGGTCTCCAACCTCCCTCATACGGGCTTGCCTTGTGATCTGTAATCACTTTTGGGAATTGGGCCATTCACTGACAAGACACTGATAACCATGTTAGGTTGCACTTTTCATGACCTGGTCCAAATCCCCCACTGGTGAGGCTGGGTCACCAGAACTTTGTGTGAACGTGATGTCCAACTTAGGAGAAGGAAGGACGCTGGGAAGGGTGGCTTTTGAAAGAGGTGGGCTTTGTTTGTTACCAACGCACAGAAACACTCAACTTGCAGATAGGTGGGAAGAACTCCCAGGACATTTCCTTTTTCTGAAGCCCTGAGATGCTAATAGGCCTTTAAAGTCTGAAATTAAACTTCTTTTGGGACTTGGTATCCAATGATGTTTTCGGGAGCAGAGTTTAATTTTTATCTTTCTGATTTACCCAAGGGACAAATGGCTTGTGGGGAGCCAAGAGGGAATTACTTCATTATCTTATAACTGGGTTCTATTGAGCCAAGAGCAGATGAAAAAATCTATCTCATTTTAAGCAGAATCATGTACCATGGAAGGAGAATCTGCTCGCTGAATTTCCTTTTTTTGATGACTTTTATTTTCCGAAGTATTTAAAACCTTGTTGTTGAAGGTTACAAAGGTTGATTTATACCCAAGATTGCAAGATAGTTTTCAGCTAACAGTGGGTCACTGAAACAGCAATCTCTCTCATTACAAAGAAGTTGAAGGTTTGAACTTTACGATCAAGAAGGAGGCCATAGCTAAGTCTATAGCTAAGTCTATAGAATTTTTAAAAATTACATTTATTTATTTTAAAATAATGCTTCCATAAAAATTTCCCTTCCTCACCAGCACTTCCTGGGGACAAGTTCTAAGACTGCCTTGTCAAATGACAGCATGCTGATGTTTATTTTCTCTTCACACCCAAGCGTGCCCGCTGTTAAAATTAACAGGCGTTATGACGGGAAGTTGAGATGGTAATAAAAGTCCTACCATGCACATTTGAACCATTCTGCCCATTTTTCTCCAGAATGAGCTAGCTGTGCTTCCTGCTTGTTCTCTCAGTTCAAGCCCTGATTAAAGCTTGTCACTTGCACCAGAGAAATATGAATGGCCCAGGCCAGCGCGTGATTCTTGGCACACGACATTCTGCACTCAGCCCAAGTAAACCGTGTAGAAAATGGCTTAAATGGTGCATAACACGTCCATGAACCGGACCTATAAATACTTAAAATAGTGGAGTGCTATTCTTGTACAACTGCAGAGACTTCAAGTTCAAATGCTCAGTTTAGTGTTCTCTAAATGACTGTGTCCCAGGAGCCTCTTTCTCTCACTCTGAAAATCAGCTCTGTCTGCCGACTGGAACTGGACTCTTTGTCTCTCCGACCAGGGTCGGCCAAGGCTTGGTTTGAATCCAGACAGTTCGCGTTTAGAATGTGGCTTTAGAATTCTAATACCGTCGTTCAAAAAGAACATGTGGAAAATGAAACAAGATGGGATCAGGAGGGAGACAAAACATAAGAGGCTCTTAATCTCAGAAAACAAACTGAGGGTTGCGGGGGGTGGGTGGGTGGGTAGGGGGTAGGGAGAGGGTTGTTGGGTTATGGATGTTGGGGAGGGTATGTGCTATGGTGAGTACTGTGAAGTGTGTAAATCTGGCGATTCACACACCTGTACCCCTGGGGCTAATAATACATTATATGTTAATTTAAAAATTAAAAAAAAAAAAAGAACATGTGGAAATCACTAATGTCTGATGCACTGATATGAAAAAGGCAGTGTATCACTATGTTCCAGGATTCACATTTGGGGAAAGGAAATGATTCTGAAGAGGGAACAGTCACTTGTCCTTTAATGGTCTTTGGCTGAAGACTCTTGAATTAGTGAAATTTAACCCATGGCATTGTGAGTTAGAAAATCAGGATCCCTACTGCTATTTTGAGTCGATCCGTTGAAGTTCCCTGAACTGTGGTGTCTGCTTGTCTTTAAAAATGGCTACAATCTCTTTTGGAGGGGATCAGTGCAGAAGACTTCTAAAATATTTAAGCTTCTTAAGCAAAAAGGACTAGATGAGGACAAGGATTATCATTATTATTTCATTCACTAGATTTCAGGCTAGAGCCTTAACAATATCATGTAGGGCCTCAAACATAATTAAAAACATTATAGAATTGAAGTGAATGCCCACGGAATTTATGGCAGACTGATGACAATAAAATGGATTTTAGGAAGGAAAAATCTTGTCCAGGCTGGATGCTGAAACACTTCAGACCCACCCCCCCCCGCCTTTTTTTCTTTTTTAAACTTGTCTCTACCAGATAGAGAATTAATTCAGTTTCAGAACAAGTTTATTCTTAAAACACGAGAAGCCTATCTTTCCCACAATGCCCTCTGTCATGGCAGTTAAGTGTGAGACCAGTGTACCCGTCCCCGAATGCAATAAATTCACCTATAGGGCCACTGTGCCAATGCCTGGCAACAAGTCCCTTTAGGGGAATGTTTCTAACCCTATTACTAGTATCAAGTCATCACAGCCCTATTCTTTCTCTTTTTATGTATAAGGACAGCAGCTAGGGGAAAGCCCCATTTATCATTCTGCGCTTTTCTTGTGTTCAAGTCCCGGTTTTATTTCTTTATGCTATCTTTACCAAAGAGTTGACAAAATTAATTGTTGTCCCTTAAAATCACTTGCCAGTCTCCAGTGTCACCCTAGCATGACCTTCTCCACCTGCAGGCTCCAGTGAGCCATTTCTCAGAAGGACATGGCTTCTCCTGGATGGGCAAGGGGCTGCACTCGGTGCTGCTGCACTTTCTTCAGGGCTCCCTGGTTTGCTGGCTCTGTTTGGTGCCTCATCCCACAGCTCTGACTCCACCTATTACCCTGTATCTCCCTCTAGTCTGTATTTCCATCCTTTGGGAGCAGCCAGTTTCTGAACCTGACCTGCTTGTCACTTCTACCATCTATGATCTCAGTCTGTCTTTTTGGTTTCAGATTACTTTCGCCCCCATCCCTAATGCCATCTGATTTTCACGTTTGCGTTTTCAGCTCTGCCTCCCACCTGTCACCTGACGTTGGGGACCCGGCACGGGGACCTGTGTGTCTCGATGTGCAAGCAGAACAAACCCAGAGCTGACCGTGGGCAGGAGTCTCACCTGGGCAGGATCCACATCATTGAGCATGACCACAGATGTGCAGTGATAATCCAGGACCAGTCTCCAGAAGTCTTTCACTGTGTTTGGCAAAGGATGCTGCGTCACTATGAAAGCTGAAGGCTGTTTATAGCTCTGCAAACACAAACAAGAAAGATCCCGATATACCCCGGAACACAGAAGGGGAGGAAGCTTTGGTTATCCTGTGCACGTGGAAATTTGTGACACGGAACTCTGGGCACATTTAATAACAGATGAATCACAGCACCCCTGTCCATACCCAAACAGACTAAATATAGACTGATCTGCGGAATAATAATGATAAAGTATTCTCACTTCGACACCCAGAAAACTTAGTAAGTAGCCCTTAGAAATTTTTTGATGTATCTGCTAGAATGGCAGTATCAGCCCTATGAGTAAGCATTTTAATGGAGAAAAGGTAATTTTACAAAGTAGGTACGATGAAAATACTTCTGCCTTTCCTAAAATTTGTTCGAGGGTCATTTATATGGGTGACGGTGTTACTCATTCCTGCCACAGAAGGATATACAAGCTTTTTACATCTCTGGAGAGCTTCAAGTAAATTTAAGTACCGTTTTACTGATACCACACCAACAGAATTCGAGTTTCCATATTAGCCCTGAAAATATCCATTTACTTTTCCCATCAATCGAACAGCAAATGTTCATTCAGTTAGAAGTAAACAGACTGACAGGAAGTAATGAGTTGTGTGCTATCTGTCCTGACAGACCATTTTTCCCCCCGTGTTAATTACTGCCTAAATTAGGAGGACAGGGAATGAAAATAATGCTGGGAACCATATTATCCCACTTCACTGCCTTAGTGACTTAATAGCTGTCTCTCGCTCTCCGGCCAGCGGGTTAAAAATTTAAGTGCTCAGAGAGTCCCTGGGACATGTTTCATTTATCAATACCTCCTGACTGGTGGCCTCCGAGAGCCCGAGATCATCCACCCTGACGCAGAAACGTCAGTGGCATCTGGAACGCGCTTTGCGTGGAAGATGGTTTGCGCTTAAGAAAACCAACAAGGGGAGCCTGCGTGGCTCAGTGGGTTAAAGCCTCTGCCTTCAGCTGGAGTCATGATCCCAGGGTCCTGGGATGGAGCCCCACATCTGGGCTCTCTGCTCAGCAGGGAGCCTGCTTCCCCCTCTCTCTCTGCCTGCCTCTCTGCCTACTTGTGATCTCTGACTGTCAAATAAATAAATAAAATATTTGAAAAAAAAAAGAAAAAAGAAAAGCAACAAACAGGGGAGGAAAGAGGAAGGGCTCCCCGTTTCCGTTTCCTTCCGGGCAAGGTGGGGGCAGGGCCCCCAGGCTTACGTCCATGAGCGCGGCGTTGATGTAGTTGCTACTCTCCCCGTCGATAGTGATGAGGAAGGGCAGGCAGCGGTCCGGGGGCAGGATGTCCATGCAGCGGTTCTTCTCGTGGTTCCGCGGCAGCAGCGCGATGCTGCAGTCTTCCACGCGCAGCGTGGGCGTCACCATGTTCAGGGTCTGTGCGACAGCACGCGACCACGGGGGTCACCGTCTCACCTTCGCACTTGGGCAGATCTGAGTGTCCTCAGCCGCCGCCTGAAGGGGGCTCCCCGCCCACCGACCCCGCCCACACTCAGCCCCCCACGCAGTGCCCTTTCCTCTCCCCTGGATTTTGTCCACAGATAGCGCCCATCACATGCAAGGGCCCCCAGGTATCTGGAGGATTGGATCACATGCCATCCGGTCTGACGAGGGCTGCAATTCTGTCTGGGTGCTTGGGAGGAAGAGGTTGGATAGGGTTTGACTTAGAGTCAGGTACACTTAGACCGCCCACCGAGTAGGGTGAGTGCCCCTTGCTGGGTCTGGCTGCACCCACGTTGCACTGTCCGGCTGCCTGCAAAGGGGTTTATGGCTCTGCTAGACCAGTGGCTCTCAACCAGGTCCCTTTGCTCCCAGGGCCCCCTGACAATGTCCGCACAGAGTTTTGGTTGTTGCTACTGGTGTGGTGGAGGTCTCCCAGCACCCAGTGAGTTGAAGCCAGGGTGCCATTAAACATCCTACAGGATCACACCCACAGCCAAGAAGCAGCCAGCCCAAAGTGTCAGTAATGCCGAGGCTGATAAGCTCTGTATGGGCTCAGGGGTACCAGGGCTGACTTTGAGAGACTTTTGAAGGAGCAAAGCCACAGCCAGGTGCCTCTCCCTTTCGCACCACTTACCCGGAACTCCTCTTTGATCTGGCTGGAGTTAGTCTGTGGATCCAGTTTGTTCATGTCATAATATAGAGACCGAACTTGGGAAGCAGGGACCGAGGTGTCTCCACAAAGACAGGCTTCCAGGATGGCATCATGGATAAACACATACTGTTCCTGGAGAAGCAGAGGGCATGAGTTAGTATTAGAGAAACCAGGTGGGTTGCGAGAACTAGGGAAGGGCAGACAGCCCCTTGTAAAGACAAGAGAACGGGATAGTGGTCCGTCAGGGACAATCCACTCCCGCCACAGTGAAACCACGTAGGAGGACCTGACCGTGGCGAGGCGGGGATCCCGCTGATGTCCACGTGGAACGCTGGCACGTATCCTAACTGGTTATGCGCGGAGCATGAGAGGAGGAAGGGACACCCGGGCTCAGCGCAGAAGCATGAAAGACTGATGAAAGCCACGCGGGTGCTGACAAATCCCAGGGCAAGCTCTGTCATGCTACAGCTGTGGCTTATACCTCTGTCATTCTGAGCCCACAAGTTTGGGACTCAGGTGAGGAGAAGAGCAGAATCTCTTGTCTATCCTGCAAAGAGGTATTTGCTAACCAAATCAACAGTGCAAAGAACGTCCAGGGAAACTTGACATCACTATGAAAATAAATAGTTCCGAGCACTTAAAACTACTTCTTTTGAAACATCAATGTGACAATTACCACAGTCCTTATGGGTCCACTAGTCCACAGCTTACAAAAGGGCCCTCTCCTGAACTGGCACAGACTTTTACAATTAATTAATAAAGTTTTACCATATTTATTATTGATCTTTAATTACATGAGATGCAAAAGGAGTCTCATTACTTTTTACTTTAATTTATATAAATTATGAGGACTCTTAATTCTCAAAAGGAGTCCAGTCCTTATAAACAGAGCAAGCAGGAAAGAGAATGTGGCAACATTTGATCGGCTGTAAAATACATTAAAAAATACATTATTATCATTATCATCTTTAAAGCAAAGGATCCCTATTCTAGAGAAAAAAGATGATCTAAGTGTTTAGAGTTCCCACTATTTTTATTTAGGTTATTTGAAAATGGAATTTGGTTTTTATAAACTTGAAACCAGTCGTTTTTGTAAACTTTAATGCAAAATCTAAATGGGAGGGATTCTTTAGTCTGTATTCTGCTTTCTTTTTTTTTTTAAAGATTTTATTTATTTATTTGAGAAAGAGAGCGCACATGTGTGGGAGCATGAGTGGGGGGGACGAGCAGAGGGAGAGGGAGAAGCAGAGTACCCACTGAGCAGAGAACCTGACCCCAGGGGGGCTTGATCCCAGGACCCTGAGATCATAACCTGAGCCGAAAGCAACCGCTAAACGGACTGAGCCACACAGGCATCCCTTCATTCTGTTTTATGAATCATTTTTCCCAGGTGGTGAATATAATGCTTACTTAAACCAAGTAAATATTAAGTAAAAATATGAATTTCCTTGGGGCAGGATGTAATTTTATTTTTTTCTCAAACACTTAAATTCCTGAAACACTTTGAATTCCGATCTATAGAAGTATTAGTCAGTACGGACTATTTCTACAAAATGTGAAAATTCCCATGATGCCAAGCCACTGGGCAGAATTTGTAGGGACAGCAGGAGAAGAACCAAGTGTACAGAGATTAGCCTTAAGCCACTTGGCAAACACCTTGCTATTCTCAGGAGTCGTCTTGCTCTGGTAAGTTACTAGCTAGTTTAAACTTAAAAAAAAAAAAAAAAAAGTGCCAAATCCCTGAAAGCTTAATATAGAGACTCTACAGGGGCCCTTGGTACAGAAGCATGGGTAAATTTAGGCTCCTGGCTGCAGATTCTGTGACCTGGGAGACTCCTGGCCTTTTTTATTTATGAAAGGAGAAGAGAAAGAAGGGAGGGAGGAAGAAGGAAAGACAGATTGCCAGGTTTATCACTTTTTCTTCTGGGGAGTTTAGAAAAGAGAATTGTCAGTGTTTCTTCCCCGCGTGGCTCTGGGAGGTAGGGCGCGGGGGACCAAGCCTGAGGCTGGGCGGGGAGCAGGACTACCTCTGTCTGCACCATGTTCACCCTCCGGGACCGCAGCTCCCGCACGCAGTTGTAGATGTCAACCACGCCTTCCCTTTCCGCCATGTCCAACATGATATCGATCACGATGAAACAGCCGGTCCTCCCTGCGCCGGCACTGGGTGAAAAGAGGGCTCTGTCAGCTGAGGAAAAAGGACCCTGTGCTTCTGCTTCTTTTACATCCTTGCTATGGTGAGAGTCCGATCCCATAACACGAACCATTTTGAAGCATGTCGTTCAGTGCCATTCAGCACCTTCACAATGTGGTGCAACCATCACCTCTATCGCGTTCCGAAATATTGTCATTGCTCCAAAAGAGCCCCTGTACCCTCCGCGGCCCACAGAGCTCCTTTTGAGAGGCTCCGGGTGCTCCACTTACCTGCAGTGCACCACCAGCGGGCCTGCGTTGGGCGGGCTCTTGGATTTGACCTGCCGGACGAACCCCAGCAGCCCGGTGGCATGATAGGGGACCCCGTGATCCGGCCAACCAGTGAAGTGAAATTGTCTGATCTCGCGGATTTCATGAACACCTCTCTGCCATCAGTCAGTGAGCAGGGCAAGGAAGAGAACAAAGCAAAATAAGTGATGAGCAACCAGGAGAAGGTCAAGTACGCCAAAACAGTCAGTAAGCCTAAGGCTAGGAAGCTAGGCTTTGCTGGGAGAAGGTTGTTCTTAGATTTAACACACACTTGGGAAGCCTTATTCCAGGTGGGAAGATGGCGATGGGGGTGCAAGGGGGGGAACATTTGGGGGAAAATGCTAATTTACAGGTGCAACTGTAGCAAACGAGTGCATCTCTGATTCCTTGAAATTCCTTTCTACAAAGTAGGCTCTAACAGTTTGTGTGTCACTTAGAGCCTGTGGTGTGAAGTGCAAGTCCACAGAGACAGAGAGGCACAGAAGAGGGACCTGAAGTAATTCAAGGGTATTTGTAGGTTCGAGACTAGTCTCTGAAATGCAGGAGGAACCTGGTTGAGCTCTTCTGTATTCTGGTACCTTCTCACACCAGGCACTTGAGCAGAGCACACGCTGTGCGTGCACAGAGAATGTCCCTGGAAGAATGAATGAGGACCACTTTCCAACTAGAGAGGCCAGAGAAGGAATTTTCATTGTGCCTCAGGTTTGTTGGGCTTCTCTTTCTAATATGGATAAACATTAACTCCATGCAGCCAATCACCAACCACCGGAGTGAAGGCAATGCTGCAGACATGACTCTAGATGCTGGGGACACAGAGCTATGAGAGAGTGTTTCCTGTCTTCAAGTGGCCAACATGGTGAGCTTGTCGCAAAGAGCCAGGGCAGCAAATGTTTACCATGGAAATCAAGAGCGATTTCCCTGGAATTCTGTTAGATCAGTAAGTTGAAGAGGAAGGGCTGCCTCCCTCCTGAACTGAATGGAAGACAGAAGGAAAAAGACTCGAAAGGCTTTTTTTTTTTTTTTAAATTTACTCTTGTTTTGAAAAGAATAAAGTTGATTTATATCCATCAGTTTTTTTCTGTGAACCTATGTATTAAGACTGTGTTGTAAAATAGAAATCTGTTTTGGAGAAAACATTACTTCCAAAATTAAGGAGGGATTTGTAAACCTGGGATCAAATTTGGCTTTCTTCTTTCTCTTATTTAGTGACCACTTACTGAATACCATCTCTGTGTTGGGCCCTGAGTTTGGTTTTATTCTATCTTAATATTAAATACCCACTAACCCTGTCACATTCGCTATTGGCCATTGTTCACATATACTTAGTTAAGCAAAGAAGAAATGCAGAATTTTTTTTAAAGAAATTCAGAATATTGAATGTGTCAAGAAAGACTAAAAGATGCAAATAATTAGTCGTTTTTTTTTTTTAAGATTTTATTTATTTATTTGACAGAGAGAGAGAGGCAAGCTGAAGGAAGGTTGGGGGGAGAAGCAGGCTCCCAGCTGAGCAGAGAGCCTGATGCAGGAGCTTGATCCCAGAACCCTGGGATCATGACCCGAGCCAAAGGCAGACACTTAACCACCTGAGCCACCCAGGTGCCCTGCAAATAATTACAGATTTTAAGATAAGACTTGTGTGCTATATCAAGGTGTTAATATGTCTTAGTTTAATAACCCATAAATTCTGAAGCTTAATTTCTTTTTGAAAATCATGCTATTCTTTAATGGAGTTTAAGTATTAAGGAATTAAGCCATCAGGGATTCAGAAATGATAATCCACACTGTCATCTACTAACTATGCTCTGTGACTCCAGAGTAATTTTACTCAGTGGTTAGGAGTCCACATCTCTTATCACTTAAACCATGGTAACATTTTGGCCAGGCCCAAAGTCTCCACCAGAAGACAAAAGGTTGAGCCTATATAGCCCTCCAACCCCCTAGAGAGCTCCCTTGACCTTTACATATGACTTGGGTGAAGCAGGAAAGCCTATAATAAATATTTATTTTATATATATATAAATATAATAAATATTTATTCCCAAGAGGACCAAAGGGCATTTGTTTATTTTTTGAGATCTTCACTTCCCAGTTGTGCTAGATTTTTATCTCTAGCATCCTCCAAATCCGGAACTCCAGCCATCAGGAGATGGCCCCCAACTGATCTCTCTTAAGACTCATTTTCTGAGCAAGGTAAATGTCAGTTTCTGGTATGCAGAAAACGTTTTACTAAAATAAGCCTGTACCCTCTAAAATGTTCACTATTGACAAGATTAGCAAAGGCAATGGCTTCCTTCTGAGCCAACTCTCCTTCCTGTTCATCAACGTGTCAATTTCTCCTTTTGCTGTTCTGTAATATATTTTGGGGAAAAAAATCATCGATGCGATCACTGATTACAGTCCAAATATCCCAACTTGATATCAATTATATTTTTAATTTCCTTTTCACTATAGCAGGTATTAATGCCACATGAGCAGGTGATATTTCCTTCACTTTCCATGGAAATACAATCGGAAGGAAGAAACCAAGGCATGACAGCACTTAGCTCCAAGCGGGGGCTTCACAAACATTTGTGGAATGAATCAATCATCAACTACATGTTCTGCCTTTGAGAGGCAGGCCCACATTCCCACTGCCTCCTCTCTGGCACCTCCTTGGAAGAGAGATTTTGGTGGCCATTGTCAGCTTCCTTTCCGCCAGGATAGTCAGGGATCGATTCGCGGGGCAGCCCACACCCATGGAGACTTTTGAGCTCTGTCTTCTTCCAGACAGGATGGCAACTTGGTTATTTAAAATCTATCTGGCTTTGAGTCATCGGTTGGGGGAGAAAGGAAAGATGACAGTCCCATGCCAAACAAGAGCTCATCAGTTTCAAATTGCAACATGTCTGTTTGTTTTGCAGAGACGAGACCAAATCCATTTTTCACCTTGGGTCCCTTGATGCAACATCCTCTCAAAACAGAACCAAAAGGGCAGGCCTCTCAAAGTATATACTTGACTGTTCTGTTTTTTCCCTTTCTCCTCTAATGAGAAAGTTTAAAACCTACCAGAAGTGATCCATGGAAGTGCTAATGATTTGTGTTCCTTAAAGATTCCAATTGCCCAGTTTGAAAATCACTAACATGTCATTTTGATTTCCCCCAAATCCTTAATAAGCTCCTTATCCTTCCCTTCCCTCCACCGGCTCTTTGCTGGTTGTCTGACGACTAAAATAACTGAGTATTTCAGAAACATTTCTGTGCAGCTGGGAATGTAGGAGAGTACAATAAGAGGTTAAAAAAAGAGCAAAGAAACAAACAAACCCTTCCTTTAGCAACGGAGATGCGTTTTCAGCTTATTACAGAGCTGACTATTGTTCAAAGAACTCCATGTTTAAGTGATGGGTTTGGATGATTTTTTTTTCCTAAAAAAAAAATATTGAGGGTCTTTTATCACTATCTGTTTTAATGCACTTATTCATGAGTGCTCTTGCCAAGAGCTATACAAAAATCCTCCACATGTTTTTCTCCAATCCTGCCTAAGAAGGAAAAAAAAAAAAAGACATCAAAGTGTGAGGTTCAGAACTTGAAGAATTGAGTCAACCAGAACTCCACATTCTTTGAAGTCTCCAAGCCTCTTGCCTACTTATTAAAAAAGACAGGCTAACGGAAAAAAAAAATGCTAAATAGTATGAGAAACAGATTAAAATAAACTGAAGTCTCTTCAGCCTTGTGATTCTCTGACAAATATGGAATTGAAAATTGGATAGGTAGTTCAAAACATCAGGGTAAATTAGCCAAAAAGCAGTGGCTGCTATCTCCTTGATTTTCCAAAACTCGGCTCGTTAGTCCAAAAGGTGCATTTAGATGTGAGGAAAATGAGAGAGGAAGGCCAAGAGCCAACTGCCCAGCAGTGCACTTAGAGCCCAGGTCCTCCTAGGTGACCTGCTGTTATTGAATGAGCGCAAGCTTTCGCAGAACCCATGTGCCACAAAATTGTGATGTCTGGTATGGGGTATCAGCTCTTGGTGGAAGAGTCTGTGGACCTCTGACACAAAACTGTGTGTCCACTTCATCAAAGGCAAGATGAAGATCGGAAGGCAGCGTGTTTCTCCCCACGGCCTACCTGTGCCACTTCTCTGGATGGACTGCAGTTTGCTTCATCTCCGGCCCCTCCCTATGTCAGCAGAAAGAGGGGGAATAAGGAAATTCCCTGTTATGCCCTACAGGGCTTCCCAGAGAAGAGGCCCCATCCATGCACATGGGAGGAGGCAGAGTAGAGCCACAGCACAGCATTCATGACTCAACACCAGCAGGTACATAGGCTAAAACCAGTATGAGAGTGAGGATGAATGAAAGGACTGCTTCATGCAAGCGCGTCCTGTGTCTACTTCGGTTTTCAGGTAGGTCCCAGCCCCCTGCAAAATCCATCGGGCCTGAAAAGCCTCGAGGGGGAAGAGGGATTCCAGGAGGGGTTAGGACCTGTGTCTCAGCACTGATACGAACTCACCACTGAGAAACCCGTATGGACATAGGACATGAAGGACATTTATGAAACTGTGAACAAAGGAGGAGAGACGGGCTGAACAATGTTAACCAGGTTCAACAGAAAAGGGAGAGAGACAGATCGGCCTTATCTTTTGATTTAGTAGCCACACAGAGATTCCTATGAAATGGGAATGACTCGCTTCAAAGATGGAGCGGAGCTATTATAGAATCGGAGGTAAGATGCAAGGCGGAGGCATCACTGGTTAGAGCCTACCTGCATCCAGGTGCGACCCCACAGAAATTATCCCAGGGAAGTTAACGAGGCTCGTCTCACCAACATTGGACTGTAGTGTTTCAAAGTCATGCGAAACTTACCTTTTCGACAGCGAATGTTCTTATCACGTATTCTGCCAGTAGTTCTGTTTCTATGAGGGTGACTTTAATGTCTTTGTATATCTCTGTGTCATCGGGCCAGTATTTGCAGCATTTGACCTTTGGAAAACACAAAGGAAATGAAGGGTTTAGGGTGTTTCATTGTTTTGTTTTCTCTTTGGGAGCTCCCCAAATGATGGGTCACAATGAGATTTACAGGAGAAAATTTTTGCACACAAAAGCAGAAGTTAAACTGCACATTTAAGAAGGAGGTTAGGGGCGCCTGGGTGGCTCAGTGGGTTAAAGCCTCTGCCTTCGGCTCAGGTCATGATCCCAGGGTCCTGGAATCAAGCCCCGCATCAGGTTCTCTGCTCAGCAGGGAGCCTGCTTCCTCCTCTCTCTCTGCCCGCCTCTCTGCCTACTTGTGATCTCTGTCTGTCAAATAAATAAATAAAATCTTAAAAAAAAAAAAAAGAGGTTAATTTTTAGATCACTTGTGTTTCTTTTTTCACCCCAGAAGAAAACAAAATTTGAGTTCTAAGAGTAGTAAAGCCTAAGAAAATCGTCTAAAGTTAACAAGCTGTATTTCTACAGCAAATATCCCAGTTAACTGTGACCATTCATTTCCTGTTTACTCAGGGAAGGGCCTGGAAAAATAAACGATAAAAGGTAGTTCACAACATTTTAGCTTCTCTGAATTTAAAATCCTCCTAGGTTAGAAGTTGCCTGAACATGTTCGAGGAGGCGTGAGCAGGAAATCAGAGCCGACAGTCCAGATTAGAGATTCTTTTCTGAAGAAGGAAGTCACTATGTGGTTTTCCTGAGTTAAAATTACACATTCACTTTAATCTGAGTAAATTCTATATACAAAACTTGGGAAAATATGAGCAGTCTTTCCATATTATCAGAGCCTCTCATCGAAAGATTTTTCAGGTGAAGAAATCTGTCAGACTTGACCCCTCCTGGAAATTTTTTTTTTTTTTTTTTTGGTCCTATAGCTCTTCCAGACCTTCCCTGGAAGGAGGGTAGAGCAGGAGGAGGTCAGGCTAGGCCAAGGTGGTGGTCCCTTGGGCTCTCTCCTCAGCTTCTGCTCTTCAGTCCTGCATTCCTGACAGTTCTATCCACTCCCGTTGCTGTTTCTCTGTAGAGGGATGACTTCTGTATCTCTACTCTGGCCCTGGTTCTCCAAGTGCTGAATTCAATTTCTGCTTTGTTCTGTGGGCATTTCCTGTGGAGATCCTTCCAGTACCCGCAAAGACAACACAACTGAAAGAGAATCCTTGATTCCCCCATCACCTGGCCTCGTCCCACTTCCTACGTCAATGACACAATGATTTCTGCAGTTGCACAGGGATAGAAATTGCCGATTCCTTCTCCGAAACCAACTGCCAAATCTAGGAGTATTTTTGAATGATATCTCCAATATGTTTTCCAACTTTTTATTCCCTCTGTCACAATCTCAGTTCAGGCTGTGGTATTTCCTGTGTGGGCGCTGTCCCCATACTAACCCAGAAGAACCCTTCCCAAGTGTAATTCCGGTGGCATTCACTTGCCCTGCTTAACAAGCTTCTATTTCCAACTACTACCCGTGAAATTAAATAGAAATTAAATTTGGCTCGGTATGTATTTATTTGGCCACATCTAACATTTTTGCTCTATCTTTTACTACTATCCTTCTTCTCCACATATATTTTATGTTTAAAGACAAGTGGTTTGCCCACATCCAAACTCTACTCATGCCATTCCTTCTGCTTGGACTGTTCTCCTCCCACTTGTACCTTCCCAGCTGAAGATTTTATCCATTCTTCAAAATACATCTCAAATACCACACCCCTTCAAAGTCTTTCCTCCATAGATGAGCTCTCCCTCTCTCTCCCTCTCTCTCTCTCCTTGATTCTCTGAAAACATGCCTGTTCCGTAAGTAGGACCTGCTTCTTACACCTGTCGGATCCTTCTTCTTACCTGTCCACACACGAAAGGGGTTGTATTGCTTATCTCTGCAACATCTACCAGTGTGTCCCGTACACACTAAACATGCAACAGATCCATACAGAATTGATCTCATGGAGAAAATCATGGGATCGGCATAGGAAGGACAATCCCAGACTGGGAGCATTTACAAAAAGAAGTATGGCTGAGATGACCTTTTCCAGAATGCCAAACACCTTGGCACACTGATGTTTCCAGTGTGGTACGTGGCTGGTCATTATCTTAGCTGTTTCCTCAAGAAGCCTGTTGGCAGCTGATTCAGCGCAGTTCTACGGAAGCTTTATTAGCTTTACTCGGCAAGATGTAAGCCAGACACGTTAGGGGCCGGGGACACAATGGAGCATAAGACAAAGATAGTTTCTGTCCTCATTAAATTTTTAGTCTTCTTTGGGAGTCTTTTTTTTTTTTTCTTCCCTCAAGGGAACATTATCTGTGACTTTATAAAGTATAAATATTTATAAGTATTATGGCTTATATATAATATTTCAAAGATTTACATTATGGCTACCTTTGCTGCATTTGAAATACTTCATAATAAGAAGGATAATTTCTCTGGTTCCCTTCCTAGACATAATGTGAGTCTGGGCAGATCATGCATATTTGTGATGATGTCTAACTTGATAGTGCCCCTAATTTCACTTATAGAATGCCTAATTACTTTTACAAATGCTAATTAACAAATATGCTTACATGGTACATACTGGAGTCCCTTCTAATTTTGGAGACTTGCCTTTACCTTTTAGTGATTCCAGTTATGCAAGCAGATGCTAGTGGATGGGTACAAAGGGAGTATGTATGTGCATGTCTAAAATTAAGCAGTTTTCAATGGAATGAATATACAATTCAAAAACCTACGTATTTTTCGGAAAATTACAAGAGAACAAAACACACGCTGGCACCTGCATCCTGTTCCATACGGGGCACATCGTATCTTGTAAAGATAACCTATTAGAATGCAATCAATGTAGGACATATCACACGGTCACTTTCTACTTAAGACTCCTTACCCGCCCCATCCCAAATTTGCAACAAATATGGGTGTGAGGGGCTTTGGTGCCTTGGAGTCAGGGACACCAGAAGGGACACCAATGTATCGATGGCTTAGCAATTCTCTTCGGGATGGTTCTTCCTATTCGCTTGGGAGAGCTAGGGTTCCACAGGCACTGTGACCCTGATGGGCCCTCAGTGGCCGGCTCTGCCCTTCCCCCAGTTCCCCTGTGCGCCCCGCAGCTCCACCAGCCAGATGCAGCCAGGCGCCCCCAGGTGCTGGACGGCAGAAAGTGGTGGAGGTGGGGTCCCTGGCGAGGGGGTGGGGGGGCAGCTCAAGGGGGTGTCGCCTAGGGCCTCTAACTGCAGCCGCACCCCTGTGGTGCCCATGCCACATCCTCCAACCTTCAAGAGAAGCGCTTGCATAAGGAGGAGAGATGTTGGCTCCCTGGAGCGCTCCGAATGGGGGGCCCAGAGCATCACGGGAGCAGAGCAGTGATTAGAAGAAATGAAGCCTTGGGGCTGCTTCCTTCCAGAACGTGTTTATGGGCAGAACCTTCTTCCATGAAGAGGCACCTGGCTGGGCAGGCCCAGAAGAGGCCGACGAGCCATGTCGAAGCCCGCCCTCTCCATCTCATCTCCCAGAATATCCTAAAACAGCTTGCCACATCTGTTTTTAGCCCACTAAAAACCTTCCTAAATTGGGTTCCTTTTAGTGTCTTTTTAACTGCTTGGACTGGTGTCAAGTTATTATTTTGCCTTAAAAAAAAAAAAGTAAGAAGAATGTATGCTTTTCTAGAGGCAGACTTTCTGTGCCTGGGGAACCTGGGGCCTGAGTCACCTCCCAGCCTCTAGGGTCTGCATACAGAGATGTTAACACAGGTGGTTTGGGGGCACCTGTTGGAGCCCGGGAACCCAGAACCAGATGCTTCTTTCCTCTGATCGCTGGCCAGGCTTGGCTGCCTTCTGCAGCCTGGCGCTACCCACACAGCTTCTAGGACAGGCCGTGCCTCCCATGCATCCCAATTATCTACCGCAACAGTTTCCACCCCAGAAAGCGAGGCTCTGATCGGGCTCGTCTAATTACCGGGGTGCCCCAGTGGCGGCGCTGGTTCCACTGGGTTATCGATTGGGCCCCAGCCACGGGGTGAGGCTGCCTGTGCCTCCCTGGGGGGCGGGGAGCTGCAGGGGTGCATGAGGAAATCCCTGCCTTCAAGTGGGGGGGGTAGCTTTGTTGGCTTTAAAATCCACAAACATGAAACAGTAGAGAAAACAGTAATTTCAGGATTTTTAGCTGCCTAAAAAAAAAAAAAAAAAAATTGTTCGAGTTTGGTCATTTTTAACCAGCCAGTTGATCCCAAGTGCAACGAAGGCAGAAGACTCCTGGGAGCTTTATGCACCTGAGGCTGACAGCGCGTTACTATCACCATCAGGGCATCCTGACATCTCTCGAGCAGGTTCTCAAACTTCAGCAGGCATGAGAATCCCCTGGAGGGCTTGTTAAAACAAGCAGGGCTGCACCCCAGTTTCTGATTCCATGTGGGGCCCTGGAATTTGCATTTCAGACAAGCTCCCAGGTGATGCCGCTGGCCTGTGGCCCACACGCTGAATTGTAAGGATTCACACAACTCGAGCTGACTGCACAGCCTGGCCCTCTCAGGCAGGTGACTACAGAGGGATGGGGACCGCTGTAGTAAGTGACATCCTGCAATGACAGCATTTGCTCCAGTGATGTTTCATTAAAAAAATATGGATATTTCTTCTTTTCTTTTTATTATTAAGTGATGATTGTGTGACCTGGACTACAGGTGACCACAGAGGTTCAAGGGCAAGAAGTCCACAAAGGGCCCAGAGAGGTGAAGAGGGTTCTCCGGAGAAGGAAGAAGGAAAAGCTTTGACAGTTGTGCATGGTTTCCGAAGGGAAAACAAAACAAACAGAAACTCCAGTGACCCCTTTACTCTTCTTTCCTGCAAACCACTTTCTGGGGACGGGGAGGACATGGGAGCCATCCATTCTTCCACTGGAGGGTTTGATGAACTCTCGTCAGAATTTAGGAAATGGTGTCTATGGTGTGCAGAGAAGAGACCCCTCTCCAACAGAGCTGGGAGAAATCCCAGAGACAGCTGGTTGACAAACACTCATTTTCAAGATCATTGCAACTGCTGCACAGAAGGCTTTCGTGCTTGAGTTTCAGCACTTGGAATCACTGTGTTCTTCCAACTGTGGCTGCACACAGTGGCTCAGAGAGGGCAAGCGATTGGCCGGAGATAAAGAGCCGGCGTGGGCCACGGCCGGCCTCCGTCCTATCCTCTTCATTCCTTCCATTTCTTGTGTCCTAAATTGAAGAAGCGGAAGAAAGGCAGGCACAGGGAGGGCAAGTGACTTGCTCCAGGTAATGAGCTGGATGGGTGTGAGGGAGAGGCTGCAGACCCAAGCGCCGGTCCCGGGTCCAAGGCTGTCTGGGAGGAGGGAACTTAAGGTGGATTATACATTCTTCAGTTTTGCCAGGTCTGGCTTCAGGATCCAGTCCCAAGTGGGAAGGTTTGCAAATGATTTTAGCCACCCTGCCTTTTTACGAGCGAGAGAGGGTATGATGGGTGCTGGGGGTGAGCGGGAAGAACAAAAGCACACTCTGAAATCATTGCTCATTTTTATCCAGGATCATGACCTGCTGTGTTTCTCCCGGGGTCTTCTGTACCACCAACTCTAGGAGCTGGCAGGAAGGAGCCTGGGGCAGACCGGGAAGGTCTATTTATGGGGACTGTATATGGGTCCTAGGACTCACTTTGCTAAGAAACTCATAATTAAGAAGGCTTAAGGAACTAAATGTTAGCTTGTGAACTAGGGGCACCATAGTATGATCCAATAAACACAATTGTAAAGGGGTAGAAAAGAAAAAGTCACCGTTAAGAGTTTTGATTTGTCAAGAGGTTTTTCAACAGACTTTTTTTTTTTTTTTTTTTTAAACAAGAACCATGCAAAGAGATAGTGACCACAGTCCTATTAATAGCTGTGTGTGGGGTCAGCCAAGTACAGCTTTGATAGAGATCTGGGATAGCAAGAGCTAGAACACTGCTAGAAGCAGTTACCAAAAAGATCCCCAGCCAAGAGCAGTTGCCAGCCAAGTTTCCAAGGGAGCAGATTTATTATAATAAAAAAAATTTTTTTACAGTGCTCTCACAATAAAAACATTCGTTCATTTAAATATCCCCCAAATACAGATTGCTTGGAATCATATGGACAAGCATTTGCTTTTCTCCTGCTATTTTGTGGTGTTGCAGCCAGTGACTTATGTTCTCTGAGCCTCAGTTTACTTCTACATACTATGGGATGACAGCACTGATTTCATAGGGAGTTTGGAAAGATTACCCGACTTGATGTAGATCAAGGCTTTGTCTAAGTACCTAACTTTTAAGAGGTATCCTAGTTCTTAGTTCCAGACCTGCTTCCTTTGGCCCTGGGGCCTCCCTTGAGCAACATTTTTGAAGATAATTTTGAAACTGGCACTAAATCCCAAACTTCTGGAGGTCTGGCTAGTCTGAATTTGGGAAAAGAATTCCATAGCCTGAGTAAATCCCCCTTTCACATCTGTAAGCTTCGGTTGAACACCCCCGCTCCCTCAAAGCTCCTGGGTTTCTATCTGGTTTTCCAACCACGCCCATTAATGAATGTTACATATAATTCTTGTAATAACGCACAAGGTCACACCCATATCCATAACATTTCTTTCATCAACCGCAAAGAAATGGGTGGACTAATATGGCCCTTGTGGCATCGTGAGGGTCATCTTACAGACCATTTGAAGAATCTGTCTTGTTACTTTTCTCTCTAGTTCATATGGAAGAAAAGAGTCCTCCCCAACTCGATCCGAAAGCATCAGCTCTTCCAAGGAGCACATATATTCAGACGGCTCATTCCCACCTTATTCAGTCGGTTTGGCTTTGCCTTGTAGCCATTCCCCAAAGGTAAGTCCTTCTGCCACAGGAGGGACATTTTCCATCACGGAGGACAATAGGAAGTGTGTGTCACATAGTCTAAAGATCCTTCTGAAAGATGAGTTTCGGGAATCTTTTAAGCAATGATAACATTATATCTGTATCTATATCTTTTCCTAAGTCTATCTCTGTATTTGTATTTATGTATCTCCCAAGGAGACATTTCTTGGAGTGAAATCTGACAGATCTTTGAGAAAAAGGATCCGTATTTCCTCTCACTGGGGTCACAATTTAGATTTACGCAGGAGTTTTCAGGTTTGTAAAGTTTTAAATCTGTTGACTTTATCCAAGTCCTGAGATCGTTCTGACTAGACCACGTGGAGGTTACAATCATCCCAAGTCCCAGAATGGTCTGGGATTGCATGCCACCTCACACTCATTTTGTGGGGGTCACAGTATTATCTCTTCTTTATAAACACACAATCCAAAGCTGGGAGAGATTAAGAGGCAGACTGGGAAACTGAAGGGGTCCACGTTGTGACTTCAGTATGGCCATGCCTGTGTCTGGCCTGAGGAGAGCGATATGGAGGCGGTCCTGCCAGTCATTCAGACAGCAGGGAAGCCCATCATGACAGCCATTGCTGGAGTACAGAGGGGAATGAGCTATGGTTCCAAAGCTCGTGAAGAGACAGGCATGTAAACAACAAATCAAACTCAGAGCAGAATGAAAGGCAAGTTTAGTAGTCATGAGCACGTTACCCAGAGCCACACGGTTTGGGTTCAAAGTCTGGCCTCATTTCTCAGCCGTGTGACCTTGCACATGTTACCTAAGCTCTCTGTGGTTCCGTTTCCCCATTTGTACAATGGGGATAATAATAACGTTTTGTGAAGATTAACTAGATTCTTGTTCCTAAAGCTCTTAGATAGAATATACTTGGCACAAGTAAATGTTTGCTAAAATTAACAAAATGGAAACGGCTATTGGAAGTCAGAGGAAAGAATATGACTTCTAAAGGAAGAGATTCAAAGCTGTGCAAGGGAGCCCACATTACAGATGAGATCAGAAAGACGAAGTGCAGTTTCCGTGGATGGCTGGGGCAGGGAAGGCATTCTAAATGGAGAAAGTTGGCAGGGGCATCTCTAGAAAGCCTGCGTGGTCCTGAACCTCTGTCGGGGTGGCGGGGGTGGGGGGAACAGCAGTAGGAACAGTTCCTGTTTCAAATGCTCCATCTCCTTCTGACACTGTCTTGGCTGAACCTCGGTGCTATGTTTTAAAACAGCGGAAATGGTGTTGGGAATAGAAGGTGGGTGTTGGAGAAGAGGCAGAGAATGCAGGAAATGAATTTCTGCAGGACTAGTCCCTTTGTGAGAGAGCCTGCCATTCCTGGAACCACCCTGGGGCTCTCTGCGGCTGAGCCAACTGCCCTGCTGGGATGGGCGGCTAAGGGCAGAGGCAAGCTGGATGTGGGGTTGCAGACATGAGTCAGCTGGGTTTGGGGGATCTAAGGGCAGGTGACTGCCCAGGTTCATGAGTCAGGCATCTCTGTCATCTGCGGCAGAGTAGACAGTGGCCGACTGCCTGCAGAAGCCAGATGGGGTGATTACCATAACGGATATACCTTAGTTCCTAGAGGTGAGCTCAGGGACTTGGCCTCCTGCCTCTCCTAGGCTGCAAGGATACGACCTCTCTGGCTTATTTATAGACCAGAAATGTTCTTGAAAACATGACTCCCCAACACACACACACACACACACACACACACACACACACACACACACCTCTCTGGCTTATTTATAGACCAGAAATGTTCTTGAAAACATGACTCCCCAACATACACACACACACACACACACACACACACACACACACACACACATTTTTCTAGGCAGAGGCACAAAATTTATTTTTAAGGACCACCCATAAAAAAGGTAACCTCTGTAGACAATCACATTCGGTGATGACATAGCATGGTGTAATGGAAAGAGCCTGGTTGGCATATAGGAGAGCATGGGGCTAATTCTAACTGTATTACGATCTAGCCATATGACCTTGTGAAAGTCACAGAAAGATTCTGCTTCTCCGTTTCCTTAATAGCAGATGAGGAGAGTAGGTCATACGACTGTTCAGATTATCCCAAGTTTGAGAATTATCCTGAATACATAACTCTAGAATGAGGTTTTTTGGGAAGCCATAGAGCACAGAGATCAAGAGTATGGTTCTGGAATTCTAATTGTGAGCTGACAGTTGCTAGCTGGATAACCTTGGACCAGTTTTGTAATGTCTGAAATCTTCAGTTTAGTGGCTGGAAAGTGGGGATAGCATAATGCTTACCCTGCAGAGCCACGGTGAGGGCCTAAAGACCCACCACATTGGCTGGCATATGAGAAATTGCCACTAGCCCTCAGTGGTAGTTGTCACTGTGCCCCCTTACCATTGGGCTAGCACCCCTGTGGTTCAGAAGTGTAGCTCACCTCATGCTCTATTGATTACAACAGCTCACACTCTATGGTCGATGCCAGGATTGGGAAGACAATCAGCTTTAATTTCGGAAACACAGATCTGGGCTAAATTCCTGTGAGATAGTCCTGTTCCAATGAATCTCTTTGGGCAGGTCAATGACTCCAGGGGTTAAGGAAGCACCAAAGAAGAATGTACATGAGTCACTGGCTTCCTCGGCCTCTTCCTCTGTCCTCCTCCTTTAGGTTATCAAAGGAATTGCTAAACAGAGCAAGAGAATTTGAAGAATTTAGGCACATGGATAGATGACCTACCTAATGCCTGACTGAGCGTCATATAAGTCACCCTGAGTAGGGGCAATATGTGATTTAACCAGTTGAATGGATGGAAACTCCCACAAACTCACCCCTGATTTTGGCTTCTCTACCCTACAACAAGAATCCATAAAGGAATCTATCTTTGGTGAGATGATGAATGTACCCTGCTTTTCTAGAATAAAAATTCTCTGTCCACTGAGAGTTTTAAGGGGTCAGGGTTCCATTTCTATCTCAAAGGAGACAGTCTGAAGTGAAGAGAGGTAAACCCCAAAAGAGAGAAGCTGAGTACAGTCAGCAAACCCCTCACTGCATTATTTGACTCTCTTCTCCGGAAGGTGCCCCGCATTTGCTCGCATATTTGCTCAGCCAGATATCCCCAAGTCTTTAGGGCAAGGAAAAGCAAGGCCTCAGAATATGAAGTTAGCAGATCTAGAAAGCAAAGAAGGGGGAAAAATTTGCACTCAAGATGGGGCATCATTTACTGTAGGCTTCAAAAAAGTTACCAAAGAATAGGATATAACCGCAGTGTGCAAAGTGGGAAAAAAGCAATTTTCAGGGCCTCATGTAAGCAGAACAAAGGTGGAGGGCTACTGCAGCCTTGAGATCATCCAAAATTGTGTCCAATTATCCTGCCAAGAAACTACAGCTGTCTCCTGCCCACGCAGGTACCCACGTGACTGGGGCTGTGCTAGAAAACTCACAGGCTAGGAGGCCCTGGTCCCCGGTGCCCTGGACATCTGCTGCTCACGCAGACCAACCCCACCCGCCACATACACGAAGGCAGGTGACCACCTAGATAATGGGCAATCAAATTCATGGGAAGAGGGTGAGACGAGAGAGGGTCCAAGGCCAGGCCAGGAAAGGAGGCACTCTTCAGGAAGACCAGACACAGACGAGTATGAGATTTTACAGGGCCAGTCGGTTGTGGCAACACAGCGAGTGACAGGGCTCGAAGGTGGTGACTGGGAATGCCAGCACGCCCAAACCATCATCTCCATGGGGTCTGCCGGAGCATGCCACAGAGCTGACCCACGTGGCGCTCGTAGTTACTCAGGGAGCCAGGACGGCGTGTGCCCAGAGACATGTGCTATTCAGACCTGCAAATTTGTTTTGATCCACAATACCCAGCATGATGGGAGGATCAGAGATGGCTGATAGGAAAGCGTCAGAGGACTCCCAGCAGGTGAAGAATTGGACCCAAAGCCGAATTTACAACTCATCGTCCATTAGGAAAAAAAAAAAAACATTTAGCCTTTTTTTTTTTTTAAGGGACATAATAGGTTAGGCTGAACTGCTGAGAATGAATACAAAAGGGTTAATTAGGTAGGCTAAATGTAGATTTATTTCTGTCCTAGCCACCAGAACTGCAGTGAACCCCATTCACACCCACAATGACCTCGTTGTACAAAAATGGGTGACTCTGGATTTCAGCTTATTCTCCCAACACGGAAGACAGCAAGGGAAGAAGGGCAGCAAACAGAGATTCCCGTTGTATCAAATAAGTTATTCTGCACTAGCTTATATATTCCCTCTTATTCTTCTTCAAAAAACACTTATTGATTAATTTTCAACACTTTCTATGTGTCCAGCCCTTCAGGATTCACAGGGAGATAAGCTGGTCTTTGCTCAAAGGGGCCTGTCTTCTTGCAGGGGGGAGAGCAAAATGGTACCCAAGGGTGTTTTGCCCCTTCTGGCATACACTGTGTGTCATGCCTCTAATACTGGATTGTAAATGTCTTCAAGGCAGGGATCCTCCCTTCTGTCTTCCTGGCCCTGCCCTCTAGCAGGTGAAGAGGTCACCCGATACCCGCACAGTAAGGAGTTGCACGTGCAACAGAGGAACCACAGGAGAGACGAACAAAGACTCCGAGGGGTTAAGGTTTCTGTGCAGGTGCAGGAAACAGGTGTGTGAGGCAGGTAGAAGACTGATTCTGTCCTCCCCATGGGAAGTTCATTAATTCACAGTGACAATTCATACAGAATCCAGAAGAAAGACACAAGGGTCTGGGCTTGGAACAAAGAGAGTTGGCTGTTCCCAACAAGGCAGAGAGCATTTCTGAAACTGAGGGAAGGATGTGTGAGCAAGGGAGTGTGTGTGTGTGTGTGTGTGTGTGTGTGTGTGCACGCACGCGTGCGCACGTGTGTGTGGTGAGTATATCTGGGAAGAACCTTCTATGAGGTGCAGGGATTGTTAAAATTGTGAGAGAGTAGTCTAGTCTAGTTACCCATGTGAGGGAGGGGAATAGCTCTCCTTTCAAAAAACGCAGGTATGGGGGCGCCTGGGTGGCTCAGTGGGTTAAAGCCTCTGCTTTCGGCTCAGGTCCCTGGGATCAAGCCCCACATCGGGCTCTCTGCTCCGTGGGGAGCCTGCTTCCTCCTCCCTCTCTGCCTGCCTCTCTGCCTACTTGTGATCTATGTCTATCAAATAAATAAATAAAATCTTTAAAACAAAACAAAACAAAAAACCCCAAAAAACGCAGGTATAGACACACACACACATACGCACACACTCTCTCACACAAACACAAATTTATAGGAACACTATCCAGAATAAATTTTCCAGAAATTAGGGTTAGCTTTGTAGGTATCAAATTTTACATAAGAAACCTCATGACTTTAAGCCTTAAAATGCAGTACTTCGTAATCTAAAGCACATACTAAGCCTTCAGTAAGACTGGAGAATAAAGTTCTGTGGTTTTCTCCTTGCTTCATTCTGATAGTATGTGTTTTCCTTTCATCTCACGTTTTTCAACATCGTCCCCCAATTTAGTAGTCAATGAAGTGTTTCCTAGTGGAATGAGTTTGTTTGACAATCGTGCCCGTTTCCCCAGGCCCTTTATACCAGTTTACCTTTCAATTACATAGATTTGCTACCCAGATTGGATTGATGGACATTAAGTAACACGCTGCTTCTCTAACAGACTTGGGGGGAGCAAAATAATTATTTCTACGCACCAGGAGATAGTCTTCCGGATGTCAAAGTCACACTTGCAGCTACACAGGCCATGATGGGGTGTGCGGAGATATCTTTATTAAATGCTTGCAAGAGTTCTCCGGAGGGGTCACCCCCCCAGCCCCCACCCCAAGCCCCTTTCCTGCTGCACACAGGGGACAGGGGTGGTACCACTGGTCAGAAATAAGATTGCTCGAGTGTGTGAGGCAATTCTGAGACCTTTTGCAAAGAATACCCTCTCTCAAGATAGTAATTGGCTGTAGCCCGATTAGATCATTTTGAAAAGAAAATTTTGAATTATAGACTGAGCATCTTCTACGGTCTGCATAAATGAAATATAGATAGAACACCAACAGAATCTGTCCCATCGGTACCCAGTCACACTTCAATATTCCTCTTTAGATCTACAAAATTCGTGTATCATAGTGCGGAAGAAATAGGAGCGGACAGCTCTCTCCTGAGGAGGCGACACTCCAGTCTTTTTCCCTGAATCATTCCCTTTTGAAAATCCAGACTCCGTACTTTCCTCCCGCTGTGGGTGTTCAAAGCGGACACAGTGAGTGCCAGGCAGGTCCCAAGGCCACGGGCATTAAAACAGAGCTCAGCTGCAGACGCATCTGGTTTTCAAATAGATCTCGGCGCCAGAACATAAACAATAAACATACAAATATTCTTCATGCAAACACGGAATTTTAGAGCTCATTGGGCCCATGTCCCTTCATTTCGAGGATGCGTAAACTAAGGCCGGGCAGTGAGACCCGGTTGGTTTAGTCCCTGAGAAACGTCCCCACGCCCTCATGTTCACTTGTGTCAGTTCTGTGAGGACTCTGCCTCCCGGCTGGCCCAGGATCCCCGTGCGGCCTGCCTTCTTGTCGCCAGCCGCATCGTGCTTATTCCCTTCCCTAGTCTTCCCTTCTTCCCGAGACAGGAGCATGCCAGTTCCGACCTCAGGCCAACCCCCTTCCCCTGTGTTCTTGGGCCTCCCTAAAATACCTATTTCTCCAAACTCCTCAAGTCTTTCAGCCCACGGCCTTGCTTGTACCATCGCGGGGAAAACGAAAGTTATCAGGAGAGGGTGCGATTCCAAGGTGATTGTTTATCTTCTGGTTCCATTTATTTAAATGCGTCGTCATCTGTCTCTGTTCTCCTGGCTCAGAGGACAAAGATGTCACCCCTCCTAAGGCTGAACTGAAGACCAGCACTCTGCAGCCCCTTCCTCCTGCCCCTCAGGGGAAAATCTCCCTTGGCTGTCCACTTGCTAATGTTCAATTTCTCTTTCCTGATTCTTTTTTTGACACAAAAAATTTTCAAAGGTCTTCCACCTATAAAAAAACATCGTTTGACTGTTAATGCCCCTCTGTCGGCTGCCATGTTTCTCCTTCTTCCCTTCTCAGCTAAGCTTCTGCCAAGTTGAAACTCAGTCTGTATGTCCCATTTTCTACTCTGGCCTTGACCCTGCAGACTGCCTTCAGCCCTCCCCGTCTCTTGCAAATATAAGTTATTTGGTCACTCGACCTCCCTAATGTATTCTTGACTTCCTCTCGGGGAGCTCCTTTTTTCCCATGGGGTGGCTTGTCATTTTGGGGTCCTGGACAGCAAGGGATGAGCCTATGTACCAACCTAGAGGAGTTAGATGCCCTGCCCCCATTACTGGAACCCCGAGCACGGTGAAAATGGCCTGGAAGTTGTGAGCACATGTTCTCTCCGTACCAGAACCTTGACCAGACTGGCTGTGACGTCCCTCCGCTCACTGGCCCTCCGGACACTGCCTTTCCCCCTGTTTGCAAGCCTTCTTCTTCTCATTAACATGCTGAGCTCTGAACCTTCTTGCAGGAGATTTCCTTTTGGCTTAAATTAACCTGAATTGATTTCTGTCGCTCGCCATCAAAGGACCCTGATGGGTCATCCCTTGGAAACTACTCAGGCAGAAGGTCACCAAAGACCTTTTCCTTGTTACATCCAGTGGCTGTTTTTCTGCCTTTAGATTACATCCACTCCTTCTGCAGCATCTCCTCTGTGTCCCCTTCTCCGTGTCGCTCTGTCACTCAGTCCTTCAGTGTACATGTCCTCTCCTCGATAAAGCATGCGTTCGCTCCGTGTTCATTTTGAACACATTTCTGCAGTTTCCCTTAGGGGACCCGTGGTTCCCTCTGCCTTCTTTGCTGATTGAATCCCAGCTGCTCCTTCATACTTGGCCCCATCCACCACCTCCTCTGGGAAGCATCTGCAGAGAAACCCCTCCAACCTCAGCTCCCGGCCTGATGAGGGGCCTTGTAGGAACCACCACAGCATTCTGAAACCTCTGGCATAGACTTGAGTCACCTTGCTTTCTTCCCCATTCCTGTGGACATGCTTAATTTATCTTCGTAGCTGCAGCCTTTTGTGTCTAGACACACTGTCGGGGGTATAGCCCTAGCTCATTCCCTGAAGGAATGCCTTCCCACCCTGTCTGGGACCTTCCTGTCCCCTTGCCCCTTTCTTTTCTTGCACCTTTAATCTTTGCTCCCAATTGCATCTTCTCTTCAGACTCCCCACTATGCTCATGTCTACCCAACCATCACCACCACCCACACACTCAGCCCCACACACCCGTGCCCCACTCCCGACTGTGATCATACCCTGAGCTTTGCTCAGCTCTAGGTGCTGCTCTGTCTCTTTCCTTTGATTTGCATCTCCAAGAACAAGCTACTCTAGTGGCCTTACCACCCACAGAGCCACTGTTCCATGGCCACTGCATTCGTGGTTATCACACTACCGAAACCTGGTGTGTACCAAAGACGGTGGTGGTGGGGTGACCTGTGGAACTGTGGAGAGAACACTGGCTTTGGAACAAAGTATTTTAGACATTCCAGCTCTGTGCCATTGGCCAAATTATTTAACCTCACTGAGCCATAATTTGCTAACTTTGAAAACAGAAATCTTCATATGTATCTTAGAGGGTGACCACGATAACTAAAAGACATAAGCCTTGCTCATCATTTAGTAGAATGCTTTGCACAGAGTAGGTGCTCAATACATTCTGCCGTTTACCTACCTTGCCCCTGAGGTACCAGACTTCTCTGCAGCTTTGGTCAACACTCCTTACCCTCTCCTCATTGAAACTTTATCATCTCTTACTCAGGATTCTGGGATCTCATAGTGAGGTGACTTATTTCTCTTGTACACCATTTTTAGTCTCCATTCTGAGCTTCTCTTTCCTGTCTGCCCCTAAATAGATAATTTCTGGTGCTCTGTCTTCACTTCTTCTCTTCTTTCTCTCTGTTCCCCCCCAACCTCCCCGCAAATGCCATGTTTCTGTCATAGTGGTTACCACTTTGCATTGTAACTTTTTTGTCTGCCTGTCTTTCTATCCTTTAGATCATGTCATATCTTTTCATCTTGCTATTCCCAGTCTAGGCCAAAGCCTAGCACACAGTAGATGCTCAGTTCAGATTCATACATTTCATAGTTAGTCTCTATATCTTCAGCTCATGTATCCCTCCATAGCTTTCTGGAAAAACCCACATTGTTCATTCAGCATCTTAAACTCAGCATGCCCAGAATGAATCATGTTGATTTCTTCTTAATCTGGCTTTTCTTTTTTCTTTTTTGGAGGGGAGGGGTAGACAGAAAGGTTACTCTTCTTATTAATAATCTTCACATCAATCCATTCATAATGGTAGAAACCTTGTTCATATTTCAGTTCTTTTTCCTTATTAGCATCCCAGATAACACCCAAACTGTGTGTCTTCAATAAATTCCCAACATCTTTGCCACAACTCAAGTCCAAGTCATCTCTTCCAGAGAGTCTTACTCTGACTCCATGGCTTCTGTCAACTTTCTAACCCTTTCTGTAGTGGCTGCTAGAACTGTCTTGCAACAACACTAATTAGAACATGTGATTTACCAGCTTGATGCCTTCCATTACAACAAAGACACCACCACTCCCCAAATCTACCTTTGCCTCTTCCTCAGGAGCCCACAGCTAGCCTTCCAGCCTCAGTTAGCTGCCCATCCCCAGTAGCTCTCACAGCTGTCTCAGACCACTCGCTCTTTCCCATCTTGCCATTGCTCCCTTTCTCTGGGTTTTTCCTACGTTGGTTATGCCTCCGTTTTTCCCAGACAGACCCAGCTCCTCGCTGTGTTCTCCTTGATGTCTCCTATGCTTCCTCAGGCAGAATTAGCCCTGCATGGGTGCTATCATCCTTGTGACTCATATGTATTATAGCTCAGTGCTTAAATGGTTCTCTATTACCATTTTCATGTTCCTTGAGGACAAGTGCATCATAAACTGCTTTGTATTTCTTTGCGCCATGGATACAGTAAGTATATCATTACATTTTGGAGATGTCATGCTGGAAAGGGAGTAGAAAGCTTACTTTTGGGTTAATTTGTGAATAAAACAAATTGGGCGCTTTGGTTAGTTTTCTAACATTTTAAAGAGGTTGCTGAGAAAACCTTCGGGCAGAGAAACCCTCAAAGGCTCAGTGGGGGCATCTAGGGAGTCATCCTTCCTGGAAGAGCTGGCTGGCATGGAAGGGTCCATCGAGGGTCCCTCTCCTATTGCTGAGAGCTCAGTACCAATAAATGCCTTGCTTCTGGGATGACATGCTGGTGGCAGGTGCTGTGAAGTGTGGCAGTGCCTCGGTGGGAATCATCATAGTTTAGAGTGCCGACTTCACTCTTTTTCCCCCTAGTTTTGTGTTAACGTTATGGAGGGAGGTATGGCTTGAATCAGCTTCATTAATAGGATCACTGAAATGGCTGCTGGTATCAAAATGGTGAGAAATGCTTGTTGAATTAGTATAAATTAATCAAAGGCTAATGCTATAATTATGCAGGTCACAAAACATCAATCTTAAATATCCAGTTCATTAAAAAGGATCTATAAAAGGCAATGATGAGAGTTCAAGACAAATGTCTATAAAAGAATTTGTCTCTTCCCTGTCAGGTATGAGTATGATGTCTTAGAAGAACTCAAGAGATTTTGTACAAATATTATTGGTATTTTGCACTGTTAGGCATTACCTAGGTTATTCCTCCTATCAAGCATTATTTCCACATTTTATAAAGGGGCAATCTTGTGTCTCTCTTGCTTCTTCCATTGATCCTGGATCTGGTGGCTTCTGAAAAGAAGCTGATGTCTTTTGTTGTATGTGACAGGGGCACTTGGAATCTTAATACACCTTCCTTGCATGTGAATTAGCGAGTTAATTCTGACATTTAGTGTTCATCTTAAGCTTCTTTCTTTGTTACTCTTTTAGTAACAAATATGAAAGGAATACCAAGTCAACCTCTTTGCGTTGATAATAATCTTTAAAGCATCCATTCTGGTAGTTCCATGCATCCTCTCCATTGACTGAAGTTAATGTCTCTGGTTTTTGGCTTCTCTTCTCTCCAAACCACTTTATCACCTGTTATCAGAACTCTTCAGAGCAGCTCAAAAATAATTCTCCTATATGACTATGAGACCTCATTTGGATTTTTAATAAACAGTCACATTCTAATGAGGTCTTCATAAAACTGACTAAATATGTTTAGAAATCATTAGCTTAAATTACCAGCACAAAAATCTCCTTTGGGAGTCCTGCAGATTTGGTTATAAGATTTTTGGCAGATGGATTAGTACAACAACACAACAGAGTTTCTGAATCTCCACACAAACGGTGTAAGTGGGAATGCCTGGGAAACAGGCGACTGGATAAAAAGCTCGATGTCCCTCAGGTGGGTTCATTAAAGAGGGAAAACAATCACAACACATTCCGGAGCAATTTAAATGCCAGGTGCGCAGCCGTCGGCAGGTGCCAGGGAAACTGACAAGGGTCCCTTCCCGGAACACATGGGCTGAAAGGGGATGCATGGTGGTGACAAGGAAGTCTTAGATAATGACAGGTCCTGGCAGATGTACTGGGGACCCCGCTGGAGGGAAGTGCAGCGCTTGTGTCTTAGGCACCAGGTGCTGCGACAGGGAGGCTTCCCAGCGGCTCCAGCCCCGGCAATTACAGCCGCCTAATGCAGAGCGCTTCAGGGCAAAAATCAGGGGAAAGCGGGTTCCCAGCTCTGACTTAATGAATCAGCAGCAAGTCTGGGTAAACAAATAGGCATCCGCCTAGCTCATGCCTAATTCATGAAGGACACACCATGTGCAGTAAACATGTTAAGTAGGTAGTGGTTGCCCTTAAAAACCATGTCATCTTGATTTCTTCGGCGGTTTGTTGTTGCTGTTTTTAAGCATGGAAAATGGGGAGGTAATCTCTAAACAAGAGTGAGGCATTAACAATGGGAAGTGGCGTGGAAAAAGGATAGTGCGTTTTCCTGGAGGGAATGTGACCTCTTGTCAAAACCCCCAAATCATGCCAGGCATTTCAAGGACAGATGCCATTAAATTCATTACTAATTGAAGGCAGACCCATCCATGTTGCTGATGGTAACGAGGTGAGCATTCTTCAGAGCTGACCACATCCCCACAAACCTGGCAAGGATTGGGAAGGATCTTTTTCTTTCCTTCTTTCTTTTTTTTTTTTTTTTAAATAAGCTTACCAGACCTAAACTTACTGAGTTTCTTTAAGCCTATGGGCTTCCATTTGGGGCTAAACCTGAAACCTAGTCACCGTCCCCCCTTCAGCTGCCTACTTTTAGCTGGGATTTCCATGGTTACTTGTCCGAAGGAATAGTTTCCATTACAAGAACCAACACTGACCACCCTGGATGAGGTGGGTCCTGATGGAATGAACAGACCAACACTGCGTGGCCTTTATTTTGTATTTTCCCAAAGCCAGGCAATTCAAAATGCAAATTCAAATGTGCACAATTCGAGGTGGTGAATAACTTTTAAGGAGCATGGTCATGGTGGACATAAGGCACTGTGCCAGTAGTCTCCAGAAATCTCACTCCTTATCATACACGGGCAAGTCAGCAGGTATTTGTAAAATGAATGAAGGATTGAGAATCCATCACACGTGCATTTCAGGGAAAGAAACCCACAAACATAAAAACAGAGACAATTTTACCTTAGCTCTTTCACATTACCCTTGCATAGGTTAATTGCTGACGCTAAGTTGGAAGAAATCTCCTTCATTCATTTCACTGGGCAGCTACTGAGTGCCCAGAAGGCAGAGACCAAAAATTTCGGTGACGTTGAACAAAATTTTTTTTTGCGGGAGTCATTACTGCTTTCATAGCAAAAGAATGGGGTGGAAAAGGTAATTATAGACATCACTGTAGGTTTTAGGTTTGTTGGTGGAAAGATAAGGGTGACACTAATACCTGTATTTATGAAGTTCTCAGAATGGGCTGGGAACTTCTCTAACCACCTGATGCATAGAAATTCACTTAATGTTCACAAGAACCCTATGAAGCAGGTGCCACGACATCCCCATAGCCCAGGTGAAAGGCGGGTGGCAGAGAGATTCAGTGGTTCCTTCTAGGCCAGGTATCCGGTGAGCACCTGCCACCCAGTCCCTAAGCCAGCTCCCCTGCTCTGGTTCCCAGCAGAGGGAACTGAAAGACGAGAAACAGATTTTTGTACTTTCAGGATATAAAATATTGCTTTGTAAGTTTTTATACTTCATGTATTGGTTTCCTGGTATCTACCCCATTGTCTTGGGACTTTATATCTTTAATCATACAGAAAGTTTTCCATTTTAATAAGGTCAAATGTCTCCATTCTTTTCTTAGCATATTAAATATTTGGTATCTTTGAAACATTTTTTTTAAAAAGGTCAGAAATATTTTCCTTCATATTTTCTTCTGAAAGTTTTAAAGCTTAATTTCAGTCTTAAAGCTATATTTCAGTCTTTATTTGGCATTCGTTTTTGGATTTTTCATGATTTTTTTCTTTTTTGTCTGCATGAATAACCAAATGTCCCAACTCAACTGATTGCGAAGCTCATGCTTTCTCCACATATGACCATAGTCAACATCCAGGCTCTTTTGACCTGCTGGTCTATTTCTCTCTGCCCAGTTTATGGGACCCATAATTTTCTATTGTCCTATGTCCTTGTCTGGTTTTGATGTCAAGGTTACACTAGTTTCCCAAAATAAAGTGGGGGAGCAGTCTTGCTTCTTCTCTTCTCCTCAAATAAATTTTTTTTTATAAGATCTGGAGGCTCCATTCCTTGAATATTTAGTGGAATACATCTGTAAATATGTCTGGGACTGGTGCTTTTCCATGGGTCAGTTTTCAACCATAATTCACTTCTTAATTAACATCTATTCAGAATTTCTGTTTCTGTTTGAGTAAGTCTTGGAAGATCATATTTGTTAAGAAACTTAGCTAATTTGTGTCAATTTTCAAACTTACTGTTAGTTTTTCATATTATCTATTATGATAAAAGAATCTTTATCCTCTTCCAAATATTGAGAGCTTTTGGCTTTCTATTTTTTACTTCAGATTGCCATATTCTATTTCATGAATCTCTTCACAAAGCCTTTGTGATTCTGTTGATTTTTTATTATTGTTTCTTTGCTTTTTATTTGACAATTATCTGCTCTTCTATTCATTATTTCCTGTTTTCTTTAGTTGTATTCTGTTCTTCACATATCTTCTTGCATTAGATGCTCAGTCTTTCTCCTTTTCTAACAACATTTAAAAACATATATATCCTTTTAGGTACTATTTGATTTGCATCCTATAAGTTTACTCTCTGATACTTCCTTTATTCATGGTTCGAACTATGTTCTGATTTATATCAGGGCATTTTACTTTGACCCATGGGTTGGTGGAAGTGCTTTTTCACCCAAATCCTCAGTGAAGACTGCTCTGCCTCCTTTTCACTTCCCAGGCCTGGTGCCCGGCTGGCTTTCCCCCTTCTACCTCCCTCCACCTCCCTAGACAGTCCTTTCTCTGAGTGTCTATCTTTTACAGGCTTAGGTTTCCTGTGGCAGCCTCATTTCAAATTCCTAATCCTGCACAGGCCTATCTCCTTTCTCAGTGGGCTGTAAAACCCAAGATCCAAGATTGCGAAGGTGGAGGGCCACCCCACCACTGCCTCCAAAACTGACCCTCCCCATCTGCCCAGCTTCTAGAGAACAGCAGCTGTGTCCTCTCTCTGTCTGGTCCTCATTCTTTTGGTTTCTAGTATTCTCCTTTTTTGACAGCTAAGCTAAACACTTTTAACATAAATATTTACAGTTACATGTGATTTACACATATATTACATACAAATATATTAAAACACATATTTATATTTTATCTAGAATTTCTAGATGTTCGTAGGAGGAGGGTTTTCGGATTATTTAGTTATTTTTGCTAAAATTGTAAATATCTCCCATTTCTTAATGTCTCCCTTCTTGAGTTGTACCTCTAGATACTTCTGAAAATCCTTTTCTGGAAACCACTTTACTGACGTATAATTGATAAACAATTACAACATACAGTGTTTCATGTGTATACTTGGTGAGTCTGGACACATGTGGACGTCCTGATGGCACCACTATAATCAACGTAATAGACATATCTAACCCCCCCCCACCCAAGTTTCCTGTGTCCCTTTGTTGTTTCATTTTTTTGTAAGAACACTTAACATGAGATGTACCCTCCTAACAAATTAAGTGCACAAAAGCATATTGTTAACTATTTTCCACCAGCAGATCTCCAGAACTTATTCATCTAGTGTAACTGAAACTTTGTACCCACTGAACATCGCCTCCGCATTTCTCCCTCCTCCCAGTCCTTGGCAACCACCACAGTATTCTCAGCTTCTACATATCTGACTATTTTGGAAAATTCATGTAAGTAGAATAATCTGTGACTAGCTTACTTCACTTAGCATGACGTCCTCCAGATTCATCCGCGTTGTTGTAAATGGCAGGATTTCCTCATTTTTTAAGGCTGACTGAGAATCGTAAGAAACAACCCCTGGATGGTGTCTACCCCCATTTTGCTTCTAGGCTAATCTCCAGACTGCCCTTGCTGCTGAGGGTCAATCTCACAAGGTCAACCTTCTCTAAGAATAATGGCTTCTTGAATGGAGCAGAGCCATGAACCCTACTATAAAATCAAGCCACGGCACCCTGTGTATTTTATCATTTTTGAATTCCACTTTGGAAATAATCCTAACACTTCCAAGGTCATAACTATGGAAGCATTTCCTAGTTAAACAAAACTAGCTCTCCTGACCAGTCCCTCCCGATAAAGTGACACAAGACTTCGGGAGCAGAGGGTGACCTCTGTTTTACAGGTTAAGAAACAGAGGACCAGGAAAGGAAAAAGGAAGCCAGAGGAGATGCGGGAATGCCCAGTAATGACAACACCCAGTGCTGTACACGGTTTCTGGAGTCAATTTTCCCAAGTGAGGGAACGCAGTCGCATGCAATGGGACGCCCATTGAGTTTTGACACCCAACAAGTGTTCGTGCTGAGAGGTGTTTTTGTGTGCTCAATATAGCCAGATAACAACTGCTTTTAAATCTTGAGTGCCTTTCCTGTCTGTTGCTATCGCAACAAATGAAAGCAATTTAGTCTATGTTTACTGATAATTTATACGCGAGTGCAGCAAGTGAGAGGAGGTGGTTCAGTAGTTCGTGATTTCCGGAGCACAGGCGATACTTCGAAAGCCCCTATCTGCCTTCCTTCGTGTTACCAACCGAGCAAGGAACACACAGCCAAGTAGGTGGAGAGCCGACTCACCCTTCCCACTTCCACGAGGTTGGTGACCATGATGATGCTTGCGGTGTTTTCATGCCACACCATCCTCCAGAAGTCATAGATGGTCTCTTGCATTGGGCCTGCAGCAAAACAGAACACGGGCTTTTTTTTTTTTTTAAATTTTGCAAGTTTGCAACCGGAAAATTTCTGGGGCTTACAAATAAACCGATTGCATATCCACTGACAGTCCCCTCACTTTTACGGGTGGACGTGGTTCTCCTTTCTAGTGTGGATGCAAATGGGGACTCTTTCTGAAACAGCACCTATAGAAATACTGAGTTTTTCATTCATGGTTGAATTTTCTCATGTCGTCAAACATATCTGCATTTGAGCTCTTTCTACCCCTCTTGAACTACTGCTGTGAAAGAAAGTTATTTCTCCATCATTTAGCTATTTATCTCCATAATACTCAAGAGTGAAATTTTAAAAAATGGAGAGCATTACTCTTCCTGCTAACCACTGGCAGATATCCCAGGGAAATGGTAGATAGAATGAAATGAGCCTCTATAGGAAAAATGGCCTTTTCTTGTTTCTAATATTTTTCTTTTTCTGTGCTATCTGTCAGATTAACCTCCCCTCCACTTTTTTTTCCACCTAACTTTCAAAAGTGAGAGAGAAGTTAGACTTTTTTTTTTTTTCAGCATAACAGTATTCATTATTTTTGCACCACACCCAGTGCTCCATGCAATCCGTGCCCTCTACAATACCCACCACCTGGTGCCCCCAACCTCCCACCCCCCACCCCTTCAAAATTCTCAGATCGTTTTTCAGAGTCCATAGTCTGAGAAGTTAGACTTTTAAGCAGCTGTATTTCCTGTCCCTGAACATGATCAGCAGCTTGGGCTCAGCTCTTGGGATTGAGCATTCAAAAGCCATTCTTATGGACTCGGAAGAAAAAGGGGAGAGAGGCATCACAAAATGCTACTTCTATAGGTACTAGGTACAGGAAGTTGGGATACAAAATTTCTTTGAATCCAGATTTGTAAAAATCCTAATCTCTACCTTATGTTCGTGCATATTTGAGAGTGTAGGTGTCACAGTAGAAGTCTTTATAAGACAAGCAGAAATGGGGCGCCTGGGTGGTTCAGTTGGTTAGGCGACTGCCTTCGGCTCAGGTCATGATCCCGGACTTCCGGGATCGAGACCTGCATCGGGCTCCCAGCTCCTTGGGGAGTCTGCTTCTCCCTCTGACCTTCTCCTCTCTCATGCTCTCTCTCACTCATTCTCTCTCAAATAAGTAAATTAAATCTTAAAAAAAAAAAAAAGACAAGCAGAAATGCAAGGAAATGAGAGGAGTATAACTTCAAAGGTACGAGAATCTCATGGTATGTGTGAAATCACACGGCTGTTCAGGCACATGCCCGGACCAGGACCCGATCATACCATAGGATCTTGGCATTGCAGATGACTGGATTTGAAGCTCCGATATTTGGGTTTGAGATGCGCCTCTGCCTCCTAACTGGCTGTGTGATTTTGGACAAGACAGCCACTGTGAGCTTCAGTGTCACCATCTTGCTTTATCTACATACTGATCTCAATAACCTTTCTCAGGGTTATTCTGAGGATCCCTGGAGTTAACGCATACTCAGGCGTTTTGTAAACAGTGGAGCATTAGAACAAACACAAGGTGTGTTTAAAGGTATTTATGAGCGGTCCCTCCTCGGCTAAGGTTTGGACGCCGAGCAACGGTGGCATACCCAGGGGCCCCCTTCAGTCACCTTCCGTTCCTCTTGACCAATTATCCGCTGGTTCTTGTGTAATTCTTCTTTTCCTGCTTTACCGTCAGAACCTCCTTCCCTTCTGTCCACAATGGAAGCTTCTATCGTTCCTCCTTGCTGCTCTGATCCCACTCTCACCTTTCCCAAGAAAACTGACTCCACCTCCTGATCTCTCTGCCGCTCGTCTCTTTATGGGACCCTGCATGCCACCTCTCATGAAGCTGGGTCTGCCATTTCAGCCCATGTCCCTTGGTGTGTTTGTGCCATTCTCCTGATGTATAGGCTGAAAATCTCAATGACTTCAACTGAAGGTTACAGAGGGGACAGGTAAACATTGGATCTTCTCCATCACTACCTTTCTAGCTTGTGGATAGGAACATTCACTGTGTACGGAACAGCCTGTCACTTACTCACAAGAAAAAAAAAATGCCCCGAGTCTATCTTTGTGTAAACAGATAGTCTTCCCAGCATAACCCCCAAACAAAGGGGTGGCCCAGACACTTTCTGCTTCCTTCACTAGATCCAGAGACCTGTGCCACCTACTCTGAAAGTTCCAGAAACAGTTCTGATGACAATGGCTACAGGGGATGAATTAGATGCTCCAGGATCATGGAAGGCGTGTGCCTGAGGAAGAGAAGATACTTCTCCCTTTAGTGCCTGACAGGAGTGACCCTAGAGACATTCCAGGCTCCGGGCAAGTTCCCACCAGCAGCTCACTTACACTTTCTGAGTTTTAGACTCCCTTGTGTTTACTTCATTTCAGTTTTCCCTAGCGGAAAACACAGTTGTTACAGTTTACTATGCTTTCTGTGGCACCTTATAGACTACCTGGGACATGGCAGGAGCTCAATGAATAAATGAATTAGTTTGTATGTCTACTTATAAACTGTATTATTTATTATTAAAATATGTCTAAGTATTAAATAATATTAATATATCATATTTGAATAAATCCCCTCCTCGATGGATATTTTGGAGATTATCAGTAGAAGCTGGAAAGCACGTTGGTTTTACTACTTGCCAATTCATTGAAGGGGGGACATCTTTTGCAAGGGTCTCTTCAGAATGACTGTGACCATCATGCAGGCCTCAGAGCGCTATGACGGAACTGCTTCCAACCATTAAGTAAGTTGCTCCTCTGTTTCTTGGACTCGAGGCTGTATCTCAGCTCAGCTTATTTCCCTAGGTAACCAGAATGCCATCCTGGCCTCCAGCAGCTGTTCTCTACCAAGGGCCATGGTTCTCAAGTCTGGTCGCATGTTACAATTATTGTGTAGCTTTTTAAAAAGTTCTGAGATCCCCTTGTTCCACCCACATCGCTGCAAATGGCAAGATAGCATTCTTTTTGATGGATGAGTAATAGTCCATTGTATGTATACACCACATCTTCTTTAGCCATTCATCTGTCAATGGCTATCTGGGCTCTTTCCATAGTTTGGCTAGTGTGGACATTGCTGCTATAAACATTGAGGTGCAGGTGCCCCTTTGAATCACTATTTTTTTTTTAAGATTTTATCCATTTATTTGACAGAGAGATAGAGAGAACACAAGTAGGCAGAGCAACAGGCAGAGAGAGAGGGAGAAGCAGGCTCTCCACTGAGCAGGGAGCCCGATATGGGGGTCGATCCCAGGACCCTGGGATCACAACCTGAGCCAAAGGCAGCCACTTAACTGACTGAGCCACCCAGAGGCCCCTGAATCACTATGTTTGTATCCTTTGGGTAAATACCTAGTAGTGCAATTCCTGGGCTGTATCAATATTTTTAACTCTTTTCCAGAGTGGCTGTACCAGCTTGCATATGCTAAGCGAAATAAGTCAGTCAGAGAAAGACAAACACCATCTGATTTCACTTGTATGTGGAATTTAAGAGACAAAACAGAGGATCATAGGAGAAGGGAGGGAAAGATAAAATAAGATTAAATCAGAGAGGTGGACAAACCGTAAGAGACTCTTAACTCTAGGAAACAAACTGAGGGTTGCTGGAGGGGAGGTGGGTGGTGGGATGGGGTAACTGGGTGATGGACATTAAGGAGGGCATGTGATGTAATGAGCACTGGGTATTATATGAGACTGATGAATCACAGGCCTGTACCTCTGAAACTAATAATACACTAATGTTACTTAATTGAATTTAAATAAAATAAAATAAAATAAAAATTCTGAGATCCTAACCCAAAACACTACTTTAATTGGGCTGGGGTGAGGTGAAGTCTGGGTATGTCTGCATATCAGAACCCCACACCCACAGAGCATCGCGAACATCTGACTCCACCTTCCATCCTCTCAGGAGGTCTCATATGCAGATGTAACGCAGAAAACCCAAGTTTTGTTTGTTTTGAATCTACTGACTAGTCTAACTTTATATACCAGCAATTTGAATCCAGGAATCCCATTTCTCTCTGACTTAGAAGGAACTTCACGCATTGAATGGCGAGGAACACGCTACACCAGCTGGCCAAGGAGCTGAGGCAGTTAAGATGACCGAGCTGTTTTTGCTGTAGTTTTTTTTTTTTTTTTAAAGATTTTATTTATTTATTTGACAGAGAGAGATCACAAGTAGAGAGAGAGGCAGGCGGAGAGAGAGGAGGGAGCAGGCTCCCTGCTGAGCAGAGAGCCGGATGCGGGACTCGATCCCAAGACCCTGAGATCATGACCTGAGCCGAAGGCAGCGGCTTAACCCACTGAGCCACCCAGGTGCCCCTTTGCTGTAGTTTTTAATGTTTACCTAACTACATATGGGTTATCTTGAAAACAAAGGGCATTTATAAGCATCAGGGGCTCACTTGGTTGATGATATAAATGGCAGTCTTGATAATTTTCTTGTCTGCTGACATAAAAAAAAAGATTGGAATAGACTAAAAAAACAATTAGGATAGAAAAGTTAGACAAAAAATGAAAAGACTGGGATAGAAAAATGAATTGGGTCTTTGTTCTTTTCAATGCTAAAATTAGGACAGTTATCCAGAAGAACTAAAACAGCTTGGGTTAAGATCTGAAAATGAATTTGAATGCAAAGATTATTCTAAGCTGATCCCAGAGGGAAAAAAAGAAAAAAAACCACCACGCAAGGCAAGGGGCCTGAGTCCCCATCTCCCTTGGTGCGGATTTGCTGTGGTCTTCCTCGTCTCTTCTGCCCTTCCCACACTCCCCCCACCACCCCCCTGCGCGGGGTACTGTGCCTCCATATTTGAGAGTAGCCCTTGCTGACACACCGTGTGACTTTCTCCCTGACCTGGTCACAGTTGCAGTTCACCGAGAAAACTGCCCAGGGGCAGGCTCTAGAGAGTCTTGTCTTCTGGACTAATGATGCAAGATATTTTCAACAATGCTTATTCAAATCTTGTTTGAAAAAGAAAAAGGAAGGCACCCCAATTTAAGGTTTTTAGGGCCAACATTGGTCAATCCTGTTTTTCTTTTCTCTTTGAAATTAGTCAAATTATACTGAATAACATATTTCAAATTATTTCCTGAGACACGGATACATTATGACTCAGAGATCTAGGTCTAACAAAATCAAAGAAGCGTGCCAGAGGCCAGGGCAGGGTAGTCTTTGAGGATCCCAATGGCCACTCCTTTTGATTTTGGCAGTTCCTGGTGGGATCTGAGAGACCCTGGCCACTCGAAGCCTAAAGACACATGCCTGGGATGCAAGGCCGTTACCCCTGGCACCCATGCCCTCACAGGGATGAGATTTGGGGAGTTCAGTGTTCCTCTGCCTCTGATGTCAGTCTCCCAAAAGCTGGTGTGGCAAACGCCATTACCATGAGGACAGTAACAGGTCACTGGGGATTGCTCCCAGGCTGGACAAACAACTCCCGAGACGAGGAATCTGTAACAGCAGACAATGGACTCTGAAAAACCTCCCTTGCTCCAGGGACCAACGGCAGTGACCCACAGCCATAGTGACCCACAGCCACAATGACCTAAAGCCGCGGTGACCCACAGCCCTGCTGTCTGATTTCTGCAGTTTGTGGCTAGGTGGGAGCCAGAGACTACTTTGGCTGTTCCTTACAGATGTTCCCGCAATAGGCAAGAAGGTTATTCTCAGCAGTCATCCCCTTGTGAGACTAAAGTATTTAAAATGCAAGGTCTTGAAATTTCAGTATCAGACCAATAATACATTCCATTTCCCTCACAATAGTTGGCTTACACGGACCTCTGCTGAGAAGAAAATGTATGCAGGGGCCATTCTGACCACCACCACGCCTGGAAGGAACAGCAACAACAAGAAAGGTCAGGGAGGACTAGAGCGCAATGGGGGGAAAAAAAAAGGCAATGAAAAGCATAAGTGAAAGCCATTCAAGGATGGGCTCTATTGTGTTCAGATGAGTTCTCTAGTTCATGGGAAGTGAGAGATATTTAAAATCATCATTTCAAATCTTGATAGAAGACTTGTATCTCTTCTTTTCACATTCTCATTTCTATACGGTGTGTTTTCTGTGTTAACTAGAGCCGCTGAGAGGTCAAGGTCCTTAAGCTCCCAGTGGCATATTAGAGTTTTTTGAAGGGAAGAAAGGTAGGACACATTCAAATCGCTATCCATCGTAAATAGAAAAATATCTAACTTCTTTGGGGGACTGTCTATATTGCCCAGGACCCATATGAAGTATGTTATATATCTTATCTTATTCAGCTAAAAAATTGCAATCCTATATAATGAGCACTATGGTTCTCCCACATTTTACTGAGAGGACGGGAGGCTGAGGAAGTTTGGCACATCGTCGGAAGGCACATGGCTAGTGGATTGTAGAGCTGACCTTTGAGGTCTACCCCGCCATGTGATGCTGCCTCCATGCCAATGTCAAAAGCAACTCAGAAGGGTTGTAGTTGACAGGAGTGTGTGTGTGTGTGTGTGTGTGTCTGTCTGTCTGTCTGTCTGTGTGTGCGCGCCCAGTCATCTTAACCTGGCAAGAAGATAACAGAAAAAAACCCATGTCAACTACCTGAGACTACCTCCTTAAACATGTGTGTTTTTCTTTTCTGTTTTTTCCCTCTTTCTTTCTTTCTTTTTTTTTTTTTTAAATCAGGTTGACTCCTGCCTTGAAACCTACCATGGGGCCAATCAAATCCAACTGCTTGACAAGCATGGCCAGCCCCAGCCCTCTTTCTCCACCACCCAACCTCTCCTGCGTCCTGAGCTGCCCCGACTTGGGAGCACTTCCAGAGTAGAAGCCCTCCTCCAGCTGCTATCAGCCTCCTCCTAAGCAGATGTCCGTTCCAGCCTGCAAGTCCTGCTATCTCAGCTTGGTCCACTGAAGATGACCTCGTCAGGCAGGTGTTCCAAGACCGGAGCCATGGCTCCCTGTTTCTTTATTTACCATCAGCGGTGATGATGGTGTGTTTTTAATGAACCTCTTCCTTGGTGGTCCATGAGTGTGGACCTACCCATTCAGGTCACGGTTTCTCTGTGCCCAGTGGTTCTACACCTAGCTTGCTTCCCTCATTCATACCCCCTTGCTGGGCCCTGGTGGAGATCTGAGTGTGAATTCTGCATCTAAGGTGAGCATTCGGCTTGCTCTGTGTCAGGCGCTCCTCAAGGTGTAGAAAGGATGCCAAGGTGAGTGACAGAAACACGTCCCTACTTTCAAGAGGCTTCCACTTATATAAGGTAGAGAGAATTCGGGAATATATCACACTCTCACTTAAAGGGCAGTAAGGTAAGTGTCCTAAGATACTTGAACTTCAAACTGAGCTATGTACGCCTCTGGAGACGCATGGAGATTCTCTATGGGGCACAGGATTAATTTTTAAAAGGATTCATTTTTAGATATTTAATTCTACGTGGATGTTACCAAACTGACCTCCCTGAGAAGGAGCCACCATGCACAGCGGTCTTTCTTGCACTTAACCAAACCTTCACCCATCTCAAATACTACAATGGGGCTCTGCTCAGGTATACAACTTACAAGTCTGAAACAAAGCAATTGACTGAAAACACACGGCTTTGTGCCTTCCTTATCTGAAACAAAGTTCTGTTATGAAAAATCTGATGTTAGAAATGGGGTACATATATTTTAAATAATGGGAAAATTTTATTTCTTAAATAATGCCATTCAAACCTGTACTTGATATTAGAGACCGGGGTATTTTGGTTCATGTTAGGATGCTCTGAATCAGAACACTTAAAGCAGTGGCGGCCAGTAAGTCTTACTCTTTTTTTGGGGGGGGGAGGGGAAGAGGGAGAGAGAGAATCTTAAGCAGGCTCCACGCTGAGCACCAAGCCCACCGTGGGGCTCGATCTCACAACCCTGAGACCATGACCTGAGCTGAAATTGAGAGTCGGATGCTTTACCGACTGACCCACCCAGGTATCCCTGCCTATTTTTTCAAATGGAAGTGGAATGTTTTGCTGGACCACCAAATTTTTCTGGATGAAACCCATGGCTCAAAGTTTTACATGTTTCCTTTCAGGTTAGATATGCTGTAATCCGTAAAGTAGTGAAAATATATTTATCACATATCATAAAATATTTATTCTAATTATATCAATCCTCATTTTATCTCGGAAAATATTTAATATTATCTATCTCCTTTTCATAAGTGGGCCCAGTGGGCTGGAAAGCGGAGTGTAGCTACCCACAGGCTGAGTGCAGAGGGAGTCGCAGAGCTCTCCTGTGGGATTCGGATGGCTGTGTGTCTGTAGTGGAGGGACCTGTTTTATGTATTGATCCAAAACTCCAAGAAACAGGAATTTGCTGAATATGAAGACTAAAAAAGGGTAAATAAAGTGATGAGGCTCTATATCGATTAATAGAGGGGATATTTTGGAATATTTTACTCTAGACATATTTAAAAATGTTCAAATATTCCAAGGATGGCTCCCCGGGCATGCAGGTGGCTGGCAGAGACCAGCAGTGGAAATGTCCAGGCAGCGTGGCAATGGCTGGGATGCCGAGATAGTGGCAGCGTGGCTCCAGGTGGAGCGCACACAGAAGATGGGGGTTCGAAGGTCAGAGCAGTGGTGTGCAGGGTGACAGCCCTCCAGGTAGCCTCGCCCAGCTGGTATACTCAAGGTCACCCGGTGCAGAGACGAGGCTCACATTTGAATCAGACGGAGGAGACTGAGGCTGCCCTTGGAGGGAGTTTTGGATAAAACTGAGCCAGACTCTTGCTGTCCCTAGTGCAAAGGAGCCCAGCAAGGCCCTGGGCTGGAAGGGGGACATGGTAAGGGGGATGACAAGGAGGGTGAACAATTAAATGAGGCACAGGGATGAGCCCCTTGGGCTAGATGTGATTTCTGTTGACTATCTCATCTGTTCACCACCTCAAGGGTGTAAATTTCCATCTTAAGATGAGAAACAGGTTTGGGAGAATAAATGCCCTTGAAGCTGGGATGACAACCCAGGGCAATCCAGCTGCATTTTCTAGATTTCAGAATGACCTCCGCAGACTGGGTGGGGGTGAGGCTTGTGAGTGAACGTCGGTCCTCCAACTGAGACGGGACTGGCCCCAGATGTGGGAAGAGGGGCTGTACTTGGTGTGCGGTACACGCTGAACGGTGGAAGTACAGATGGAAGGGGCGGGGACCCTACGGGCAAAGTAGCTGCAGGAGTCCTTGCGCTGGGCACTGGCCTGGGCTTGGGCTTGGGCTTGGTCAAGTCCTTCAGCATCCAGTTCAATCCATTAGCACTGAAGACCACTGAAGGTGGAATTCGGATATGGAAAAAGATGAGCCTAGGATTTATGCATTTATTTTAAAGCTCTTGCTCATAAATAAAAAGGTCCTAAATTTTTGTTCCATTATTGTTATTATTACTGCTGGCAATAATCTAGAATAAGTATCATGAAGTCAGTCATTCAACATTCAGAGCGTCAGATGTCCCTTCAGTGGTTTCTGAGTAAGTTTTTATTACAAAACTTTATGTGATTTCTCAATATGATAGTTCTATAACACGTCTATAATTTTACATTTAGTAGCTTTTCATTTGTGCGGCAGTGAAATGTAAAAGGTAAAATATGCCACCACGTTTCATGGACTGAATTTGCCTCGTGTGTCACAAAAGTGATAATGGTGACACAGAAAACACTCAGCTTCTGCATTAATAAACCTTAACAACACTTATTTGATAGGTGCATTTGCTCTTCCCTGAGGCTACTTATGTTAAAGCATGGAATTTTTATGAATAATTTTTGGTATCAGCTGCAGAAAGTGGAAACTGAAGTTGAGATGGCTGGGTGCACAAGATGTGATTTGCTCATTTTCCTGAATTGCTAAGAATATCCTTCCCCTCGCCCCCCAGAAATTACCATTTAAAAGAAACAATATAAATCAGCTAAGGAATTAGGAGCAAACGCCGAGGATTTTTCTATGATGGGGGAAAACACGAGAATATTTAACTTAAATTCAGAAATATAACTAGAAGCATGTTAAAATAGGATTTCTAAGGATAGATCTTACGTGAAGCACCCTCCACGTCCAGAATTACAGGGTTCAGAATGTTCACCAGTCTACTGGAATTTTCATTTAGTGACAATAAAAGAGAAAATAGGCATTGGAGCTATAATAAAATAGACCTTTTAAGAAGTAGTGTCAAAAATGATGACTTAAATAAGGACATTAAATAGTGTTTTCAGCTAATAATTTCAGTGGTTCACACACAAAGATAAACCCTTTCTTACTCTTGAGTAGGCTTTCCCACTGTGAGTCTTTTCCCTATGCCTGGCCCACTCAGGGTAGAAGCTACTTGCCAATTACCCCGTCTGTTCTAAATTGGCTCACAGGTGTGTGTTCTTCTTATAACTGAAAACCAGGCATACACTTCCTGCCATTCCCATTAGTAACATTTCCCCTCAAACACATAATCCACATGTTGATGTTTACACTTGACTCATACCCTTCCCTAAAATTGTCCTTTCAGATCGAAATGAGAGAGCGTGCCAACGTCGACTGTGCAAATATTCGTGGCTCTCCCTAGATGATTAGTTTCATGGAATGTTGGTTTCCAGGTACATTACTAGAACATATGCAATCCTGATTGGACACCAAAAGGTCATGTCAGATTTAATTAAGAGAAAATTGGTACAAACCAAACACTAATAGACAGGCTGCATGCAGATTCTCAGATAGCCCGGGAAGCCTCTGTCTATGGCATGAGTCATAACCCTTCAGACATTGTCTCTGTTTTGGTTCATAACGTGCCTTTTGTCTTATTCACTTATTCGATTAAAATAGTTATAAAATATTTAAAAACAAAAACGATAAAAGAATAATATACTAGATACTCTTGGCTATGTCTTAATAAAAATACATTTAATCAATACCCATTTTCTGCCTAAGAAATATAAGGCACTTGGTATTTTAAAATTCTAGTTTCTCCCTTCCCATTTTTCACATTCATACTGTTTAGTACTTTAGTTCCAATGTGAGTTCATTTTACCTCGATTAGTCATTATTGTAATTCCTTTCTTTTCTGTTGTAAATTTTTATATACCCTCATCGTTTTTACTGTGGTTTTCCCTAGTTCATTTTTGTTAGGATAAACTTCCTGCCTTTCCACACCATTCTTAACTCTGTCTCAAGTCACAGCAAAAATAAATGAAGAAGCACATTTTTTAAAAAAGTAAACTGGGAAAAAAATAAAAAATAAAAAAGTAAACTGGAAACAAAATGAGTCAAGTATTCTGAGTATATTCTTCCTTTCCCCTACCAGGAATTTTAAGACCTTTAAACAAGGAAATAAATGAAAATAGTGGCTTTGAGAACAAAGTTTGTCATTATATTTTTAGAAGTTTTCTTTTTCCTTAAACAAAAGCTACATGTGTTAAAATTAACGAAAATAAAGCACTTAAAAATAAAAATCTATAAGATTAGGGGTGCCTGGGTGGCTCAGTGGGTTAAAGCCTCTGCCTTCGGCTCGGGTCATGATCTCAGGGTCCCGGGATCGAGTCCCGCATCGGGCTCTTTGCTTGGGGGGAGCCTGCTTCCTCCTCTCTCTCTGCCTGCCTCTCTGCCTACTTGTGATCTCTGTCAAATAAATAAATAAAATCTTAAAAAAAAATCTGTAAGATCACCCTTGGGAGTCTTTAAATAAATGATTTCTGACACACAAACACATACATACCTTTAGCCATTTAGATACATTAGCGTAGTGATAAAATCCCAAATAAAGATTAAAAAATAAAGCCATTCAAAGAATAACTATGATGGCTCCCATACCACATATGACATACGATGGCCTAAATTACAATTGTGGGTTTTGTTAAAAAGAGGAACACCAACATATTTTTATCTATGAAAATGTTGGCACCAAACTCAAAACTAAAAAGTTTTTGGAAGTGATATAAATGTTCTGTTAAGGAAACTTAGAAAAAAATCTTTCTATGTGTCATACGAAGTAGAATAAGGTGATCTGATTGTGTTGCCAGGAAATTTGTTTTGGAAACTTGTTAATAAATTATTGGTGAAAAACTTTAATACCCTGTTTGCTTTCCCCTGGTGAGCGTGAGGCTTTCGGTGTGGGTCAGGGTAGGTGTCACCTTCACTCAAAAACATAGGCACGATTACTCACCAGTGAAGTGTCTACATTTTTTTGCCTGCATATAAATATGTCACTGGGTATCTCCATATTTTTTAAAGAACACAACCATGATACTGTTATATGATTTTAAAAAGAACTATTGTTCTTTTTACTCTAAACTCTTTATGCACAGATGAACTATTGACCCTGAGGTCCTCTTCCTCAACTGACACGCAACGCTTGGGAGACATGTGCATTTCCTAGAACTCTGCTGTGTGAGATGGATCTCAGAAGTGGTCTGCAGGAATTCCTTTTGGTTCAGCTCCACACTGTCTACAATCTCTTTGGTGCAGATTGTAACTGACCACTTGTAGGCATCTGGTCAACCTCTAGCCAAGCAGAAGACGGGGCCTGCCTACCTAGCACCTCCCTACCCAACACAGGTTGAAGAAGGAGCCCAAGAGTGCACATCTTTCCTTTTATTCCCCCCACTGCTCGTCTGCCATTATTATTCTCTTTTCCACAAGATCATTTCTCAGCCCCATTTGTTATTTCTTAGCCTTCCAAAGCTCCTCTCTAAACTATCCTTGTGTATTCTTATCTCAGAAATTGGTTTGGACAAACCCTGTTATACAAAAAAACGTGTCTGGCCTTTGGAATTAGCGGTTTTCCCTTCCATGTGATCTGACTCTATGTGTGCTTCAGGGAAGCCTTCAGAACACCAAGACTGGTGTCCTTTGCTGCTATCAGAGCTGCTCAATTTCTACAAGACTTCAAAAGCAGAGGGAAAATACGTTTCTCCAAGCTTATGATATAGTTTATCATCTTCCCAACCCATGTCTGTCCTTCATTTTTTTTCTTTTTATAAATTTTTTTTTAAAGATTTTATTTATTTATCTGACAGAGAGAGCACAAGTAGGCAGAGAGGCAGGCAGAGAGAGAGGGGGAAGCAGGCTCCCTGCTGAGCAGAGAGCCCAATGCAGGGCTCAATCCCAGGACCCTGAGATCATGACCTGAGTTGAAGGCAGAGGCTTAACCTGCTGAGCCACCCAGGCACCTGTCCTTTGTTTCAAAATGATGATAATCTTTGCACTTTGAGGAGGATGCAGGACACTGGTGAAAGAGTAAGTGGTTCCCTTTGATATGTCCCTCTGGAAGGAAGTGTGAATAGGTGCAGAATTATTAATTTTTATGAAAACTGTATGGGTATACACTATACCAGCATTAAAGTCCGAACTGCCTATGTGTCACTGAAAATGTGTCTTTTGGAATCCACATGATGATAATGATGAGAATTGCAGCTAATATTTATTGAGCAGCTGCTAGCAGATCTGGTATCTGAGCCTTAACAGTCTAACTCTGGAATCCACTCTCATTAGCCTCTCTTCTCTATTGCCGCTTGGAGGGGAAGAAAGTCTCATCTTAGTTACTGACATAAAAATAATGTTTGTATGTGGGAGGAATTTGTGGACCCCAGTTTCAAAGATTTGATCGTGGCCCTCTGAATAAAACCAACAACGGGGTGATCCTTAGCATGACTTGTACTTAGAACTGAAATGTTTCAAAGCATTTCTTGAAACCCCATCTACCTAAATGAACCATTATTTGGATTTTGCTCTTTGTGGCCTATATTCAGCTCTCCTCTAGAATCAGGCCTTCCTGGCAGTTATGTAAACATTTTCAGCGTGCAGTGGTACCACTGTGAATGGGAAGGCAAAGGCTGCTATTATTCCTGATGTGGAGAGCGGAAGTGATAAAGGCAGACAAATCAGATTTGAGGGACAGGGGTAAAGATCAGGCCTCCAAAGAGAAACCCTTATACAGAAAAGAATGAAAGGGTTGATAGGCAGCGTGTGGCAATAATCTGCTCCCCTCCGCAGAGACCTTTGGTCCTTGATCCCTGGGAGGGGTTGTATGGCAATATTGCTTGAAGAGCTGGGAAGAGGCCACGAAAAAGTGTTTGGAGCCTCAGAAGGGAGCCACATGACAGATGTTCACACCACAAGAGCCTCTTGCTGGCTAAGTCACCGAGCATTCATCAGGCCTGTCTCTAAAGAGAACCCTCACAAACTCATCTTGAGTACTTGTCATGCTGTAAAGAGGGGACCAGAGAGAAGGCAATCAAGGAGAAAAAAAGAAGAATGGTGGCTTTCAGAATGGAGGGGTTTGGTGACCCAAAGGACCTGGCTGCCTTCTGTCAAGGAGAAATAAAGCAAAGGGAAAAACCTACATTCACATGCTTCAGGGGCCACTGCAGGAGAAATAAAAGCTTTCATTAGTCTCTGTATTCTTTAATTAAGCCTTTCTTAGTATACAAGTGGGATCTGCTTTTATTTAAGAAAAAAGAGAATAAATCTAATAAATGAATAAAATAGAGGTAAGTTGATTCCCTAGGTATCACACAGTGTAGGCAATCTCGAATTTTCAATGGCAGCATGGGGCACTGAAGAGAAAATTTCCAGAAGCATCCTCTTGAGTAAGAAGGCAAGGCACAAAAGTAACTTGCAATGGCCAGAAAGGTCCAAACTGTCTGCTGCGAACTTGTTCAAAACTGTGTCGGTGCGTGATCAAGGAATCTGATCACCAGAGTCAGGAAAATAACAGCAGTTCTGCACTGGGTCTCATTTTTCCACCTACTGTGGAGTACGGGCGAGGGAGAGAAATAGCCTACAGTAGTTCCCAGACCTGGTCTTATGGCAAAACCACAACTTAGTGCTGGCTGTTTACACATACACCAGCACTATGTAGTTCCTAAGGTCAGCGCTGTATTTCCAACCCTGTCTGAGCCAGACACTTGGTACGTTCACAGAAATATTTGTTCCGTTTTGGGTGAATTGGGCCTGAGAGCAGTGTCTTTGCTTTGAAAGGGCCCATGATGTCGCAGGCCCCAGAAGCCAGCGCCAGGGCCTGTGGCCCTGGGTCCTCAGCTACAGCTCTATCCTTCCAAAGGGCTGAACCTGGAAGAAAGACGTGACCTTGATTGGACAGAAGGCCTCTCAGGAGACTGGAAATACATTCGGTTTCTCCGAAGTTGAACACTGCATGCCATCTCTGAAAATATTCATGAATGATAATCGGTACAGTTTGCAAATACTTTTGTATACACACCTCACTTGAACTTATAGGGATGAAAGTCACTTGAAGCAATTTGTGCTTTAAGATCCAACTGTCTCAATGGCAAAACAGGGGAGCTGGACTTCAAGACTTTAAGAGTTTCTACCAGCTTGAAAAGATTCTAGAATTTTCTACTTCAAGTGAAGAACACTGGTAAATTATTCTTATAGATTCAAAAAGCATCTGGAACCATCTAAAATGGGGTGCATGCATGACAGCAGCATTGTCTGTCTTCCAATTATTCTGTGTTGGTTTAAGTTCTGTTACTCAAGGGACATGTTTCCATCGTGACATCTATAACAATATGGGTGGATGCCACCTACTGCAGTCTATTTTTGGTTTTATCTTTTAATTTGCAACCTGTCTTTAAACGTTCTCACTACTAATGAGCAGGTTTATTAAGAGCATAGGGTGAGAAATGTTTGTGATCTGACCTTTTGGCTAATTGGCCAGTCTCTGTTGAAATTAATCTGGTGAAGAAAAATTATGGTTTCAAAGGCAGTTTACGGGGAAGCTGTTAGTTGCAATTATTCATTCCTCTTTGGAAAACTGTTCAGGAATAGTAACATGTAGTGGGTCCACCATGGAGAGTTTGGCCCAGGCATACGGAAGGCAGACCTCACAAAAGGTCACTGTTTGCCGGGTATCAAAGCCTCCTTATTTAAATTTGAAAACTAGAGACTACTCCACTTTACCAGACAATACTTTTAAATTAACCTCAAAGATGACACTTCCAGTTGACAACCCATTGGAAATATGGCAGCCACTTAGCTGGGAGGAACAATGGCAGCCAGTGAACTTGTACACACTGGTAGTTGAAGGAATACAAACAAAAGTTGTTTACTGAAGACTCAGCTCTTGATTAAAATTTTTCTCTTTCAATTCCACTGAGAAATAATTTCAAGGTTTCATCTCCATCTGGAGGCCAGAATGCAGGAGACAGAAGCTTCTTCATGAATGTGTAGAACTTGCATCGACACTGACAAGTTTCTGCTCCAAGTGTGACTTGCTGAGGAGGGTTAAGTGTACCTATTCTAAGCACCATTACTCACTGCTTCAGGGGCTAGCGGGGAGAATTTGGAGCTAGGAAAATATAAACCACATTTATCTTTCTGAACAATCCTTAAGAAAAATAGTGCTACCACATGGAGTATGTGGAAGACGTGGAGAAGAAAACCAGACCAACAGCAAACAGAAGGAAGCCACGATAGAAAAGTTTCAATCGCAGTGCAGTTGTGGATGACTGGAGGTGTTTCTGCTAGAAATCGTCACTCCCCACATTTTTGTTATTTTCATGTTCAAAGTCTGTTCCTGGCTCAAGGTCGCTGGAGGACATTTATTTCCAGGCTTCTCTTTTTTTCCTCTTCTTCAAATTATCAATAAATAATAATCATGGACAAATAAAACTGATTCTATCCAGTGTATATGGGAGGGGGATCGGCACAGGTAGGGTCAGGACAGAGATGATCTCCAAAAACAGTGCCTGGATTGTCGGAAGAGAAAGTATTCATAAGAATAGGAGCTGATCACCTGGAACTAAGAATAGACAGAGTCACAGACGTTGGAGATCAAGATCCCCAAATCCACCCAGGTGAGTAGATGCTGTCAACAGGAGATGGCCTTTTTGCCTCGTTGGAATGTCCTACTGCCTAACTGGGGTCTGGCACACAGTGACTCCCAATTCATTCATTTATTCATCCCTTCCCTCATGCACTCATTTTTGTATTCTCACCAGGCATCTGCTTCAGGCCAGCTCTCCCCCAGGCAGTGAGTATGTACCTGTTGAATTAATACATGATCTCTGTGGCTCTTCCTCTGATACCAGGACATGAAGCAACCTTCTGCCCAGGCATCTTCCTCTTTGTTCCTTTTTATTTTTTTTTAGGCATCTTCCTCTTTCACTGGCCTGCAATGCAGAAGGTCCTTGCCAGGCGAAGGGCGGTTCTGCCTGACGGACAGTGATATTTCTAATGGTAAACAGCTACCTGGTAACTGGTTTCTCTATCAGTCCCAGTGTGACACTGAGCATCAGAGTTTCTGCGAACAAAAGATGTGCTAGCTTCAGATTGTTAAGGCCCACGCATTTTACTCTTCTTGAGGATAGGTGGCTTGATACCCTTTCATCGTTTATTTTTGGGGGGGGGGGGGACTGTGCTAATTTGACAGGCCTGGCTACGCCCCTGGAATTCTGAACTCAGCCACTTAGAGTCTCTTCCTGTCACCAGTGACTAGCGACTCTCCAAACAGGGTGCCCAGAGGCCGGCTGGGGAAAAGGGAGACTCTGGAATCTTAGTGTCACATTTCAGGACATCCGAGACAATTTTAATTAAGAGGTATTTCCAGAAATGACTGTATCATAGAAAATTTTTTTTTCTTTTGAGAAAGATCATTAACTTGGAAGAAAGGGATTAGATTTTGAAGAGAGAGCTTCAGCGCAGAAGAAAGACCATAAGCCCTGAGCCTCTTATCCAGGGTGAGAATCACATGATTATCACGCAGCACTTGACATGGAAAGGAGGAAAAGCGTCTGGAAACTTTGTGGGAGCAATGCCGGCCCTCAACTACACATTAGTTCTGTTTTTAACCCCTACTGCTCCCCAAGGGCTTCTTCTTTCCTCTATTTATGAAATGGGACGAGTAATACCCAAATTCATAGGAGGACAGAAAATTAGTTATACCAGAAAGTCTAGCACTTAATAGGCACTTCATATTTATTGAATCAATGGACAAATAAAAATTCTGACTTTCAAAAAGAAATGTATTTTATCAAGCAAAACTACGAATATAGAAAGAAAATATATTTATCACTTTTTATTACATGAGAAGGGACATACTTGAAAATCAACTGTTTTGACACTATATTTAATGTTAGAAAATATATTTCAGTTGTATGCAACTTAGATTATTGAGTAAAATGAAAGCTACACCTGCCTCGCTGTAATTATTGTTGTCTGAATTATTAGTTTGTACTCCAGATTTTTTTTTTTTTTGTGGTTATTCTGTTACCTCTATTTCCAGTTTTCTCTGAAGGATAGTTCCATACAAACTAATCCTTTTTCTTTTTTCTTTTTTTTGAGAGAGAGAGAGAGAAAGACAGCTCAGGTGGTGGGGTAGGGTCAGGAGGAGAGAGAGAGAATCCCGAGCAGGCTCCACACCCAGAGCAGAGCCCAATGCGGGTCTTGATCTCATGACCCTGAGATAATGACCTGAGCCCAAATCAAGAGTTGGACCCTTAACCAACCACACCATCTAGGTGCCCCCTAACTAATCTTCTTAAAGGACTGTTTTCACCACCACATGGCTCAGAAACATCCTTCCTCTCCTGTCTCTGCCCTTCTTCCTTTAGTTAAACAATGCTCTCCATTCACAGCTTTTAAACCAATGTCCTCACTTAACCTGCCAGTTTTTCCTACCTCCCTAACTCAGGGCGTTTTTTTTTTTTTTTTTTTAAATCTGGGATGTAGAGATTTTTCAGGCTAGATTTTATTGTCTGTGAATGTCTGAATGTCTATATAAAATCCTGTGTATGTATGAATTTTTCCTGAGATAAGATCCATTTCGACCAGTGGCTAAGAGGACTCAAGACACCATGGAGGGAGGTGAAGACCCTTTCTATCTTTAGTCAGGTCTCCCTTGTGCCCTCTGCCAGGGCTCCGTGCTCCTGCCTGACCTGCGGAGTCCTCCTGTTCATCCCGTCCTCTGTCCTCTAACACAGGAACCCTCCCTCAAGGTTGGCTGAAGACCTGCCTCCCCCACTCACCCCACTGATGCTCTTTACTCCTCCTCTGGCTCCCAGAAATGGCAGTCAAGTGCTGGGGCCCCACCACAAAACTGTGACCTCCAGATTTCATGATGGCCCCCCCGAGGGAGTGACAGGCAAATTCTTCCGGCGGGATCCACCAATATTCCTGTGACCCTCTAGCCCACACATGAGCGGGGTCATGAGGAAGAGGGGCTGGGTGCTGGGCAGGCTGTGTCCCTCACAGACTGACAGCATTTCCTTCCTCAACTAGCTGACGGCATCTTTCCTGAGGTTTCTAAAGCAGGACTCCTGAAGTCAGTCTTAAAAATAAATCCAAACAATCATAAAAAGAACACTTCTCCAGCCCCCCCCTCATTTGCATACCACATGGCTGGCAGGTGTTCTCCAGAATCATTTTGGAGGAGCGATTCTAAATGTGTGCAGTTTCCTCCAGCTCGTGGCCCATACTGGGGTCTCCACGGGGTATCTTTTGATGGTGAAATATGATCGGATCTGGGCAATCCTACCCACCTGCATACTCATCTGCCCCTCACCGTGAGCCCTGCTTTTGAAATCCGCACTCTGAGTACAGACATGCATTAACAGACGTGACTTCCCATCCTCTGATTCCTGGTGTGCCAAATCATAAATCCTGAAAGTTACAATTGTATTAATGGCTGGCCAGACAGGTGGGATGAGATGCATACTGGGTCACTGACATATTAGCTGCAGACAGAAAACAGTTAAATGGAGCGGAGGGGCAGGCAGGAAGAACATACTAAAAAAGCTACAGATCTGGCTTGATTGTGGTCCCTTCAATTTGGAGAAACATGACCGTTATCATCAAAGGTCAAAGTCAGTTACTGGTACAAATGTCAATAAAGTTGAGGTTGGGGAGGAAGAGATCGAAGAGATAAATTGAGGACATGTCTTCTAGATTGAAGGGACTTGATGAAAATCTACATATTTTAAACTCTTAGGAATAGATCTGGTTATCAGTAAACTGGACTGTTCATGTAGTTTTGTGGGTTCCTGCTATGAATAGGTTTTAAAGAATTATATCAGTGCACACTAGAAAAGATAAAGAGCAAGGAGAGATTTTAAAATTGCATTTGCTTTATCGCCCATTTTCTTGGATCCTTAGAATCAGACGTTTGTGGTTTTTGTTTTTTTACGAAGGAGCTCCATGGTCATGTTCTACCTCTCCGTGCCAATCTCTGCAGAGGATCAGAAATCCTCTGGCAGTCTGAGGCTAACAGTTTTGTTGCGTTTGTGTAATAAACTAGAAGAGAGATTCTAACGTTTTAACCCAGACCTTGTGGTCTGAATACATTACTCTTAACATGATGTGTACTGTCTTGATTGAATGTTAGACTTAAAATACGTGCTCATTTCTGGGGGGCCGGGTGGCTTCGTTGGTTGAGCATCTGACTCTTGATTTTGGCTCAGGTCATGATCTCAGGTCGTAGGATCAAGCCCCATATCGGGCTCCACACTCAGCAGGGAGTCTGTTTCTCCCCCTTTCCCTCTGTCCTCTGCCCCTCTCCCTGCTTGCACTCTCTTTTCTTTAAAAAAAAGTCTTAAAATTTTTTTTTGCTCATTTCTATCCCTCTCCCTGCACCACCATCAGTGATATAAGTACTGCTGGTTTTCCAAGTGCAAGCTGTGGACCACCCCTGCGCCGGGAAAGGTGCCACGTTCTGGCAAACGGGGCGTTATGTAACATCCTTCTCCATTAAGGGCACATGGGTGGTCTACCGCAAAGTGATTAAATTTGCCATTTCTTAGCTGCCAACAAATGTATTTACTCATTAACACTTGATATGTTGAACGATTCCAAAGAGGGCTACTGAGCAATTAAGTATGACTCAGACGAATTCTGAAGGCACCAGAAAGTGACTTCTCTAATGGCAGTTTTCTTCAAAGCATGATATCCCCAGGGGGGAGAGGGGCAGAGGGGATGAACAAAGGAATGCCAGGTGAGGGGCTGCACAGAGGACTCTGGGGGTTTTAATCTCTACTATGCTGGCTGTTTAGTCACAGTAATCTAGAGGTCCTCAACTCTGAAAATTCAAATAAGATTTAACTTTAGGTTCATGCTATTGGTGAAACATGGGCTAAAAGCAATAAATCAGTATTTTGTGTATTTTATGATCAAATTTTCACACACATGTATAAAAACTGCTAATTCCAGATTATCATCAAATTTATTAAATGAGATCTGTTATGACCCTTACTTTAGAATATTCTGGAATCCATTAGCAGGATTTTAAGGAACTAACAAAGGATTCCTTTGAAAACATTGATGGATTCAGCTGGGAAGCAGCAGGGTATAGGAGAAGGCAACCAAGGTTGGATTCAGAGGCCCTGGATACACGTTCTCATTCTGTTCCATCAGGTAAGAGTTTGCGCCAGGCACTTGCTCCCTGAAGGCCTTAGCAACTCCTATAAGGGTCTGCTTCCTGTTAGCTGGGCACGCTCCATGTGACCTTTCTTTTGACCAGCCAAGTGATCTTGGAAGGAGCCACTTCTGCCTTCATTTTGGGGGAGGAAACATACTGGAGGTCAAGTAGGTCGTCGAAACCCAGGTGTAGAATCACAAATGGTGACATGAGACTGTGGACTCTATGCATGGTGCCACCCAGGTTCTGTCTGAGGCTGTCAGGATTAGGAGGACAAGGCCCCTCGATGGCTCCATTTCAGCCACACTAGGAGGTTTCTGCCCCAGAGCTCTGCTGTCCAAAACTACCAGTAGGGAAGAGCCAAATAAAGTCATTTAAATCAATACTAAAATCTAAAATTCAGTTCTTCATTCATAGTAGATACTTTCAGAGTATCTCCTGGTGGCTACTGTATTGACTGGCGCAGAAAAGGAAGATTTCCACCATTACAGAAAGTTCTGCTGGTTAGTGCTTCTCTAAGTGTTGTCATTCTGCTTGCCAGTTACAATCTATGACTCATTAACTGAACCTGACCTTCGTCCTTTAGCGACTTCTCTCCTCTTGTGGCCCAACAAACACCTCCAACCCTCCCGCCTTTAAGCCTAGACTTTCCAGCCATGATTTTCTTGGCAACCTTTATTCTCTTGCTCCTTGATACTCTTTTAGGCAACCCCTGCCAATCCCTAACCATTGGCAAGTCATATCCTTTCGATTTCCCTGCTCTTGTTTCTGGGATATAACACAATACTAGAAACAATGATAAAATAATAAAATGAAGAGAATGCATGCTCTCAACCCTAACTGGGTTGTCCCTGCTTCTCAGCATTTCTTTGGCTCATCTAACAGACACACTAACACATCCCTATGATGCCTCTTTCCCAACACCCCAGGCTCCCATGATCCTCATTCTCCACAGATGACCCACCTCACAGTCAGTGTCCCAGGAGGATGATACAAAAGCTGTTACCATGGGCTTCTTCAGCACGTTCCTCCAGGTTTCTTGTTCCCTTACCCCAAACGATCTGACAACTGCTTTCCACCCAGCAGCACTAATTGCCGGCTTTCCATCTTTGCTCATGTCTCTCTGCTGTTCAGAAGTTCTCTTCCCCAGCCGACCTCTGCCACGAAGCAGTTTTTGGATCATCCTATCTGAAAGCAACTTCTCTCTTCTCCAAGTTTCTCTAACATTTTCTCTGAACTTCCCACACAGATTTCTAACTGGTGCTGCTTGTAATAATGTACAGGTCACCCATACCTTCCTCACCAAACCACAACTAATGTGCAAGGGGGTGCCTGATATGGATTCAGCCTGCACCCCTGGAGGCAACTAGCATGGGTCTTGGTATAGATAATGCTCAGCAGATATTTATTTAGTGAATTTCTATATACCTATTTATGAAGATGTCAGATTAATTCCCAAGGTAGACAGATTTAATTCAATAATCAGTTGATGAATACACTTCTAATGATCACATGAAGTTCTAGCTAAATGACTAGATTACCAGATCTTCTGATGGGTGGTGTGTTGATGACAAGAACTGTAATAAATGGGGCCACAGCAGTGTAGGATATCATTCTGTGGGGAGGAGGTGTGGCACTGGGTCAAAATGATACAGAGTGGGCAAACAACCAAAGAAAGGCATCAAAGCTGTAAGAGACTTACCTTGGGTAGCAATATAATGATTGGGTCGATGATAACCCTAAAAATAAATGAGAAAGAATATTTGACCAACTTAAAATCGATACGCAGTGCAGAAGTCACACAGTAAGTCTGCCACAACGAATGCACAAAGACCAACAACGGTGTCGGCTGGAAGTTCAGTGACCAGACGCAGTACCACGGAGTCCCACATAAAAAGCAAAGGTGCATCACACATCACAGTTCTGTTGCTTACACAGGGGGTGGGAGTAACTTAATCATACACTGGCTATGAGATGATGGGTGAGCAATAAACACTAACAACTTATGGATTCTCTGAAATAACATGACCACGACTCTTATTAGATTGCAAACAGGCTGGGAATGTGCAATAGGATTTCATTTGTGTTCGGGATGTTATGGGCAAGATGCCAAGGGTTTTAACGCATTTTCTGTCCTGCCAGTATAGGCAGCTATATCAATAGTTATACTGAACATCATTCTTAAACACTGCTAATGGTATGCCATGCTGCTGTAGCAAGAGCCAGAAATTTGAAGAGGCAGAAATTCTGCAAGGCCCCTTCCTTTTATCGTGACCCTGTGAGAAGGGGAAAAGATGAAAATTGGGCCCAAAGAAAGAAGGGAACAAAGAACACTGGAGGATCAATATCCGGGAGAGAGAAAACCAATTTAGAGAAAATGACACACAGGTAACGGAGTATCACCATGGATCTTAATACTTTCCATTTCTGTCCCCCGAGATTACTCAATATGCTGTGCCCAAAGCCAGATGGGAGACAGGAGAAACTTGGAGAGGAAATACAGATTTCTCAGACAATTTAAATGCATGTCTGTTGGATGTTTTTGCTCTTAAAAAAAAAAAGTCATTGATAATGAACAGCAAAGGCAAACATACTCTTTATACAACTGACCTGCTGTAGGTCTCAAAGACTTTTGACAGATATTAAATAGGATTATTAAATTATCACCCATTTCTTGCCAGATGATAGATGCCACAAAGCAAGACCCTGTCTGATGTACGGTCCCATGAATCAGTCCTAGCAAGGCTAGGAGATAGGAGGAACTCATTTACAAAACAGAAATAATCCACACAGCCCACGAATGACTTGCGCTGCTAAATGCAATGGTCATTTCTCCGTTCTCATCTCTGTGACCTGCCACCATCTATGTGACACGATTAAACCCCTTGAAATACTTTCTTCTTTGCGTTCTGGGATATGATGCTCTCCTGTTTTTCTTCCTCCCTCCCTCCCTGGCTTGTCTCCTTCATTCATCTGCCCATTCCTCCTCTTTGCCTTGACGTTGATGTTGGAGGGCTCAGTTCTTGGACTCTTTCCTCATCTACATGGACTCCCTTAGTGATCTCATCTGGTCCCATGGCCTTCAGTGCCATCTGTATGCTGATGAATTCTGCATCCTCACTTCCAGCCTGGCCTTCCCTGCCCCGCCCCCCAATTCCAATGTGGGATAATCTCTTACTTAACACTTTTCACCTATATGTATAACATATATTTAAGGATTAACACACTTAAAAGTGAATTCCTTATTTTCCCCCTACCTCCCACCTGAATCTGCTCTGTCCACAGTCTTCTTCCCAGATAATAGCAATGCCATCTCAAAGGGACCCTGGCCCCTCTCTTGCTCCTACACCCCCCAAATAAACTGTCAGCAAATCCAGGGCTCTGGGTTGAATGTGGATCCAGGATCCTACCATTTCTCATCTTCCAGTGCCACCATAATTCCAGGCTTTCCCCCCTCCCCGCCGCCCAGCTCTCACTGCTCCTGTAGCCCCTGGGAGGTCTTCATGCTTCTGTGGGAGGTGTTCATGCTTCTATTCACACCCACCTACAATGTGTTCCCCTCTCCACTCTGGGATCATATCACCCCTCAGCCCCGGTGACTGCCTATGCCACAGTAAAAGCCCACATCTGTATGACTTTTTACCTTATCTGTCCCTACAACCCTTTTGACCTGTTCACCTGTGACTCTACCCCCTCGACTTGACTCTACTCCACCAACCCTCGCCGGCTTGTTTTACTTCAAATTTGCCAGCCATGTTCCACAGCAAGGCCTTTTCATGGGCTTTTCTCAGTCTGGAATGCTCTTTCCCTGAATACCTACATGGCACAATTTCTCCACTCCAATATTACCTTCTCAGTAGAGCTGACTCCAGCCACTCTACCCAAAAATTACAATCCACCTCCAGACTGCTTCTCTATGTCCTCCGTTACGGCTTCCATTTTCTCTATCGTACCTATTATTACCTAATATACCATATAGAATTAACTGGTTTCATTCATTTGTTGCTGTTTCCCCCAATTAAAGTACCAGCTCCACTGGGTTGGAGGTCGGCTTTTGTTTTTCGTCTGAATCGCTCGCAGTTGCAACTCCAGTATCTACACCAGTAACTGACATATAATAGGCTGCTCAATAAAATCCTGTTGACTAAGTGAATAAATGGGCCCTGAATATTGACTCTCTTCTCTGTTAAAATAAAAACTAATTAATCTGGTATTTTCATTACTTTTATGTCTTTCCTCCTCTGCATCTTTACCCGCTCATTCTTTAAAGTTTAGTTAAAATCACTTCTACCACAAAGCCTAATCAGATTCCATTTACTCCTTCAGGCCTTGATTCATCAAACACTTAACTAAGTGCTTACGGTATTGCAGGTCTGGGCCCAGTGCAGGGGGTACAGAGACGAGTAGGATACTGTCCCTGTGCTTAAGGACTCTGCAGGGGCTCTAGCAGCTGGGACTGGGGATGGAACAGGATTCCCATGGAATTTCCCAAGGGAAAGAGTATTACAGAGAAGATATTTCTTACTTTAGCTTCTAAACTGTGAGGCCCTGGGGAGAAGGTAACAGATCTTGGACACCTGTGAATTATCCCATAAGTACTCACTAAATGTCTGCTGGGTAAAGAAATAAGTACAATGTACTTAAGGAAGAAATTTTGCTTTAATGGAAAAAAAAATCTAACTTGGGTTGGGTACGTTTTGGGTCATTATGAAGTTTAGGGGTTCATTTGAGGAACAGGATGGGAATTAGTCTTCAAACAGTCATCCTGCAAGGCCCACCCTCAGATCCATAGCCGAAGTCTCAAACCTTTCCAAGTCATACTAAAAATAACATTTCTTCTGGTTTGATGCTAGATTGTGATGCTAGGACTTTCAGTAGCTTCCGATTTATACTCAACCAAGAAAACCAAGAAAATAAAAGAACTCATATATGTATGGATAAGAACTATATATGGATAAGAACCTATATATATGTATATCTATCCATATATATATATATGGGTAGATATATTTATATACATATATGGATAGATGTATTTATTACAGATATATTATAGATAGATATATTTATTATATCTATTATTTATTTCCCTGCCCATGGAAGTATTGATGGGCTAGAAGACAGTGTGACAGCCAAGCAACTGCCTGGGGAACTGCAAGAGAGCTGAAGCCTGTTTAATGTGAGCTTGGGCCTTGAAGGTAACAATGACTTCCCTTCATTTTCAGGCGACTTTTGATTTCATTCATTCTTTCAACTGAAAACATGCTGTCTCCTCAGGAATTTATTCTAATGTAAGACATTAAGTTAACATGATGCAGAATGAACAAAGAAGCTGTCTTCAATAATTAAACAGCCTACATATTTAATGACGTGTCTTGTGTGCCTTACACGTCCTGGTTAACAGCTGCAGACTACTTTGAAGGCAACTTAAAAGTACAGTAATGATGTGAGATTGCAAATCATCGAATTAAGAATTAGAGAGTTTTATCCTATTAATATGTAAACAGTTTTTTTTTAAAGTGTCAAATAATCTAAGTTGTTGACAAAAAACAAAAAACAAAAAACACAGAAATAATGTTTTCTTGGTCCGTAGGAGTGCAGGACAGCAAGGGAGGCACGGAAGGGGAGAGGGGAGCTCACCAGCCCATAGGCCCATTGGAGACCAGGACTGGCTATGTCTTCCCCCAAAAGTTCTGCAGGGTGTGAGGCGACAGCTATGTGTTTGCTCTGGAGTTGGACAAATGTGTGCCCACCCATGTCACAGCAGACACACGATGTGGAATATGTCAGAACGGTTGGGCTTACGGACAGTTTCAAAATACATACATCAATATAATTTCCATTGATATAGTCTGAGTTGGTATCTCCTTCTATGGTCTGCAGCCTCACCCGCGAATGATCATCTGCAAAGCAAAAAGAAAACAGTGATTGAAAGCAATCTGTTGGGCTGTTCAGAGCCCCAGAATGTAAGCCCATGACATGGAGATCAGCCACATCCACGCTGCTTTAAAGATAAACAAAGAATTAAATACTACACACCTTCCACACTTCTTATTCTTCTCTGAAAATTAGGAAGGATTTATAATTATTTGCATTTTACAGCAATTCTCATTAATTTATTCTTTGATCACTGACAGGCATGAGGCATTGGCAGAGGTCTGAAACTTCCCCACTGAGTCCTGGGAATCACAACAGACTTATTTCTCAGATTGAATGTGCAGTGACTTCACTAAATCACATACAAACCCTGAGATTCTGATGGCTGCCTTTGACGTCCGCCTTGGCAAATGATAGTTGTTTTTTTTTTTTTTAATATTTAATTTATTTATTTGACAGACGGAGATCACAAGTAGGCAGAGAGGCAGGTGGAGAGAGAGGAGGAAGCAGGCTCCCTGCCGAGCAGAGAACCTGATTCGGGGCTCCATCCCAGGACCCTGAGATCATGACCTGAGCCGAAGGCAGAGGCTTTAACCCACTGAGCCACCCAGGCACCCTGGCAAATGATAGTTTTTAACCATGGCCCAGCCTTCTGGAAGGTGCAGACACACACCTAACCGGGACCGTCCCTCAGTTCCCTAAGCGGATCTCTACATCCTATGTGTGAGTTTCAGAGTCAGGTGTGTGGTTTAGAATCCCTCACCTGGAGTCTGGGAGACATTACCACACCTATCTGTGCTTGAGTTTTCTTATCTGTAGCCTGGGGATTAACAGTGACCACCTCAAGGGATTATTGGGAGTATTAAAATAAAATCAAAAAGAAGAGGCACCTGGATGGCTCAGTCGTTAAGAGTCTGCTTTCGGCTCAGGTCATGATCTCAGGTCCTGGGATCAAGCCTCACACTGGGCTCCCTGCTCAGCAGGAAACCTGCTTTTCCCTCTCCCTCTGCTTCTCCCCCTGCTTGTATTCCCTCTCTTGCTGTCTCTGTCAAGTAAATAAGTAAATAAAATCTTAAAACAAAACAAAACAAAACAAAGATTAGAAAAGAGCCTCGGACACAATAAGTGATGGATAAATGCCAGCTGTTGCCACCGTCGCGTGATGCGTCATGGACACGCGGACTGTTCTTCTCGCTTCTCATCTGTACAGCTGAGGTCCACACACACGAGAGCAAGCCAGGAACAGACCCCATGTGGGCTGGAAGTTTTCCTTGAGGTGACCTACCCTAAGATCTAGTTCCTCAGAGTACATCTTGCTTAAAACCAGAGCCCCCCCACCCCAACCCCCCGTGCTTGTTTTTGCTGGGGCCGTGGAGGAGGTGAGTCACTGGGGAGCTGGGGATGTGTGGATTGTTCCGGTTTTTGCATTTGTTGGGAGAGCTGGGGCACACACACAGTTACCGCAGAGCTGGGCGGTAAGCAATTCCGGCAGCAAAGCCATTTGGGCCTCCCGAATGAAAGATGTTCCAATAGACCTGAATCATGGCCATTCTGCACACATCAGGCTTTTAGTCAGCTCCTCTGAAGGGAGATTAGGTCTGCCTTCCTATACTCCTTGACTTTCCCTGGGCAGTTTTTTTTAAAACGCAGGCATCACATTAGAAGCTCCTAATCTTCAGAAGCAGTGCTCTCCTTGTCAGGAGATCTATTATACCTCCTTGTCAGAATCCCCCTTCTCTCACACTTTATTTCTCTTAGAACCTGAGGATGAACGCCGCCCATTCCCTATGATTTACCATGCTTGGGCTTCTCAAATTGTTCTGGAATGTTCTGCAAAGGGACTTCAATCTCTGATAAGACTGCACTCTCATCTCCCATAAACAGAGCCTTTGAAAGAGAGTTTCCCCATCATCTCCTACTGTTCAGTTGGTTACCTCTCTCCCGCTCTCAATCTTTTTTTTTTTTTTTAAACTTGGCTGCTATTTCTCCACATTTAATTGCTTTACCCTCCTCCTGATGGGGAAATCCAGAAGACATATGCTGAGCATATTCCCTAAGCAGACTGAGACTGCTTTTGGTTCTCTTGATATGCCCGGTAGTATCTTCTCCTTATTCTAAGGCTGATTTTACTAGATTGTAACTTCTTGGGGTCAGAGACCATGTAGCGTCCATTCTGAACATCCCCATGAGCACGTTTCAGCCAGGCCACAGGCCACTGTGCCCAGCCTCACGGCCGCTCTTCACAGCACTGCTTGCAGTGATCCCCCAACACACAAGCAGGTGCGTGCAACCCCCTTGACCGCTCACCCCACTAACGAATGCCCTGTCTCGATTGTCACTGTCTCAACAGAAGAAGGGGCAAGCTGTGGGCAGGCGAGGTTTGCTGGGGCTTTCTGCGGTGCTGGAAAGGTCCTGTTGTGGACTTGCTTAGTGGTTTTATCAGTGTTTGCTTGACAACAAATCTGTTCATCTGCATTTGGAGGCTATATGCCCTGCTTTGTAACTATATTTCATTCTTTAAAAATAAAAGGGTTCCCCTTGAGGGCATTGTGTTATGCAAAATAAACCCAGCCCGGGGCAAATATTGCATAATTCCACTTCCATGAGACACTAAGAGTAGTCATTTCACCGAGACACAAAGAAGAATGTGGTTGCCAGGGGCTGAGGGGAGGTGGGAAATAGTGAGCCAGTGTGGAGTAAATACAGACTTGGGGAAGATGAGAAAGTTCTGGGAGAGGGTGATGGGTGCATGACAATGGGAGTGAACTTGCCACTGAACTGGACACTCACACATGGTTAATGTGGTAAGTTTCATATTATGTTCATTTTACCACAATTTTTTAAAAAAGTGAATCCACTTTCTCTATTCCTCCCTTGTAGAATACCCCTTCAAGTTCCCCTCTAAGCCTGGGTGTCCTGAGAAACAGCACCTTCAAAGCTGGGAATGGGCATGTCATGGACTCACTGTCTTAGCACCCTCGGGAGTTCCCCTGTGACTCCCCTTCCCCCGATGAAGGCAAGGCAGTGGTGACAGTGACTCTAGAGCTTGCCACTAGAGGACAACTGTCATACATTATTGATGTGTACTCAGGAGATGGCTTAAAATTACTGCAATGACGTTGAGGAGGCATTGTTTTCTTTCAGTGATAAAATGTGTGAGTGTTGCTAAGTCAGTGTATCTTAAGGCAGGGAGACAGAGAGTTTAGCGGGGAGAATGGGCTTAATCTCTCAGAGGCAGGAGTTAGCTGTGGAGAACAAAAGGGCATGAATTTTGCCCAGCGAGAAAAGGCTGGTCATTGCACGACTGCCCTCTTGGCTGTCCCAGGCCCGCACGTATCCAGCACACCCGTGAGAGCACCGTCGTTCCTCAACAGCAATGAAATAAAAAGCCTAGTCTCACCATCACTCATGCTGAGTCAGAGGGAGGAAGGGCAAAAGAAGTAAGAGGATCTGTCCCTCCAGCCAGGACAGTCTTCCCTAAACTCCTGCTGCACCTCTGAAAATGCCTCGGTGACGGAAACTGGGATTCTTGGACATCCTCTTATAAATCAAGCTCTCCGTTGGTTATGGAAACAATAAATATAGATGGTTGGGCAGCAAATAAGTCAGTACAGGGAGGCTCACTGCCATCTTTTCTTAAAATCTCAGTCACCTTGAATCACAAGCCAATTAAGAAGACTCTCATACATTAAGCATTCTTTTAGGAAAGCTCAGATCCTTGTCCTGGGGCACACTTGAGGTGAAATACTACCCAATGACAATGAGGAAATGCCCAGAGGACATTTCCGGCATATGGCAAATATGGGAGATGCTCAGGCAAGGGATCCACAGAACTGCCGTTGCCCACTGGTTGAGCCCCTATCCTTCCACTTTGTTTTGGAGGCCGACTAGCCAGGGGAGGGCCTTGCTCAGTACTAGGGCCTATTGTTTGGGTTGAAAGGAGGAAGAAGTTTGGAGAACTCAGCTGTTCAGGTATAAAAGTATGAGAAATCCAGTGGGATTCGTGGCTAACAACAGGTCAGCTGTTCATGAAAGCCAAGGGGTTGAGACCTTATAGATTTGCTATTTCCAGGAGATACAGCCCAGGAAGGTTGAAAAGACCCAAGCTTTAGACTTATCAATTACCAAACCCATTTCTCCTCCAGTAACCAGAAACCCATTTCCTCCAGAAATACCTCCAGAAACCCATAACCTCCAGAAACCCATTTCCCCCCATTATTCCCAAACCATATCATGTTGATATAGTGCAACGTTTGGCTCTGGTGTCCCAGAGACCCTGATTTGAATCCTGGCTCTCTACAATTCCCCCCAATTGTGAACTTAGACCAACTCTTAATCTCGCTCAGCTTCATGTACAAAGAGGTTGATGATGGGCTACCTTCCCAGGATCGTTGGGACCAAGTGAGAAGAACATGTCAAGTGCATGGAGTATAGGACTAGTATAGGAGTATAGTTTCCACTAAAAAGGAATTACCCCTCTTATGGGAATAAAAGTGACATCCTTGTTGCTTAGCAATTCAAACTACAAAAAGCCCAGGGTGCTTGTTTGGCAGTCCGTGGAGGAGGGGAAAACCTGTACACTCTAAGCAGCCAACCTTTTAGAAAGATGAGCTTGAGCTACTTTTGAAGAGGAAACAGGATGAATACGCCCAAATAGCTCCTACCTCTTAATCCCCTGGCATCTATTCAGGAACTTGTCTTTTTATTTAAATATTTTCTTCTTAAATCAAGGCGTAATTGACATACAACATTACATTAGTCTCAGGTGTATCGCATAATATTTGATATTTGTATATATTGTAAAATGATCACCACAATAAGTCACTAGATAAAGTTACACATTTTTTTTAGTTATTGTGATGAAAACTTCAGGATTTGCTCTCTTGGCAATTTTCAAGTACTACTATAATATTGTCAACTATAGTCACCACGCTGACATTACATCCCCATCCTTTACTTATCTTTCAGCTGGAATTTTGTGTCACTTGACCCCCTTCATCCATTTCACCTCTCCCTCAAACCCCCTCCCTCTAGCAACCACAATGTTGTATTAGTTTCAGGTGTACAACATTTTATCTGTGATTCAATATTTATCTGCCTTACAAAACGCTCACCACAGTAAGTCTAGTCACCATCTGTTATCATGCAAAGTTGATATAATATTACTGGCTATATTCCCAATACTGTACTTTTTATCCCCATGTCTTATTTATTTTATAACTTGAAGACTGTACCTCCTAATCCCCTTCACCTATTTTGTCCTCCTCCCCACCTCTCCCTCCCTTCTGGTGACCAAATGTTTGTTCTCTATATTTATAGGTCTATTTTTGTTTTGTTTTGCTCTTTTTTTTTTTTTAAGATTTCAGATATAAGTGAAATTATACAGTATCTGTCTCTGAATGACTTATTTCACTTAGCATAATACGTTTAGTTCCACTCATGTTGTTGCAAATGACAAGATTTCATTCTTTTGTGGTTGAATAGTATTCCATTATATCTATATATCTGAATGTATGTGTATGTATTCATAACCATTATATATATAGATAGATAGAGGTATATTTACATCTATTTATGTATGCGTCTATCTAATACCTCTCTATCTATATTTGTGTGTGTGTGTATCTTCTTTATTTATTCATCCATATTCATCCATTAACAACCACTTAGGTTGTTTCCGTATTTTGGCCATTGTAATGATGCTGCTATGAACGCAGGAGTGCATATATCTTTCCAAATTAGATAACACCTAGTAGTGGGGTTGCTGGATCTCATGGTAGTTCTGTTTGTAATTTTTTGAGGAGGTCCCATACTGTTTCCATAATGGCTGCACCAATTCACATTCCCACCAATAGGACGCGAAGTCTCCCTTTTTGCCATATGCTTGCCAATACTTGCTACTTCTTGTCATTTTGATAATGACCATTTTCACAGGTACGAGGTGATAGCTTACTGTGCTTTTGATGTGCATTTCCCTGATGACTATTGATGTTGAACATTTTTCATGTGCTTGCTGGCCATCTGTATGTCTTCTTTAGAAAAGATGTTTATTCAGATCTGCTGCCTATTTTTAAATTGGATTTTTTTTTCTGGGTTATATGAGTTATTTATATGTTGTGGATATTAATCCCTTATTGGATATATGATTTGCAAATATTTTCTCCCATTCAGTATGTTGCCTTTTCATCTTGTTGATGGTTTCCCTTGCTGTGCAGAAGATTTTTATTTTGATATAGTCCCATTCATCTATCTTTGCTTTTGTTGCCTTTACTTTTGGAGTCCGATCCAAAAAACTATCACCAAGACCAATGTCAAGGATCTTACCACCTGGGTCTCTTCTAGTTTTATGGTTTCTGTCTTGCATTCAAGCCTTTAATTCATTTTGAGCTAATTTTTATATCTAGAGTAATATAGTAGCCTGGATTCGTTGTTTTCCATGTGGTTTCCCAGTTTCTCAACACCATTTATTGAAGAGGCTGTCCTTTTCCCATTGTATATTCTAGCCTCTTTTGTTGTAAATTAATTGACCATATAGGTGTGGGCTTATTTCTGGGATCCCTATTCCGTTTCATTGATCTATATCTGTTTTTATGCCAATTTCATACTGTTTTGATTATTATAGCTTTGTAATGTACTTTGAAATCAGGGAGTGTGGTGTCTCTAGCTTTGTTTTTCTTTCTCAAGATTGCTTTGGTTATTCAAGGTCTTTTGTGGTCCCATACAAATTTTAGAATTGGTTGTTCTTTTTCTGTAAACAAATGCCATTGGGATTTTGATAGGGATTGCATTGAACTTGTAGATTGCTTTGGGTAGTACAGATATTTTAACAATATTAATTCCTCCAATCCATGAGGACAGAATATCTTTCCATGTATTTGGGTCTTCTTCAGTTTCTTTCATCAGTGTCTTATTGTTTTCAGAGTATAGGTCTTTTACCTTCTTGGTTACATTTATTCCTAGATATTTTAATATTTTTGATGAAATTGTAAATGTGATTATATTCTTAATTTCTCTTTCTGATAGTTTGTTATTAGTATATAAAAATGCAAAATATTTTTGTATATTAGTTTTGTACCCTGAAAGTTAGTGAATTCACTTAAGTTCTAATTGCGTGTGTGTGTGTGTGTGTGTAGTCTTGATGGTTTTCTATATATAAAAATCATTTTTTTCACAAATAGTGACCATTCTACTTTTTCCTTTCCAATTTGGATGCCTTTTATTTCTTTTTCTTGCCTAATTTCTATAGCTAAAACTGCTAATACTTTATTGAATAAAAGTGGCAAGAGTGGGTGAGCAGCCTTGCCTTGTTCCTGATTTTAGAGGAAAAGTTTTCTGTTTTTCACCATTGAATGGGCTTTCCCCCATTATGTTAGCTGTGGCTTTGTCATATGTGACCCTTATTAAGTTGTAGTACATTCCCTCTATACCCACTTTGTTGAGAGGTTTTAACATAAATGGATCTTGAATTTTGTAAATCCATATTGACAGCTACTTTTCTAAATACAACTTATTCTGTCCTTATCTAGTTCAAACCATTCAAAAATATCAACAGGGGGGGCGCCTGGGTGGCTCAGTGGGTTAAGCCGCTGCCTTCGGCTCAGGTCATGATCTCGGAGTCCTGGGATCGACTCCCACATCGGGCTCTCTGCTCAGCAGGGAGCCTGCTTCCTCCTGTCTCTCTGCCTGCCTCTCTGCCTGCTTGTGATCTCTGTCAAATAAATAAATAAAATATTAAAAAAAAAATATCAACAGGGAACTGATCAACAGTGGTCTCTCTTGGGGAAGGTCATCGAAAAGATGTGACCAGTGGTTGACCCATGAGCTGGACCTGGGTACTTGAAGTTCCTCATCCATCTCCCCATTATCCTTGGAATGTGGTTCTGCTTGTTTTTCCTTCTCCCAGAAGCTACTCCAAGGCATAGTCTTGAGATAGTGATATGGTATTGAGAACGCTTGCACAATATAGGTGACCGAAGCTAGTTAAGATCTCTTCATAAACTTTTAAGATTTGGTGGGCAGATGCAGGGATCCTCTCATCTTGCTGCTGCCCAAGACAAGCTCTGTATATAAATTCCCTTTACTTATTAAAACTCCCAACTACCATCCTGGAGTGCCCTGCCTCTTTCTTTGTTCTCTCTCTTCCCTCTGTGTCTGGGAGCTGGTTTCAGAGGACACCCAGGAAGCTCGAAGAGGGTTGAGAACCAACAGTCTTATAAAACAATGGAATATGATATGATCATCAAAAAGCATTTCTATGCTTTTATTTAATCTTATTTAATTTCTTTACCTGGGAAGATCTCCGTGACATATTGTGAAGTAGAGCAGGTTAGAAAGCAGCATGTCTCTTAAGAGTCTGTTTATATGAAATAATTGTACATGTGTGTAGAAATGTATACTGAGATAAGTGAAAGGGTGGGAATTCTGCTTGGTGGGAAAATTTAGAGTCATATTTATTTTCATCCTTATGATTTTGTGTATTATTTTAATAGTCTACACAGTTTATACTGTCTTTATAATCAGAAATAAAACAATAAACCTATTTTTACTTTAAAAAATAAAGGCAACAACTTTAAGACAAAGAACAGAAAAAAGATAAAAGAAACAGAAAAAAATATTAGTAGGGATCAAACATTGTTGTTGAGGTTCTGAGCAACTTCTCCCAACTTTTCATTACTGCATAATTTTTCTGTAATGTGTATGAATTGCTTTTATAAAATTGGGGGGGAAAAGATACCCATTTAGCCATGGATGACTGGAATATGATCAAAATCCAACAAATGTTTATATTATAATCACAACTCAATGTTAGCCCATCAAAAAGGGTAATGAACTCTGACGTTTTGAGAAAATCTACATAAAGCCCTTGTTGCTATGCTTCTCATTCCTTTCAAAAAAAGCCTTTACAATAAGAAATAGGGCAAAATAGTATTTTGGGGTAAGAAACAGGCACATAAAGATCTGGTATAAAGCATAAGAAACAATTGCTTACTATTGAAAAATTCTAATCTGCTGGTGTTTTTCCCCACGTATGTATACTTATGTATGCAAGTGTGTATGTATTTATGTATATGTATGTGTGTATGTGGGTATTTGTGTGTGTGCATGTGTATTTATGGATGTGTAAGCATGCATTTATGGATGTGTGCTTGCATACACTAGAGGTTGGGTAACGAGATATTTAAAGCAGGTCTCTATGCTTAACTCTAAGTCTCTAAAAAGGCTTAATTATGCCATTTTTGTCACATAACATTATATTTAAAATACCTCTAAGTAGCTTCAAATATCTTAACATTTCCATTTTAAACATGATGGATATGGTTAATAGCCTTGCAATTCACTTGTATGTGATTAGATATAACTAGGCGGTGGAAGTGGAGTGTGTCATTGATAATATTTCACCTCCAACCCACTCTCTTTCTGCTAAATATTGATGACATATTTAAGGTAAATTGGAACCACAATGATCTAAGTAACATTTGCCCTCTGAGAGGAGAATCAAAATTAATTTTAATTACAATTGATTTCTGCAAATAATGGCCTTGCTTCTCTGTGGTTACACACTTGCTAAGGACTATTGCTGCACTGGTCTCAAGGTAAAAGATGCAGAAGAGACAAGGAAAGGAATGGGAGGTGCTCAGTCATCTACCCCTGTGTGACCTGTATGTCGGCCTGGTGTCCCTGCTTGTGCCCACCCGGATGCTCAGGTCATGCTGGTTCTGAGCACCAAGCAAATGAGGAAACTTTGAGTTCAGCGGTAGGTGGCTTCATGTTCACTTTTGCTCTTGCTGTTGGTTTTATGTGTTACTCAGACTTGTTGTGTTTATTCCTTACACCTAGACCCTCGATTAGGGAGCCTTACTCTTTAATCTTCAGTGTCCTGGCAGAACCCCTGACTCTTACTTTGTCTAATTCTTCCAGATTTTTTTTTTCCTTCCTAAACATGTTGTGTTGATTTGTTTCTCCCTTATTCTCATCCATCTGATTTTTAACACCAAGAGCTCTCCCTGCCAAACTGAACCTAACCAACTAACCCCTTGTTCCTACCATCCTCTCTTCAACTGTCTTTAGTCCTACACCAGATCATGAGAGTAGTAGATTCCTGAGAAGTGACACTGTTGGAGGGGCTCCAGTGGGAGAGAAAAGCATAGTACTATGCAACAAAACCCCGGAAGAGTAGTTTTCAGCATGAATAGCAAGACTGGGACACTGGTTCAAAGAATCAGATGGGATAGATTGGGTCAAAGGTTTCACTCTCCTCTTAGATACCCCACTATTAGCTAGGAAAAAGGAGTAGGTGGGCATGGGTAACAATGAGGATGAAAACCAAAACTCAGAAGGGACCCTCTTCTCTTCCCCTTCGTAAAGGTGTCTGTCCTCCTGTCATGTCATCACCCATTGTCTCCTCACCCCCCCGCCTACTCCATTCAAAGCACCATTTGCTAATTTCATGAACAATTCTCATGTTGTTACATCAGTCTTCATTCCACTAAGGACACCCTCACTTCTCCATGAGATAATGCTCCTTTGAACACATTAGGCAGTATTGCCTAGTAATTCCCCATTACCGAAGCCCCTCCACGCTGGGTAGTAGGCGCTTGATGCCCTCCATGCTTCCTCCACACATAATCTTATCATGACAATGGTTTCAACTGCCATTCTGTGCCCCAAGATTCACTCTTTTCTATTTGGGCCCAGATCCCTCCTCTTCAGATTTCAAAGCAGTCAGTATAACTGCTTACTGGACATTTCATTTGAATGTTTCACAGGTATCTGGGTGTGCCCCAGATTCAATTTACAAGCTTTCCCTGGTACTGCCAACATCACATCTATCCCTGAGCTTCCTGCCAAATCTGGTTCCCTTTCAGTGTTACCCGTTGGAGTAAATGTCCAGTCCTTCCACTGGTCTATCCATCCATCCCTGTCTGTGCACCACTCCTCCCTCTGTCCATCCTCCTGTGAGTCGGAAACAGAAGCATCACTGACTTCTCTGTCTTCCTTGCCCTACATCCAATTCATTTGATCATTTACTTCTCTTGAATCTACCTACTCCTCTTATTTCCAGTCCACATTATCCTTGCTTTTCACTTGGGCAACTGAAAGAATCTCTTAGTGTCCCCTTCCAATTCATTTTTCATTTTGCAGTCAGATTAAATTTTCCAAATGCTTATCTGATGAACAACCCCCTCCCGTCTCCTCAAAAACCCTTTGATGAGGTTTCCCTTTGTTTTCTTTCTTTTTTTTTTTTTAAAGATTTTATTTATTTATTTGACAGAGAGAGATCACAAGTAGACGAGAGGCAGGCAGAGAGAGAGAGAGAGAGAGAGAGGGAGGGAAGCAGGCTTCCTGCCGAGCAGAGAGCCCGATGCGGGACTCGATCCCAGGACCCCGAGATCATGACCTGAGCTGAAGGCAGCGGCTTAACCCACTGAGCCACCCAGGCGCCCTCCCTTTGTTTTCTTAATGAACACTGACATCCTTAATCTTCCCTAGAAGGCCCTGGAGGTCTGGCTTTCACTTAGATTACCATATCCCCCTGCCCCGCTCCTGCTGGCCTCCCTGCCCTTGCCCTTCCCAGCTCTGGCTACCTGGCCTTCCTGTAATTCCTCAGACTCAAGGGCTTCTCTCACGTTAAGGATGTGGTCACATGATGAACCCCCTGTCCACAACACTCGTTTGCTCTACCCCTTTACTCAGGGGTCTTCCATTTCACATCATTTCATTCCTTTGTATAGTCATTTAAGTCTCTCCTCCCTTGCCCCTTCCCTGGATGTTTTCCAGTGGGCTGTGTCCACTTTGGGCCACCACGGTCCCTCCAGTTCTTCACATTTTCACTCCCCTTGTTCACCCTACCCCTGCTCCAGTGACACTGGCCTCTTCACTGCCCCAGGCACCACGCTGGGGCAGGCCTGCCCCCTGAGAGCCTCTGCCTGTACCTGGCTCCCTTCCTCACCTGAGACAGGCCTTGGCTTGCATCTGATCCTCTTAGGGAGGCCTTTCTTGACCACAGTTTCAAAACTGCCACCTCTGCCCCATGTGTCTCCTTTCCCTGCTCCATTTTCCCTGTTACATGCCTCACTTTCTAATAAGACATATTTTACAGTTTACTTGGTGACTTTTTCTGTTGCCCCCAAAGAATGTCAAGTGCTATAAAGGCAAAGAATTTTGTTCTGTTCCCTGCTCTGTCTCTGACACCTAGCATAGTGCCTGGCATGTAACAGGCACTCAATATTATCTGTTGAAAGAATTCCTCTAGCTTGACACAGAGCCTGGCACATGGCAGACCAATATGTCTTCCTTGAATGGACCATAGAAAGGCGGGGAGGGAGCTTGGGAAGGGCCTGCAGATTTCTAACTCCTTATCTTCAACTGCCAGCCTCCAGAAAAGAGGACCCTAGGCTTCAAGGGGTTCCGTTAGCCAGGAGTTTTGGTGTGTATCTTAAGCTCAAAGTTAATTATAATTAGGAAACATCGAGAAAAGCAGGAGGTCTGCTTTTGTGGTGTGGTGAAGGGGGGTGTTTGTTTTTTTTTGCAAAGGACTAGCTCAGCAAATTTATAATGTAAATAAGGGAAAAGTTTAACTTACTTAAGAGCAAAAGCCAATAAACAGTTTTTAAGCACCATTAAAACCATTTTATATGCAAACGATATTGCAAAACAATGAATGTGATCGTTACCAACACTTCCCATGTTCTCTGAGAAAGCACTAAGGAGGATTTCTAAGATATGCTGACTGAACCCCCCAATTCCTTCTTCTCACTGGTGGTCATTCGGAGGCCTAAGTGCTATGAAGTAGGCTTCGCAGGTACAATAACCAACTCTTTGACAATCACATCATTTTTTAGGGTGGAGGGAGATGGTTAAACACCTCCCCATGCCTATAAACTGACGTGGGTGCATACATAAGCGGGATTTGGATAAGCATTTTTATTCTTTTTATCTCAAATCCGTCCACCACTCTAACAATACTGAAGATTTATTTTCACTGCTGGAAGTAAAGACACATAGAGAGTCTCAAATGAAGCAGCGCCTGAATGAAATGATTCATCAGAACAACCTGGGGCACTCACACCGACATGGCGCCACTCCTTAGGACTGCGAGCCTGACTGAGGCTGGGTGAGAGCCGGCCCAGGGTGGTTCTGGGATTCAAGGCAACAGCTGTGGTGTTTTTGCAACCCATGGGTAGTATCAATCTTACCCTACTAGCTGGGGTAGATGCCGGTGGTGTCTAAGGATTTGGATACCCCACTTAAAAAGCATTAATAATTGTCTGGAGGAGGCCTAAGTGATATGCCAGCATAGAGCCTTGTACAGAATTACATAAACAATCACAGACAGTTCTAGAAGGATTTCTGAAAACAACAGAAAACTAGATGAAAAGATTAGAATTTGCCACAATGCGGAGGAAACTCGAAGGCATCATGCTAAATGAAGTAAGACAGACACAGGAAGAAAAATCCTACATGATTTCACTTATATAGGGAGCCTAGAACAGTGGGACCTAGAGAAGCAGAGTCTAAGGGTGATTCCAGGAGTGGGTGGGGGACCTGGGGCGATGTTGACCAAAGGATACAAAGTTGCCGTTCTGTGGGATAAATCGGTCTAGAGAGCTCATGTACAGTAAGATGACTATAGCTAATGATCCTATATTAAATACTAGAACTATTCCAGGAACGTAGATTTCAGTGATTATTTCGTATGTACCTAGTACATGAAATCATCCTGTGAGCACAGCAGAATGAACAGACTTGTCCACCCGCTCCGTGATATCCCTGAAACTAAGGTAACATTGTGTGTCAGCTAGACTTCAATACAAAGTAGAACAGAGTAATTCTGATACATAAAAAACATACAAGGAAAAAAAGCAGAAGATAACACGTGAGCACAGAGATTGGGTTCCAAATGCCACAGCAACTGAGAAGGAAGAATGGGAGCCTGGATGCTGGTGCAGCCGGGGCACAGAAGTGTCTTTTCAATGTGGTCTTTAGAAAAGCCTAAGAACGAACAATGCAACCAGACGAAGAAACACTGAACGACAGGGAGGGAACAGGATGGAAGGCAGGTGAGAGGTAGGAAATCAGCCTGGGTACAGCCAGGCAAACCACCCAGAAATGGAGCCCAGAGACCCTGTCTGTCAGGGCCTGTCTTGCTGTGCAGAGTCGTGCTAACAATTAGGGAGTGAGATGGTGCCTGCTACTGTCTACCTGCTCATCATTTGGAACTTGAGGCTTCCAGATATTGATTTCTTTAAAAAGTTTTAAATAACCTCGGAATCCACTAAGCTGAAGAGTAAAGAGCAACACAGGAGAAATGAGAAGAGAAGATGTGATTTTTTTCCAGCTAACAACAATCAGTGTTCTTCCAGACCAGGCAGGATGCAGGCAGTCTTGTTGCCTACTGCCTTTCTCACACCCAGATCATTATTAAATGTCCTCTGACTTCTTGTTCATTCATTTTGAGCTAGGGGAGAATTAATGATAATAGGTTAACAACTAATCCCTACAGGAGACCCTGCCCCCCCATCCTTCTCAGACAATAGACGACAAAAGTCGTGAACAAAGAGCTTCTGCAGGAGACCCTGAGCAGTGGCAGCTGAGAATTTCTCTACAGGGGTCCGCAGGGGTCAGAGGAAGGGGGTACGGCCAAAGTCTCTACCAGCTTCTTCTTGTCACCTACACCTGCCTCCGCAGACCACGATGCTAAGGGAGAAAAGTTCAGGCACCATAGCAAGCCGGCAGGGACCAACAGTCCAACCGTGCACGGCACAGCGGTTATGAAAGCAGTTCGTGGGTTGGAATCCTGCCTCCACCTTTATGGACCCTGTAATGTTTCTCTATGCCTTACCTGCCTCCCTTGTGCGACAGAAACCACCAGGTAACCTATTTCATGGGAGAGAGTGAGTTAACACGTGCCAAGTGCTTATAGTAGCATCTAGCATAGAGGACGTGCTCAACAAATGCTAGCTTTTATTATTCCTTTTCATTCATCTTTCAGAAATATTCCTCAAGTGCCCACCAAGCGCAGGTAATGAACTTGGCTTCAGGAAGGAGCAGGCTGAGAGTTCTACTGAGCAAAGGCCGCCGCAGCTCTGAGCACACTGATAATTGCCTTCATTGACACTGGCTTCTGTGTGTGCCCAAGGAGGCCCACATCTGGGATGGGAGGGGGACTATAGGACAAAGGCTCCCCAACAGCCCCTTCCACCTGGTATGGAGGGAGGCCCAGGGCATGCTGGGAACTCCCCAGTTTACCTTGCAGACCCCCTTGGAGCTTGCTGCAGTGCTGAGTGAACTCCTGGAGAGAGCCCTGGAAGCCATGATGAGAAATACGGATCCTTCTAACAGTGCAAAGCTTTAGCAGCTCCCAGAGACATGAAGGAACTTGGAGAGATCTCTGTTGGTCAACCAATTCCTCCCAGGACCATCCTCCAGCGAGAAGTCAGGTTCTCCTTCCCTGAGCCCAATGGTCCTGCACACACAACTCCAGCCCAGGGCTGTGTCACCTCATGGGATTGGCATCACAGTGCTCTGTTACCTGCCCACCCTGCCTTGTCCTGCTGGTGGGGCACATGCATCCCTGTCACCGTGGGATCCTCACTGTGGGCCTCGTGTCTGGTGCTCCATGGTGTTGACGGAATCCACTGAGGGGCAATGAAGCCTTAGATCTTAGGGAAGCATATTTTGACTAACAAGGACCCTGACACGACCACTTGAATTGCTAAGTCAATGAACAGACAAAACACGAAGCTAGCAATTGTCACCTGCAACACCATGTTTGGGACTTAGGAGCTGCCAAAGGGAGAACAGGGCAAGCCCATGCACAGTCAGGATGGTTCGCTCCTATGATGTGCAAACCCCACGCCCTCCTTGTTGACAATCAAACACACTGTCCATCTGCACCGTCCAACAGTGGCAGCCACTTGTCTCATGTACTATTTAAATTCAAAGTAATTAAAGTGAAATACATTTTAAATCTCAGCTTCTCAGTGGCACCAGCCTCATTTCAAGTGCTCACGGGGTGCGTGTGGCTACTGTTTCGGATGACATAGGAAGGGAATACCTCTACAGTCACAGAAACTTTGATACGGTGGTCTCTCCTGTCCTTCCAAGAAATGTTAACTCAGACAAATAGAATTTCACTGCACTTTCACAATCCATACTACCCAAAAGTTTCCCATTTTCTCTCTCAATCGCAGTAAGACAAGAGGAACTCCAAGCTCTCCCACTCTATTCCCACATTGTTTGCTTGTTTGTTTGTTTGTTTGAATTTATGTATCTTCAGAAATCGTATTAATTCTGTTGGTAACTGTCAGAACCTTGGGGGCAGTCCCGTGTGACTTGGAGCAGTTTAACGCAGGGGATGGATGGCTCCGGCCCGGGGAGAAGGAGGGTCATCAATCTACCAGGTGTCTCAGCATTGTTATGGAACATTAATGAGGTTGGGCTCAATTTAAAAACCGTCTGAGGCATTATGGATTGGTAACATTCAGCTTCACAGGAACTGGGAATTTCTGAGATATAATCCTCCCTCTTTTGCTAATGAGCGTTGTGATACAGGGACTATCATTTAACTTCTGAGTTTCAGTTTCCTGTCCTTAAAATGGGGCCATTACTGACCTACGTAACCCAAGTGTCTGGAGGATTAATGAGTTAATGCTCGCTGAGTACTCTGAGCCCCTCACATTAAGGCGTGTTGCACATCATTATTTCCATTCATTCCCCTGTAGCAGCTGGGAAATATTAGGACTATTATGTTTACTCCTAAAATGCATTTTTCTTTCTCAGCATTTTAGCATTACCTATGTTACCCAAACCTTAAATCTGAAAGTAAAACTAGCCCCACAGCAAGACACATTGACGTAGTGGGGGTACTTAGGTAGTTTTCCCTTTCTTTAATACGAGCATAACACCAGCTTTTCCAGAAGGATGAAGGCGGTAATTGCACTGTAAATTCTCGCTGCGTGAGGCTGGTGGTCAATCTTAGCAGATGCAGAAAAGAAAGTTATACCACAGCACAATTACACTGTCAACACTTACATGCGATGATATTCCCATATCTGTTCTTCATTCTGTTTTCATCTTTCTTCGCGGAGTCCCATGGTGCAGACTGTCCTTCAAAGAAGCTCTGGAAAAAAGAGAAAAGTGACACAAAGAATTACAATTTGGTGCAGTAAACACAGGATCTTAAGGATGGAGGATGTTTTTAAGAAATGTACGGCAAGGGTCAAGAAGGGAAAAGGATGTTCACAGGAATGAGAGGAAGGATTAAATACCTTGTTTTCCTTTACTTAATACGTTATACACATAGATGGGGGCTGGAGAGTGAACCTGTAATTTATCATATAGTCCATTAAAATGGTGGTGCTCACTCTATCTGACTTTAGTACAGAAAAAATTAACATTCCTCTCAATTTCTTAATTATATTGCCATTTTTCAATACTCTCTTAAGAGATACAAAGATATCATTTTTCTACCTAATTGCTAACTGAAAGAAGGTGATTTTTTGGTTAAAACTGTGAAGGTAGGGAAGCTATGACTTCATGCCTTCAAGGCTAAAATCCTGTAATAAATTCTGCCAGGGTTTTCTCTTCATTTTTAATGGAGCTTATATGTCCATTTATTTAAGGATTTGACATTATTATGCCCAGGATCTTTAATCTTCATGTAATTAGTCAGATATATGTTTTTTCTGTTCAAGTTATAATGAAAATGTCCTTTGGTATCAGTTGACAGGTGAAAAAAAACCTGGGACTTTTATTTCCATTTTGGTTCACATTCCCTTTTATCCTTGTGTAGCCAAGTATATAAAAGGTGAGGGGAAGAAGGATGGAAGCAAGAAGCAGTTAGTCAAACTGACTTCTTGTCTTTGCCTCGGCTACTCTTATACTTCTTGGTACCAACTGGGAGAGAAGATGAGAGGAGGAGGAAGTAGACAACGAAGGCAGAGCTGATGAAGAGGGCGCCATTCTGAGCTACTTTAGGGCCAGAGGACATGGTGTCAGGAACTCACACACTCAAACATGCCCAGGATGGTTTTTCAAGTTCTTTCCAACTAAAGCCCCTAATTCCTGTCTCTCTTATATTGTTTTGCCATCTTGGCCATTTCCAACCTTTACCAATATTCAGTGATTAGTCTGTGGCTCAACAGAACCTATTTATTATCTCTTTCTATGGCTCCAGCTGTGGCTCATTAGTTAAGCGGCATGACTACTGCTGCAGTGGGTAGGACACACCTGCTCTCAGACCCCACAAGAGAGCCTCACCACTGGCCTACTGCACAGGACCTGACCATGCCATGCACGGTGCTCAGCTTATTCTAGTGTCTCTGTCACCAGCCTGGAAACTCCCTGAGACTTTACAGGGACTGCGTGGTTGTCACTGTTGTCTGGGTAGAGCCTATGCCTCATGGTAGGAATCCAATAATTCTTTATTAAGTGATTGAGCGATTGCAGTGTTTGGTGGTGGTCTCAAAGTTTTACTTGTGCAGCTTAAGTGTGTGAGGGGCTCAAATACCTGGAAAATCTGCCTATGTACAGTTTGTGAAGTCCACACCTTTTCCATGACCTGATGCGTATTGGTCCTGCTGTGACCATATGGCTCAGTGCCCATCACAGAATGGCTGGAAGAGAGCCCTGTCCCAGGTCTGCGCCGCCGGGACCAGTCCCTCCATGCAACAAAGCAGGAAGAGGCCGCCCCACCCCATTTCATGACAGGCAAGAGAGAAAAAATAACACTGTGAACATAAGTGTTACAGTTTTAAATTGCCTGTCTTAATTTAAGGTATCTTAGTCATGGTCATCCTCAATACCTTATTACCATAATAGTTTTTGTATTATATTTATCATTTTAAGAAAACATGGCAGCAGACCAGGATCAGATGTATTATATAGCTCTATGAATAGGGTCACACCATATGTGGCTAATTGAAGGGTAAATACTGCACGATGCAGGACAGATACTAGGAAAAAACCATTTTCAGGTTATTAATAAATTAAGTCAATAGAAATACTAGCAGTAAAAATCATACGTTAATTCCCTCAAGAACAAGACCGTCCTATGATAAAGGATTTATTCAGACATGGAACTTCTATTCTGCTATGAAATATGCATCTAAAAATAGCTTCAGGGGCTTTTAGAGTCATACTCTTCTTCTGAATAGTGTCTCTGTTACTCTATGAATGACAATCATTTTACAGTTGAGTAATAACTATTATCTGACTGCCCTCATAACAATTTAATTCTCCTTTGAGTGTGTTGTGATGTAATTGCCAATTTCAATTCCCTCTGCCTTTTCCACCCGTCTGAAAGTTCTTGGGTTTTGTTTTTTTGTAGAAAGATGAAGAAGGGAACGGCCTCTGTGGGGGGCCTTGAAGTTTTCCAGGAGAATCCATGGCCGCCAATGAACACTATCACAGGGCGTGTGTGTATGAGTGTGTGTCTGTATGTGTGTGTGAGAGAGAGAGAGGCGGGGGGGGGGGTAATCAACAGTGGACTGGGAGAGAGGCACTTATCTAACAAAGATAATGATCCCAGGTCACCTGAGGCAAAGCCACACAAATCCCCTCTCTCCCCAACAAGAAGATGCTCTCCTATAAGGACCATACGCACACCACAGCTGTTTCTTTACCATCTGGGACAACCTCAGGCCTTCCGATACTATACTCTTGTTTTAACTTGTTTGTATTTATTTATTTAAAATGTTTATTTATTCATTTTTTAAGATTTATTGATTTATTTTTAGCGAGAGAAAGAGAGAGAAAGTGGGGTCTCCAGCAGACTGCGCTGAGCGCAGAGGCTAACCCAGGGCTCGATCTCAGGACCTTGAGATCATGACCTGATTTGAAACCAAGAGCCAGACACTCAACCTACTGAGCTCCCCTAAGTGCCCCATGACAGTCCTTGCTTTTATAAATAGTTATTTTAATTTCATTGTTCTTATGTAACTGGTGACCAAGAAACAGAAAGAAACCAACAATGCAATGATTACCGTTCCCTTTCCATTGGAGCAGGGCACATAGCTCAGAGCATGTTTTTATAAGGGGGGCCAAGTGCTCTCCAACTCTAAGCCCTTATTACGGTGCACTTATTAAGTACTTGCAGAATGAACAAGGCCACTGTCTCAACCTCAGCTCCCGAGAGTGGTCAGGCATGGAGGGATGCCTCCCTACTCTAAAAGTTCAGGGACACCAGGTACAGAAGGAACACCACCAACTCATAACGCACAGGCCTGGGTCAGACCTCCATGTTTTTTTGACTCTTAATCCACTTCTCTTTCTGTACCATCCCTCCCCTGTCAAAGACTTCCAAGGGGGAAACAGTGTTACATCTACTTAAATACACATGGGCAGAAACTGCTTTCCACACCCGATCACATCTCTTTCTCTCTAAATCAAGGTTTGCAACAAGAGAATACGAGAGATGTCAAGTAAACTTCAATTAACTGTTGATTACTTTTACGAAACAGGAAATTTTTTTATCTCATAGGATAATGGGATCATGGCAGGGAAGCAGCAGCAGCAGAACAGAAATGGGAGGGCATTCTTGCTATGAGTCTTCCCAATTCCCCATCCAGGAATTATGTGAGTTACGTTTAAGTGGCAAAATGTTATTTTTTTCTTAAAAGCAAAATAAAACACAACAAAAAGAGCTGCTCCAAGAAAAAGATGAAATGACTAGTGCCATCCATGGTTCCCTGACTCCCTATGGACATTGTGACAGGGTCCTGCATTTTCTGGAACAGGTCTGTATGCAATTATATAGCTAATCTCCCCATGAATACATTTGCAATCATTAGAACCACATGTCCTTATCTTTGGCTTGGAAAATAAGTAATATACCTATGGGGAGCACAGAGAGAGGAAACAAGGGCTCTCTGGACTGACTAACTTGGCTTTGTTTCCTTTTGTTATGGTGATAAGTATTTTTTATTTTCTAACATGGACCCAGTTTTAAATGTTATAGCTTTTTGTAACCATACATTGCCTGTTTACATTTCTAGTTAGAAAATGAAACTTTATCTACAGCTCTAGAGCCATTGGGCATTCCAAGAGACTATGACATGATACAGAGGTGTTCCACACTGTGAGCCCCTATTTTCCAGGTTTAGGAATTCTAAATAAGAATCATCATCAAGGCAGGAATACACCTCATTGAGGCTATAGAATACTTTTTCCTATCTGGCCCACAGGGAGGCTTGGCATAGACATGTGACTCTGACGCAGCAGACATACTTACTACCTCTACTCCCCATTCTCCCAAGAGACTGAGGCTTTTTTTTTTTTTTTTTAAGGTTTCATTTATATATTTGACAGAGTGAGGAGCAAGAGAGCAAGAACAAGCAGGGGCACAGGGAGAGGGAGAAGCAGGCCTCCCGTTGAGCCCAGAGCCTGACAGTGGGACTTGATTCCAGGACCCTGAGATCATGACCTGAGCTGAAGGCAGATGCTTAACCCACTGAGCCACCCAGGTTCCCTTAGACTGAGCCTTTTTGACCTTAGGTGATCCTTATGACCCACCTCTCTCTCTCTCTTGGCAGACCATGAGATAGACAGTTAGTTCCTGATAAACCCACCAGTGAAACACATCTCACTAAAATTAAGTAATTTGGTTATGCAATCTTTCTATTATGTCCTATTTCATGTAACTTTTGGCTTTTAAATATTTTTTTCTTTTTCCACTTTTTCTGAGATATACTTGATATACAGCCCTGTATAAGTTTAAGGAATACAGCAAAATGGCTTGAGTTACATACCATGTGAAATAATTCCTGCTTGCAAGCTTAGCTACCATCCATCAACTCATATAGGTATTTAAATAGTGTTTAATAATTAAGCAAATCAACATACATTTTATGTGACTTTCTTCTGTGTATTTTTCTTTGGGTAAGATTCTTTAGCTGTCCTTTTTTTTTTTTTTTTTAAAGCTTTAGGACAGTCAAAGGTTTTATGTGTCCATTTAAAATTACATAAATTGCCTGATGTTTTGAGAAGAATTCGACTCTGAACCAATATTTTTGGGACCATGAGTTATCGCCACATATTTTATGCGGTATCTAGAGAAGGGCTGTTCCTATCAGATTTGTTGAAAGTAAAGTCAACAAGGTTTTGAGAAAATTGAACTCCATTCCCTTACAGACATAGTGATCTGAAGGGGTACCTGCACCCCAATGTTTATAGCAACAATGTCCTCAACAGCCACACTATGGAAAGAACCCAGATGTCCAATGACAGATGAATGGATAAAGAAGATGTGGTGTATATATATGTATATACAATGGGATACTATGCAGCCATCAAAAAACCTGAAATCTTAACCATTTGCAATGACGTAGATGGAATTAGAGGTTATCATGTTAAATGAAATAAGTCAATCAGAGGAAGACAATTATCACATGATTTCACTGATACGTGGAATTTAAGAAACAGAAGAGAGGATCATGGGGGAAGGGAGGGAAAAATAAAACGAGACGAAATCAGAGAGGGAGAAAAACCAAAAGAGATTTTTAACCACAGGAAACAGACTGAGGGGAGTGGAGGGAGGGGGTAGCTGATTGATGGGCATTAAGGAGGACACTTGATGTAATGAACACGTGATGTAATGAACACTGTTGTAATGAATAGTGTTATATACAATTGGTCGATCTCTGAACTCTACCTCGGAAACTATAATACAGCACACGTTAAAAAAAAAAGAGCTCCATTCCTTGAAGGAAACAGAGGATTCCTAAGCACATGTCAATATCTGGCATCTGTCTGGGGAGGGCGGGGGTTCTCTGCTTACTGCCTCTTACATTTCCCTGTGTCTCAGACAAACCCCTATATTCAAGTGGAAGTACAACCTCCAACTCCTTCATCTCTTATCTCGTAGTTTTTGCTTGATGGTTATGAGCAGGTTCACTAAATTCAAATTCAGCCAAAGCACAGGCGTGTTTTCGCAAAAGAGGTCCGAGAGAGAGCCAGTGTGATGGGTAAGGGAAGAACGGCTACAATCATCCTGTAGCAACCAGTGATTTTGTATCCTTGGGGCAGCCACATAACGACAAGCTTGGGAGACCGACGATGACAGCCCACGCTCCCAGGACACTTTTCATAAGAGGAATTTAAAATACAATATGGACATTAAGGCAATATTTAGTGTTTAGCACTGATTTTTAATATGCAGATACAATTTAACATGCCAACGATGGACTTTTTATTATAAAAACACATTTCATGTATTTTGGGGATTTAAGTTAATGGTCTCACTGCACCTTCTGTTAGAATTTTCATAAATATACTTATGCTTTGACTCCACTTAAAATGTAATTAAAGTGTTTCCTCTGACTACCTTAGCTCATATATACCGAGAAAAGGCAGCAAACCTGGGGAACTACTCAGAAAGAGTAATAAGTCTCAGAAACAATAAAAATGAAACCAGGCAAGCTCCAGTGAATACCAATGACTTCTCCCCTTTAAGACACTGGGCTCTCCATGGGCACAGAGCAGAAGGAAATTGAACATCCTGCATACAGTCATTTTTTTCTGAATGGGAAACATGTTTTTGTGATCCAATAACCTCCTCCCCCAGCCCACACACCACTATCATTTTCCACGGGATATAATTATACGTCTCAGTTGCCCACCTCGAGAGAACGTTACTCCAAAACGATGCAGTCTGTTACAAATGCTGCAGCTCCTAGATATTAAAAAAGGAGCAAAAAAAAAAAAAAAAAAATCCTATGCAACAGAAAAGCTTCCAGGAAGGAAAGGATGCAGGTCAAGACTGCACATAATGTACAGTATATTTCTAGGCAGTGCAGGGTCAAGTTTTTTTAGAAGCTTCTGAAATGGAATTTTTCCTCCCTTTCTCCTATGAATAAAACTGGGCACATAAAATGACTAAAGCCATCACCCTGGAAGATGGGAGATGAACTTGCTGGGGCATGCAAAGTCTCTGAACTTTGTTTTCTGCACATTCTTCTTCTTCTGGTTCCTTCAGCGGCTGCATTTTATTGGGGCCATATAAACTATTTATTGCTATCGCACTAAGGCAGCTGAAGACACCTAAAATTGCCGGATGGGCCACAGGTTGGAGTGCCGATGGGAAGGTGGCCCCAAGATCTGCCCCAGTGTGGTCTTCAGTCACTGTCGTTAGGCAGTGTCCTGGGGAGAGGCAGCCAGAGGGAGCGAGTGATGCTTTAAGGGCAAAAGACGTGGGGGAGGAGCAAAGACACACAAACCGTGTGATGCCTAAATCAGCTGAAATCTAAATGTGAACATTGTTCGGGATTTTTAAAGAAGGCTGCTAATCGATTTCAGTACTTCAAATGGCTGCGTTCTACTGAAACTTAGTCCATCCCCAATTTTGCAGGACTTTTCTATTTTGCAAGACGATCCAGGCATGTGATGATCTCAGCCCAATACTCATATTGTATTTCTGTACCTAATATCGCTCTCTCTTTTGATCATGAACTTGAGATTTGCAGCCTGAAAATATTATATGATCTTTTCATGCCCAGAAACAGCCTCCACCCACCCCTGACATTTGGCTGGGCTTTAGAGCATGTTTTACAGTCTGTTGAATATGCCTCTGAATGGGTGACTTTTCACAGCAATGTCATATGTTTCCTGTTGAAAAATATAGGCTTATGGGGTTTTTGAAGATCTCTCAGGTAAGTCTCTTTGTTCCTATTGCACAGATAAGGGAATTGAGGATCAAAGGCATGATGTGGCTTGCCTGAGATCAGTTAGTCCGTGAGCAGGAACTAGGCCCTGGACCCCACACCACCTGGCTTTGAACTCTGTGCTGCGCCGTCTGGGCCACAAAGCTGGCTGAGAACACGTGGCTTTGTGCCCACTGTATTGCACTGTGCACATAGCATTCTGAAGTCACCTTGGCCGTGGGTCATAAGCCATCAAGCATTTCTAGTTTCCACTTTTTGTGGAGTAAGCCTATTTGATTACACACAGCTTTGTACCATCTGCACAGTGAGTTCCCAGGGATGGGAAGCTATGTGAGCTCCAGAGGGACCTTCAATCTACTGCTTTTCTTTAAATGTGCCCAATTTCAAAGTCCTCTCTCTTTCCACCTTCAGAATCACTGCAGTCGTAAGCTCATGCTAATGATGTGACATATCCCTCAAGTGTACCGAAGCAGAAAAACCTCTGAAAAAAACGCTGATCAAGTGGCCAGAAAGACAAATACTCTTCAGTTGAGTGACAGAGGGAAAGGGGCAAAAAATGCTAAATTGGGCAGCACTGACCGGTGCTGAACATACCATGGTTGGGACCAATATCCCATGGAATTACAGACACTGATGCATGGTAATGTGTTTTCAAAAGTGGGGGCTATTTTAGTGAAGAGACACATGAAAATATGCTCAATGTCACTCACCATCAGGGAAATACAAATCAAAACCACAATGAGATACTACCCCCACACCTGTCGGAATGGCTAAAATGAACAACTCAGAAAACAGATGTTAATGAGGATGGGGAGAAAGGAGAGCTCTTTTGTACTGTTGGTAGGAATGCAAACGGGCACATCCATTCTGGAAAGCAGTATGGAGATTCCTCAAAAAGTTAAAAATAGAACTACCTTGTGACCCAGCCATTACACTACTAGGTACTTATCCAAAGGATACAAAAGTACCGATTTGGAGGGGTACACATACCACAATGTTTATAGTAGCAACATCCAACAATAGCCAAATAATGGAAAGAGCCCCGATGTCTATCGACAGATGAATGGATAAACAAGATAGGGTATGAACGAACAATGGAATATTACTCAGCCACCAAAAAGAATGAAGTCTTGCCATTTGCAACCACATGGAAGGAACTGGAATTATGCTAAGTGAAATAAGTCAGAGAAAGACAAATACCATATGATTTCCCTCATATGTGGAATTTAACAAACAGAACAGAGGAACATAGGGAAGGGGAAAGAAAAATAGATAAATAGATAAAATAGATAAAACTTGGTCAAAGTTTACTTCTTTGAGGTAGGAACTGCCTACCTCTTGATCATGGGGACATCACGAAATCAATCAATTATGCAAAGATTCTGGAACCGAGACCTGGCCCTGTCCTCACTACCTTACCCTGGCAAGTTCAGGGAGGCCACAGTCATTGGACAGGGTATCAAGATAGCGATGCCAGTGAGTGCCCTGCCACAGATAGCCCCAATGAGACGACTGCCTTATTTTAAAGCAGGTGAAAGCATCTGATTCGATTGCTTTGTGGTTTCTCTAAATCACTCTGGCTTTGGGTCCTTCCTCCAGGATTGCCACCCACAGTTCAGAGAGAGCAATTTTCATTTCCTCTCTGATGTAGATCTTGCCAGGGTTTGAGATGTTAATACTTCTCCAGAACTGTAATTTCCTCTACCTCTGCACCTGCCTTGAAAGAGTGATTTGTCAGGTAACCTGGGCTAAAGGTGTCCAGATCTTCTGAGATGAACAAGAGTCCCTTCTAGGAAAAAGGAATCTTTAAAACATCTAGAGAACAAATAGATCCTTCTGTATGAATCTAGCTTCTCCTTTCTGGGACAGAAAAGCTGACTTCCACTTATTTTTGCCTGCATTATGGTAGCAGTAGGTTCCTGTCTGGGCCCTTTACTACCCACCGGCTAATCCACTTCTTCCAGAGTGAGTTTTTTAAAAACACACTTGGGCACGTGGCACTCTCCTATTTGAATACCCGGCCAGGACTCCCTACTGACAACATGGCGGTCATGAGGACTGAGAGACTCCACACATGCAGCACACCTATTACACAGTAAGGGCTCGATCCGGGTGCTAGTGACTGCTGCTCAGGTTCTAATTGTAAAGCTTCAGGCTTTGATGGCAATAAATTCCTAAATGACTTTGCTGCCATTTTTGTTACTGTCACACTGACAATAATCCTTTCCATTTTTTTCCCCTCTAGTAGGTCTATATTTTTCCTCCGCTGATTCTATAAAGTACATACAAATGGGGCGACTGTTGTTTTGTTCTTGCCCCTCTCTTGAAAAGTCACACATCCTTTCCAGGGTGTTTCTTGGAGAGCTGGGAGTTTAAAAATGTCCTCACCTCAGAAATCACAGCACACTGACTCCATCAAATGTGACTGAAAAATCTAAGGATACATTTTTAGACATGACAGGCTTGGAAATGAATAAGTGTAGCAGTAAAGGAAATTTTAATGAGAGGTTTGTGGCTCTCTTTTTGACATCTATTAATTTATAAAATCTATCAGCACAATTCCCGGGCTCTTCCTTCAGTACCTAAGTCATGGCAATTAAAGATAAAAAAATTTAAAAGGGAGAATTACCTTAGAAATTTGGAAATCGAGGTTAGAAATGCCTTTTCAAATAGTTCAGTGAAGAATAATTGCATTTCAATTTATGCTGTCAAAAGTTCAATTTCTACTCTTAAAAGAAAATATTTTATTGAAAATTATAACCCATTATGAAATTAGAGTCCTAGATATTTTTCCTTATTGACCAGTGTTTTACCAAACATCATCTTTTTTTTTTTTTAAGATTTTTTTATTTTATTTATTTGACAGAGAGAGATCACAAGTAGACAGAGAGGCAGGCAGAGAGAGAGAGAGAGGGAAGCAGGCACCCTGCTGAGCAGAGAGCCCGATGCGGGACTCGATCCCAGGACCCTGAGATCATGACCTGAGCCGAAGGCGGCGGCTTAATCCACTGAGCCACCCAGGTGCCCCACCAAACATCATCTTATTGAAGACTGGGGACACTATGACTTTAGAGGTCCACAAACTACTCGTGAGGCAAGTCCTGGCCTCCAGCCCTAGTCTATGGGCATGAGAAGGAGATTCCAAACAAAGTCAAAACAATGAGCCTGTACCAGGCACAGAATAGAAATACTGGCATGGTAGAAATTTCTACAAGTTGCTAACCACACCCCTCATTCCCTGCCCCAAGAGACAGAGCCGCTCACAGCCTCCATGGGGAATCTTCAGAAAGCTACTTCAACTCTCAAAACAGATCGAACATTACTGGTTAAAATCATCTTACCACAGACCTCGGGTGGAACGCTTTGTTCATCAGAATGTACTTCCTACTAACTGTTAGCGTCTCATTAAGATGCTCTGGGATTGGGAAACTGCAAGTGGGCGAAGGGGAAGATGAAACGAGAATCTGGAAGGCAAGTGGTGCTGCGGAAGGAAAGAGCCACAATCTGTATCACTGTGTACCAGTGTCAACTATTTCCCTGGCCCCTTACCTCTTTCCTCTGATTTATTTAAGGATTTAAATTTAACTCTTATACATTTAAACACATTTATTTGGAAATGAATTTTCCTATCATTACAGTACATGGAAAGTCAAGACACTTGCTGCAGGTAAAGATGATAGAAGAAGTAAGTAGAGTGAAAACAAAAAAAGTGGTGTTAATTTCAGCCGGGCCCTACCGCGTGGGTGTCTTCTGAGTCTTTGTTGGGTGAGAGAGAGGCAGAAGATGCTCTAGCCCCAAATCAAAGCTCACTGATGAATCAGGGCTAAAGAACTAACTGGACAGGTAGTGAATGACTTTCCCACCCTGTAGTTCAGTGGACCTCCTAGAAAGTCACCTTATACAACATGGGTTGTTTGCATCTCACGCTTGGGGAGGACTCTAAACTCACCATCAATCTTGGCTCACAAGACAGGGCACAGAAGAGGAAGAGAACATGGGATCTTGGACTAGAAGACTTTGGTTGAAATTCTAGCTCTGAGTGACTCCTTATGTGACCATGGGTTAGTTACTGAATTATAACAATTTAAATTACTTAATGGGATGGTTTTTAATATTAAAACCAATGGATTTCAGTTAAAAGAACATGTAAGGGGGCTGTACCTAAAAAGTGCCACACAACTGTCATGTTATCAGTATAATGTATATAACTCGGAGAAGTTTCACAGAAATGCACAGGGCACGGGAGCATGGATGGCGGTTTCTAACTTGACCATGAGTCCCCAGGAGCCGGGGAGGGGAGAGAGCCTCTACACATCCTCCACAATGAGCATCTACCTGCCACGTAGAAGCAGCTCCATAGGTATTAAAGAATCAGTAGGTGACAGTGACAAACTGGGAGATTCCTATATCCTAAATTTGATTAAATATTTTTGAGGCCAGGTTCCTAAAAAAAGTTTTTAAAAAATTATATGCTCATGCCTAGTTTTAAACAAATTACCATTCTGATTGGAAGAGTAACCCTGAAGAGGCACAGTTCACATGGAGGGCACTGTACTCAGAATTCTGAAAATCCCTCTAACGTTCTTTAGTAGAGTTTTTGTTGTTGTTGCTTTTAAGAATCACAATCTGCTGAAAGGACAACAATTAGTTTAAGTGAATCAAGGTCAGATGCTAAAATGGAGCAGCCAAAAGTTGTATTTGGAATCTGCTGATGCCTTAAAAAAATGAAGAGTTGGCCCTAATTCAAGAAACCACATATTAGATTAAAACCTTGGGGGGCACAGGGTTCAATTTTTTTATTTAGGCCTACAAGGTTTGGGATTGAACTGGAAATAAGATGTTTCATGCCATTAGAAGTACTGCCTTCCAATATTTTAGAGAAGGCAAGAAAGTTGAAAGTAAATTAAAGTAAATTTGAGGGTCAGTTTTGAAATGCAAACAACAAAGACCTAAAGCCCTTGGTGGACCCCCGTTAGCAGCTCCGTCATAAGACACAATGAACTTTCACACAATATTCAGAGACTGTTGTTTCAGCAAAGAAAATTCCTGAAAGGGGATCTGAATTTTTGCCAAGAAGAGTTATAAGGAAGAAACTTTTGCTCAAAGGATTTTGATTACATAAGAATTCTCCTAGTGGGGGCACTTGGGTGGTCAGTGGGTTAAAGCCTCTGCCTTTGGCTCAAGTCATGATCTCAGGGTCCTGGGATTGAGCCCCGCATTGGGCTCTCTGCTCAGCAGGGAGCCTGCTTCCTCCTCTCTCTCTGCCTGCCTCTCTGCCTACTTGTGATCTCTGTCTGTCAAATAAATAAGTAAAATCTTTAAAAAAAAAACTCCTACTATTAATGTATTCATATCAATATGACTCTTTATCTTGATTAACAGTTTTCTTATGTAATTGGCTGCTCCCATATTGGGGGCATAGATATTTACAATTGTTAGATCATCTTGGTGGATAGTCCCTTTAAGAATTATGTAGTGTCCTTCTGTATCTCTGACTACAGTCTTTAGTTTAAAATCTAATTTATCTGATATGAGAATCGCTATCCCGGCCTTCTTTTGAGGCCCAATGGCATGAAAGATGCTTCTCCATCCCTTCACTTTCAGTCTGGGTGTATCTTTAGGTTCAAAATGGGTCTCTTGTAGACAACATATGGATGGGTCCTGTCGTTTTATCCAATCTGCAGCCCTGTGCCGTTCTATGGGCGCATTTAGGCCATTCACATTGAGAGTGATTATTGATAGATACGTTTTTATTGACATCGTGTTACCTTTGAAGTCTTTCTTTCTGTAGATTGTCTCTATATTTCTGTTCAATGCTATTCTTAGGATTTTTCCCCTTTTATAGAACCCCCCTTAATATTTCCTTCAGTGTCGGCTTGGTGGTTGCATGGTCTTTTAAGCCTTGCCGGTCTTGGAAACTCTTTATCTCTCCATCCATTTTGAATGTCAGTCTTGCTGGATAAAGTATTCTTGGCTGCATGTTCTTCTCATTTAGTGCCCTGAATATATCTTGCCAGCCCTTTCTGGCTTGCCAGGTCTCTGTGGACAGGTCTGACGTTATTCTGATGGGCTTTCCTCTCTAAATCAGGAGCCTCTTTGTCCTAAAGGCTTTCAAGAGATTATATCTACAATTATGATTCTTCAATTTGACTATCAGGTGCCTTGATGTTTTTTTGGAATCTATAATCTTGGGTGGAGACCGTTCGGCCTCTAGTACCTGAACGCTGGTTCCATTTGTGAGATTGATGTGGAGAAAGGGGAACCCTCTTCCACTGTTGGTGGGAATGCAAGTTGGTGCTTTGGAGAACACTTTGGAGAACAGTGTGGAGATTCCGCAAGAAATTAAAAATAGAGCTTCCCTATGACCCTGCCATTGCACTACTGGGTATTTACCCCAAAGATACAGATGTAGTGAAAAGAAGGGCCATCTGTACCCCAATGTTTATAGCAGCAATGGCCACGGTTGCTAAACTGTGGAAAGAACCAAGATGCCCTTCAACGGACGAATGGATAAGGAAGATGTGGTCCATATACACTATGGAGTATTATGCCTCCATCAGAAAGGATGAATACCCAACTTTTGTAGCAACATGGATGGGACTGGAAGAGATTATGCTGAGTGAAATAAGTCAAGCAGGGAGAGTCAATTATCATATGGTTTCACTTATTTGTGGAGCATAACAAATATCATGGAGGACAAGGGGAGATGGAGAGGAGAAGGGAGTTGAGGGAAATTGGAAGGGGAGGTGAACCATGAGAGACTATGGACTCTGATAAACAATCTGAGGGTTTTGAAGGGGCGGGGGGTGAGAGGTTGGGGGAACCAGGTGGTGGGTATTAGAGAGGGCACAGATTGCATGGAGCACTGGGTGCGGTGCAAAAACAATGAATACTGTTACGCTGAAAAGAGATAAAAAATTAAAAAAAAGAGAATTCTCCTAGTGAAATCACAAAAAACTATCAACTCACTAGTATTAAGAAGAGCAACAGAAAATAGTAAGAAGAGACTAAATGACATTGATAATAGCACAAGATACCAAATGTAGCATATGTGCTGTGTTCCAAATATGATTATAGGCGCTTTACCCATAACATCTCATACAGATTATTATCCCTAATCCTATCGATTTTCTTTGAAACATAAGTGACTGCACTTATGGCCCAGGAAAGCTCCCTAAACTCCCCCAAAGGGGTTCCAGCCCTGCTGCCCCGTTCCTAGTCACCCCAGCCATGCTGAGAGTGCCCAATGGCACAAGAGGCTAGTGGCCACGCTGACCTTCTGGGAGGGCCCATGCTCCCTGATTTGGCTGTCATGAAGGTAATCCCTGCTGCATGCGAGGACAGAGCAGTTCTAGGGGCAGACAGGAGGATGAAGGGAAGCTTTGTGAATCTGCCAGGATGTGCCAGAGCCCAAGGTTGTATTAGTGAATGACAGCAAAGGCTGAGAAAGGAACAGGAGAAGCTAAGAAGCTCAGGTAAGCAGGGAGAAAGGAAAGCAACATGAACATAGGTCCAAGGTAAGGGCACAATAACAGCTGTTGTCAGGGTCTTTCCATGTTCCGATTCTAGGGGATACAATGAGGTTCTAGCCGGAGGCCCTTGTTTGCCCTAGCGTTCTAGCACACTTAGCATACTTAGACATGAACTGCTTCCAGTTACGGACACACAGATATTAAACTGAAGTGACTCTGATGTATAAGCCAGAACGCTACTGTACGAGTCTGAAACAGGGATATTCTCTTTCCGGGGATCTGTCCTGCCCACGGTGCCCTGTGCAGTGGGGCACCACCTGGGAATGCCAGTTGTTATGCTGGGGCTAGATTGGTGCCCACTGGGTGGGAGTAAAGCAAGTGGGATGTTTCAGGAAGAGAAGTCCCCTGTGTGCAGGAAACGGCGAACACCTGCTCTGGCAACATGGTTTTCCCTCTGCAGGCTGACAATCGGTGCTGGAGAGGCCCATGCAATTTCTGCTTCTCTGCATATCTTTTCCATAGCAAACATTCGTGGTCTTAATATTTTTTGGGGGGGTTGAAGGAGGGTTGTTATGACTGACTTCTGAGTCAAGCCACAGTTCAGGCAAGTAGGGAGACCTCCTTTCTCCATGCTGCAATCCCGGGCCGTGCTGATTAAAACAGGCCTACTCACAGAAGCAGACACACCCCACTGCCACAGCTATCACAAACAGCATCAAATGAAAGGCAGAGTGGCTGTTGGCTTGCCATGGCTATTAACCCGCTCCTCAGGTAGGGCTTATTTTGTCATGATATACTGTGTGCTACTCCGGCGGCTAGAATTAATTAAGAACTATATGGAGATGCTGGAGAGCCAGCAGCGATCTACAGGTTCCCACCAGTTAATTAAGGGTCAGAAGAGGGTCTTCCTGCCTTCTCCAGCTCGGCCGGCCATATCCGGCCTCAAGCTACGAAGTCTTGCACGTGCCGACTTTTCCATTTCCTATTCCTCCTGGTGGAAGATGACCCAAGAGAGGTCATTACCACACGGCCATCCTTACAAAATGCTCCCATTTAGATCATCCTTGACAAATGGGAACATTTTCCAGGATCTAGGATGAGGCAACAGTACATGTCATCCACACGAATACATCTCTGGGCAGAGAACCAAAGAAAAAGAGCGAACACCTCCACAGATGGGAGAGCTGGGGGCTGCTCAGGATAGGCAGATCTGAGCAGCAGCACGGATGGAGAGCCTTGTCCTTACGTCCTGCATCTGTCACGTTCAGGGGATGTACTCAGAGTGCCCCAGGACACCACGGGGTATGGCCCCTTCCTTATTTTCAGCAGCTTCTTTCATATGCCCAAGACCTTCAAATGAACTTACGAGCCATTACATTTCCACTGAAATGGATAATGTGAGCAGGTCTTTCATTTATTTATTTTTTCATTTTGCCTCAGCTCTCACTGATGACTGCGGCGATCCCTCAGTCAGGAGTGAAGGCTGAGGCTTAATGACTTTATGTATAATTTAGTTTTCTGCAATAGGCCTCTTCGCTTTCCGTTTTGCCTAAGCTGGGGGAAGCAGAGCAGTTTATCAGCTCTGCAAGGACACCAAAGATGTACATTTCAGCTCTTTTCTTCTTATCCTCCAATGTCCTTCGTTAGGCCTGTACAGTCACGTGAAATTGGCTGCTGTAAAATATGGCAAAAGTTCAGCCCAGGAGACAGTGAGTGGGTTTGGTTTTGCGTGGCTCCCCAAATAAACATTTTTAGGAAGGTTTGGCTGCTGCTACATAAATATTATCTTTCTGAAGACTCCAGGCCCTTCTTTTTCATTAGATCCATGGGCCACTGATTTTGGTGGTTTCTCCAATTGCATAGGGGTGTGTCCTGAGGAGCTATAGAAGGTTGGCCAAAAAAAAGACCTGAGGAAATAGTGCATCCAACCTAGTCAGAATGCCAAAAATGAGATGTCCTATATCAAGAGACCAATATCCCACCTGCTGACATCTTCACGTTTTTCCATAGTTTTTTTTTTTTTTTCTTTTCATATCCTACTTTTCTTCCTACTCATGTGAAGTTATAAGCACACAAGGTATACTGGCTTTTCCATTTGAACCACTGTTATCTGAATACCTTCAAAGCAATTACTGTGTTATAAACAGAAAATATTTAAAAAGCTGTAGCTCTTCTATCCACACACTTGTGATAATCACTGGCATACTTTCCAGTTCACCATGCCAAGAGAACTTTAAACACGCAAAAACACAAATGCACGCAGACACGCAAAACAACAAACTTTTACAAATCTTGATCAATTAAGGCTTTGTGTTTACCCTTGAGGATTTTAATTAGACTCTGAAAGTTTGTGTCATTGAAAGTTTGACTTTTGAAATATGTTTATTTCTACGTATCGAACATTGACAGATAATTTCAGTTTCCTTTCCACTGTTCTTTTACTTGATCACAATACTGCCCTTATTGGAAAAAAGCATTACAGTGTTTTGGGTGGGACAAGGACCCCTGGGTGGCCAGCACCAAAGGACAAGCTCACCTCCCTCTCTTTAGCCTTTCAGTGTTGACCAGAGCAAGTCTACACTCAAGTCTGATTTTCAACACTTTCAAATAAAGGGAAAAGTATATATACAGAACAAATAAAGGAAGACCAGTTTGCAAGATAAAAGTTCTTACATCAGTACTCTATCGTTATGCAGTTAATAAACTTAATTTCCAACATTTCTGCTACTTGTTTATACTTTAGGAAATCATGACTGACCTGCCATTTGCAATTGAAAGAAGGTTGCTAAGTATTCTGGGGATCTGGTGTACACAGAACCCCTTTTCCAGCTGTCTCATTTTCTCCACCCCTTCAGGTTTTATAGGCCCAGAATATGGGGGAGATGGTGAAGGAGACTCTACTTCTTTGCTGTGGCCAGAAGGTGACACGGTCCTTAAGGTCTGCTGTCCTGGGTTCAAATTCCACACCTCTCATGAGTTCTGTGACACAGGTATGAGACGGAACTCACTAGGCCTTGGATTCCCCATGTCCATAGTGAGGAAAGTGTGGGGAGCTCTACGTGAGGAAATGCTGGGCCCAGGGGCCTGGCCCATGGCTGACGCCCAAGTCATGTTAAGTGACTGTTATGATAAAAGTATTGATTAGTTTTGTCACCATGAAGATGCCCACCATTACCTGGTTCTAAGAATTTTTAAAACCATGCAATTATAATGATTCAGTTGTTAAACTTCAGTACCATGGGCCTGCGTTGGCATATAAGACAATCCTGTAAAGAGTTCCTTGTCCTCGATGTTCAACCACGGTGCCTACTAGGTGCTAAGCAGAGTGCTGGACACCGCAGAGACACACCAAAGAAGAGAAGGACTTGTCCTTGGGGAGATACAGCTCAGTGGTAACATTCATGAAACAGCAAATGGGACAGAGCAGAAAACAGAGGCACAGTTATACAGTCCAGACCCGCACGTGTGGCAAAGTTTTGAGAAAGGAGAGATCCATGAGGACTTGATGGGTGGCTGGGGGGAAGGCTTCACAGATATGGTCCACCTGGTCCTTATAGAACCAACCAGAAGAACATGGATAGAGAGAGGGGAGACAGAGATGGGCTCTAAGCAGAGGCAAGCGAGCGATGCCAGCTTCGAAGACAGAGCTGTGGCAATGAGGGAAAGGGAGGAGATGACTGGACCTGAGTGAAGGATTTTTACTACAGAACAAAAGGCTATAAGGAGAGGTGGGGCAAGGCTCACTGAAGGGAAGTCATAACCACCCAGTGCTTCGCACACTGGAGCTAAGCACGAGGGAAGGCATACTATTTCAGTGGGTGAAATATTATTCAACACCTGGTGAACCCTGGTGATGGTGTCATAGCCGATTCAGTTAGAGATGGTGACTGGGTGGCTCTGGCAGTGACCCAAGAATGGGAGAACCCAGTCTGCAACATGGTAAAAAAAATCTATTCATGCATACACAGAAGTGTGTACACAAAACACTGTTCTCACGGTGGACCTATGAGGGAGACATTAATCCCCCTTTGCTAAATAAGGAGTTGGAGGGTTTGAGAGATGCGCCCGAGGGGACAACCAGAGCAGAGTGTGTCCTCATGCAAGGCAGGGCCAGAAGATGATGGGAGATGGCTTGAGATCTGAAGGCAGGCTGACCCCATCTGTGTCTTGCCTAAACATCAGAGCTGCTACTGTACCTAACTGCTTTCACATTTGCTTTCCTGCAAAGGTCTGAACGCATGAGAGACTCCTGGATCCATTATGGTCTTATTACTTACCTCCTCATAAATCAACTGGATGTATCTGAAAGGGGAGGCTTTGATTTTTATTATCCATTTAATCACCATTTTAAAATCTACTACTCATTTTTTATGCAGTCACTTTCTTATAGCTTTTGCCAGTTGCAGCCTGCAGAAGAAAGATGCTTTCCACGACCATGGTGGGCTGAAGGATAATCACATGTGTCCCATCAATTAAGGGGAGACTTGGCTAGTGAGCCTTCAAGATGTGATGCTGGGATGGCAGCTGATGTCAATCAGAACCCCAGTGAGTTCTTCCTCTATTAATTATGTATGCAAGCTCTTGCAGGAATGTTTCCTGAGGACAGAGAACTTCTAGACTATTATCTACCCTGGCTCTAAGTTTTCTAACTTTTCTTAACGGGGTGTTCTGGTGCCTATAGTGGCCCACAGACTCTGTCCCCCAGGCTCCGAACGTCTAATGTACTTCTGAGGGTCCTTGTGGGAAAAGTGTTTATAGTTCTAATTATTTAACAAACGCTTAGAGGAATGTCATACTGAAGGATGGTCTTCCAAGAGCAACGCCAGCACAGCTCAGGCACTGATTAAATTGTTTTGACATAATTGCCAGTTCCCAAGAATCATGACGGTCACTGCTTGAACAATTTTGGAGGGAAAACTACTGGAAAGAATCACATGGGATAAGCACTGGAAAATCAATTATGAAGAATCATTTATTTATTTTATGTGAACACTGATGTCAAATATTGGCATTAAAAAAAAAATGCCCTAAACTTATTTGACCAATGAGGTAATCGTGGCTAGAACTCAAACACATAAATTTAAAATTTTTATTTGGTGCAAAATAAATCAGATCCCAGGCTCTGCAACCTCTCCCCCATGCTCTTTAAAATGGTTAAGAGGTCAATAATATTAATGAGACCTGTGCCAAGGTATAAACAAAAATTTGGACAAGGAAATTGGACATCAAGACCATATACAAGGCATAAACCACTAACGACTCCATGAAAGATTTACTCCCCAGCAAAGGGAGCTGCCTGACAGTGAGCAATGACAGCCAGCTCCACCTACCAGGGGCACTGGTGCTCCTAGCCCAGTGACAATGGTCACAGCTACACCGGGAGCAGGTCAGCTGCCCCACCATGTAAGCATTGGGTCCTGAAACGAGGCATTATGGGACTGCACACGAACAGAACCTCCAGAGGAATTTCAGAAGGGCAGAGAAAAATGAGCAAGCCATACAGGGCTCTTCAGCAAAGCACTTCTCCATTCATTTAAAATCACATATCCAGTTCCATTTTCTCTTCCTTTCTGTTCAACAGACTTACAGCACAAGTTGCATCATTTTTAAATATGGGCAGCCTTGAGCCACAAACACAATGAATGACAGACCCACATATACCAGCTGTGACTACTGTAGCTCCTGATTCCCCCCCAACCTTTGACAATGGGGGAGGTGTTTCCACTGGGATGATCTTATTAGAAGATGAGAGCTTTTAGACAAGGACCTGAGCAGCGGAAGAAAGAGGTGCAGCAATGGGAGGTGCATTGGGAGAGTGTGGGCCTGGCTGCAGTCCAGGCTGTGGGGCAGTGTGGAGAAAGAGGAAGAAGAATGATGAGCCTCGGGAGGCATAAGAGAAGAGGTGACTGAGCACATGGAGTGGAACATATAATCCCATTTTTCAAAAGCCTTGCAACCAGAGAGGAAAACTGAGCTGGCAAGGTGCTCACACAAATGGTTGAGATTGGAGAGATCCATGTGATAAAGGAAAAATTAGGGTGTTCCCTCCATTTCACATGTATGTCCTATGTGGAAAGGCAAGGAGCAAAACCAGAGGGCAAAGAGATCAGGGGTCTGCTCTCAGATGAGAGGAATGTAATGACTGGCTCTGGCAGAAAGCCTCTCCAATAATGGAAGGAAGAAATAGTAATGGTAGCCAAGTGTGACAACTGTCATCAGTAACTAACAGCAAAGGATAGGAGGGGCCCAGGCTGCAAGGGAGGCATGGCCGACAGGGTTACGTGCAATGTTGCAACCCTACAACTGTTGGAACTACGTGACGACCAGGTTGAAAACATGATTTTAGGATATAAGTAAGCTCTACAGCCTTGGGTAGGTTCCTAGGTACTCACAGAGGAGAAAACAAAAAGGGATTGTCTTAAGAACAGAAACCAAGATTTATTTACCTTTTAATCCTAGGGCCTTTAAATTTCTCATTCGTGCCAATGTGTGAATGAGAAAATTAAAAAAACACTACCTTGTAGATGCTACAAATCCCAGGCAATCCTGGTTGTCAGGAATTTCCTTGTCATGAGATATTTAGAGGGGAAGAAAGAGATCTATGAGGATAAGGTTAAGCGATTAAATTAACCCTAGATTTTAAAACTTAAATATGCACGCTAAAATTTTGATAGTGACTGATGAAATCAAAGAGAGCATACAATTTCCAAATTAGTAGAGGGAAAAATGAAATGATACATAAAAATACAATTAATTAAAAATAGGCAGAAAAGGGGGGATGGAGGCTAGAAGAAAAAGTGGAACAAACATAACTCACAAAATAAGGTGATAGGAATGAATTAATTCACATATATATCAGTATTCACAAATTAGAGCTGTACTAAGTGGCAAATTACTAGAGTTTAAAGGTAAAAGTTTAAGATTTAATTGAAGGAATAAAATTCAGCTATATGTAATCTATAAGAGTGACAACTAAAATAGAGAGGTTGACAATATACACAGGAAAATACTAATTAGAAGGAAACTGGCATAATTATATTGAAATTAGGCAAAATAAACTATAAGACAAAAATATTATGGAAGACAATAGCATTACAGACTAATTATGTAATGTTCAATTCACTTGGAAGAGATGACAACCCTACACTTGTTTTTCCCTGATAACCCAGCCGCAAAATATATGACCTCTTCTAAACAAAATATATGACCTCTTTTAACACGTCTCTTTTAGTAACAGTTGGATGAAATAGACAAAAAGCTAGTTAAGTATACACAATCTGGGCTGCCTTCGGCTTGGGTCATGATCTCAGGGTCCTGGGATAGAGCCCCACATCGGGCTCTCTGCTCAGCAGGGAGCCTGCTTCCCCCTCCCTCTCTGCCTGCCTCTCTGCCTACTTGTGATTTCTTTCTGTCAAATAAATAAATAAATAAAATCTTAAAAAAAAAAGTATACACAAACTGTGAACAACAAAATTTTTAAAAAGCTTGACCTAAAGACGATAGAGAACACTGCACTCAATACTGTTGTTAAAATACATAAAATTGTTGAGAAAGTTGACCATGTGTAAAGCTCTAAATAGTGTCCACAAATGTCGATGAATTTCCTCTGCTCATAGTGCAATTAAGTTAGGAATCACTAATAAAAAGGCAACAAAAAAATTTCCTATGCACTGATAAATAAAACACACACTCACATGCTCTAAATAACTTATGGGTCAAAGAAGAAAGGGTGATGAAAATTACAAAATTAAACACTCAAAAGTCAATGATAACAGTATTCAGCTCTTAGAGAAAAAATGAAGCGCCTTAAAATAATTGCTTAACTAGAAAAAAGAAAGCTTGAAAATTAATGTGTTTAGCATCCCATCTAGGAACCAAAAAAAAAAAAAAGAAACTCAAAGAAAGTAGAAGGAAAATAATAAAGAGTGGGAAGAGAAGGAGTCTTTAAAAATGCAATATTCAAGATCAACAAAGCCAAAAGTTATTTCTCTGAAAAGGTGAATAATAAAACTAACAAACTTTTGGCAAGAATATTCAAGAAACAAGAAAGACAGAAAGTGCAAAAAAACAACATTAATAATGAAAAAAAAAGGAACATGAGTGCAGACAAATTAGTAAGATAATAAAATATTAACACACGTATGCCTCTACCTAACAAAGTTAGAAAAAATGCACAAATTCCTCTGAAAATATTAGCTGTAACTATTGAACACTTAGTAACTAAAAATTTTCCCATGAGGAAACTGCCAGATTTAGTCAGTTCCACAGGCTACTACCAAAGATAATTTGAAATCTTACAAAAAAAAAAACAAACAAACCAGAGTGCTATCCCATTCATTTTAATAAGTACATAGACTTTTTATTCTAAAATATAAAAAAGGGAACTAGAAGGATAATTAAGAGACGAGTCCCACTTGTGAACACAGATGCAAAAATCATTAGTGAATAGTATTCAGCAATGTTTAATATGTATCATGACCAAGTTAGCTTTATTCCAGGAATAAAAAGTTGGTTCAGTATTAGAAGATTAAATATATTAATGAACTCATGATGCTAATATATTAATGAAATCAAGTAACTATTTTATATAACAATGGATGCTAAAAGAGCAGTCTATCAAATTCAATATCTTTCCATGGTAAATAATATCAATAAGCCAGGGATGGAAGGGACTATCCTCAACTTCATCCCAACTAATTATTAATCATTAAAAGAATTTTCTCTTAAAATCAGGGCCAAGACAAGGATGTTTACTAACCTAAGCTTTAGTCAATGTTAGACTGAATGTTCTAGTGAGCTTCATCAACAAGAAGAAACAAATTAGATGTATAAGGATTAAAAAGAAACACATGGACATTAAAGAGGGTAGACATGATTTCTCCACAGAAAACTCTAGAATAATCTACAGACAAATCACTGAAATAAAGATAGCTGAAAAATGTTTCTGGACATAGGAGCAATATACAAAAGGCAACAGCTTGTGTGTGTGTACATATAAACATATACGCACACCCACATATAGATACACACACACCTCTATGTACTTAAGTGTATCTTCTATATTTTTGCAATAAAAAGAAAATATAACTATTTTTCAAAGATTTTATTTATTTGAGAGAAAGTGGGAGAAAGAACAAGTCAGGGGAGGGGCAGAAGGAGAGGGAGAGGGAGAAGCAGGGAGCCTGGTTTGGGGCTTGATCCCAGGACACTGAGATCATGACCTGAATCGAAGGCAGACACTTAGTTGACTGAGCCACCCAGATGTCTCATTTTATTTATTTTTTTTTAAAGATTTTATTTATTTATTTGACAGACAGAGATCTCAAGTAGGCAGAGAGGCAGGCAGAGAGAGGAGGAAGGAGGCTCCATGCTGAGCAGATAGCCTGATGTGGGGCTCGATCCCAGGACCCTGGGATCATGACCTGAGCCGAAGGCAGAGGCTTTAACCCACTGAACCACCCAGGCGCCCCTCACTTTATTTTTTTTAAGATTTATTTTTACTTACTTTAGAGAGAGAGAGCACAAGCAGGGATGGGTAGAGGTAGAGGCAAAGACAGCACTGAGCAGACTGCAAGCCAAGCGTGAAGCCTGACTTGGGCTCAGTCTCATGACCCTGAGATCACCAACCTGAGATCATAACTTGAGATCATGACCTGAGGCAAAACCAAGAGTTGGGTGGTGGACCAGATGCACCACCCAGGCACCCCAAGAAAATGTAACTTTAAAAGATGCTATGGCCATAACAAAATAAGTATATATAGCTAAAAGATGTACAAGATTTTATGGAGCGCTTTTTGAAAACTTCACTAAAAATTATAAAGGAAGATCCCCATAAATGGACACATAAACCATATTAACAAATAAGAAAATCTAATATTGCCAAGAGGTCAGTTCTCTTAAGATTGGTAAATGGATCCCATGCAATTCCAAATGAAATTACAGGTTTTCATGAAGTTGATTGTATAAAATGTCCACATTTTCAACAGACAAGGTAAGGATTATGGAAGCACAAAGCCTAACAACTGCCAACACATTTCTAAAGAAGAACAAGGTAGACCATCAAAGAGTGCATACAAGTCAGTAAGAGACCCTAACACCCTAGTGAAAAAAAGAGGCAAATGATACGAACAATTCACTAAAGAAATTTTCACATGGCCAGTAAACATATGAAGACATATCTAGTTTTAAATGGAACAATAATAAGATAGTCTTTTTTTACCCATCAAACTGGCAAGGATTAAAAATAAAAACTGACTACTGCTCATTGTAGTGCTGATGTGTTGTAATAAGCATTCTCCTGCAGGCTGCTCGTGATGAGTGTGAACTGGTACAACTTTTTTGGAAAGTAAGTTGTCAATTTACATGAAGAAACTTAAGGACCTTATACTCTTTGAACCAGTGAATCCATCTCTTGAAATCTATCTAGAGAGAACAGTGGAGATAAATCCAAAGAATTATTCATAGTAGTGTTCAAGACAAAGCCATAGGAAACATTTGTGATACAATACGAAGTGGGAAAACATTGTATGAAAAAATATATAATGCTTTTAATGCATTAAAACATTGGATGTACTGAAATATACTGAAAATTGATATTGGGTTTGTGGGTGACTTTTCTTTCCTTTCTTTTTTAAAAAATATTTATTTATTTGACACAGAGAGAGAGAGCACAAGTAGGTAGAGCGAGAGGGAGAAGCAGACTTCCCGCTGAGCAGGGAGCCCAACAAGGGACTTGATTCCAGGACCCTGGGATCATGACCTGAGCTGAAGGCAGACACTTAATGACTGAGTCACCCAGGCACCTCATCTTGTCCTTTCTCCTTTATAATTTTCTTAAAATTTCCATAAAAAACTATGCATTGCTTTTATTTGTTTATTTAAGATTTATTTATTTTAGAGAGAGAGAGAGAGAACAAGTGGGGAAGGGGCAGAGGAAGAGTGAGAGAGAGAATCCTTAAGCAGACTCCCCACTGAGCACAGAGCCCCACGTGGGGCTCGATCCCAGGATCCTAAAATCACGACCTAAGCCCAAATGAAGAGTTGGATGCTCAACCAGCTGAGCCACCCAGGTGCCCCCATGTTGCTTTTAAAGGAAAACAACAATAAAATTGGGATTTGGAAAGCTTTAAAAACATATTTAGTTACTCTGTATCCTACAACTGTTTTTTGTCATTAAAAGAGAGAAAAAATAAAAGCAAGCATTCTCTTTAGGCAGATAAATTATGTTAATTGGATTTATAGTACATTCTTTTCATGTTTCAAGGAATAGGCTTAAAATACATGTAGTGATCAGCCAAGTGAAATAGTTTGGCCATAAAACTGGCAAAGAACTCAAATGCATAATTACTTAAAGCACATAAATGCAATACATGTAAAAACATACGCTGTCTATTTATAATTAACCCTGAAGACATTATAACTGTTCAGTATCTCTCCTATGGCTTCCCGTAAGTAAACAGAGAAAAGGTATCCCTAAAGGGCAACAATAAAAGATAAAAGGAGTGAGAAAGATTTTAAATGCACAAGATACTGAGTAATACGGGCAAATTCCAACATGGAGGTAAAACTACTTTTATTCCAAAAGATGCAAAAGAAGAAATTAGAAAAGTTGGCACATCTTTCTTTTCAGTGGTATGGCAGGTCAAAAAAATTATGGGCTCTGTTTCAATATTATTTTGGTCTGAATAATACATGGGATGATCATGTGAATTGATTTAACATGATGTGAAATAAATTAAGTAATTCAAAACATTTAATCCATATAGTTCCTTATTATTCATGATCCTTAAAAACTGGGGCAGTGAGGATTAAAGACTTACTGGAATTATGATCATAAACACATTTCAAACATGGCGAGGGCTTGATACAGAAATGTACTAACATTCTTACTATATCCTCTCCATTCAGAGTTCTCAGTGTTTTGGAAATGGGGTGGGGGTTAAAAGTCAGAGTGGGAAGGGGTTGAGTTGGAGGAAGAGAGGGGATGAAAAGCTAGAAAGGTTATACTGGGATGGAAACTACCTCCTTCAGAAATGCTGAATAAAGTCACAATTGGCAAGAGAGAGCCAGAGAGCTGCCCGTGGATGCTGAGGGGTGACACTCTACACAGTGACTGCTGGGCTGTGGCTCTGAGGCAGCCAGTCAGTGTCACCTGCTGGAAAAATCCCAGCCATGGACATTTGTCAACCATCCTGGAAGTCTGGTGTCCCTGAGTGGTGGCACTACCTATGTGAGAGAGATACGGTGAGCACCTGGTTTCCACAACTGATTGAGTTCCTTCAAGGAAGGTAAGTGGTTTGCTGGAGGGTCCAGCCCTAGGGTCTCAGCAGACCCTTCATGACATGAGGTCAAAGGCTTGGGACCCATGTCTTCTAATTGCCAATCTACTGCCCTTTCTATTGGATAGCACTATTGTTGGGAAAAAATGATTTGACTTTTCAACTAGTTATGTTTTTGTATCATTCAGTCAAAGTTTCAAGGTGTTATCCTGGTTCTGCCTGGAGGCCAGAAAGCCAGTTACCAGCACTGCCATCCTTGTGTTGTATCATCTCACTGAAAAGAGATTCAGCATCTTCCAGAAAGGGTCTTTCAGAACACTGTAGGCTTTCACACACAACTCAAGTTTACACATTCATTTTCTCCCTCTACTGGACTGGTTGGCAGTAATGACCCAGGGAAGCAGCATATGGAACCCCCACTCTCCAGAGCTATAGCTTGATTTTTAACTTATCACTGGTCCTGGTGGGGTTCCGGGGTTTCAACGAGCCAGGCGTGCTGATATCCAAAGATATGGAGTCTCCGGTACATCTCGACAATGAAAAACAAGAGAAGGAGAGGGGCAATGCTGGAGTGACCTCGCTCTCAGAGCTGGGACACTGAGTGAGATTAATGGGCAGCATCTGCCGATGCAGAGATGCGGGAAGGCAGAGTTGGCACTGTCAGCGGGACCCCAGGGCTGGATGGGTCCTCTGCCAGAGGACAGAACGCTTCAAAGCAAACAAAACCACAGAGAGGAAAAATAACACTCTTGCCATGAAATCGCAAGTCAAATCAATAAACCACAAGGTTAATTTCCATAGGTTTGTAGTTCTGTGGTGTTGCGTGAGGAAGTGACTGGCACAATGGATAGAACATGGGGTTTAGAGTCCACAGATACGGGATAAATCCTGCCACTCGATGGTGGGATGGCCTTGGGAAAGTTTCTTAAATTTGGCATCATTTCCTCCTTGTCTGTAAAGGGGTATGATAATGATGTACTAGCTTTCTGGTTAGAAAGATCCCTGTGCGTGCCTGCGTGTGTTTGTGTGTGTGTATGTGTTTGTGCGTGTCTCTGTACAGGGCTGAACATGAGATGTTAGATATCATGATCAAAACTCCAAGAGCCAGGGGCACCTGGGTGACTCAGTGGGTTAAGCCTCTGCCTTCGGCTCAGGTCATGATCTCAGGGTCCTGGGATTGAGCCCCGCATTGGGCTCTCTGCTCAATGGGGAGCCTGCTTCCCCACGCTCCCTCTGCCTGACCCTCTGCTTACTTGTGATCTCTCTCTGTCAAATAAATAAATAAAATCTTAAAAAAAACCCCACAAACTCCCAGAGCCAATGAAGACTTTATGAAAAGCCTATTCCTCCAAGCTTTGCTCCCTGCTGAAATATGTCCATGATAACACAAATTACTTTGATGAGCTTTCAAACTGTATACGATGATACATAATTTCTCTCTTGGAATAGTCATGTTAAAGTCTCGCCTAAATAATTCTATATTCCTGGGGCACCTGGGTGGCTCAGTGGATTAAGCCTCTGCCTTTGGCTCAGGTCATGATCCTAGAGTCTTGGGATCAAGCCCCGCATTGGGCTCTCTGCTCCGCAGGGAGCCTGCCTCCACCTCTCTCTCTGCCTGTCTCTCTGCCTACTTGTGATCTCTGTCTGTCAAATAAATAAATAAAATCTTTAAAAAAAAATAATTCTATATTCTTTCTACTGAAATTAAATAAGAAATTTAAAGCAAGCATGGGTTACAAATATTTATCCTAAAAATTTTTAAACACATGGTTGGCATTCAGTGAGTAGAATGATCAGCTAGCCCCACGACCATTAGGACCAGTTTTAAACAATCGGTTATTGGTAAGGTTCAACTTGGTCAACACCATTTTATTCCTGGTTGGCTCTTGCTAACTCACTTGATCCTATATGGCACTGTGTGTATTTTGTCATAGTTCTATCCATCTTTAATTTCATCTTCCCTTCTAGGGATGTGTGTGTTTAAATACCCAGAAATCTATTAAGCAAATACAAAGTAACTTCTATTTAGCAGTGTTTGTCAAATATCTATTGAGTAAGTCAGTTAATAAACTGCCAACCACATTATCAGTTAAGATACTGCCTGCTGTATTATCTGTGGATATGTTGCCTACCAGGTTACTCAAACGCAGAGCTATGAGACAGTGGGGGGCCAGGCTGTTTCTGATTGCGAGAACCAGGAGAGCTCCCGGAGGTGGCAATGTCTGAGTTGGGTCTTAAGGAACCAGGCCCACGAAGAGGGAGCTGGAAGTCAGTCTAGGCAGAGGCCACAACATGAAGCAGTGCTCAGAGTCATGAAGGTGCTTGGGGCAGAGAGAGGACCATAAGACATGTGGTGGAAAGTGGCCGCAAAAGCAAGCCTGAAGAACAGTCTAAGGTCATATCCTGGAGGTCTGAGGAGACCACGCTAAGGAGTTTCCCAGTCTAATAAGGCATCCACAGCAGAGTTTTTGAGCACCACATGTGATAACATAGAGAGGACATGAGGCGTTGGAAGGGTAAGTTAGGGTACTCTCATGATGGCTCAGGCAAGATTGCGAGGACCAGGCAGTGGGGTTGGAGAGAAAGAGATGGGATTGGAAATGGTGGGGAGGGTGAGCATTCGGGACCTGTAGGCAGCTGATGTGGCGGTGAGGGTCAGGGGAGGGGGCAATGACAGCCATGCTGAGGCTCACCAGGCCAAATGAGTGGGTGGTGACACCACCCAACTGATCCCAAACGCACAAGAGGTCAGCAAGAGCGAGGACACAGGCACATCTGCAGTCCCTTCTGGGCCGCGTTCTGTGATGAATGTCATCTGACACTAAAAGCATGTTAACGAGTGGGAAAAGTACTCAGCTTCTCCCAGGGTAGAACATTCTAACAACCAGCTTCCAAATGGAAACCACACAGTTGACCAGAGTTGCCTGAAACAAACTGGTAAATGTCTACGGCCGTCGGCGCTCATCAGAAGGAAGCCATACTCTGTAGGAAATAACAACTTTTAACCAAATTTTCTGAAGCTTGAGCTCGTATGTGATATCATCAGGGGCACAGGCAAGAGGCAACTAAGTAAAAAACCAGTTAACCCAGGGGAGGTCCTGACAGCAAGCACGACTACCGGGAACACGGAATAAAATAAAAGAGACACCTTTCATATTCGCAGTGTAGAAAAAAAACACAAACTACTCATAGTAAAATCAACGCTTTCTACTGCATTATTTAAAAGCATGCAGAAACTTTTATCTAATAACAAAGTATCTATAAACACTTGCATTCGCTTTGCCCCAAATAGCCTGAGCAACTTCAAAATTTCGGATAGGTGTTTTTCTCATCTTCTCATGGACCAGCTCAGCATCACCATAATAATTAAAAGAAAAAAAAATGTGTCAGAACTCACTTGGCTGCTCCAGCCACTGGAGGCACAGCTGTTGTGATTCTTATCCCATTTACAGCGCCTGCCAATTCTCCCTCTAACTCCACATCCTTAAGCTTTCAGTGGTTTGGCTTTGTTTGTTTTGTATCCCGTGGAACAGAAAATAACCTGCACTGATTGTGGCGATTGATTGACTCAGCTGGGGCCTCAGAGTATGAAATGGGAACTGAAACGCACATCCGAAAGTGTGTGTGGGCTGGAGGTGAGCAGGAAGGGGGTACCCCCACCCCCGATTGCACGCGCAAGCACGGAACCAGCCACGTCAGGCAATGGTTCTATCAATTTACTAACACAAAGTACCTTTTATTATGCTGGCCCCTCCCTGCTTTCCATACCTAACAAAGAGGCTGCCTGAGCAGGGCGCACGCAGGGCTCTGAAAACTTTTCGAGAAAGAAGGACGCACAGTTCTCCCTCTGCCAGCTAACCTCCAGCTGGGGAGGGGCACACATCCCCGGGGTAGGGCTGTCCTCCCAGGCCCTGCGGCTGTCCCCTCTAAGGATCCACATTTGTCTTCTCTGGCCTGTCCTGTCTAAAGGCGTCTGAACCTGAATGTGGAATCATACTTGCAAAGGCCACAGAGAGGAGGCAGCTTTCTTTAATGTTTCGCTGGCTTCCCTGAGGTGGGAGGCAAGTAAGCAAAAAACAGACTTTGAAGGGCACTTCAGATGTTTTAATAATAATTCCTTCTTCCCTTGGTACAACTTTGGTCAAACATGAAAAAAGAGCCAAATATTAATAACTGGACTCCATTAAACAAAATTGGCTATTTTACTCAGAAAAGAGGGGGAAGGATGAGAGGGGAAAATACCTAATGCGTATATTTTTTCAAAGACTTATAAGGGGCTACCAGCAGATAGACACGTTTAAAGACAACCCAGGTTTCGGAAAAACGCATAGGCTGTACTTAAGCCTGAAGATTTTGGCATAACATCTTCAATTTCCCAGTTTAAATTGAGCTGAAAAACAGTCTCCATGTTCAATTATAAAATTAATCACCAGCGCTTGTACCCTTGAGAAATATACAGGAGAAAAGTAAGTGGGATAAGAATAATACTTTCCTAAATATATTTATATATATATATGTATACACTTTTTTTTTTCTTCTCAAGAGCAGGCTGCAAAGTGTTACTTAGGTTTACAAGTTTTAGTTCAGTAATTGGAAAATAAATTTTTGTGGCCCAGAGCAATACTGATTATTAGCTAATCAAACAGTGTCATCCGTGTTTTTCAGGATGCCCTATTTGGGAGTAGTTTTAAAGTGTTGTCCCTTCCTTTCTCTTAAAGAGCAAAATGTGCTCTTTGAGAATTAAGCAACTGTGGTCCTATGTAAGGTTAATGTCTTTTCTGCTTGGATCCGCAGAGGGACTTCAAATCAGTCATAAAATAGAGAATGAAAGGTCTTCTGGGGATCCCAGAGGGGAAGAGGTTCACTCTCCAACCCCACAGGGTCCACATTGAGGCTCCCTGGGGCAGTGACAAGTGAGAGGACAGGTCACCCTGTCTAGGATGGGGCCTGTTGGTTCAGGGAGGAGCAGCAGAGTCACTGTGACTCCAGGGGACAAAGGCCCAAGTCTGCGGGGAGGGAGGTGTGGGGAGGGGGCAGGAAGGCACAGTCCTACCTTGTGTTCCCTGTTCATGCTATCTTTTTTCTCCCATTTTTGGTAAATGCACAGATGTTCCCCAAGGGGTTAGCACAGATTGCTTGCTAGGAGAAAGGACACGCTCCTCTCTGCAGTAAAGTAAACAAACTTGTTCTTCCTGTTCTGTCTTTCTCCTGAGATCCCTGATCCACTCTCTGATGACAACCTGCCATTTTCTGTTCAATTCAGCATGTTTACTTTTTTATTGTGATTCATGTCTGAGTTTCTTTTGAATCAAATTACTACATTTCCCCAGTGAGGTATGCCATATGACGATCTTGTTAGAACAAAATCAAATATAAAATTTGCACTCAGTGCTGCTTGGTCTCGTCCCACCACATGTTTTCCCTTTGGTTTGGACACACTTCTGTCAGCTACTGGAACGGTAATGAGTCCTTCCAGCGCTTGGGAGAATTTTCAGACATTTCTGTCTTGGAAACAATAAAGACAGACGGGTTGAAACAGTATCAACAGAGAGAAAGTCACTATTTCAAAATTAGTTTACAACCTAGATGGCTGTTTTTCCCCAATATGCATGGATTGAAGAAAACCAGAAAGACCAACTGATTGACTCTGGTGAGTCACAACAGCAGCTGAAGACTTTCTTGACATTTTATCCCTGGAGATGTAACATCATTTACTGTTTCAGTAAGTCTGAAGCTAAGCATTCCACAGCATTTTTTTTTTTTTTTTTTTGAATGGGAATGGAGCAATGTAATTCATATTACACTTTACAATGACTAGTTTCCCTCTCCCCTTTACTGTTCTGGATGCTGATCATTATCTTTCAAGCAATTTTCTGTGTGCCTCATACAAATAATGTTTAAAAACTAGGTTGAGTCAAATAGTGCAAGAATGAGTCTCCGTCCAAATATAGGAGAGACTTAATGTTACCTGAGTCCTTCTTCTGTTCCCACAGCTTCCAGGGTGACGTTCAAGCTTCTTGGTGGGATGCTTTTTGATCAAAGCCTGACTACCTGTGACCCCCAGCCCTTCCTAGAATTCAGGCACATAGCACTACTGCCATTTTGGAGTACACCCCCTTCTCTAGCTTTTGTGTCTGCCTGGAATCTGTCCTCTTCCACTTCTTGGCCAACTCCTGCTCACTTTTTTTTTTTTTTTAAATTTTTTTTAAAGATTTTATTTATTTATTTGACAGACAGAGATCACAAGTAGGCAGAGAGGCAGGCAGAGAGAGAGGAAGGGAAGCAGGCTCCCTGCTGAGCAGAGAGCCCGATGCGGGACTCGATCCCAGGACCCTGAGATCATGACCTGAGCCGAAGGCAGCGGCTTAACCCACTGAGCCACCCAGGCGCCCTCCTGCTCACTTTTTTCAGGAGTCATCCAAGTTCAGTCTGGTGCCCTAGACTAGACAGCATGCCCCCAGTGGTCTTGAAAGGACTGCTGTGAATCTCTCTTGTGGGGTTTAAGCTGACAGACATGCTGTAGTCCCCATATGGTGCGAGCTTCCGTCGGGAGTGGGTGGGACAGGAAGTTCTCCGCCTCCCCAGCACCCAGCAGTGTCAGATTCACGGCACCCACTTAGTACACACTGGCGAGTTAACAAGTGCAGCAACTTGTTAAATTAACTGCCTCTCCTCCATCTTTTGTTGCCAAAGACACCCTAGAAACTTTAAAAAACAAACAAACAGTATTTAGTCATCTATAGTCACACCATTCTCTAGGATTTTCTTAATTTAGATATGAAAATATTCTTTTAGCAACAAAAGGTGACAGGATCTATTTTGAAATACTTATTTTCTCAAACCCTTTGTCCACAGAATCAAACCTACCTACTCATTTCAGTGACTTTTTAAATGGGAACTTTGGATGATACACGACATATGGTAAGAAAACCAACGAGTGTTTTAGACGAAGCCAAAATGTACTAAGCCATAATGTGACTGGCTCACTCTATCCTCAGAGTGCTGAACACAAGAAATGACAAAGATGCACAAAACCACAAAATGACACAATCTCCCCACAAAGAACACGGTGTGAACTTTTCTCTTGGCTCTTATTATAAGTTAGTATTTTTCTTTTTTACTGGTTAACACTTGAACTAAATGCCAGATTCGATCCTAACACTTATGCTGCTACATGAGGTAATCCCCCAATAAGCTTATGAGGTTGACACTATAGGTATTCCATTTTATGGAGGAGGAAACCGAGGCCCAGAGAGGGTACACAGCTTACCCAAGGTCACATGGCTAAAAAGATGCAGAGCTGAGCTGGAGTATGGTTTCTGGCCCCAGAGCCTGTGTCCCAAACGACAGCGAGATGCATGCAGCACCAGGCAGACAGGGTATGCCTGACTTCCTCTGTGGATTAAATGCAGGGATGCGGGGTGCCTAGGTGGCTCAGTGGGTTAAGCCTCTGCCTTTGGCTCAGGTCATGATCTCAGGGTCCTGGGATTGAGCCTCGCATCCAGACTCTCTGCTCGGCGCGGAGCCTGCTTCCCCCTCCCCCTCAGCCTGCCTCTCTGCCTCCTTGTGATCTCTCTCTCTGTCAAGTAAATAAACAAAATCTTAAAAAAAAAAAATGAAAGGATGCACACTCAGCCACATGGTTCACAGAAGTGTATGTGGAGCGCAAGGACTGCTCCCTACAGAATCTTCCATTTCATAATTCTTCCTGTAACACTTCCCTGTTTATTCCTGCTTTCCTCTCTAGCACATGTTCTTTTTAACTTTTTCCCCTTTCTTCTTCTTCCTTCTTTAAAAAATAAAAAACCAACAAACTGATAATGGTTTTGGTGCTTAAAAGTATTTCCCCCTGCCCCTAGTTTCTTGAGATATAACTGACATGTAACATTGTGTCAGTTTCAGGTGTGCAATGCGATGATTTGAGACATGTATATATTACAGTCCTCTCTGATCCACTGAATAGCTAAAATGAGAGTTTCTTGAAATGTAATTAATATATTTTATTTCAGCATAACAACCCTTAATAAATCATCAATTATAAACTGCTTCAAATGAGTATACCCTATTCTAGTTTGCACTTATAAGTCATATTTCTTCAGGAGATATGACTGGAAAATGAATTTTTGTATGCTTTCAAATATGCATCGTCTATAGTGTGTTATTGGAAGTCTTGAGGTATTTTTATAAAGTCCATGAAAAATGGGACTCAGGTGATCTTATGAATCGTTATTTGAACCTCTAACTAATCTCTTTGACATTAACATCTTTAATAAACATTTGAGCAATATCTGCATTCAGAATATTGGATAGAACTAAGACATCATCTCTATTCATTAGGCTTATATTTTTTCACTAACCTAGTTTTGTCTTTCATAAGATATAATACTTTTGGAAGTCTTACTCTTAATCCTGTTAATTCCTAAGCTACCCTTTAAAAGTGCATGAGGAAATATGCAAAGGCAGTCAGTTTCATGGAATTACAAGCTAAATTGCTAAAAGTAGCTCTAAGAACTTCGGGGTCTCTAAAATGCAAAACTTTATTGGAAAATATTGCCTGGACTGAAATCTGACTCTCGAGGGCCAGTTTCCTTGGCGCAGTGGCCTTGTGAGCTGAGGTCACTGGCAACAAGGAGAATGCTCATGTCAGCAGAGTGCGTGTCTGTCCGTTTCTCTGCGTTGGCCTAAAGACCCAGTCTTAAAAGCCACATGGTGCAGCTCTGATGGCTCTAGAGAAATCTCTGGCGATTCAGCTCAGAAGTGGGGCTTAATCCAAGACAACACCGCATCTGGGGCATGAAATGAAGGATGCTGAGTGTCCCCGAGAGAGAAAGAAGCAGAATTTGAAACTCGTAGGATAGAGAGATGGTAGGCACTGATTTTTAAAATACTCTTAATTCTAGACAAAACGTTTCCGACTGTGAGCCGATTAGGGAGACATCCTATCACAGACACGTTCTAAAATGTCCAAAGCTCCCTATCTATATAATCGTGTTTGTACTGTTTGCAGGCTGCTACTTTTTTCTCCACCAATGCGTGTGAACTAATCTTATTTAATAAGGTAAAAAGAGAAGTCTACCCCCGCTATCTTCCTCACCCTCAATGGCCTCAGCCATACACACACATACTCAAGGGATGGGATGCTTCTTTGAATCCGACTTCTTCATGTCAACTAATTCTCTCCAGTTCTTGAATGGCTTTCCAACAGAATTAGCTAATGACTGAGGTGGTAAAGTGCGCCCTACATTTTAGAGAAGGTTAAGAGAACATTGCGGTGCCTAGAAATGTCCCTGGAAGTCCCCCGCACCAGATCTCTCTACAACCACACGCTCTGGGCTGGCAGGACAGCGGCTGTCACGGCCGTGACACTAGCCAGCCCCTTTCCTGGGGCCTAATCTCCACCACATGACATCACTGGTTGGTCTGTAATTGCTTTAAGTGGACAGTTTCTTCCTGGATAACTACCACAACATTATTAGGATTTAACATCATACTTAATTACAGAAAAAGCCAAGAAGCGTAATCATGAACAGGGAAAGAACCCGCTCAGCCTCTGTTCTGTTGCATATTTATGAGGACGAAGGGAAATGGGGAAGTGGTCCTCCTTTTTCCAATTTCACATAGGTTTCCTTTCCGGTACGGTGTCTCACGGCCGGATGGGTGAAGACAGGTCCCTTTCCGGCAGCCCCCAACCCCGCCTTGCCCCGCTCCACCCCCGGAGTCCCGCCGCCTGGCTGCAGGAGTTGGGAGCACAATTCTCGGCATGGTGCCTAGCAAAGAGCTCCTCTCACCTCGTATTCCTCCTTGAAGCCGTAGCCCTCGGCACACTTCATCTGCGTGATGTGCTGAAGCAGGTCCGCCACCCGGATGGCGGGGTGAAGCTGCCCGGTCTGGTAGGGCACGTCGGCCGGCTCTCGCTTCTTGTAAGTATGTGACTGCACCAAGCTGCTGGTGTCGCTGGCCATCGTGTGGCTTTCATCTAGGAAAAGAAGGCCACGGCCGGAGTGAGGGAAGACCAGTGGGCTACATGCGGGATCCCTGAGGACGCTCAGAAGCTGCCGCTGACATCCCCTCCACCTATGGCTCCAACCATCCCCACGGCGGCTCAGTGAGAAAGAGAAGTTAGATGTTTAGAAATTTACATGGGCTCAGCAATACTGATAGGAATGCGGCAGAAATCTTTGTTTTTACAAAGCAGTCCAAACGATATATTGCTTTCACAAAGCTAGTTGGCAGGAACCCTTTATTTAGCCTTTGGGCACTCAAGTTTATAGAAGTTTCTGTCTGAAACTTCACCAAGGCCTGGCGCAAAACCAGCCTTGTCCTCTTCCAAAGATTCGTTAACTAGTTTGTATGATGACGTAAATAAAGTCCGTACAAATGTTCTGTGAGCAAAGTAAAAGTGTACAAAATGGGTTGGCTTGTAAAGCTAGCAATGAAAATGAGGACTTGACACATGAAATCCAAAGAGAACAGAAACAGAAAGCGGATGATGAGTCACTCTCATGCTGCCGTGTCAGAAAGCTTGACAGAAGGTTGTGGACCAGCGCATGACACATGGAATGTTCTACAAGAGCTAACATGCAGGCCGACACACAGCAGAACCAGCTGGCTTTGTCAGAATCTACAGATAAGACACACACTCCCACTCCCTCCACACCTTTTCCGTGGGCGAATGGGGGAACTTACCATTTATTGGCACTTTTAAGAAGGTACATATCAGGAGGAAAGAGGAGGAGAAAAAGGAAACAGGGCATAAGCAATAGTACTGTGTGAGTAATTACAGGTAGTTTTTATTCTGCGCTTTACTTTTATGGTTAAGTTTTCTGTCTGCGGGTGATCAGAGGTCAAAGCCTCAATCCTCCCATCACCTTAGGATGGGGGTGTTTTATTGAAGTCCTCAAAACCAAAAAGGAGGTTAGAATAGTATCATAATTGCTTTTCATCCCCCGTGAACTAAGTAATGACTAAATAAGTCTTTGTATTTGACACATTTTCTCATTTAAATTTCTTGAACACGTCAACCAAGTTGTACTATCAAACTAATGCCAAAATTTGATCAAATAAGCCTAAAAAGGCTGTATCTTAATGGAAGACTCCTCGTACATTAGATTAACGAACTGCGGAAACTGTAGCTATTAAAAGATGCCTGATGCAGGAAAGGGCTATTAGATTAAGGGTTCCACGTGCTACAGGTTAGCTCATTATAATGCTGAATCCCTTTAGCCATTCTGTGATTGAGGCTGTGTCTCATAAAATATAACGTGAACTTCACTTAAAAAGAGAATGTTAAATCAAAATTGATTTTGGGTATAGAGAATTAAAACATATACACAAAGGGACATGTTCATTTAAAAAAAAAAAATTCCCAGGGACGCCTGGGTGGCTCAGTTGGTTAAGCGGCTGCCTTCGGCTCAGGTCATGATCCCAGCGTCCTGGGATCGAGTCCCACATCGGGTTCCTTGCTCAGCGGGGAGCCTGCTTCTCCCTCTGCCTCTGCCTACCACTCTGTCTTCCTGTGCTCATGCTTGCTCCCTCTCTCTCTCTCTCTCTCTTTCTAACAAATAAATAAATAAAATCTTTAAAAAAAAATTCCCAGAGTGTTTATGAATAGGGAATTCAGCTATGGGTATTATTATTATTATTATTATTTATTTTGATTATTATTATTTTTTTAACTGAGAGATTCAGCTCCAGGGGAAATTTCGTTCAGGGGCACTCGGCCGGCTGGGCCTGGTTTTCCAACCTCAGTTCTATCTGCGTCGCAAAGCCCCCGGGGATGCATGGTATGGAAGGTGGTACACAAGTGTGTAGCTATGTCGCTGTCGCTGAAATGGCACCTGGATCACCACAAGGTGGCTAAAGACACAAAGACAAAATAAAAAGGAGTGGTACGCTGATTTTATGATTTTCGTTTTCATTTGGATTTGCTCTGATTAGCCATTCAGACGCTCCCATTCTGTTAGAACAGTCACAAAGAAACCGGATGTTTTTGTGTCCGATCTGCTTGCTGGCAACCGACAAGCCCCTAAAGTGGGGTATGGGATCCCTGCTGAAGGGCTGACTCCCTGGAGCTTTCAGCTACTCCAGCAGGAAGTTCTGTTCTTGATACGAAAATAAATGGAACATTAATTAGTTTCCCCCCTGTGCCTCTCTCATTCTCTCCGTTTTGTACCTTTTGGGATGAACGTAATTAAATGCCCTCCATTGTGGGCTGACCTTCTAAACTTCCCCTAAATAAATCATCTGGGCCTTTCTGGTGGAGACAACAGCAGCCGGGTAGGGCTCTGGTCCTAGGGCGAGGCATTCTTGGAAGGTTTAATTCCCAGGGTGGCCACCACGGTCACCACTGTACTGTTCACGCCTGCTGCATTATGATGAGCTTGGCCTCATTACTAGCGTGCAGAACCCGTTAAACACGACCGAGGCCATCCCAGAAATGAGGGCTATTATCGAGTACACAGACATCGGAGAGGGAATAGAAGGCTTCTCATGCCACCTGTGGCATGAAACTGGGTCACCCACACAATGAGAAATTCTTGATGCCACCGAAATTACTGGTTAATCGGTTTGCTCTGACTTAAAAAGAATGATTACTGATAAAATATGGCATTTGACATTGATTTCTTATATTGGCTTAAAAATTACCAACAATGTTTTCAATTAAAAATTATGCCTCAGAGGAAATCAGAAACAAAGCTTCTCACTAACAGTTCTGACAGTTTTTGAAGAACTGTGAATTAATTCTACCTATATTCTTTAATATGCTATCTTCAGATCTCAACGAACCAGCTGACAAATCTAGAACTGAAATGAGTGTCCCATTTTTGAGGTGTGTGTGGGGAGTTCTATCTACTTATCTGTCAATATCTGTCTACCTATCAACATCTATCTATCAAAATCTGTCCATCAACATCTACCTATCTATCAATCTCTTTCCCTTACTCTCTCTTGCTCTCTTTTATTTATTTGTTTTTTTTTTTTTTTTTTTTTTTTGGAAGAAAATGACATAAAGGCATACTACAGCTCTGTACATTAGGCTGGGCACCCTAGCACATGAGCATAAAAGGTGGAGATAATACACTATTTCAGGGTGCCAAGCTCCAGGTCACGGCAAAACCCTCTTGGCTCCAGCATTGATGTCTGTTCAGCTTATCCTCTTCCCATGGTGTCCAGGGATCATCTCGTTCATCCTTACTATGCAATATATAGATTCACAGCTGCGCCAAACACCGTGGGAGGAATGGTTCCCAAGCACTGCCTTTTGCAGCGCTGGTACATATATAAGCCAGACGTGATAACGGTTATTTGTCGATTTGGCTGACTTCCTTTTCACGAATGTGCATCATTTTTGCTACTTGAATCATCTGTTCAAATGATTCCCTTTCGGCAAAGAAGCCTAACCAAGTTTCAAAGATGTCCTTAGTGTTCGTAATAACAAAGAAACGACTTTAAAAAATGATATTTGTTTAATAAGCTTATCTTAATCCTGCTGTGCAATCTGAACATTTTCTTCCCTCTGACAGTGCACGTCTTCGCCCTCCCCACTCCGGCTCCTCCAAGGTCAGAACATCTACTAAAGGAGCTGCAGAATGAATGCCATGGCACACGAAGAAATCACAAATCCCCACCTATCACAGGATTCTGCAAATGTCATCTGCATGTAGATTACTTTGTTTGGGTGCCTAAAATTAGCTTGTGCCCCTTACTTAGGAAAAGAATAAAAATGCAGCCTTTTCCCCATATAGCTGGCATTCAAGGGTGGAAGGAGGGCTTTAGTGAGCTATGTATGTTAGCCGTCAGAATGATGCCAATTCAAAAATTTGGATTCATGACCATCTTGACACTTCTGTCTGCATTCGCATGAAACTCGGGCAATGACCTTGCTCAAGTCCAGGAAACACCATAAGAAAAACAAATCACCCTAGCTACAGAAATTGTAACAACTTAGAGAAAAGAGAAGCACAGGGGGAAAAAATTATGTTGCAAAGATATCAACCCTTGTAAAGGGGATTAGGAAGCAGAAGTCAAAGAGCTGGGGATGGAACTTTTGCTACTATGAATTGGTATATGCCTTGAAGTCGATGGTGTTGTGCTCCTTCTCGGTAAGGTTAGTAGTAGAAAGAGAACACAGCCGTGATACGCTTGGGTTATTCATGTATCTCAAATGCAACAGCAGCTCATGCTTATTTGGTTATCGGAGTCAGGTAATGCCATTTCTCCAGAACCTTCTTACATTGGGCAAATGGGATTTTTTTTGGCTCCCCGCGGGGAACATTTTATATTTTCAATGCATTCTGCTCCACTGGGTTAACATTTTATTTCATTTCTAGTGACATCTGACACATAATAAACCATGTGATTATAAAGTGCCATCCTGTCACTTTGCTGCTGAGAACACATCAGCTCCTTTGAAATTCCACTATGTGACAGACACTTTGGAAAGCTGGGGGTGCCTTGAGTGGCTCCAAGAAGGGGCAGGGGGCCCAAACTCTGCTGTGATCATTTTTTCTGCATAACATTGGGCATAATTAGAAAAATGCTATTTTTGAAATTGAAGTTTTTAGTGCTTAGTGGCAAGTGAAGATAATAAGAAGCGATTTTTACTTTTAGGACTGTCATATTACAGAATTCAGCTCTTGGAAGTACACAGTGGAGTGATGACATACTGTGTTTTCCCTTGGGATCAAATCTGACTTTAAATTCTGAACATGGAAAGGGAAAATACTAGAGCCGGGATTGTTCATTTGAATCTTTTGGTGTGGTTTCCAACATGCATGAGGCAAACCCTTCTTATCAACGGAGACTGTTGGAGAGTCTTTTTTATTATCTATGCCCTCCCTCCGAGCCACCCGCCACCCACTTGTCCTGCTTACAATCCCTGCATCATACAGAGCAGAAATCCAGGCTCCTAAAGAGTGGCTACTGACTTTCTAAATTACTCCTACAATAAACTGTGATAAAGGGAAATGTTCTCACCTAAAATTGCAGTTGGCACAAATGGATCTGTCATACATCATAAGCAGGTCAATGCAGAGAAAGTAAAAAGAGAAAGAACAGTAAATGATTGATGAAAGGCCCCCCACTTTCCCCGCAGAAAGCCGTAGAAAGCATCGGGTTACAACACATCAAACGTATTAAGCTCCTCAAGCATCATGGACACAACGTGAGAGCGTGGATTGGTTCTGATCACTAAGGGGTTATGAGTGGATGGGACAATGGAAAAATCTGTTACCTGGGTAGTAAGAATTGGGCACCGATGTGCTCAGTGTATTCGTTTTCATTGTAAAGGACGAGGGTGAAGACACAGCTGTAAATGAGAGAAGGACTGGTCAGTAGGGGCAGGGAGACAGTACCGGAAATACAGCCCTCCGAGGTCACGCAGAAGGACACCATGCTGGTACAGACTGGACTGAAGAAACGCCAGACACTACTGAAGTCTATGTGGTAAATACGCTCATTCCCCACTGTTTCCAGGCAATCACTTGTACTTTAGAGGACAAACACCCTTTTACCACTGAAAAGATTTTCTTACTCTACAAATGAAGAAGAATCCCCATCACCCGTGCTGCCATTTTGAATCGAGAAATTCATTAGTCTTCTATTTTGACTTCTAGCCTTTGCTGGTAGAATTCTAGTATCAGGCCAGTTTTTGTTTTTGTTCCCCCCCCCCCCAATAATAACTACGGGTATGAGGAGATGTCTACACATGGCTTTTGGAGAATTTTCTGAATGTCAATGTTTTTACACTTTGCTAACTCCTCTCTTTCCTCTTATCTTGGGTATTCTGAGAATGTTCTACAACGTTCTGACCTGGTCTACAAAGATAAAGGTGATGTCTCACGTGCACTGTATTTAAGGTGAAAGCTGAAAGCCTACATATTGTTCTATTAGTCTTTTCAGTCTTTTAAAAAATGCTTATTTTTCTTTGAAATAGTCCTCTGAAAGACTCAGGATTTAACTATTAGACCTTCTCTTCCTCCCTGTAATTGGGAGGGAAAGTCAATCCCATCCAATTAATCTGATTTCACTGAAAGCGGGTCCTTCCTTTTTTAAAAGTAGTTTGTGAACTGTCTTCAACATCTTAATTGATTAGTGTTGTAAAATCACTTTCATTTCATTAAAGTATAAGGATAAATGATTTGAATGTGCTCAAGTGTTCAAGTTGGTTACATGTAAGTCTAAATCTTAACTTTCTGATGTAGTTATATGATTTATTTGATGCTAAAGTTCTGGAACAAGACACTAATACCCAATTACATCGTTTTATTATGGAAAGAAGTACCAAATCCCTGTGGATAGTGTATGTTATCTTTATTCTGCTGACATGTTAATATATTTTAGCTCTCCTAGAGAAGTTCCTCTATGACAGTGTTTATCTGTTTATATTTTTAAAATGTAAAATTAAGAAATGGCAGGCCAAGAACCAGAATGCAAGCTGCCTGTCATTTATAAGATATTTCTCTAAAATAGAGAGTTATCATATTTATAATGCATGTTGATAGTAAACTGCCAGGAAAAAAAGAGGGTAACTGGTGAAAATAAGAACAAGAAACCTGAGTACTTATAAGATGTGTTAGGGTCAGTGAGAATAACGTCTGTTACCTGCAGACATTTTTAGGTCATCAGCAAAAGTGCTCAAAGCGGATACAAAAGAGCTATGTTTTTCACCCTTTAAAATATATTTTAATACTCTTGTATTTAGTATAAAAATGAAACCCTGGGCGCCTGGGTGGCTCAGTGGGTTGGGCCGCTGCCTTCGGCTCAGGTCATGATCTCAGGGTCCTGGGATCGAGTCCCGCATTGGGTTCTCTGCTCGGCAGAGATCCTGCTTCCCTCTCTCTCTCTGCCTGCTTCTCCATCTACTTGTGATCTCTCTCTGTCAAATAAATAAATAAAATCTTTAAAAAAAAATGAAACCCATTCCCACTGTACATATTTATTTTCTCCCTTTGTATACCATATTAAAAGAAGATGGTACAACTCCCATTTGCTTTGGTAGACAGATTATTCCCCATTCTCATAAATATGCTTGTGCTTATTTTTAAATTCTCCAATTTCATTTTTCTCACAGTCTCATTTCTAAAAGCTGCTCACCTCCCAACTCTAAAAGACCTCAAACTGACCCCGACTTGTCATAGGTTCAGGGCTGGAAGCCTTAGGGGTCTAATGAGCCCCTCTCCTGCACGTTTCCTCCCCCAGTAGCTCATCTCTTATTTTGAGGGTACTAAGAGAGTAACCATGATAAAGTCACCGTCAGGGTCACTCCAATGGTTGGGGAGTGGATGGCACCTCGTCATTGCTTACTGAGTGGGAGGAAAATGGAACTCCTACTGCTGTGTTTCCTCCATCATCTTTATTGACGGGAGGCATAAAATAATGGCTTGTGGCAGATGAGCCATGGAAGCCGATGCTGGTTTCTGCAGCAGCCTCTCTGCCTGAGCATTTATGGATTTCCACAGACACTCAGTTTGTAAGAAGTAACCGCCAAATTAAATTTCCTGTCCAAAGGCAAATATCCCCTGTTGTTCAGACTTCAAAAGCCTAGAAACTAGTAACGTAGGTTTCTACTCTGGGCAGACAGTTCCTAGTAAATGTATGCGTGAGGAATTTCACCATGAAATAGGACATTTGGAACATTAATGGATTATCCTAGAAAGTGAGAACACCTATCTGAGTGGCCCCTTTTATAATGACATTGAAGAACTAACCACTACTACCAAGATTCTAACCCTTTGGTGATAGGCAGGACTCTTCCCACCCCAGCCCACAACAGTGTATCATAAGTTGCATTATTTTGGCCATTACATATGTTATATATATGATGATACCAAAGGGCAAAGAGCAATGACCCAGAATGAAGAGAGCTACCCTCCTCACTGGGGTGAGAGCTGACAGAGGTGTCTGCTAAACTCCTGCTCCACTGGGCCAGGTGTGCATGTAGATGAATGAATGTAGTGTCTCTAAGTAGGAAGAGACAGGCAACCGTAGCCACCATAAATAGAAAACAGTCTTCGGAGAAGCTCTGGGGACCCCCACTGAATGCAGAAGGACAAAGCGTGGGAGAGGCAGACACTGACCACGCAGTGACCAGAGAGAGGGCTGGCAGATGGGGTGCCTGGGAGCTTGCAGCAAAAGAACAGGCCGAGTGGATGGTCCAGACATGGCACACATTGTCCACACTGGAGTCAGTCCTCTCCCCCAGCCCCTAAGACCCAATTTCTGTGCTTCTCAGTCACGGTTCCAGACTTTCTGCATTTTTATTAGTGTTGGTGATAGCCGCACATTTGTTCCATCCTTCTGCTGTCCAACATGCTAATTATGTGGCTGGTGGCAGTGGCAGTCTGTGGGTATGGGTTTCACACAGTAAAGGAACCTTTGTCCTTGAACCCAGCATGGCCTTGAACCACAGAATCAGGCATCCACGTGGGATTTACTTCTGGTCTCTGATATCACCAGGGACACCACAATTGCTTGTTTTGTTCTTTACATACTCAATCGAATTGTTAGCTTTCTAAAATAATGCCTTGTACCTGGATCACAGGTGGCAGTCTGAGAAGGCATGAGCTGAAGTTTGGTTTAACCCACCTGGTGTGAGATGTAAGATTTGTGAAGTGGAAATACAGTTTAACTTATTAATTGCCACCAATACCCCTATAATAAAGGCAGAACCTGTCAGCTAAACAAATAAACAATTAACTTGTTCCTGCCATTTAGTGAGCTGTTTCGGAACAGGCTTCCCTGTGTAATTCCACACCTGGCTAGCTTACAAATGGGATCTCAACCACAAAAAGGATGATGAGAAGCAGGTGCCTTCCTCTTCAAGGAAGAGAAAAGCCTTCATGTCAATGCTAAGGCTCCACAGAAACTTACTTGTGGCTTCCTGCGCTCCCTGGTCTGGCCCTATCATCTCTGCCATATCCTCCTCTCCCAAGCAAGCCATGGCACCCACAGAAGTTTTCAGAATTGCTGAAAGGGATGGAGAAACCAATAGGGCGTAAGAATTCTTCAGGGAGATTTTGTTTTTCAATGCCCCAGTACTATCCAGTATCCTGGAAAACCAGAGCAATGTATTCGAAGCTAAGCCATGCATGCACTTACATCTCCCATTCAGATTGTGTGTGTCCATGAATGAGAATGCCTCGTCGCAGTTGGTGCCTTGCTCGGCATAGCTCTTGTCCATTGAGTTCACCATCACGGTCATCTCCTGCCGCGTGCTGCTCATCGTCTCCTTCCGCTTCTTGGCCAGTTTCCTTAGGACAAAGAGTTCATTATATAGACATGCATGAGAATGGAAAATGGGGCCTTGACATGTGTCCTGCGTAATGATCGAGACTATTTTCTGTTGAATTACTCGTATTCATCCCTAACGTCTATTTATGCGCCTTCTCGATGTCAGGTTCTTTGCCAGCTGCAGAGACACAAAGATGAAGAGCATCCACTGCCCATCCTCGAAAACCCACAGTGGTATCAGGAACACACAGCCTAAAATATTACTTTCTGCTTTTCCTACTACCAGTTAAATTAAAAGTATAATGCGATCGTAATCTAGTTATTGATAAGCTGCTGGAGTTACGAAGTTTTTTCTAAATTATTTTCTACATTCAGTGGCAAAGAGTAGATGCCCTGGGAGATATCTGCCAAACAAAACTGAAAGAATCCAAGTGTGAATCTACGAGGTATATTGTTGAAGTAAGACACAAAAGCAGGCAAGGAGCAAAGAAAGTAGTATCATTGGAGGATGTGCAGAAAGGTTGCTGGCCGTGACGTTCAGCCTGCCCAGGGCAAGAGGGGCTCAGACCTCAGGTGCACAGGAGGGCATATTCCTACTTCTCAGGAGCTGTGATGGGACTTAATTTCACATGACCCCAGATTAGTTCCTCACCTAGGCTGCTCAGAGCAGAAAGTAATGAAGTTTCAAGTTGCTGGCTTCCCTGGGAGAGTTTAGCAGAGAGGTAAGTCCCCATGTCCCCTCCCTCCATGGAAGAGAATGCAAAAAGGCCAAGGGAGGTAGAGAGATTACCAATTCTTTTGGAGACAGTTTAACTCTGGCCTCTGAGGCCTGCTCCCTGACCACCCAAAACTCATAATCACAAGTTATAAATACCTGGACAAAGCCATAAAAATATAAGAGACCTGACATACAATAAACAGATAAAACAAAAATTTTCAGCTTTTACTACCGGAGGTTGTTTTATGTACCCAGAACAACCAAGAATAAAATGAGAGATGCTTAAGGAAAAGGTATAAAGTGAGAAGGTTTAAGACTATTGTACCATAATACCAAAGATATAATGTCCCCAAATATTCTAATTCTGCCCAAGCACTGACAGCATTTACAAAAGAAGATGGCAGCTCTTTCTAGTAAATCATCTTGACTCTGATTGACCTAGGACACAGCAGAATTTAAAATGAGCCACATAATCAAAATCACGCCCATATTAGGTGATTGCTAATGCAATGTAAGACATTGACAACATTAGACCATATGGATAATCTTTATTGTCATTTCCAAATGCCACATAATCCAAATGCTTTCTTGCCTGTAGTTATAATAATCTTTTAATTTCATACTTTGAAGGCAGAAGGGTTTCATTAATAAGTTGCCCTTTTTATTACTAAAAGTTGTTAAAAAAGATACATTTTAAACAGAAAGATGAAAATCATTTATAACTTCTATAACAGTGCTAAAGTTGTAAAGGTTTTTAAAAAGCAACCCAGAGTGGCTTCTTTGGGAGCTGACATTCTTCTCTTGCCAGCATGAAGACCATGATGGTTTTCTTGAAAGCTCCCTTTTTTCCCCCAGCAAGCCATGCTGGTCTGAGCTTGGATGTTCCCCACAGGTGTTCTGGACAGAGGCAGCAACCAGGCTCAGGCTCCACAGCTGCAGTTACAATAACACATTTTCTCTCTACTTCTGAATGTGCCAGCTCGTTGGAAAAGCATCTGTAAGCCAGGTCTCCCCAGGAACACTAAAGTGGAGGACCGAGATAATTAGCTCCATAATTCAGGCAAAAAGTCCCCTTTCTGCTGGAATTTCTTTGATTTGCTTTGGACTGATTTATGCAGATGTCTGCCTCCATCTTCTTTCTTGTTCTGCCCATGAAGAAGGGCATCGTCAAGTTCACCAGACTTCCCTCTTTGTCTTTTCTTGCTTGTATTCTAATCTAATCCTCATAGGTTAGAGATGCCAGCAAATGTGCTCCTGGTGTTGGTGGTGGTGGGTGCTGGTGGAGGGGGGTGTGTGCACCCATAAAAGCTAAGCTTGTACTGGAAAAGTTGTATCTCCTTTCTAATCCTCCATCTTTGTGAACTAATTTCAGTGATGTCAAGCTACACACTTCATTGCTGATCATCTTTAAGCAGAGAAGAAGCCCATTAAGGACCCATGAGAGCCTGCTCAAGTCAGAGGTCCTGTTAGAGATCCATAGCTTTAAGCTTATATCAAGAACATACTCTCTTCATGAAACTTCTTCAAAACCTGGCAATGTCCTCACACTCCAGCAGATGGATCCCTCATGGAGGTCCCAGACATTGTAAATTTCAAGACAAAATAGAAATCCAGGTTTTATGTGGACTCACTAATTTTAAGTGCTGTCAAAGAACTCAAATTCAAAAAATTAAAATAGCGTGGCCCCCAAACAGCATGTTTGTGGTACTTCTCCTTTTTATTAATATGATAGCACTTAGATACTTAATTGCATTGGAATGGAAGGGAGTGGGAATTAACTTATAGTGCCCAACAGATAGTGAGTGACAGTACTCTACATGTGTTATCTCATTTAATCCTAGTAATCTTGTAAGAGCCCTTCTTAATTCCTAATCTGCAGATGAGGGAAATGGGCCTCAGAGAAGTAAGGTGACTTGTCCGAATGGTAGAGCTAAGAGGGCACTCCAGATCTCTTGACCACAAAGACACTCATTCTAGAACACTGTGTTATTTCTAGTAAAGTTTCATTACATTACATTTCCTTACAAGTTACCTTATAATTACCTCCAGCTTGTATGAATACTCTGACTTTTTGTAACTAAATATTATGCTTTGAAAAAGGAAGAGTAATTTACTAGCACCTAGCCAGTTACACAAAAAGATGGTATTCAATATGCTTGTTAATTGAATTAATCATGATCATACCACAGTGTTAATGAGGAGAGTTTTTCTACGACCTACTTATCAAAAGTAGCTGGCTTGGTTAGGAGGTTTGGAGTCATTGCTTGGGGTTTTCATTTGTTCTCATATACGGCTAAATGCCGTAGTCCATAATTACAGAGGCTGAAGAACACTGGATTTAGAACTGAGGCTTAGGAATGACTGGGGATAAATGGAAGTTTTCACTTTCTCTTTTTTTCTATTTCCCTTCTAAGCTTTGTGTTTCAAGTCTGTATTTTTTTAAATGAAAACTTTAAAAACTGTCAGAAAAACTTGGCAAACATAATGAAATGAAGTGTTTTGTTCAGGGAAACCCCTAAAGTGAAGGGAATTCTCTTTCCAATCTTATCTAAAGATGCAAGGAAATTTATTTTCCATTTTGATTTTTAACAAATTGTTGCCTAAAGTATTTCAATATCAAATCTCCAAATTTGGACTGCATGAGTCTCAAAGACCCTTAATAATAGTGATGATGATAATGATAATAATAAATTCCCAACAATATCTAAAAATGGATCATAAAAAATTAAAGAGAAGACTTCTGTTTACAATGCAACATGTAGCCGATAGTGAAGAGGTTATTGCCTATGTTCTCTAGGATTTTGATGGATTTCTGTTTCACATTGAGGTCTTTCATCCATTTAGGGTTTATCTTTGGGTATGGTGCAAGAGAATGGTTGAGTTTCATTCTTTTGTATATATCTGTCCAGTTTTCCCAGCTCCATTTATTGAAGAGACTGTCTTTTTTCCATTGGATATTTTTTCCTGCTTTGTCAAAGATTAGTTGACCATAGAGATTTCTTTCAAGACACATCTCCAAAGGCAAGGGAAACAAAAGTGAAAAATGAACTTTGGGGACTTCATCAAGATAAAAAGCTTCTGCACTGCAAAGGAAGCAGTCAACAAAACAAAGAGGCAACCCACGGAATGGGAGAAGATATTCGCAAATGACACCATACATAATGGTCTGGTATCTAAGATGTATAACGAACTTTTCAAACTCAACACCCAAAAAACACATAACCAAGTCAGAAAATGAGCAGAAAACATAAACAGACACTTCTCCAAAGAAGACATATGAATGGGTAACAGACACATGAAAAAATGTTCAACATTATAAGCCATCAGGGAAATTCAAATAAAAACCACATTGAGATACTACCTTACACCAATTAGAATGACAAAAATTGACAAGGCAGGAAACAACAAATGTTGGAGAGGATGTTACACTGTTGGTGGGAATGCAAGTTGGTACAGCCACTTCAGAAAACAGCTTGGAGATTCCTCAAAAAGTTAAAAAAATAGAGCTACCCTATGACCCAGCAATGGTACTACTGGGTATTTACCCCAAAGATACAGATGGAGTGAAAAGAAGAGGCACATGTACCCAAATATTCATAGCTGCAATGGCCACAACAGCCAAACTATGGAAGGAGCCTAGATGCCCTTCCACAGACGAGTGGATAAAGAAGATGTGGTCCATATATATAATGGAATATTACTCTGCCATCAGAAAGAATGAATACCCACCATTTGCATCAACATGATGCTGAGTGAAATAAGTCAAGCACAGAAAGACAATTATCATATAGTTTCACTGATATGTGGAACATAAGGTATAGCATGGAGGACATTGTCAGAAGGAATGAAAAAATGAAGGGGAAATCAGAGGGAGAGATAAGCCATGAGAAACTATGAACTCCAGGAAACAAACTGAGGATTTCAGAGGTCACTGGGATGGGGAGGATGGGTTGGCCCAGTGACGGGTATTAAGGAGAGCATGTATTGCATGGAGAACTTGGTGTTATACGTAAACAATGAATCATGGAACACTACATCAAAAACTAATAATGTGCTTATGGTGACTAACATAATATAATAAAAATAAAATTTAAAAAATACAACATGTGAAGAGCTTGGACGTCATCACTCTGTTCTAACAAGTAAAAAGGTGAACAAACTGAAATTTGGCAACTCTCCTTAGCTTTGTCAGATAATTGAGGTCACTGAGGTCACAGGACAAACTGCTGCTGCCAAAATCATGGAGACAAACAGGTGAATACAAAAAATCATGACCCACCAGAGCAGAAGCCCATGAGCAGAAAGCTCTGGGGGAATCAGCACCAGACTAGGAAAGCCTAATCTGTAATTGATGAGTTACTTGAGGCTCAGGTGGACAGGCCTGAGACTTAAAAACTCTAGGAGGGCATCCAGTCTTAAAGGATCCCCACACTTTTGTGAGTTTTAACCCCAAGAACCCTACCAGGTCTTCAAAGTAAATATGGGAGAAAACAAAACAAAACAAAACAAAGCAAAACCCTCCAGCTTGCAGCATGAGGAGGTGGAAAGAAGCCATTTTTAAATACACCAGAGCAAAGCATTTCTGTGCTTCTTGAATGGGCTGGCCCTCAAGAGGAAGTATTACTAGAGCCTAAATGGTTGGGGTTTTACCAAAGTGTAAGGGATCTAGGGGAAGAGAAATACCCAACTCTAGCTCCCTACAGCCATCCTGTCCCAGTTAGTGGCAGGTTACTGAGAAGCACTGGTGAAGGTCATAGCCCAAGGGCACAAATTCACTAAAAGACTAAGACCTAATCATAGATCTATAGAATGCCTTTCCTTCTCTAATACCTACTATCACATTACAAAAGACCTATTCATAGCAATTCTTTTTATTCAGTACACCAAGTCTGGATGTCAATCAAAAATTACAAGGCATATTAAAAGGCAAAAAACCCAGAAGAGACAGAGCAAGCAATGGAATAAGAGTTAGATAGCAGGAATTGGAATTATCCGACTGGGAATTTAAAATAACTATGGTTAATATGACAAGGGCTCTAATGGAAAAAGTAGACAACATGCCAGAACCAATGGATAACATAAGCAAAGATGGGGATTCTAAGTTAAAAAAAAAATCAAAAGAAATGCTAGAGATCAAAAAAGCTGTTAACAGAAATGAAGAATGCATCTGATGGGCTCATTAGGAGAGTGAACATGGCTGAGGAAAGAATCTCTGAGCTGAAAGATACAACAATAGAAACTTCTAAAACTGAACAGCAATGGAAAAAAAGACTGAAAAAATAGAGAATACCTCCAAACTGTGGAACTACAGAGGTTTATTATACAAGTAGTGAGAAACCAGAAGAAGAAGAAGGGGATAGAAACAATATTTGAGGCAGTAGTGATGGAGAATTTTTCCCAAATTATGTCAGACACCAAAACAGATCTGAGCAGCTTAGAGTATAACAGGAAGGATAAACGCCAACAAATCTATACTAAGGCATATCATATTCAATCTGAAAAAAGTCAAAGATAGAGAAAAAAACTTGAAAGAAGCCGTGGGGTGGGGGAGGGGGAACACCTTATTTATAGAAGAGCAAAAATAAGAATTATATTTGACTTCTCCTCAGAAACCAGGTAAGGAAGAAGATAGTGGAGTGATATATTTGAAATGTTGAGAGAGAGAGAAAAAATAACCTAGAAATCTGTATCCTGTGAAATTATCTTTTAAAAATGAAGGAAAAACAAAGATTTTCTCAGATGAAAACTGAGGGAATTTATTGTCAGTAGTGTGCCTTGCAAGAATTTTTAAATGGAGTTCTTGAGTAAGAGGGAAAATTATAAAGATCAGAAACTCAGATCAACATAAAAAGAGGAAAAGGATAGAGAAGGAATAAAGAAAAGTAAAATAAAAACTTCTATTTTTCTTATGTTTAATTGATCAGTAAATAATAGTTTGTTCACTTTAATAATAGCAACAATATAGCTGATGATAGTTTATGTATAAGTAAAATGAGTGACACCAATGATACAAAGGAGAGGAGGGAGGAACGAGGAATCCTTTATTATTATAAAGTACTTACACTATCTGTGATGCAGTATAATGTCATGTGAAAGTGGAGTTGGATTAGTTTTAAATGTATATTGCTAACTCTAGGGTAACACTAAAAAGAGTTTAAAAAACTAAGAAAGAAAATGGAAAAATATAAAATGCTCAGTTCAAACTACTAAGGCAGAAAAGGACTGAAAAACAAAAATAGGAACAAAGAAGGGCAATCAATAGAAAACAGTAACAAATCTGGTAGAAAGTAATTCAACAATATCGATAATCACTTTATGTATTAATGGTCTTAACACCCATTAAAAGACAGAAGTTGTCAGAGTGGATCACAACACAAGACCCGAATAATATGCTATCTATAAGAAATCCACTTTAAAAATGAAGATAAGAATAAATGAAAAGTAAAGGGATGGAGAAAAATATACGATATTAATATTAATCAAAAAGAAAGCAGGAATTATATTAATTTCAGACAGCAGAATGTCAGAGCAAGGAAGGTTATGGGAAGTAAAGAAGGGCATTACATAATGATAAAGGGGTCACTTATACAAGAAGACCTAATCCTTAATGTGCCTAACAATAGAGCATCAACTCATGTGAGACAAAACTGACAGACTGCAAAGAGAAACAGATGAATCCGCTATCATAGTTGGAGACTTCACCACCCCTCTATCAGAAATGGACAGATACACAAGGCAGAAAATCAGTAAGGACATAGTTGAACTCAATAGCATCATCAATCAACTTGATATAACTGACAGCTATTGAATACATCAGTTGAGAGTATTAGAATACACATTCTTCTCAAGTTCACAGAGAACATTCACAAAGATAGAACATGTTCTGGGTCATAAAACACACCGTAATAAATTCAAAAGAATAGAAATCATGCAATGTATGCTCTCAGACCACAGTGGAACTAAATTAAGAACGAGTATGAGCAGACAGCTGGACAATCCTACAATGCATAGAAATTAAAGGACACTCCTCTTAACACATCGGTCAAAGAAGAAATCTCAGGAGAAATTAGAAAAAATATTTTAAACTACATGAAAATGAAAACACAACTTATCAAAATTTGTTGAGGGCAGCAAAAGCAGCGATTAGAGGGGAATTTCTGGCATTGAATGCAAATAGTAGAAAGGAATAAAGATCTAAATACAGATACACAGAGAATTCTTAAAAGTCCACAATAAGAAAACAACCTGATTAAAAAGTCAGCAAGAGACCCTAATGGATACCTCACCAAAGAATCCTTACGAATGACATGTAAGTATATGAAAAGATGCTCCACATCCTATGTCATCAGGGAGCTGCCAATTAAAATAACAAGAGACCATTATGAACATATTCGAATAGCCAGAATCCACAACACTGACAACACCAAATGCTGATGAGGAAGTAGAGCAACAGGAACTCTCATACATTGCTGGTGGGAACGTAAATTGGTACAGCTACTTCGGAATTTACTTTGGCAGTTTCAAACAAAAATAAACATGCTCTTAGCGTATGATCCAGCAATCACACTTCTTGGTATTTACCCAAAAGATGTGAAAATTTATATCCACACAAAAGCCCACACACAGGTGTTTATAGCAACTGTATTCATAAATGCCCACACGTGATAGCAACCAAAATGACTTTCAGTAGGTGAATGGATAAATATATACTGTGGCATATCCAGACAATGGAATGTTATTCATCACTAAAAAGAAATGAGCTATCAGGGGCGCCTGGGTGGCTCACTTGTTAAGCGTCTGCCTTCGGCTCAGGTCATGATCCCAGGGTCCTGGAATCGAGCCCCGCATCGGGCTCTCTGCTCAGCGGTGAGCCTGCTTCCTCCTCTCTCTCTGCCTGCCTCTCTGCCTGCTTGTGATCTCTGTCTGTCAACTAAATAAATTAAAAAAAAAAACTATTTCTTATGATACTGTTCGAGTGGATACATGTCATTACACAGTTTTTAAAGACTACAGCATGACACTGCCAAGAGTGAGCCCTAATGTAAGCTATGAACTTGGAGTAATAATGACACAACAATGTAGGTTTACCAGTTGTCACAAGGGTACCACTTTAGTGTCGGGTGTTGAGAGTGGAGGAGGTGGTGCGTACGTGTGGCAGAGGGCATATGGGAACACTGCACTGACTGCTCAATTTTTCTGTGAACCTAAAACTATTCTAAAAATTAAAAAAAATTACAATAATGCCTGGAATAAAATTAGAGGGAGAAAAAAAAATGTTACAGCCCCAAATTTCCAAACTTGAATAATGGTGGGGAAGGAGAAAAATGTGAGATAGATTCAAATTAAAAGAATGTTCTTCATGCTCATTATATTCCATTATTTCTCTTACATTTCTTAGCATAAAAATAAGAAAAAGAATGCGATGGGGTCAAAGAAATGGGAGAAACCCATTTGGCAAATTATTCAGTATATATTCAGTATAAATCGGGACCAGGAAAGGAAGTATGGTGAAGAATGAACTCTTGAACTATGTGTCCTTCAGAAGCCCTGCCAGTTGGCACCCAAGTGCGGCATGATTGCAAAGGAAGCAGAAGTAACACTTCCTCTCATCTCCACTCTGAAACTAAAATGACTGGAAATTGTGAGAGGATCAGGATGGAAGGGCATGTTGTCATCGATACCCAGCAAATTCTTGGAGAGGGAATCCAAGACTCAACGTCAATATGCACCCAAGTCACTCTGTTTATTGCGACTTACCAAAAAGTATGGCTTCACCAAAAAACACGGCTGCCACCTTCCTATTAGAGACCCTGCTGTGTTGGGTTATATCAACAAAGATTGTGGATGAGAAATGACTTAGTGGCACTCACCTGAAGATAAGCTGTCAGCTATAGAGAAGGTGTCTTCATTTTTTAAGCTATTTGTCATTTAAAAGTCTATTGGGATGGCAAAACTTGAGGATTTTCAAATTGCATATAGACATAAGAATGAAGAGGCAAATGGCTTTTGGGTCCTGGCTTCTGCAATTAAGTGTGTGCTCTGACTTAATTAAGCACTGGGGCGGAGGCTGGAACCGAAAAGAAGTATTTAATTTTTCTCACAGTAGGGATGAAATAGATATTGGCTGAGTCAAAGAATGCATACATTATACCAAATTGCTAAGATCCAGCTGAATAAATCTAAGCAAATATGGGGCTGTCTCCTTAAAGATGGATCTGTGAGAATTACTAGATAATGTTGTTTTTAAAGGTAAAATTTTAAGGGAAAAAACAACAGTGGTCTGACATTTAATTATTTCAATTTGAAAGAACTAGCAATATGGCGGAGAAGTAGCAGGCTGAGACTACTTCAGGTAGCAGGAGATCAGCTAAATAGGTTATCTAAAGATTGCAAACACCTATAAATCCAACGGGAGATTGAAGAGAAGAAGAACAGCAATTCCAGAAACAGAAAATCAACCACTTTCTGCAAGGTAGGACTGGCGGAGAAGTGAATCCAAAGCGACGGGAAGATAGACCGTGGGGGGAGGGGCGGGCTCCCGGCGAGCGGCGGAGCAACGGAGCACAAAATCGGGACTTTTAAAAGTCTGTTCCACTGAGGGACATCGCTCTAGAAGCTTAACTGGGGTGAAACCCAGGCGGGGTCAGCGCGGCCTCAGGTCCCACAGGGTCACAGAAGGATTGGGGGTGTCTGAGTGTCGCAGAGCTTACCGGTATTAGAACAGGGAAGCCGGCTACAGAGACAGAGCCGAGGAGTGAGCTCTAAACTCGGGGTTACCTTGAACCGGTCGCAGGCTCGGTCAGCTCGGAGCGCGGCCGGAGGCCAGGGTGATGGGAGTCATTGGGCGCTGTTCTCTGAGGGTGCACTGAGGAGTGGGGCCCCGGGCTCTCGGCTCCTCCGGGCCGGAGACTGGGAGGCCGCCATCTTCGCTCCCGTCCTCCGGAACTCTACGGAAAGCGCTCAGGGAACAAAAGCTCCCGAAAGCAAACCCAGCAAACCCGAGCAGATTACTCAGCCCGGCCCAGGTAAGGGCGGTGCAACTCCGCCTGGGACAAAGACGCTTGAGAATCACTACAACAGGCCCCTCCCCCAGAAGATCAACGAGAAACCCAGCCAGGACCAAGTTCACCTACCAAGGAGTGCAGTTTCAATACCAAGGAGAGCGGCGGAATTCCAGAGGAGAAGAAAGCAAAGCATGGAACTCATGGCTTTCTCCCCATGATTCTTTAGCCTTGCAGTTAATTTAATTTTTTTTTCTCTTTTTCAATTTTTTTTCTCTTCTTCTGCTAAATTTTTTAAACTTTTACCATTTTCTTTTTTTAACGTTTTTTAAATAGTTTATCTAATATATATATATATATTTTTTTTTTCCTTTTTATATTTTTTATCGGCTTTCTTTTTATAATAGTTTCTATTTTTTTCTTTTTTCTTTTTTTTTTTTTTCTTCTGAACCCCTTTTTATCCCCTTTCTCCCCCCTCACAATTTGGGATCTCTTCTGATTTGGCTAAAGCATATTTTCCTGGGGTTGTTGCCACCCTTTTAGTATTTTACTTGCTCCTTCATATACTCTTATCTGGACAAAATGACAAGGCGGAAAAATTCACAACAAAAAAAAGAACAAGAGGCAGTACCAAAGGCTAGGGACCTAATCAATACAGACATTGGTAATATGTCAGATATAGAGTTCAGAATGACGATTCTCAAGGTTCTAGCCGGGCTTGAAAAAAGCATGGAAGATATTAAAGCAACCCTCTCGGGAGATATAAAAGCCCTTTCTGGAGAAATAAAAGAACTAAAATCTAACCAAGTTGAAATCAAAAAAGCTATTAATGAGGTGCAATCAAAAATGGAGGCTCTCACTGCTAAGATAAATGAGGCAGAAGAAAGAATTAGCGATATAGAAGACCAAATGACAGAGAATAAAGAAGCTGAGCAAAAGAGGGACAAACAGCTACTGGACCACGAGGGGAGAATTCGAGAGATAAGTGACACCATAAGACGAAACAACATTAGAATAATTGGGATTCCAGAAGAAGAGGAAACAGAGAGGGGAGCAGAAGGTATATTGGAGAGAATTATTGGAGAGAATTTCCCCAATATGGCAAAGGGAATAAGCATCAAAATTCAGGAGGTTCAGAGAACCCCCCTCAAAATCAATAAGAATAGGTCCACACCCCGTCACCTAATAGTAAAATTTACAAGTCTTAGTGACAAAGAGAAGATCCTGAAAGCAGCCCGGGAAAAGAAGTCTGTAACGTACAATGGTAAAAATATTAGATTGGCAGCAGACTTATCCACAGAGACCTGGCAGGCCAGAAAGAGCTGGCATGATATATTCAGAGTACTAAATGAGAAAAACATGCAGCCAAGAATACTATATCCAGCTAGGCTATCATTGAAAATAGACGGAGAGATTAAAAGCTTCCAGGACAAACAAAAACTGAAAGAATTTGCAAATACCAAACCAGCTCTACAGGAAATATTGAAAGGGGTCCTCTAAGCAAAGAGAGACCCTAAAAGTAGTAGATCAGAAAGAAACAGAGACAATATACAATAACAGTCACCTTACAGGCAATACAATGGCACTAAATTTATATTTCTCAATACTTACCCTGAATGTTAATGGGCTAAATGCCCCAATCAAAAGACACAAGGTATCAGAATGGATAAAAAAACAAAACCCATCTATATGTTGCCTACAAGAAACTCATCTTAAACCCGAAGACACCTCCAGGTTTAAAGTGAGGGGGTGGAAAAGAATTTACCATGCTAATGGACATCAGAAGAAAGCAGGAGTGGCAATCCTTATAGCAGATCAATTAGATTTTAAGCCAAAGACTATAATAAGAGATGAGGAAGGACACTATATCATACTCAAAGGAACTGTCCAACAAGAAGATCTAACAATTTTAAATATCTATGCCCCTAACGTGGGAGCAGCCAACTATATAAACCAATTAATAACAAAATCAAAGAAACACATCGACAAGAATACAATAATAGTAGGGGATTTTAACACTCCCCTCACTGAAATGGACAGATCATCCAAGCAAAAGATCAACAAGGAAATCAAGGCCTTAAATGACACACTGGACCAGATGGACATCACAGATATATTCAGAACATTTCATCCCAAAGCAACAGAATACACATTCTTCTCTAGTGCACATGGAACATTCTCCAGAATAGATCACATTCTTGGTCCTAAATCAAGTCTCAACCGGTATCAAAAGATTGGGATCATTCCCTGCATAGTTTCAGACCACAATGCTCTAAAGCTAGAACTCAATCACAAGAGGAAATTTGGAAAGAACCCAAATACATGGAGACTAAACAGCATCCTTCTAAAGAATGAATGGGTCAATCAGGAAATTAAAGAAGAATTGAAAAAATTTATGGAAACAAATGATAATGAAAACACAACGGTTCAGAATCTGTGGGACACAACAAAGGCAGTCCTGAGAGGAAAATATATAGCGGTACAAGCCTTTCTCAAGAAACAAGAAAGGTCTCAGGTACACAACCTAACCCTACACCTAAAGGAGCTGGAGAAAGAACAAGAAAGAAAGCCTAAACCCAGCAGGAGAAGAGAAATCATAAAGATCAGAGCAGAAATCAATGAAATAGAAACCAAAAAAACAATAGAACAAATCAACGAAACTAGGAGCTGGTTCTTTGAAAGAATTAATAAGATTGATAAACCCCTGGCCAGACTTATCAAAAAGAAAAGAGAAAGGACCCAAATAAATAAAATCATGAATGAGAGAGGAGAGATCACAACGAACACCAAAGAAATACAGACAATTATAAGAACATACTATGAGCAACTCTACGCCAACAAATTTGACAATCTGGAAGAAATGGATGCATTCCTAGAGACATATAAACTACCACAACTGAACCAGGAAGAAATAGAAAGCCTGAACAAACCCATAACCAGTAAGGAGATTGAAACAGTCATCAAAAATCTCCAAACAAAAGCCCAGGGCCAGATGGCTTCCCGGGGGAATTCTACCAAACATTTAAAGAAGAACTAATTCCTATTCTCCTGAAACTGTTCCAAAAAATAGAAATAGAAGGAAAACTTCCAAACTCATTTTATGAGGCCAGCATCACCTTGATCCCAAAACCAGACAAAGATCCCATCAAAAAAGAGAACTACAGACCAATATCCTTGATGAACACAGATGCAAAAATTCTCGCCAAAATACTAGCCAATAGGATTCAACAGTACATTAAAAGGATTATTCACCACGACCAAGTGGGATTTATTCCAGGGCTGCAAGGTTGGTTCAACATCCGCAAATCAATCAATGTGATACAACACATTAATAAAAGAAAGAACAAGAATCATATGATACTCTCCATAGATGCTGAAAAAGCATTTGACAAAGTACAGCATCCCTTCCTGATCAAAACTCTTCAAAGTGTAGGGATAGACGGCACATACCTCAATATTATCAAAGCCATCTATGAAAAACCCACCGCAAATATCATTCTCAATGGAGAAAAACTGAAAGCTTTTCCGCTAAGGTCAGGAACACGGCAGGGATGTCCGTTATCACCACTGCTATTCAACATAGTACTAGAAGTCCTAGCCTCAGCAATCAGACAACAAAAGGAAATTAAAGGCATCCAAATCGGCAAAGGAGAAGTCAAACTATCACTCTTCGCGGATGATATGATACTATATGTGGAAAACCCAAAAGACTCCACTCCAAAACTGCTAGAACTTGTACAGGAATTCAGTAAAGTGTCAGGATATAAAATCAATGCACAGAAATCAGTTGCATTTCTCTACACCAACAATGAGACAGAAGAAAGAGAAATTAAGGAGTCAATCCCATTTACAATTGCACCCAAAACTATAAGATACCTAGGAATAAACCTAACCAAAGAGACTAAGAATCTATACACAGAAAACTATAAAGTACTCATGAAAGAAATTGAGGAAGACACAAAGAAATGGAAAAATGTTCCATGCTCCTAGATTGGAAGAATAAATATTGTGAAAATGTCTATGCTACCTAAAGCAATCTACACATTTAATGCAATTCCTATCAAAGTACCATCCATTTTTTTTCAAGGAAATGGAACAAATAATCCTAAAATTTATATGGAACCAGAAAAGACCTCGAATAGCCAAAGGAATATTGAAAAAGAAAGCCAAAGTTGGTGGCATCACAATTCCGGACTTCAAGCTCTATTACAAAGCTGTCATCATCAAGACAGCATGGTACTGGCACAAAAACAGACACATAGATCAATGGAACAGAATAGAGAGCCCAGAAATAGACCCTCAACTCTATGGTCAACTCATCTTCGACAAAGTAGGAAAGAATGTCCAATGGAAAAAAGACAGCCTCTTCAATAAATGGTGTTGGGAAAATTGGACAGCCACATGCCGAAAAATGAAATTGGATCATTTCCTTACACCACACACGAAAATAGACTCAAAATGGATGAAGGATCTCAATGTGAGAAAGGAATCCATCAAAATCCTTGAGGAGAACACAGGGAGCAACCTGTTCGACCTCAGCCGCAGCAACATCTTCCTAGGAACATCACCAAAGGCAAGGGAAGCAAGGGCAAAAATGAACTATTGGGATTTTATCAAAATCAAAAGCTTTTGCACAGCAAAGGAAACAGTTAACAAAACCAAAAGACAACTGACAGAATGGGAGAAGATATTTGCAAATGACATATCAGATAAAGGGCTAGTGTCCAAAATCTATAAAGAACTTAGCAAACTCAACACCCAAAGAACAAATAATCCAATCAAGAAATGGGCAGAGGACATGAACAGACATTTCTGCAAAGAAGACATCCCGATGGCCAACAGACACATGAAAAAGTGCTCCACATCACTCGGCATCAGGGAAATACAAATCAAAACCACCATGAGATATCACCTCACACCAGTCAGAATGGCTAAAATGAACAAGTCAGGAAATGACAGATGCTGGCGAGGATGCGGAGAAAGGGGAACCCTCCTACACTGTTGGTGGGAATGCAAGCTGGTGCAACCACTCTGGAAAACAGCATGGAGGTTCCTCAAAATGTTGAAAATAGAACTACCCTATGACCCTGCAATTGCACTGCTGGGTATTTACCCTAAAGATACAAACGTAGTGATCCGAAGGGGCACGTGCACCCAAATGTTTATAGCAGCAATGTCTACAATAGCCAAAGTATGGAAAGAACCTAGATGTCCATCAACAGAAGAATGGATAAAGAAGATGTGGTATATATACACAATGGAATACTATGCAGCCATCAAAAGAAATGAAATCTTGCCATTTGCGACGACGTGGATGGAACTAGAGGGTATCATGCTTAGCGAAATAAGTCAATCAGAGAAAGACAACTATCATATGATCTCCCTGATATGAGGGAGAGGAGATGCAACATGGGGGGTTAAGGGGGTAGGAGAAGAATAAATGTAACAAGATGGGATTGGGAGGGAGACAAACCATAAGTGACTCTTAATCTCACAAAACAAACTGAGGGTTGATGGGGGGTGGGGGGTTGGGAGAGGGGGGGTGGGGTTATGGATATTGGGGAGGGTATGTGCTATGGTGAGTGCTGTGAAGTGTGTAAACCTGGCGATTCGCAGACCTGTACCCCTGGGGATAAAAATATATGTTTATGAAAGAACTAGCACTACAAACAAAAACAATGAGGATAATAATTATAAAAACTTATGTAGAACTTCAGATAACCCAGGAACTTTATGTTCATTAACTCTCTTAGTTCTTACAACTGCCCAGTGAGGAAATTACTATTATCATTCCTATCTTAGGGAGGGGGAAACTGAGGCACGGTGAGATTATGTTGCCCAAGGTCACAAGGCTAGAGAAACTCCAGACATGTGGCATTGTTTTCCTTTGTTGAGATAAAATCATCTCCATGAGAGTGTTGTTGGCATCACTGACCAAAATTTATCCATTGCTTGAATCTGGGTGCTGAAAATAAAGGCTATTTACTTTGCCAGCTGGGACTTTATAGTGGTTCACCGAGGTAAGAGGGTTCTTCTAATATCACCGCTAACTGTATCATCATCAAAGAAATGCACTCAATCTGTCTCTTATAGACACAGTACTATAAAGCACACTCATCGCCTACCCAGCTGCCTTCTGGTTTCTATTGACAGTAAACACTGAAGAGTAAATATGGAATGTGTTTATCACAAAGAATAAAGTTTCATGTTAAGACAAGTCAAGATTTTGCTCTTTGCTGGGTCTCTTTCAGAATTTACCTCTTGACTGTGTGATGAGATAAAATGACCGGCTGATGTGGCTAAAGGAACCCTTGTCTGACATCTTTCTACCCTGCGACTGAGAAGTGAGGATGAATTGTACTAACACATCATTTTAGGCTACAGCTTTACTTCGGGTGACGTAGTGGTGAAGACGCCCAGGAATGTCTCTCTGATAGGTGGGGGTATCTGCAAAGAAATGCACGCCAGCTAGAGAAACGAAAAGCGATGTCCATCTCTTAGATAAGTAGCTGTCAGGATTGATCTCTCTCTCTCTTTCTCTCTCTCTCTCTCACACACAAACACACACACACACGTCTGTGTGTGTATGAGTATGTACACACAAGCATAAGCCATGTGTATTTTATGTTGAGGAGGTTTAAAGAACAGAGTTCTATCACACAAACTGAATAAAAAGCCGGTCTTTCTCCCAAACTTAGAAAGTGAAATATTTGGAAAAGATGGACTTCCTTCTAAAAATAAGTTGAAAGTACATGAATTACATTTCAACACACAGCCAGCTCACGGAGGTCGATGTTTTACTTTTGTCTAAGCGGTGAAAAGGAATAAAAAAAGCCCCACAACTTGAAAAAAATAATTTGAATTTAACATTATTCTTTTAACAGCCTTGGAGGAAAAGCCTTTGTGGTCCATCCTGAAATGCACTATATGTATTATCAACCCCCGTCATTTTTACCTATCTGATCAGGCACCTTCCCCACTTCCCTCGGTTTTCTTTCCTACCAAAGAGAAATTCTTTGTGAGGCCCTTAGGCCCTACTAACCCCACATCGTTCCATATTTGGCTTGTATGCCTGGACAGTGAGAGCTCCCGTTTTGTAATCACTGGACTTGTGTTTTATGCTGAATTGCTCTGAACAATGCTGCAGCTAAGACCAACACACACACACACACACACACACACACACACCCCGACAAAATCCACCTGCAGATGGCGCCCTCCCAACAAACCCAACTTCCTCTTGGGGGTAACTCCCAGCTCCCGGGAGCACCTACGGTAATCTCCCAAAGCAGCTCAAGACTTTTAAACACTAAAAAAAGTTGGCAGTTAAAATAATAGACAGTATCTGTCATCCTTAGTAATATTTGGTTTAGTCTTATTCCTCATAACAGGGCAGTATGGATCCAGAGGGACTGGAACCAGCCATGGCATAGAAAATATGAAATGGGTACAATCCACAATAGAGGAAAATGAGAATAAAGTGACATTAGTGATGGCGGGTCCTCCACTCATAGCCATCTTATGTTGCTGAATTCCATGTGTGCACATTATCTTGAAATTTAACAGTTTCAAAAATGTCATTTTGTAGCATGACTAAATTGGTGTAGTGTTGATCCTCCATCAGGCTATAAATACAAGTGAGAAAGAGAGGAATTTTTAATACATGTCATATGGGAATGGTACCTCCAGTTTCTTCTTGATGACGTTTGTTAAGCTCACTGAAAAACTGGAATGTCTAACAAAAACAGCAAGCCTCTGGTATCTGCACATAGGGAAAGCAGAGACTGATCAAAAAGAAAACTTCAGGGGCACCTGGGTGGCTCAGTGGGTTAAGCCGCTGCCTTCGGCTCAGGTCATGATCTCAGGGTCCTGGGATCGAGCCCCACATCGGGCTCTCTGCTCAGCAGGGAGCCTGCTTCCTCCTCTCTCTCTGCCTGCCTCTCTGCCTGCTTGTGATCTCTCTCTGTCGAATAAATAAATAAAATCTTTAAAAAAAAAAAAAAGAAAAGAAAACTTCATGTTTTAATTTAAGTGGTGATATCATCATCAAGTCCAGGTGACCCCTTGGCTATGCAGAACTAAGTGTCCAAGAAGCTCATAAACACACAGGATGACATTTTTGAACAAAATCATTCTATTCCAAGTTTAAAATATAGCTGCTGGTTAATTTATTGAGGAGCAAATACAACCTATTTCTTTAGGCGCTCTAGCAACCATCATGGGACAGAGCAACTAAAAGAGATTCCAGAAGCACTAGCTTTAGCCCAGAAGGGGATGTCAGCTGTGCATGGACCCAGAGGTCATGCACTAGGGAGAAGGACCACTTGAAGATGTCTACCTCCTAATCTCGGGACCTATGAATATGTGTTATACTACATGGCAAAAGAGAATGAAGGCTGGAGATGATATTGAGGTTGCTAATTAGCTAAAAGTAAGAGAACGAAGTTATCCTAAATGATCCAGGTGGCCTGAAGGAATCAGAGGACATCTTAAGTAGCAGAAGAGTAGGTCAAAGAGATGTGATGTGAGAAGGACTCAACCTACCCTTGCTGGTTTTGAAGGAAGGGGTCACAAGCCAAATTGAGTGGTCTCTAGAAGTTGAAAAAGGCAAGGAAAAAGATTCTCCCTTAGAATATCCAGAAGGGAATGCAGTCAGGCTAACACCTTGATTTGAGGCCAGGGAGATGCACCAGGATTCCAACTTAGAAAACTGAGAGATAATAATTTGCCACTAAGCTTGTAGTGATTTGTTAGAGCAGCAATAGGAGAATGATACAACTGCATTTAATCAGTGTCCAGAGTTTTATTATAAATATTATTAAATTATTAAATATTTAGTATTACAGGCATTTCTGTGGTCATTTGACTGACCATTTGGCTTTTCTAAAATATATATTCACCAATCATTCTTCCCAACCCAGGTCTAGAGTTTCTTATTAACTTATCCTATATCATGGTCTTTTTATTGTCAAAAATACTCATTCCTCCATGGAAAAATATAAAAATCACACTTAAAATATTTTTACATCTGATTCTGAATTTGTAAGTTTCTCCTTTTTAAAGATAAAGGCAAAGCAAAATAGATTTATTTTAGTATTTTGGTCACTGGTAGTACAAAGTTCTTAGTTGTTAATAGAAATAAGAAAAGCAAATAATTTGGCCTTTATGTGCTGTGTGTGTGTGTGTGTGTGTGTGTGTTTGTGTGTGTGTGTAGAGGGGATAATGGTAAACAAAGGGATAATGGGAAACAAACTGTGTTTTCCCACATACTCACCAACCCTTGATATCAGTTACAAAAATGTTTGCTTATCTGATAGGTAAAAAATGGCATCTCACACTGTGCAGTTTTACATATACCTGATTATATATGAAGCTGGTTATCTTTTCAAATGTTATTTAGTTGTATATACATTGTTACTCTATAAATTGCCTATGTATATTTTACATCAATTTTTCTATCTGAGTTGCCTTTTCTTACTGATGTCTAGATTTTTTAAAAAGATTTATTTATTTATTTGTGAGAGAGAGAGAGAGTGAGCACAGGGGAGTGGGCAGAGGGAGAGTGAGGGAGAGAGAGAATCTCCAGCAGACTCCTTGCTGAGTGTGGAGAGTGACACGGGGCTTGATCCCATGACCTTGGGATCATGACCTAAGTCATTATCAAAAGTCTGATGCTTAACCAACTGAGCCACCTGGCACACTGATGTCCAGATATATTTTTATATTTAGGTTACTAGTAAGTACTTTGACATATAAATATTAAAAAATTATTTTTCAAATCTATAGCTTATTTTAAAATTTTGTTTATGGTGTTGTTTTGTTTATAGGAGTTTATAATTTTGATATATTGAAATGTATCAATTATGTCTATTATAGTTTTGAGGTATTTTCTGAGGTCATAAAAATATTCTCCTATATTTTATATGCCAATGACCTTTTTCTTCCTAGTGACAAAAGACAAAGGGGATGACTTAGATGTTGACTTGTCAGATATGGCAGAAAGATAAGCTGACAACCGGGTTAAAGATTGTGGTGAGGGTAGTTGACGTGGGTCTAGAAGCAATCCTGTCTTGATTCAGTGATCATCCTTTGCAGCCCAATTGTGGTCTCTAAGTGCCATTTCCCACTCACAGAAACCAGGGTTTCTGGAAGAAATGGCTTGATTCCAGTCATGGTGAAGACAGTGCACAAAATGCATTGAGAATATCTAGTCATGCCAGGAAACAGGGAAACTCTCAAAGATTTCTGGGGTGATCTCAAAAAGAAAAAACCAAACCCCACAAGAGACAACCAGAAGAGGCTCCAATTGGCCAAAGATCAGATACTTTAAACATCCAAACATGAATTACCGTAAAACATTAAAAAATATCAAACATGTTAAAATCCCTGAGACCACAGAGATACTGTTGGACAATGTATAAAGTTGTTTATGGCATCAATTCATTCTGAAATTGTGAAATAATGGGAAGAAATCAAACATTTATCTTAAGTTCCTATATGAACTATATTTCAGGGTAACCAAACAGTTAAATAGAGACTGGCACTTAATAAATACAGACAGAATGATAGAATTAGGATGTCACCATTTTTAAAATGCTAATAAAATAATAAATCTAGGCAATCATCATCAGTAGCTTAAAAAACCATTAAGTGACAGGCTGATGTGGAACTTCATACTGGATGCACCAGGTTGGCAAAACCACCACTCAGCCCCTAATCAATCTGAGTATTACATATTTCCTGATGCAATGTATTAGGGAGTAAAAAGGATCACATATGAACAATTCTTACCAAAACAAGAAACCTGAATCTAATGAAGCCTCTAGTTCTTCCCCCAGTTCATAGGAAATGCAGATAATAAAAGAACATATTAAATGACCCTACAAGAATACATCAGCCAAGTTCACAATGTGGGAAATTCTATAGGATGAACGGTTTACTCAACAAACAAGAGAGGGTATAACCTATTAATCTTTGTTCTGAATAAGGAATCATATAGGAAAACTTAGGTGACCAGAACAAAGTCCAGGTCTTCAATATTTTAATTCATTGTTTCTAACACATTCTGATCAAGGCCTCTAGCTTGACAAGCTCATAATCAGAACTAATTTTCATACAGGCAATGTGGTTTTTCCATGTTTTGATGGAAATTCAGAGAACTATGAATTGAGATGCACATGCCACATGAAGTCAGGGAGCATACTGTTCCAAATGCAGAGTTCAAAAAGTAACAATACGCCTGATTTTTGAAAACAAAAAAATAGCTTTCCTTTTAATTGAGTATTTCATCCTGAAAGGGGCTTCTCCCTTTCCTCATTGACTGTCTTTCCCCTTTTCTTAAGATCGAACAGTCACACGATTTAAATAAAAAGAGAGAAACTGAGCCTGCTCAGGTGATAGCTGTGTGAGTCTTAGCAGCAAATAACACAGACATGAAAGACATTTCCTGCAATGTATAACAGACTTTCAAATTATCTTGCTCTAGCTAATTAGCATTTTAGAAAAATTGGGTTTAATCATTAAAGAAGCCATCTGCTTATCTGGGAGCTGTCTGGTAAACAGTGCTGGCAACTTTCATGGGATATATACCCAGCAGGTACCCCATTTTCTTTTGACTTCTGAAGCAAAGAGAAAAACTCTACCATCCCCCTCTGCACCCCAACTAATTCGAACATAATGACGTGTCTGCGCCGTGCTATGGTGCTCTTCTTTCACGTCAAAGAGTTAAAGGGGAACCGACATTGTAGAGAAGGTATTTGAAAGCGTCTCTCACATACTAGACCTACAGAGATGTGTGACCTTCTTTAATTTCTAAAACAACTGTTTTTTTCCCCTCTGTATTGAATGGCATGACAGCCAATATACATGACATTTGACATAAAGTCCCAGTTGTAAGAGGTGCTGTCTTGAACAGTTTGAAGTTAAGACTCCTCGGGGGCGGGGGCGCCTGGGTGGCTCAGTGGGTTAAGCCTCTGCCTTCAGCTCAGGTCATGATCCCAGGGTCCTGGGATCGAGCCCCGCATCGGGCTCTCTGCTCCGCGGGGAGCCTACCTCCACCTTTCTGCCTGCCTCTCTGCCTACTTGTGATCTCTGTCTGTCAAATAAATAAATAAAATCTTTAAAAAAAAAAAAAAGACTCCTGGGGGGTGGGGGAAACAGCAAAAGTGGGCCCATCACATGCAGATTTCGTTTTCAATCATGTGACGTTGGATTGCTTGATGGCCGTGCAAGACCATGTTCTTCCTTGAAGTATCTCCTCACGGAGTCAAGGAGAATCCTCAGTAAGTCATTCTGCCAATGATGCTTAGAACTAAAAAAAAAAATTATGTGAAAAATATCTGGAATATATGAAGCCCATATATTAAAATTAATAAGGTTGAAAACCTCTCACTAAACTATCCATTGGAAAGCTTGGTTGGATTTCCATCCAGCAGCTCTGGGCCACTGGTCTGAAGCCCTGTTAACATTTCATTCCGACAAGATACAACAGTTAATACTTACAATTGATATTATATGGCTATATATTTCAGAGCTTATTTATCATAAGTCAACCAACTTTTAGGAGTACACATAAGGTATGGGCTGCCTATGGTGAAGCCCTTGTGTTACTCTGTGGAAGGCTTTGAAGGTGAAGCTGAGAAGTTGGGACATAATGCTTAGACAAGAAGAGTAATGCTGGGCAGAAAATGATATAATAGGGATTACATTTTAGGAAAATGAATCTTCCGTTTTATCTCCTCATAACTCCATTAGCCCTCCCTTTCCTGTGAGATGAATTCTTACTTCACTGAGCAAAGAGCAGCCACCAGGGGACAGCCCCCCTCCTCCTGCACGACTTGGCCAGTTCTGGCTTCCCATGTGAAAGACACAGAAACAACGTCTTGGTTTCCCCATATATAAAGGGGAGAGTGTACCAGCTACTTTGTAGGGAGATCAAGAGGGTAAAATGGGAATACCTATAAAACATCCTTCCTAATATCTGCTAAGGACTCGATAAATAGGAGGGGAAAATCAGACTGAACCCTTTTCTAACAGCTGAATGCTGTTTATGTAATACTGCTCTTTCTTCATAGATATCTGGGTATCCACAAAAGATGTCTTTCACTCTTTCCCAACGTTCATTCATTCAGCATTTTGTAAGCATCCTCTGTGAGCCTAGAAAGGTGCTAGCAGCTTGGGACAAGGGATGAAGAGGAGAATCCTTGGTTTGGAGAAACTCGCAGCTCTTAGGATAGATAGACGGGCATGTGAACAAAGCCAAGGCAGCAACCAACAAAATGTATTACAAGGGGCGCCTGGGTGGCTCAGTTGGTTAGGCAACTGCCTTCAGCTCAGGTCATGATTCTGGAGTTCCCAGGATCGAGTCGGATAGGGCTCCCTGCTCAGCAGGGAGTCTGCTTCTCCCACTAACCTCTCTCCTCTCATGCTCTCTCTCATGCTCTCTCTCATGCTCTCTCTCTCTCTCAAATAATTAAATAAAATCTTAAAAAAAAATGTATTACAATACAATACAATACAATACAGCCTCCAGAAGGTATCAAGGCACATGGGAAAATGACGAAATGCACTCTGGATTATTATCCAGACAATTCCTTCCTTCCTTCTATTCCTATCCTACTCTGCTGTGATAAATTCTTCTGACAAGAGTTTGTAGAATAAATACCCTCTCAAATCAGTAGTGGCTAACGGGAGGAAAAAAAAAATAGAAGAAAAAGAATTCAAGGTCAAGGTGAGCCAAATGCCTCAGTTCTCCAAGGGTAATCACTTGACTATCACTTCATGTGATGATTCTTACTTCATTCATTGGGATCTGCTGTTCTAAGGGTTTGGTGCATTATTTGTTGAGTAAACTGCCCTCACTCTGATGGTTCTCATTCATGACTATAAAGGTGAGGCAGTGTTTAATAACATCTACCAGCCCATAAGTGCTTACATTTAGTCCAAAGGAAAATTAGGTATTAAAAACATTAATGATCTTTGGATAGGTAACTCAGGAATGATCAAAAGGGAAAAAAAAAAACACTCCTATTATGAAGTGAACCAGTAATTATGGTCATAGGCGTCAAAACAGATACCCAAGAGCTAGACTAAGTCTTGGCTCTGTTCCCCAAATGAGTCTTACTCAGGAAAAACTACAGCTTTCCTAACTCAAAAAAATGATATGGATTAAGCAAACCCATCTACCACATGTTGTTTTTTTCCTAATTCTCTCTTGACAGTAACTTCTTTTTTTTTTTTTTAAGATTTTATTTATTTGTCAGAGAGAGAGAGCGAGCGAGCAAGCACAGGCAGACAGAGTGGCAGGCAGAGGCAGAGGGAGAAGCAGGCTCCTCACAGAACAAGGAGCCTGATGTGGGACTCGATCCCAGGACGCTGGGATCATGACCTGAGCCGAAGGCAGCGGCTTAACCAACTGAGCCACCCAGGCGTCCCTTGACAGTAACTTCTAATGGGGCAGGTCTCCATGGGAAATGCCCCAACCTGGTCAATGGGAGCATTGAGTGTAAATTTCTTCGCTTTTTCAAAAGAGAAAATGAAAAATGGATCCCTTTGTGTGCGTGTGTGAGCGTGTGTGTGTCTGGGTGTGTGTGTAATGAAAAGCAGGAGTATTTTATGACTGCCCCATGCTGTATAAAAGGATTCTGATAAATGGCTTGCATTATGTAACGCTGGCATCCTCCTCCTCCCCAAAGCAAGTCGGTCTGCATATCTGAAGGACATAAGTTCAGAAATAGAAACACTTTAAAGTTTCTCAACTCACTACTCACACTTCCCACATTTTCTCGGTCTCGTTTTTTCCCCTCCCTCTTCCTCTTTAATCCACACTGTTTCTTTAATCATTTCATATTAAGTTCTGTGGACCTTCTCTGGAGCCATGTAACGATCGTACCACGAAATGCTTCTGCAAAGCCATACAAGGTGAGCATCAGAAGACTGGGGGTGTCTAAAAACTGAAATGAGAAATAATGCCTTCACTGGAAGCAAGGCTGAGTTCAAGCATCCTGCAAGTGTCCATATTGCCCCGAGGAGGCAAGGAGCCCTGTGCTGGGCACCCCTTCCACTCTCTCAGCACCCTGAAGGAAATCCTGACTTGGATAATTTGTGGAGCGTCTTTCTCTTCCTGAATTCCTCTCTTTCCAAGGACAGGTTCAGAGCGGTCTGAATTCTACATATTCTTTGGAGACCATCATGTCACTGTTCTGCGTGAGAACGGCCAAGAGCAGGACCGGAGGGTGTACCGCTCCCGTTCTTTTCCCCAACGCTTTTCCTTTAAACCCCAGAAGGCTCTGACAGCCATTCCCGATGCTTCCCATCCCAAATGGTGAAACGTGGAAGACAGAAGAAAATGAGAATCAGAACATTTTTCTTTCCGCTGAGCACCACACTGCCCCTTTGCCATGGCTCCCCAAATCCCCCATAAAAGTAGAGCAGTTAATCTGCTGTTTATTCGAAACCACCTAGAGAAGTTTAATAGACAGTTATGAACTAATTGAGTGCGTCTGTGCTGCTGTCTCCTCATTCATCTTGCTTATTCAATTTAACTCCCTTAGTCTTCCATAAGGCACAGTGTCCCTGCTGCTCAAAACAGTCGCTTGCTGCAAGAAAAGCCCTGGAACAACAGGAAGCTAATAGTTTAACTGTTCCTCTAAATTTGTTTGACAAAACTGACATTTAGTGCATTATGTCACGTTGTCGGTAATCTGCAATTTACCCCTGGGCGTGCAGTGGATGCTCATTTTATTTACCTCTCATAGTTAAAAGCGTAATTAATATTCCACTCTGTAACAAAGATTAGAGATTTGACAAACATTGTAATTTAAATTCTCCATTATAGCAAACATTAAAATCAAACATCTTCCACATGCCCCATTGCATAAAGGACACGTGTAGCTGTAATTTAACTTTTTAGTTTTTAATACCACAAACTAATTTCTGCTGTCAGTTTAATGAGCTGGAAAACACAAATCTTGCTGCTCTCCGTGTGGGCAAGGGCTGTGAGAGATGAACCGAAGGGAGAGAGCACACCAATTTCTTTTTTAAAACACATTTCCAAATGCACCGAGCAAACTGCGTATGTGTAATCTAGCCAATGCAACGTGATACTATGGATTCCTGAAACCGTTTTATAGCTTTGAGAAAAGAGCTGCAAAAATAAGACATTTCAAGAGCGAAACAGAGAAATTGTGCTGATATTTTCTAAAGTCAAGGTGTGTGTTTAAGAGATTGATGGAAACATAGGTGGATACTGACCACATATAAGACCAAACAACAAAGCCACGCTTGTGCCTACGAGACTTCAAATGAGCAAGGTGGTCATGATGATGTCCGTTGCAGACACAGAGCCCTTTCCAGAACACCAAAGGTGGGACAAGGTGGCCAGCCTACTGACGGAGTTCTCACAGAAACACTCAGAATTCTAATTCATGCTAATTTTCACCGGAATCTCAGCTTCATAAATTTTATGTGACTGATTAAAATTATTGTATGTGGAATACCTTCAGGCAGCTAAAATGGCTCATTAAACAAGGAAGCTAGCTGGGAATTATCAGTAATGTAACAAATTTGTATACTATGAATTTGATGTCTTTAGAAAGGATGTAGGAGGAATATTTAAGCCCCCCTCCCCCACCATAGCTGGGCTCAGAGGGAAAGGAAGAAATGCCTTGATCTCAAAGAGGCTCGGGCTACCCCAGCTCTTCCTCCCCAATCCGCAGAAACCCATTGGCTTGCCGACTTCTGCGCGAGACTTCATTAGTCACTGCCAACTTCAATCTGCTTCATTTATTTTACATTCAGATCCCGGGAGGGAGCATACTCTCTGGTGCAATTTCAGGCTAAACCAAAGATAAACTGATTCACTTTAGAAAACGACAAGGCGGCATATCCCAACTTATGCTAACATCTCACAACATGGAGAAAAGTATGTGTAAATATTATTAACCTTGCCAAAGTCTGAAACGAAAGAGATACGTATATTGCCAAGGAGAAAGGTTTCCAAATGGCCTGAGAGCCAAACACTCCACACAACGCTGTTTCCATAAACAACAGGGCTCTAGAGCAAAGCACATTCATTTCCAATCTCCTGGGGTGGGGGGTATGCAAGGGCCCTCTGGATCCATTTTCCAGAGAGAAGTCAGTTATTCTCCCAAGCAACCCATCTTAGCTGTATTGTAAGACTTACTTGATAACTCCTGATGAGTATCGATGAAATGAAAAACTTTGCCAGCTCTTTGTGTGTGGGGGGGAAGAGCAGCCATTTCTACGAAGGGCCTGTAGTTTCTTTCAAAGTGCTCAGGCAAGCCATGGAAATAATGTGCCACCATATGACTCACAGACAGTTTGTAAACCAGTTGGGTGAAAAATTAAATCAAACCATACTTTGTATTTTAAAAACAAAAATTTGGAAGAGAGTAACCAAATGAAAGATCTGGCCTTTCAGGAAGCAACACAACACAAAACCATCTGTCCTCAAAACCATGAGAAATGAGTGAAAACAAACTAAAACAGGCAGATTGTCAACACGGTTGCACTGAATCAGAGGAAGAGCATCAGAAAGAAAGGAATGTGTTTTTTTTTTTTTTTACCCCTTGCAGTATATTGAGGGGATTGACCTATCTGAATTGTTATTGTTGTTAATGTGTAGATATGACTGTGGTTCTAGAAATAACCTCTTATGAATTTATTGAAATTAATTAAAATAGGATACCATGATCTGCTTTCAAACACAAATTCTCTTTAAGTGAAATTTGAATTCACCTAAATTTCTACCTCCTAATACCTTGGGTCACTGGGAGAATTTCAGATACAGTGGCCAGATAATCCTATCAAGGATAAATTAAAAAAAATGAGATTTGGGGACAGGAATAGAAATCCAAAGTAACAGAGGTTTTTAGGATAAAACCAATCAACACGGAGGAAAATGAGGAAGAAAGCACAGAAGTGTATTTTCTCTGTGAGGGGGGCACTTTTGGCATGTGCTTTAGCAGAGGCAAGCCACTGGTATTAGGAGAGTCGGGGAGGTCATGGTAAGTATGTTGTAGGCTACAGAGGCTACTAAAGGTTCTTCCAAGCCTTTTTTCCTTTTTCTTTTTTTTTTTTTTTAAAGATTTTTTTTTTTTTTAAATTTGACATTCAGAGGTCACAAGTAGGCAGAGAGGCAGGCAGAGAGAGAGAGAGAGAGGAGGAAGCAGGCTCCCTGCCGAGCAGAGAGCCCGACGCAGGGCTCGATCCCAGGACCCTGGGATCATGACCTGAGCCGAAGGCAGAGGCTTTAACCCGCTGAGCCACCCAGGCGCCCCATCTTCCAAGCCTTTTTTCATTCAAAGCAGCCATGTTACTCTGCATCTCAGGGAACCAGATAAGAAGTGGGAGGTAGCGCTAGAGGAGAGAATTAAAATAAGGAGAGAATAATTGAGTCTTAAAATCAGAAGGTTTTGAACAATTGTCAATAATGCCTGACATGTGGGACAATGGCACTTAATATGCATATTCCCTGGAATTAGGGAAAATGCTTTTACAAGTATCTTCCTCAAAGTTGGAGAATGGCAGATCTGGAAGAGTTCCTGTCAAGCAAGAGATGGTAAATGACAAGTATTGCATAAAATTGGTTATTGCTGTTTAAAAATGTTTTTGTAATTGATGGCCTGTTCATGTGGTGCCTCAATCTTTACTGTCTTACAGAAAGGAGATATAACTCTTTGAAGGATGTCATAGGTCACCTCTTCCCACTGATTCCCAATCTTGTTCCTTAACCATAAAGGTAATCTTTTAAAAGAGCATAACTTTCAAATTTCATTCTATTTGCTGGTGTTAATGAAGTGGTCAAATGGTGCTAGTCAAAGAACATCAAGTCTGATCCTACAGAAATACCTGTTTAAATCATTAACAAAGATGTTCTGAATTTCATGGGCAAAATTCAAACCGACCATTGAAAACTCCATTGAAGTCTGGACTTACTAAAAGTTCAAAGATACAGAGTCACTGCAGAAAGGATCAACTGAAAAAGAAAACACAGAGTGCTAAAAAATACAAAATTATGACTTAGGGTTGTCTGTTCTTTCTTTGCCATCATGAGTAATACACAAATCTTTTAACCACAGTTTAATAAAGGAAATTGGAAACAACCACCACTAAAACTTTCCAAGCTGTGGTTCAGGAACTGCTACCTAATGTTATTGCTGATTAATACTGTATCTGTGTCTTTTTAAATGCACCACTAAACAGAAGCAGACCCTTTCTTATAGGACTCCAGGGGTTATAATTTTATCTGGTGACCGCAGGAAGACCCACTTTCTGCATTACTAAGAGCTTCTGTGTGCCTTTCATGAAGGGCTGTGCTCATAGGATCCTGGCTCCTGATGGACCAACTGCCATCACCCCAAACCCTCAATGGGGGAGGCAGAACTGGTATTTCAGATGTGGGAGAATCCCTGTGACTTGGCAAATTCTTTCCATCCCCACCATTTTTCTGGGCCTGGATTTAGAGTGTGGCATTTCCAAGTTTAACCCAGTCAAAAGTAGTATAAAGTTGCGTGACAAACATCGGAATCCCAGGATGCTTGTTGCTAACCTGTCATTGGCAAAGTCTCAAAAGAATGCTGACAAGGAATCCATTTTATGAAATTGCCTGTCAAAGGTGTGCCACAGAATGTGTGCTCAACGAAGGCTAGATGGATGTCAATCTGACCACTCTAGATATTTCATGTAGAACACCGCCACATCGATAGTAAGGCTTGTAGGAGGCCAAGAGTCATCATCAATCATTTCTTATCCTATTCATCTCCCTTCAGTTTTCTGCATACTATGTATTTCTTTCATATACTCATTCCTGGTACGTTGCCATCACTGGAATGTAAGTTTCTCTAGCTTGTTCACTACTGCGGTCCCAGCCCCTAGGACAACGTAGGAGTCCAACAAGCGTTTGTTGAGTAAACAATGAAATGACATTCTGACAGCTCTCTCTTCTGAGTTTCTCTATTTATCACCTTATCAACAGATTCCTATAAACAATTGTGCAAGCATGGCACATTTGGAGAATGTGTTCCCACAGAGCAGCTTTTCTCTTTGTATCCCCAGACCCAAACATGCTTCTGTGCCACAAGCTGTGTTGAACCCCCCTTTCCAAAAAGCCTTCTCTTGTCGTCCATAGGGTTTTTGATAGGTGGGATTCCTTAAGGTTGATAATTAGCCAGGAGCAGTGCTGACTGGGTACAGCACCCTTTACCATCTTGGGTGTGAGCTTTCAGAACTCTGTAATCAGAAGGCTATAGAGGCCAGAGGACTCGCTCATGTTATGATGACTTTCTGCAGCCTGTTGAGTTTTACTCTGCTGAGACCTTACCATGTTAAGTCGCGACCCCACTGCTTAAGCATTTAAGAAAACATCGATGTGTAAGAACTATCCTTACAGAATATACTTAGCATAGGTGACTTCTGTTATCTTTGTGATGAAATAATCCAAAACAACAAATTTTAAACCTGCATCAGCATGTTCAGGATTCACAGCCAAGAGGTTAGAGAGCCCATTATATTGTTCCTAGTACTTTTTGGTGTTATTTGCTCATGTAGGGGGCAAATGCAGGCTGCCCAAAGATGGGCCACTTTGGCATGAATATTATTTTGAGTTAGACAGCAATCAAAACCCAGCAGATTCAGGAAAAGCTCTTTACTTCCCCTTCAACTGCCTAAAAATAATTTAGAATGAGGACCTGCTTCAGGAAGAGAGCTATCACCATAGATAACTACCTTATGATACGAACCAGGTATGATAGAGAGGGAGGAACGGAGCAAGGCCTGTTTGATCAAAGTCTATGTCCCATGGTTTCTGAGTGTTCCAGCAAACATTTGTTTGCCAGACATTTAACTCCTTCATTTTCCTGTGAATTGCATTCTTTCTCTTTAGGCGCAGACCCCTTCCCACTTTCTCCTTAGCTCAGAATGACATATATATCTCATTTTGCATGTCTTTGCAATTTCCCATGTCTGCATGAACTCCCCAAACATAGGAAATTAAATTTTATATTCTCCTATTAATCTGTCTCATGTCAATTTGATTCTTTGTCTGGCTAGAAAAGACCTTGAAGGGGACAAGAGATTCTTGTACCCCTCCTGCCCCCACCCTCAACACTTGGAAGCCAAATTAAACATAGTAGAGTTTGGGTTTTGTATTTCCAAGTTGGTCTCCTGGAATATTGGCAGACAGATTGGCCTGAAGGCCAGAAGATGACAGATTACCCTAAATGTGGCTAGGAAGAACATTCAGGTCAGAGAGATGAAGTCGGAATGATGATGGTTGGTGGGCAAAAGGGGAAAGAGAAACAATGTACTTTTCCTCTGTATTTATTAGATGTACATGCAAGTTAAAAATCTTATATATATATATATATGTATAAAATTTATACAATAGGCTTTTATGTAGAAGTTACATACAACAAATTATACACACTCACATACATACACATACATATTGGGGAGTGACAGGAAGCATTAAACTTGTAATTGGGAAATATAGTAGTTATTATTTATAATCCTGGAGAGTGAAGAAGGTAGTTTCTAGGTATGTTAATAAATGCATTACGTGCAGTCCACACATTCACTGTCATCCCTGGGGTTCACATTTGCATATGATGTTCTTTCCTTGTACCTTCCCGTCTGTCACATTTCCATTCATTCTTTATGACTTCCTTTCTGAAGTTGTTCCTGGTCCCCCTCCCCTTGGCAGAGGTGACCTTTCCTCTGCTGGGAACATTCCAATTGTGTCTTCCATGGTCTTCTTTCGTAGTGCTAATTGGTTTGTTTTTATGACTCTTTTCTTCACTAGACTGTGATTTGTTTGAGATGACAGTTTCTTTTGTCTTTAAAAAATTCTCTACCCCTTCATTCCTCAAGGCCTTCATATCTTTTCATGTCCTCACTTCTTTTCTGACCCAGATCACATCCCACAATGGCTTCCTCATGAACCCCCCAGCTCCTCCATTACATCACGACCCTGCACTAAACTTCACTACCACTCCTGTCTGTGCTTCTGTCCTCCCTTAACCTTCTCCTTGTGTCTCTCCACACCATCTTCCCACTCTATGTGCCTGTCCCCAAATTTCCCCTTTTCATAAGAACACCAGCCATACTAGATTAGGGCCTACCCTAATGACCTCCTTTTGATTTAACTGCCTACATAAAGATCAGATTTCCAAAAAAGGTCACATTCTGAGCTATGGGCAGTAATAAAATACTTAGGAGTAAATTAATAAAGGAGGTGAAAGACTTGTATACTGAGAACTACAGAACTGTGATGAAAGAAACTTAAGTAGATATAAATAAAAGGAAAGACATTCCATGTTCATGGACTAGAAGAATAAATGTTATTAAAATGTTCATACTATTGTGGTCTATTTTAACATAGTTTCCATTTTTTTTAAGAAATTGAAGACAAGTATAGAAAATGTTTTTGTTTTAAAATAAAAATTGGATATCACTCCGTTTTTCAAAATTAATAAAAGTTAAGGTCTTTAAAATGACTACTATGCCTTGCATGATTCCATTAGCTTGTACATCAGCTCAAGATCTTGTCCCCCAAAATGCTTTTTCTTGATCCTTCCGTTGCAAATTCATTGGTCTCCCAGCTATTCCCTCTGCCTGAAGTCTCTTTCCCCTGAAACCTTCAGGGCTCACTTTGTCCCTCCCTTTAAACATGTACTCAAATGGAGACCTTCTTTGGCCACATGTTTGGCCACTATTTATTTGTTTAACCTATTCCAACTTCTTTAACCTATTCCAACTTCTCTCCCCTCCCCTCTGCTCCCTATACTTCTTCCCAGCTTTATGTCCCTTGAAAATACAGATAAGTTCCTTATTTTCTTTATGGTCTAGCTTCTCTCACCAGAAAGCAAGCTCTACAAGAAAAGGAATTTGGTTAATTTTGTTCTGCAGAGCTTAGAATACTCCCTAGCTCATTACAGCTGCTCATTTGGTATTTGTTAAATGAATAAAGAACACATATTTAGCATCTACATATGCACTTGCCAATGTGAGTGTGTTTATTGCAGGATTAGGATGACTCACTTGCACGGCAAATGTTTTGTATATTGAATGAAGTAGCTGTACACATGGGCACACGTGAGGTCAGGACAGGCATGAGTTTGAACTCACCTTCGTCTGTGATTGTGGTTGTTGACAGTGTCCAGAATTTGTTGTTCCTTTAGGTTCTAACTCCTTGCTTATTTCCTCTGAACTTGGTATTTTCTGTTCTTCCTCCCACGGACAATGCTTCAGGTTTAGACATAATATCTAATTACTGAATACTTGTTGATCAGATGCATATCTTTCAAATTGCTAAGCATTTTTTAAGAGGTTATATTCTTTATTATGGATTTTCTTACTTGTTGTGAAAGCTAGCAAACCAAATAATGGAATAAATATTAGAATTCTGTTCCATTATTTATTATCGTTTTCTTATTTTTAAGCATTTGTTAGAGCAAAAACGAAAAGTTTCATCCTAAAGTTATGGTTTTCCTTTAGTTTTTATTTGTTTGAACATTGTGTTTATACAGTTGGCGATGCTCACAGTAATCCCTAATTAGGGTCATTTTTTCCTCCTGTATAATAAATATACAGGTATATTTCAAGTAATTGGTAGAATTTCAACCAAAAGAGCCCCCAAAGAGATTTCACTTGGATTTTGCTGATATTTGATGGTAACTATTTAAAAGCAACCAATGGGTCTGAAATAGAGGCCTGAATCACTTTACCAGTCACTGATGTCATACTGTTGAGATGTGATGGTGACATGTTGACATACTGGCAGCTCAGGCCAAATGTGCAGAGGCCAGAAATGAATCTGAAAAGGGTATTTAGTTCTTGGGATTTACAAAGTCATTGAAGATAATTTGTATGTAAATACATGACAGGAAGTTTCTTAGAATAATTCCTACCCTTACTAAACAAGATGGGTGCCATTACAGCTCTTTCTCTGAAATGTTTAGATATTTTAAACAATGCTGGTTCTTGCTAATTATGTATATTGGTTCTTATGCTATCCCAACCCCTACTAACATGTTTGGCGTGGGTGTCTAAACTCCTCTCTCAGTGTCTTTTTAGTCCACAGACTGTGGACGAGACACACCTTTCTCAGCACAGGCTCTATTTGAACACTGTTCTTAGCCTTATGACACATTAACACATACACACACACACACATTTTTTATTCAATAACTTCATGTCATTAACTAGTCCAGGGATAACACAGGTATTTATTGATTTATAAAATCTCCTCTTTGGGACTTTACCCTATCTCATTTGTCCTGTTTCAATAAATTGCTAAAATAGATGAAAATTTAATGTGTTTTATTAAAAATAATTTTCATTAAACAGAATCTAGAAAATAGAAGGTTAAATATAAACCATTCATAAAAAAATATAAACCATTCATAATTTCACCACTCAGAATAACAATCACTAATGCTTTGGGATCTTTTTTTTTTTTTTAAAGATTTTATTTATTTATTTGACAGAGAGATCACAAGCAGGCAGAGAGGCAGGCAGAGAGAGAGGAGGAAGCAGGCTCCCTGCCGAGCAGAGAGCCCGATGCAGGGCTCGATCCCAGAACCCTGAGATCATGACCTGAGCCGAAGGCAGCGGCTTAACCCACTGAGCCACCCAGGTGCCCCAACTTTGGGATCTTTTAATCTAATCTTTTTTAGCATACGTTTATTTTAAGTAAATTTTTGATTTTACTGTTTCACTTACTTCTATGACTTTAATATGTCACAAAAATTTTTCTGAAGGCCTATGTTTTAAGGACTCAACACTACTAATAAAATGGTATTCATTTATTTGTGTCACTATTAGAAGTTTAGGTAGCTCCCAAATTCTTCACTGTTATATGTAATACAATGATGAGCTTTATGAATGATAAATGCAATAAATGAAATTTACCTATAATTCTAAAATTTTCCTTAAAGGAAATTCCAAGCGGCATTGGGTTGTCACATCTACTTAAAATAGTAGTGATGCCAGCTATAAACAACTTTAGAAGACTTTTGTGCCAATTTCTACCCTCACCAGAAAATGCACGAGGATGACCTTTGTGCTCTATCCTACTGGATTTTAAAAGTTGTCAATCTGATATGAAAAATAAAGAGGATGTAACTTTCTAAACTTGCATTTCATTGCTTATTAATGAAGTTGAACAGCTTTCACTGCATATATTGACTATTTGCACTTCCTTTCTATAAATTCACTGTTCTACCCCTTGCTCATTTTTCTCTTAAAGTATTAGTACATCACTCGTGGACGTGAATGGATTGTGGTAAGAGTATCAGCCATTCGTTATTTGCAAAGTGCTCAGCTTGGATAGGAGTCCTCATTGCCTCCACCGCTCTCTCCATTCATCTCTCTGTGCATTTGCTCTCTGCCCCTGTAACACCAAATCTTTCCCATCCTTCAAGGCTCAGTTCCCTGATGCCTCTAACCTTTCTGTCCACAGTGACCTCGCTTGTGTCTGACCTCCAAAGCAACTGTCATCCTCACCTCATCATGTCTTATTTAATTGATTACCTTAGAATATATAGGATGCCTTCTGAGAGCCATGAGGTAAGAAACCATTTCTCACACTGCACAGATGAAGCACGTTGTCACGAAACAAAAGTGACCCTAATCATGAGGCACTCAAACATACTGTAGTGCCAAAAAAATAAAAGCGCACTGCTTTAAAAGATGTTGTAATTTTTCTCTTATAGAAATATATTTTTTTGAAGAAGGAAAATGTCATCAAATATAAGCAACTCTTAGATAATAGAAGTTCGTTACGCATCGAGATGAGATTATTTTATATTACACAGCACAAGCTGACATTATGTCCTGAGATGAACAAGTAAGTAATTATGTATAAAAGCTAGCAATGTGTAAATGGTAATATTTTTGGCAGACATGATATCCACTGAACGAACATAGTGGATGTGTCAAATTATTTTTATAACTCAGGCATAACATATCATTCCAAATATAACTGTATATGGATCACAGCAATATGACATATTGCTGTATGCCAAAATACCAAAATATTGAAAGTTATAAAGTACATAACTAATTAAACATATAATAAAGAATAAAGAAAGCAAATCCAAAGAACTTAGGGTAGTTTATTCCTAGTAATGGGAACCATATGCATGTTTGGTAAACACTTCTAAAACTGAAATACAAACATAACCTAAGGCCATTCATGCATGCAGGAAAAATAAGGATGTTTAGAGAACCTACAAGGTGACCTAATGGAATTTGTTTTTAGTACCAAATACTTAAACTTGATATATTTTCCTTTTATGGACAAGAATGGAATTTATAGCAGTGAGAAATGACTGTTTCTTTGCATATTAAGTGCATAGTTCTTAAAGCTTTCCACTAAGTAGTTTAATATTTTAGCTTTGAACTTTAGATCACATTCTTAATTTTTTTATGATGAACATATTTTGCTCCCAAGGCTAGAATAGTTGTCTAATTGTTGAGCAAATTAGATGAACTGAAATCATTTAGGCACACAATATTTTGGCTGATAACAATGTAAGAGCAACTCTATTTAAAAAAATAGAAACATTTAACTGCAACATACACAGTAGAAAATATCACTTTATGTTTGCAAATGCTTATGAAACACACAGAATGTGGCACATGCTGATGACCCAAATTCTTTCCACTCTCTGACCTAGGAGAATCATAGAACTGGATACAGTAGAGAGAACACAAGAGGACATAGATTCTCAAAAAAATTTTCTGGTTTTATGATGGGAAGTATTTTTTTTTTTTAAGTTGTCACATAAGGATTACTTATGAAGAAGAGCTCTCATTTCACTGTATGAAGTCCAAAGTCAGCGTGGGACAAGTCTTAAGTGAAGCAAAGTACAGGTGAAACGGCCCTCCTGCCACACCAACCTCTCCCTGGCGCATTAGTGCTGCCCGCACGGAGGCCTCACCAGACTGTGGGCCATTTCCCCCCACTTCGGCCCCAAAGCTGTAACTGACTTCAAGACCTATGCCTCATTTTTCTTCTCTCCCCCGCTTTTTGGGGGGTACTTTCTAAGATGGCATTATATTTTCAAAACTCATTTTTCTATTTATATATCAACTAAAAAATTCCCCCGGAACTATTTCATTAAACAATTAGGGGAATTTACAAAGAAAACAAGCCTATTTTATTTCAAAATGTTAAGAGCCGGGGGCGCCTGGGTGGCTCAGTGGGTTAAAGCCTCTGCCTTCGGCTCAGGTCATGATCCCAGGGTCCTGGGGTCGAGCCCCACATCGGGCTCTCTGCTCGGTGGGGAGTCTGCTCTCTGCCTGCCTCTCTGCCTACTTGTGATCTCTGTCTGTCAAATAAATAAATAAAATCTTAAAAAAAAAAAAAAGAATTGCCAGGACTAACACCAAAAATAAGCTGGGTTAAAAAAAAAATGTTAAGAACCAATTCACCTTCTCACACACAATTCAACAGACCTGTAAAGAAGAGGGTAACTACATCCCAAAGTATGAGAAGGGATGACAGAATAAAAAGCATCCTGTTTGGAAAGGTTGCCCTTTCAAAACTTCTAGGAATTAAGGGGTGTACAATCACGTGATTCACCCTTCCCCCATTCCATTCTGCTTAAAGCAAGGGAGTGACATGGTAAAATTGGTCACCCTATTTTAGGGTATCCAGCGTCAAGTGATTTGGATTTCTTGGGTTCATTTGGTCAAGAAACAGTGGCGAGGAACCTCTTGCAGTTAGCTGGTGGTTGGTTTAATTCTGCACACGTGGGAGGAGGACACGTGGAGGATGCGGAGAAAGCCGGTGGGAGGGACCTTCCACTCACACCTTCCAAGGGAAGGGCTCAGGTGTGCTGGCCTCCCCCATCACCCATACCCTTTAGTTTGCCTCATTAAGTTTAAGAAAAATTTTGTATTTATCAGCAGGAAAGTTAACTTAAAAACCTGTCTTTCCCTCATTTAGAAGAAATAAGGACAAGACTTTCTGTGTAAGAGTGTAGGTATGAGCCTATGTATACACGCGGACATCCATATCTACACTTCTCATGCTGAAGAATTGGACCAGCCGGCTGAAGAAGTTAGGACAATGTAGCCTGATACCTGAGCACGTATCACCAAAGAACGAGGAATTTTACATAACTACACTGTTATGACTCTTAAATGATCTAACAATGATGCAAAAAGATTATCTTATATGTATATTTGAATCTTCCACGTCATCCCAATAGTGTCCTTTATAGTTGCTGTTTGCTTAAGAATCAATCAAGAGTCATGTACTGCATTTACTGGTCATGTTTCTCTAGAAGAGTCCCTTGAATTTTTTCCTTACCTCACATTGACCTGTTCGAAGAATACAAATCAGTTGTTTTATAAAAACTTCCCGGAACCGGTGTTTTTCTCGAATAGGACATATATTTGAGGAATTCACTCCATAGTAGTTTGGACCACACACCACACATCTCTGAGTTCCATCTTAAAGAGCAGAGGGACTCATGAATGTTAATATGTACAATATCACTGGCATCAGGTTACCCTCAAAGTCTGAGGACCGCGCTATCCCTGCGTTTCTCCCAAATAATCTGAACCGGCAGTAATTACACCCACCCACATTCAGTTTAATTCACTGTCAACAAATACATATATTTTATGTTTGCAAATTAAAGTGAAAACTCATTTTTAGGGGTGATGAATGGGAAAGTAATCACAGCTGCGTGCTGTCAGAGGTGAGCGAGTCCCTCGCGCAGGCAGAGGAATCCTGCGGGAACTAGAGTACAGGAAGGGAGAGGAGGGGCGAGCGAGACGCGGAAGTTTTTTGAGTAGGAAGGAAGGCCTACTGGAATTACGTGCATCTTTAATTATATTTTATTAAGATAAGGAGATTGCCTAGGAGAAGGGAAGGAACAGCACAACTGAGACAGCGTCAAGGAGAAAAACGCTTAAAATAATAGGGTGATTGTCTTGATCTCGGAAGAAATAAAAGGCTGGTATAAGACAAGGAACTGATAGGGCAGACAGGTTCCATAAATTACCAGCAGCATGCTGAACGTTTGGAGTTCAGTGAGAAATCTGCCAATTTCTTATCAGTTCCGAGACAATAAGAGGAGAAGAAATGCAAACATGAAGAAGGCATTATAGATTTGACTGAAACCAAACATAAGCATCTTAAAGGGCAGAGCTATTCTAGATATACACAAGCCTGTGTTTTTTGGTGTGTGTGTGTGTGCGTATGTGCGTGCATCTGGTTGTCTATAGACCAATTCCTGCATATAAGCATCAAAAAAGTAGAGGTGCTTAATGAATGTGCATTATTCAGTCCTCTGGGCTCAAATTAGAACCAGAAAAAAGAGGATATGATAAATTATATCATATAGCATAGCGAGGCACCTCCTCTTTCAAATATGACTTCAAAATATTTATTGTAAAACAGGCTTGTATAATTTTTAAAAATGTAACTACTCTGTGGAAAAGCAGGATTATTATTATTATATAGAAAATAATCAAGAGAGTGTGCAGCTGGGGGAGGGAGAAGGTGAGGTGGTCGGAACGGGCTGGTGTGACCTGACCTCTCTTTCAGATGCTGCCTGACGTCTGGGGGTGTGGGGAGAGCTAGCACCCTGTTCCTTCACATAGGTTCTGGCCCAGGTGCCTCAGATCCTCTTGCTTATCATCCCTACACAACCCAATAATTATTAGTAAATTTGAACTACCTCAGTCTAGCCAGACTAGGTAAATATGTCAACTTAAAGCTTCATTCATAATTGATTCTGGAATCTGGCCTTTTCAAAGGCTGTCAGGGATTCAGCCCATCTAACTGGGCAGGCAGTGCCATATTCAACAGAGATGATGAGGCAGCAGGCTGTGGAAATGGGGACAGCCACAAGGCCAAGGCACGAAGCACTTGTTTCACTATTCAGAAGACATAACCCCTCAACCCCTCAGGCTACGATCTGTGTAGACTCTCACCAGTGTTGAACCAGCACTAAGCAGGCTTCCAAGCCCAAGCAGGTGCTCAGGAAACATCTGTTGAATGATTGATTATTGCGGCTGGTTTATTTTGCTGTAAATCGGAGGCATGTCTTTAATTGAAGAAGACACAACTTCAGTTTAAAATTATCCAATTTCTAACCAACAGGAGCAAAATTTTACCTTTGTGGAATGAGCGTGTGGATCTCCCTAGTTTGCCATCTAGCCAAAGGAAGGGATCTTCCAGTGGCTATCTAGATACTAAAAATTCCAGAAGCAGAGTGCACACATAGGAGGATGTGGGCAGAGAGTAGGGATGACCTGTTTCCACCCATTAGTCTTGGGAGGTTCTCATCCTACCAGACTCCTTAGTGATCTCTTAGAGGCTGGAATTCCTGGAATGAGCTTCCAGCAACTGGTGAAGTCCTACATGAAGTTTCAATGAGAATGTGTTTGGCAGCCAAATGGCTTGGCTCTATTTTCCTATCGTACAGTTAAAGAGGATTATCTTGTTCACCAACCATAACAGAAAAGCTAAACTTCATCTTTAATTATGTCTGAACATTTGCCTGTTAGGACTGCTTACATACTGCTCTGTAAGGCTTTTTGTGTGTGGTGTGGAAGAGAAAATGCTGATGTAACTCAGAACTATATTAGTGAAACCACAGGATAGCATGTGGCCTGATTAATCTTATGAACTCAGCATTAACATATTGCTGGAACATAATGCAGATTATAAATTTATGAATGTTCGGTACCAACTCCCAATAAACAGAAAAGCTTACTCTTAAGCAACTTCCTAATTCTGTTTCTCTTAACCTTGTCCTAGGAACAGAAACTGAAGTGCCAAAGTAGGGACTCATGAAATTCCACGAAGTGCTCAAAAGTAACAGGGTTTTTTGTTTGTTTGTTTGTTTGTTTGTAGTTTTCCTATCCTTTCATTGTAGATGGGTCCTCCCAACAATTTAAGGGATGGTGACCACATTATAAGTTACACGGAACAGTCAGATGAGTGATTGTCGATGATACCCCACAGATGTTTAGCCTAGTGACACAGTGCCTGAGGCCCAAAGATTTTCCATGAAAATATACCGTGGGTAAATAGGAACATTATTACCTAAAATAATATGTAAGAACCTTGAAGGATCTGCCTTGTTAGATGGAACATGGGCCTAAGCTGATGAGGAAGACCTTGAATGCAACATTATCTAGGGCCTTGCTATTCACTCAAATAGTTAACAAATAGTGTTGAGCACTTACTGTGGGCACAAAGTATTCTAATCTCTCATAGCAAACCAGAATCCAATATTGTCCTTACCTCAAAGTGCTTGACTGGGCATTTATTTGACTTTCTAGCTAACATACAATAACATAATCAACCTCTTGAAGGTAATAAAAATTTAGAGTTATTAATGGCCCTCCTGTTTGCCTGTTTCCATACACTCAGGTCAGATTTCTGTCCAAAGTGTGATATATATATATATATAGTGAGCGATCTTTTCATTCCACTACACACCTCATGCAATTCCAAATTTCTCAGTGCCCACAGTCATCCCTCAGTGTTCTCTGGGTGACGTCATGGTTTGGGACAGTGGCTTCTACCAAAAATCAAAAATAGGGGAGGCCAGAAACAGTATGAGAACACGGCAACATTGCACACCATTTAGAAATATCACAGCTGGAGTCCCTCCAACTGACAGAAGTTTCTCCAAACCGCTTTTTGACATAATCTAAATGTCTTTCAGAACATAGTTTCTGTCAAATGTGAAAAATAATTTGAAAGCAAACTACTGTGAGAATTTTCCTGTCAACCCCTATAATGGACATTCATCCTAGAGAGCTGAACATTCTAGGCAGACATGGGCAAACAGGACACTTTCTGAGTTATCGGGAACCAGTGTCCTGGGGTGTCATCCACCTGTGGGACTGACATTGCCTATATCGGCAGAGCACTCTTCTCTTGGGGGATAAACACTGCTCATTTCATTGCCTCATCACCGTCAGAGCTCTCAAGAACAGAGGGAGAGAGCTTTATCCAAAAAAAGAGACAGAACCTGACAGCTTTTGCTGTGTTTGTGGTAAAGACCTTTGACTGACACAGTATCTGAAGGCAGGCTTGACCACACACTGTGGGTAGGGCTCACATGGAAGAGATGTTGGTGCAAGATAATCCCACAAGCCTCCCTGAGCACCAGTGCCGTCCCACCCAAGTAAGCTCATACTCTGCACAACAGCTAACTCAATGCAAGCAGAGGCTCTGTAATTCTAGATCCTGAAGGCCTTCCCCAGAGTCTGCCACAGCGAGTCAGAGTGCCTCACTGGAAAGGAACATGAGCGAGTAACCCGAAATTACTCAAGCTTAGGTAAAGATTCAAATATGCCCTTTTCACTTTTCCTCATACAATGTCAAGCGTGATTTTATATTTTTTCTCTACTGCCCCTTTGTCTCTTCAAAATGGAGAGCCGGTGTGGGGCTGGTAAAGCCCCTCACGTCAGAACAGCGCTGCGCTTTGGTAAAGGCAGTCACCTCTTACTGACTTGACACTGATTTCACAGGCGAGGGAGTCATGAAGCAAAACACAATTGTGGCCAGAGACCAGAATTTGCTAATGGAGCCCACCTGAAAGGCCTCTGCTTTTTGGTTTTCCCGAAACACACACACACACACACACACACACACACACACACACACACACACAAAAAGAGGGATTTCTAAGAGTTGAGTATTTTGACTCCTTCCACCCTGGCTACCTCCCAGGGCCCCTGGCCAAGTGCGGATAATGGAACCATAGCTCCTGACAGGTTTCTGTGCAGAAATGTCAGAGTCAAGACGGAACATGTTCATCGGTGGGGTCCGGTCCTAGGCCGATTGGGATCTCAGGTGCCTGACAGGTGGCTTTCCCACAAGATGTCTGCCTCCCAAGAGGAAGGATTTATATGTTCCCATCCTCCCTGTGTTAACAAGGGCTCACACAGCTCAGATCTGAGGACACAGGGAAACACAACCCAAGTCTCGGCTTGTCTAACACGATTTTATCCTGGGAACATGGCATTCCCAGAGAGGACTGCATTGAACAACCCAGTATTTCAGAAGCAAGAAAAAGAAAATAGCCCCACAAAAATGTCTTTGAGAAGGAGACTTCTACATTGACTTAGAACAGATGGGTATGTCGGACGAAGACGGCCGTGGCTGCAGCTGTACCATTTCCTGCTCACGTCGGTTCCAGAAGCCTACGCCATAAATCATGCCGCTACTGCCTTCATGACAATAAACACAGCCTCATGAAGAACACCCAGTGCAACCCCACACCAGCTGGCAAGTTCCTACCTGTACAGGAATGGTTTGTATGTTGCTCATACAGGGTCCTGGGTGCAGGCTTCCTTTATGAAAAAACTTCCACAGGCAGAACTTCCTGGAGACGGAAACTTACTATTTAAATTTTTCTTACTTTCTGCATGATATCTCTTTGTTCTGAACAATTTTCTCATACTTCTGCTGATGTCAAAACACTGTTGGCTAATGCCCCAGGTTTCTCACACTGGTCACAATAGGTTATGACGTTCAAGGTTGCATGCAGCCTTGAAAGCAGAGAAAGTGTCAGAGCATGTGATGGGAACAAGGAACGAAAGACCAGGCACAGACATTTTAAGGTTGAATCGGGTATTCTAAACATATTTTCAACTGTGGTGTTTAGACATGTAAAATAAGGGTGGAAGGTAGAAGGTCTGGACCTAAAAGTTGTTGCTTGGTTTCACAAATGGCCTTTTGTAATGATGAGGACTTTTGTAAGAGTCTTTTTGTAAGAGTGTGACATTACACTCTTGTCCTGAAGAGAAGACATTCAACGTCAGTACAAACCAGTTGTACAGAGCGCTATGATCTGGTGCCTTCTTGGTACGGTGCCCATGAGAATTCAAAAGTTAAGACCCGGTATGTCTCCAACAGTTTAAAACACCCACAGCACTTTCATAAGACAGGCCAAGATACAGGGAGTGGGCCACAGTCTGAGGGCCTTGCCCCTACAGCCACTGAGTTTGGAAGAGTCAGCGCAGGACCCTCCCTCTACACCTTGGTGTGCAGCCCCGGTTTCTAACCCCAGAAGCCCCGAGCCCCTTCCCTCCATTCGGCACCTTTAATTAAAGCCGAAGCTGCCAGCTGTCGACTGCTGCTCTCTGTTCTCTGCTCCCCACCTGCTAGACCACCATGATAAAAGCACCCTGAGTCCGCACAAGGAGACGCCCCAGGGAGGGAGGCTGGCCAGGGGCCGCAGGATGGGGGCGGGGAGAGGGGCTGCTTGTGTTCATTTCGTCTGCCCATAACACCCTGGGGGAAAGGAAACTTTTTTCATGTCATCTGGTCATATTTTTTTAAGGGGTTTGGGAGGTACATGCATTTTGGCGACTTCACTTTTATACTGGAAAGCATAAAGCTGGAAAGAAGAATAAAAAGAACATGAAATCAATTTATAAGCATTTAGAAGAGAAAATGCAGCTGTATCACTGTATGACTCAATGGCTTTCTTCTCCCACAACTTTTTATCTTGAAAATTCTCAAGTCCACAGTAAAGGGAAAAGAATAGTACAACAGACCTCTAACTGTTCTTCACCCAGATCCAGCGCTTGTAAGCATTTGTTTTCTCTCGCTCTCTTTTTCAGTATCTGTGTATATCTACATCTTATAATGTGTTTTTCTCCAGAAGCATTTGATAGTTTGGGATATTATTTCTATCCCTGAGTACCACCCCAGCCTGCTTCTCCTATGTAGCCACAACCCTATTACCACAACTGAGAAAAATAATGATTCCATAATGTCATTTAACAAGCAGTCTATATCCATTCAATATCCCCAATTGTTCCCCAAATGCCTTTTTAGGAAAACGCTGGATCCAGGTTCAAACACTGCTTTGGGTTATGCCTCTCTAGCCTCCTTTAATCTAGAACAGTCCACCTGTCTTTGTTTTTTTTTTTCTCTTAAACAACACTGAGTTTTTGAAGAGTCCAGGCAAGTTATATTACAGAATGTCTCGCCTTCTAAAGAAATATTTCTGTTTCCAGGATAAACATTTATGTCATAAGGCTACACAGGGTGAATCTGAACACTTCTAATTGCATCACATAAGGAGGCACAAATGGTGATGTTTGCCAAATTTGATGAGTGAGGCACTGGCCACCAGATCTTTCCACTGCAGAGCCTCAGTTTCCCCTCATGATAAGATAATCGTCAGGGTGATAATTTAAGATGGTGTGAGTATTCTGACTCCGAGACTCCCTCTCCCCCAGTGTCTTTAACAAGCACTGATGGTTCTCATCTTCATCAATTCCCATATTGGGGTTTGCAGAAGGGGAGCTTTTCCTCTCACTTCTACATTTACTCAGTGGTATTTGTCTGTAAAGAGAGACTTCTCTTTTCCCCTTCTCTTTGTTCCTTTGTAGTTATTTAGGTTTTTAAAAGTTTAGCAAAGATGCATGACGTATAAGACACTGAAAGTGTTATAACCAATTACTGCTATCATTTTTCTGGATGCTCAAATGTTCCCAAATTTGGTCTGTGGTAGTTCTTTCAAGCTGGCTCCAGGGCCCCTTTAAAATCATCCCATTACTTGTTGAATACAATCGTGCTTTCTGGCATAACATTGCTGACTTTTCCCTGACCTAGACCTGGATGTAGTCATTTCTCCAAGAAACCTTACTTTTTTTTTTTTTTTTTAAAGATTTTATTTATTTATTTGACAGAGAGAGATCACAAGTAGACGGAGAGGCAGGCAGAGAGAGAGAGAGAGGAGGAAGCAGGCTTCTTGCTGAGCAGAGAGCCCGACGCGGGACTCGATCCCAGGACCCCCCGAGATCATGACCTGAGCCGAAGGCAGCGGCTTAACCCACTGAGCCACCCAGGCGCCCCGAAACCTTACTTTTTTTATTGAGGGACAGCAATTAGAAATCAAGATCTTGGTGCTATGGATACCCATTGCAACTGGAGCTTCATTGTGTCTAGTTCATTTGAGTGAAGAGACCTTAGGCTACGTTGTTATATGTATTACATATTATATGTATTTAAATTATGATATCATAGTAATAGGACATCATACTAATATTTCCAACTCAAATTTAACATCACAGAGATTTTCTTTTCTTCTTAAGTATTTGTGTCTTTTCTCTTGCAGTGAAAATTTTTATCCTAATTATATTCATATATTGCCTTCTTTGCCTTATTCTACTGCATATAGAAATTTTTAGAACAACAATACCAGTATTACTATGAAAAATAAATCTGCTAAAAAAGTATAAGATTTTATTTTAGATCTTTTCGTCCTTTGACTATATACTACTAAGAATATATAGTCAGGGTTGTATTCAAACTTACTTGAATAACATTTTTTCCTCTGAGTGGTAAAATTAGTAATTTGATATATACTTAGATCCTATGTTTCCATCTGCATTCAGTCTCAGGGCTAGCTTGCTTCATATTTTTAATTAATTTTTTTTTTTGGAATATGCAAAACATCTACATGCTTCAAAAATCAAAACTGTATAAAAATTATATTCCAAAAAGTCTCTTGGTCATTATCTTTTTTACCCTCTACCCCACTGCCATTTACCTATCCACACAGGTAACCATTATCAGGTTTTTCAGGCTTACCCTTCTCAGGTTCTCTCTGTAAAAAAAAAAAATGTGCGTGTGTTGTGCTAAGAGACAAACATACACGTATATTTACTTACTCCCCTTTCTTTCTTACTCAGAAGATATCACTCCATATACAATCACTTGAGCCTTATATGTCACTGACCTTTTCAAAATGGTGGCCTTCCAACCCTACCATCCCTTACTCAATTATTGGCTGGCATCCTTCTATAAAGATGAGATTTTCTTCTGCTTGCCTCCTTCTCTGGAAATCATCCCATGGTCCTTCTGTTCAGAGACATGGTTTTCCACTGTTTTAATAGCTGTGTAGTACTGCAGTATGTGTACCATAGTTTCTCACAGCTTTTCAACAAGATGGGCCATTCAGATGCACCAGGAGCATCTTTTCTACAAGCATTGTTGTTGCATAACTAATTTTTTAAAATTTTATTTTTAATTATTTAAACTTTATTTTATTTTTTCCGTGTTCCAAGATTCATTATTTTTGCATCACACCCAGTGCTCCATGCAATATATAACTAATTGAGCTTAAGGCAATTTTGCCATAAAGATAAAAAAATAACTGGTTGACAGTTTGGCTTTCCAGTTTGTTGGTTTCATCAACTGGTTGATAGTTTGGTTTCATTTCACTCTTGTTGTAGTACTTCCATTTTTCTATTATAGAAACAGCTGTCGTAATGGTCTATACAGTGGCACCCACTTCTGAACCTGTTTCCCACAGAGCTTTGGAAGGTCTATCAAGGGACATGTGACAATATGCCAAGAACAAAGGACAGTGTAGAAGGCTTTTGCAGTGCAATACATACTCAGTCACAAATAACACACCCTAGTATACGGAAACTGGTGTCTCTTTTAAGGAAGGAAGAAATTCTAGTTAGAAAAGAAGTGCAATGCTGAATGAAGAGATGGATCAACCAGCAAAAAAAACCCTAAACGAACTGTATAGTACTAAGAATGAAAGAAAACCAAAACTGGTGGCATCACAATTCCAGACTTCAAGCTCTATTATGAAGCTGTAATATGTGCTGTACTGGTATGTACAGTAGGTACTGGCACAATAACAGACACGGAGATCAATGGAACAGAATAGAGAACCTAGAAATGGATCCTCAACTCTGTGGTCAACTGATCTTTGATAAAACAGGAAAGAATGTCCAATGGAAAAAAGACAGTCTCTTCAATAATGGTGTTGGGAAAATAGGACAGCCACATGCAGAACAATGAAACTGGACCATTTCCTTACATCACACATGACTCAAAAATAGACTCAAAATGGATGAAAGACCTAAATGTGGGACAGGAATCTATCAAAATCTCTGAGGACAACATAGGCAGCAACCTCTGTGACCTCAGCTGCAACAACTTCTTGCTTTGTCTCCAAAGGCAAAAGTGAACTACTTGGGACTTCATCAAGACAAAAAGCTTTTGCACAGCAAAGGAAACAGTTGACAAAACCAAAAGACAACTGACAGAGTGGGAGAAGATCTTTGCAAATGACATATCAGATAAAGGGCTAGTATCCAAAATCTATAAAGAACTTATCAAACTCAATACTCAAAAAACAAATAATCCAACCAAGAAATGGGCAGAAGACATGAACAGACACTTCTCCAAAGAAGACATCCAAATGGTCAACAGACACATGAAAAAGTGCTCACCATCACTCGGCATCAGGGAAATACAAATCAAAACCACAATGAGATACCACTTCACACCAGTCAAAATGGCTAAAATTATGAAGTCAGGAAACCACAAATGTTGGCAAGGATGCAGAAAAAGGGGAACCCTGCTACACCGTTGGTGGGAATGCAAGCTGGTGCTGCCACTCTGGAAAACAGCATGGAGGTTCCACAAAAGTTGAAAATAGAGCTACCCTATGACCCAGCAATTGCACTATTTACCCTAAAGATACAAATGTACAAATGTAGTGATCCGAAGAGGCACCTGCATGCCAATGTTTATAGTGGCAATGTCCACAATAGTCAAACTATGGAAAGAGCCCAGATACCATCAACAGATGAATGGATAAAGAAGGTGTGGTATATACATAAATACATATGTGTGTGTGTGTGTGTGGTGTATATATGTATGGTGTATATATGTGTGTGTATATATAACACACAGATACATACACATACATATACAATGGAATAGTACCAGCCATTAAAAATAAAATCTTGCCATTTGCAATGACATGGATGGAACTAGAGGGTATTATGCTAAGCAAAATAAGTCAGTGAGAGAAAGATAATTATCATATGATCTCACTGATATGTGGAATTTAAGAAACAGGGCAGAGGATCATAGGGGAAAAGAGGAAAAAATGAAACAAGATAAAACCAGAAACGGAGACAAACCGTAAGAGACTCTTAATCATAGGAAACCAACTGAGGGTTGCTGGAGGGGAAGGGGATGGAGGGATAGCATAACTGAGTGACAGACATTGGGGAGGGTATGTGATGTAATGAACATCAATATAATTGACAGCCAATTAGTTATATGGTGAAAATGCTGGTGGCCAAAAGGCTTGTAGGAAAGGCACTTAAGGCAAAAATACTAGAGCTGCATTCAGACATTCTCCCGTGTTCTACCAACCTCTACCTTAAACTCAACCTCCAGCCAGCCTGGTTCAGTGCCAAGTGACACAGCCTACACGAAGAACACCCTACCAAAGTCAGGGCTGCAGGTGAACTCTGGGCACCCACCGTGGCTGGCTGGCAGAGTGACAGCAGCTGCTCGCACCGAGCCCGCAGCCTCCCTGGAAAGTTCTTCCGTGGCAAGTGCAGACCTCTCCAGAGGCCCACCTGCTTTCCTAATCATGTTTTTAATAGGTATCCACCTAATAAGACATTAATTAGTCTTTTCTATGCCAGCCTGTGCGAGTTAAGGTAAGACCTATTCCATGGGACATTCTCCCCCTGCACACAATTTTTTTTTTTTTTTTCACTAAGAGGAAATTCAGTTTAGTTGTAGGGAAAAAAATCTGCCATGACTTAGTAGTTTTTTCACATTTTTCTACGTATATTTTCTGGAAGTACCTCTATCTGTTCTCAATAAAGCAATCATTATGCATATGACCGTTGATATCTATGTATTGGAAGTCTATCTGTAAATTAACTGCCTTTTATATGGAATTACTACATACAAAGAGAACATGGATGTATTATTTTCAAACGGTGCACTAAAATATAAGAGACTCAGGTAACATTTAGCTATTACTTCTTAGACACACTGTATTACTTTTGTCTTTTTGAAATCCAAAGAAGTCTAGAACACACACTCAGAAAAGCATGGTAGCGACTGTCCCTGTGCTATCATTTCAGAACGAGATAAGGTAAACCCAGTCTTACAGGGTTGGGACTGAGTATGGGTACCAGTAAGAAAATTGGCTGGCTTAGCAGCAGAAACGCTTTAGCTTTCCTGAGGAGGACTGCGTGGACGCGATCCTGTCCACACTTCTGTGTTGCAGAACCGGGTCGCGATGTCCTTGCCTGGACCACTTAGAAAGACCAGCGACCGCGCCTGATGTGAGCTGATCTCTTTAAAAAACAGGGGATGCTTTCCTCATTTCCCTTTCCATTCTGAGATCTTTCAATGAATAAAGCCAAAATAATTTATACCTATGGATCTTCAGAAAGGCATTTTCTGAAAAATTCGTTGATGTGGCCACTACTCTTGTCTTATCAATCCAATGGCATTTAACGGGAGTGGCATTAACTTTTTTAATGTTATGCATTTTTATGCATGTTTGTTCATCATCCCTAGAGATTCTTAGCAGGTCTGGAGTGCAGTCTGAATCTCTGTTTTAAAAGAAAAAGTTCACCAGGTGTTTCTGATGCACACCCCTTCAGTCTGAGAAAATCACATTTTGTTCTTTAAACTGGCTATATTGAAACGAAGAGAAATTTCACAATGAAGACCATTGGCTTAATGGTCTTTACTGTTAAGTCGTTTGCATTTACCAAATTTCAACAGGTTGAGCATTTTTCAGTCGTTGTCTTTCAAGGGCTCAATGCATACAATACATAGGCCGACCATGGTGACCTGACAGATCCTGAAGATGGGCATTTTCTTTAACATTATGGTAATGCACAGGAAGCATTAGGCCCTCTTTTCATTATGGGAAAGCATTATTCACTTAAATATCTCCTACAGAGTTTGCTTCAAAATTATGAGTTGGTTCAGTGTTATAGTGTGCAGAAAAATGTTGGCTACCGTTATAATGAAGGACTGTAAAAATCCCAGCTGTGTGCATCCTTTGTATAAAACGCAGGAGGAACCATCCTCTGACTACAGAGTTATTCAAATTTTATGCACCACCATGGCTAGCTTTCTGCTGTAACTGTGTGCCTTCTGGACGTGTTTTGTTTTGTTTTACCTTTTAAAAATGAGACCCTGTGCTGAACACTTCCTTTCTACCTCTCCATCAATATCTGAGAAATAATTAATGGTAGCCAGTTTAATCTATTTTTTTTGGGTTCAGAAACCTACACTTTCAGACACAGTTTCTTCTGTTTATGGAATTAAATATATTTTTAGCTCATGGGATGGAAAGCTTGTACGCTTTCAAGAATGACTGGAAAGAAACAGAAAAAATAGGATATTAAATATAAGCATCTGAAATTGCCATCTGCATACAAATCTCCAAAAGGCAAACAGAATAAAGCATGATGTATTATTCAATGGCCACAGGAGAGCTGTTCTTCAAGGGTAAAGCAGCTCATGAAGAAACGTGTGTGATTCTTGTGACAAGCGACCTGAAGTCCACACGCTTGGCAGGTGGGCACAGATGCCACGCCTGGCGTGCATGGCCATATCTTGACCAGCCGGGTTCACAGCACAGCCATTCCTTCCACCAACTCCTCGCCCAAGCTGCCATCTATCCAAGGCCTGTTAATTTCACCTCTTAAATCTGTCTACTCTTCTCCCTCTCCTCATTGCCAACTGGTGTAGGCTTCTGTTTTCTCTTGCAACTGCTTCCCTACAGGTCTCTCGAAGCCAGCCTGGCCCCGCTCCAATCGGCTCTCCACACCATCACCAGAGAGAGCTTTGAAAACGCAAATCTGTTTGCATGATGCTTTTGGCTTAAAACACAGTAGTGGTTTCTCTTCCTCTTCAGATGAGATGAAAACTCTTCCTCCTCCACCAATCCCTCCCCCGCCAACCTAGAAGGCATCCTGCTGTCTGGGTCCACCCGGCTTCCTCAGCCTCCTCGCCCGGCAGGCTCTGCCTCTCTCCTGGAGAAACCTCTCTCGTCCTGGCCTCTTCCCAGTTCCTCAGACTTGCCATGTTCCCTTTTGACATGGGGCCTGTGGTAGAGGTTTCCATGCTTAGCATCATGCCCTGTCTTCAACTTCATCTCATTAACTCCTTTTAACTTGTAGATCTTACTGGAGTCTCTTCCCACAGGAAGCCTTCTCAGATCAGGCTAAGTCACTGCCCCTGTTATGGGGCTGTAGATAGAATACCTCGTACCTCATCTTCTGGTACACCAGTCACAGAGCATTTGCACATCCATTTTGTGATAATTTTATTAGTACCTGTCTTCTCAACTATAGCATGAGGCTGCCTTAGGCTTTTGCTGTATTTCACCTTGCTCTGTTGCCTGGCCCGTTGAGTGTAATATGGTGCTAACCAGATACTCTGGAGTTGGCTGGTTTCAGCTGACATGCTAGGGCCACCATTTGTCAACGGTGTAACTTTGGAAAGTCATTTAACCTCCTTTTACCTAAGTTTCTCCAGCTACAAAATGGAATTAAAATAGAGTTGTAAAACTAAAATACAGTTAATTACATAAAGGGTTTAGAATGGTGCCCAGCATGTAATTTAATAGGAGTGTTTGCTATCACTGCCCCTATCACCACTTCTTCTGCTGTTGTGATCGTTGAAGCCACCAAAAATGCTGAATGAATGAATGACTTTCCTGGGAATTCTAAAAGACCATAGAATATTCCCATGTAGGTGGACAGGTGTCCCTGATGTGGAAATGGGGGCGACAGCTGTCCATGGAGAGCATCTCTGAGGGCCACATATGAGAGTGGTCATTGATGACAATGAAATTGTTAAATACAAATAACTCTTGGTGTGGCAAGATGTTTGTGACATACTATGTGAAAAAAATGAGCTATATTGGACAGACACATACATATACGCACACAGTTGCACACACGGTAATATATGAAAAGATGATCCTGGGAATGATCATTGAACTTGGGCGGAGGGGAGAAGATATTACATTATTTCCCCATTTTCATGGTGTTTTTCTTCCATGATTGAATATTTTATACTAGACATGGCTTCACTTTCCAAAGACGAGAAAGCTATCAGTGTTATCCTGTAATCCGTTATTTTATGCCTCTAGCATGTGCTTTCGAGTAGAGTACAGCAGTTTCCAAACAGGATCACCTGTGGTGCTTTTTAAAAAATAAAGATCTCTGCTTATTCCCTATTTGGGGCAACATAAGACAGGGGCTAGATATCTGTGTATCGAAAAGTTCCCTTAGATGATTCTCATTTGGATATAAATTTAGCAAAAAGGCAGTTCAAGAGAAAAGGGCACTATAACTGGTGCATTGTTTGTAACAGGCCACTTTAACTTTAAAATAATTAAAAATACACTATAGTTTAGCTAAAACAGTATCTCAGAGCTTCAGCCCTGCCTTGGAGATGAAAACTTCTTGAAAATAGATCACATAAATGTGATTCTTTAATATACTCAGCAACTGTAAATACATTCACATCCCTGTTCAATTCTGCTCTACAGTGAGCGAGTCTAAGGGACTTCCTTTCATGATGTAATCACGGCCCAGGAAACATAATTAAATTAGAATAAGAACTGAAAATATCAAAGGCAGCTCATAAGGTGAACCAGACACCCAGTATAAGGAAAGACCCTGAACTCATGCTGCTCATTTTCATTCTAAAATGGAACCAAAACATTTTAAGTGAACAAGTTCCCTTTGATTTAAAGTTTTTTCTCTTTTAAGACATATTAAAAGGCTTAACTACTTTTAGGCTGCCCAGCAAGAGGAGCTATCTCTGCAACATTGCCAGCACTGATGAAGGAAAGTGTGTCCTGAACTAGTAACGTGGGGAGCACCTGAGTCAGGTTCACCTTTCCTCAGGGGCCCTGGGTTTGTCTGACCCACCGAAGGTCATGGGAAGTGGCCGACGGAGATGTTTCCTAATGCATTTTTACTTTTCTGAGATGCATGAGTAGCAGAAAATAACGCACTCAGGCAGGATCGCAGCTGCCCAAGGCAGTCACCTTTCTTGCATGAGGTCGTTTGCCTTCTCCACTCAGTCTGGGTTGTCCTCATAGCCTTTCAGCGCTTCAGTCCAGGCTTTGGCGCACTTGGGACCGGTACCTGCTCCAATCCTCCTCGAGGCACCCACGTCTTCCGGTGAGACACAGCTCAGCTCCGGGTCACAGTGCTCCTATGTCCCCATGCACAGGATCTCTGCCTTCTTGCTCAGGGGTCGGGGGCGCTGCTCTGCCAGAGGATGCCTGCTCCTCACGCTTCCCCGTCCGTGCCTGCGTCTGTGTTCCTTCCCAGCCCTGCAGAAGCTCTGAGGCACCTTCACCTCTGGTCACTGCCGCTTCTCCTATGGGCTGGTCTCAGGGGACTGTGGTCACTTAACCAACAACAACCGGAATGAAGAAGACTGGGGTACACATGGAGAAAGGCAAAAGCACTCTCGACTCTTCCACTTCCCTCCCTGATTATCGCTTATTACTGTAAAATTTCTGAGGTAATTTTGGAATCTCCAGAGAGGTCAAGATTTCTGTTTATTTTGCTCACTGCTATACTCTCAACATCTAGAACAGTGTCTGGGCGGGTAATGGGCTCTCAGTTTGTTGACTGAATAAATAAGTCAAGAGGCATGGAAAACTTCGTGACGAAATGCTAAAGAAACTGCCTATTTTGTTGACTGGATGATGGGGCTGAGAAAGTATACAATGTCTAAGAAGGCTTTTCATGCTTTTAAAAAAGGTAAAAAACAAAACAAACACAACAACAACCCCAACTTAAAATAATTTTGCTTGTTCCCAAAGGCTATTGGTATTTGAATGAGTAAAAAGAAAACACATGCCTTCAGAATATGGAGCTGACAGAAAAAATATAAAAAGAAGCAAAAAAAATAATGAAGAAATCAGCGTACCTGCAGAGAAAGTGTAGAAAGAAAAGATGAGAAATCTGAAAGAAAAGATCAATATGAGCCACAAGTAATTTGAACTGAAGCCCTCACAAGGCTTTCAAGCCATGATGCAGGGTATTAGGAATCAGTTCTGCATGGGTCTGCGGTGCTGAGGGATGGCTGAGGGATGGCTGCGGCCACTGCTTATTACTGAGTTGACTTCCCTTTCAGGAGGTTACTGGCCTTGATCTTTTTTTCCCGACTGGCCGTTGGTATTTTGCTAATCAGAGCAAAATCCTTCTTGAGTAACAACGGGGTATGTCTGAAGCTGATCTTCGCATGACCTTTCTCTCAGCCCTTCATGCAACAGTCATTTGGAAGTTCAAAAGACATCACAAATTACCATCCTGTTGGTGATGATGTGCACTTTGCGTCCCTTTATTATTATTGGGGTTAAGCTTAGTAATTGACAGCAACATTCTATAATGGGAGTGCTGAATTTGAGATTTTTTTTTTCACACAGTGACAACTGCAATAAAGAAAATCATATTGTCTGTATTTATATGTGCGTGAATAATTACGGGAATTACACAATGGAAGGGTCTTAAGAGGTTTCAGATCTAACTCCCTGCCTCCAGGCACATCACTCTGAAATCTCTCAAGATCGATGGTTATCCAACCTATTTTTAGAGGTTGCACTGGATAGAGACTACACAGCCTCCCTTGTTAGCTTGTTTCCAAAAAGAACTTCTACATTATGTCTAACTGTACTCTTTCTCTCTATTATGCTGCCATACAACAAGCAATTCATTAATCGCTCAAAATACAGGATGAATTTGCCCTTAGGAAACTATTAACAATATAAGCTCATAAATTTTTAAATTTCCCAGTTTGACCCTGGGTGGACTAAAAATCCTTAATTTTTCATACTTTGTGAATATTGCCTCTCTTAATTAACATGCAAAGCTCCAAACTCTTAAAAATGCTTCCCACCCCCCCGCCCACCTTCTCAGTCATAGGAATAACACATGCTTGTCTTTTTTTAGGCTTCGGCATCCCAGAAATGAGAAGCAAGGAAGAAAACATGTAATGGCAAGGGCAGACAGCTCACAAATAAATCTGCTTTACATTTTCAGTGAGAAAATGTATTTCTCTGCCTGTGAAACAATCCACGCTAAAATATGCAACATTTCCAAGTGGAAATCCCTGCGACTCTACTTCTAAACTCTGCGCAACCAAAAAATTACCTTGTGATACCTGTTTGACTCAGCATTCTAAACCTGGCCCATTGCTTATGGCTATTTCCTTCACAGGAGTTGAATATAAGCAGTCACAGTTCATCGGCTATAAACGTCTGGCCTAAGGTATTAATAGGTGAAGACCTTAAAACAAGAAAATTACACACTGTCTAATTAAACTCCCAAATGCAAATGTCGCATGTTGGTACAGGAAGGGGGGGTAGTTACAGGCTGCTAGTGGGATTATACTGTAATATTGGCACAGTACAAAACAGCATCTTCCAAAACCAACTCAAAAATAAAGACAAAGTAATTACACATTGATGTTTTTATAGGAATTCTGGAGTCTTTTTTTGGGGGGGGGGAATGCCTAAAATTTCAATATATGCTTTTATATCTAATTGTCTCATGGGACAAATACTTATCAACTCCAGTTGTAGAACTAAAGCACAAAGCATCACTTCCTTACTTTAGATTTTAGGTCACTGAAAAGCCAGAGAATAATATTACAAATTAATTTTTCTTGACGATGGTATAACAACCATAATTAGCAGCAAATCCTTTTGCCCTATTTGCATGTGCTGAATTTTCCTTAATTACCCTGCAGTCTAATTATGAAGCTCAGTCTAGAGAGGAGCTCACAGAAGCCAGTGATGCAGAAAGCAGAAGACCACTTATTCCACCTCCTGGATTTACTGCTTTGGAATCCTATAGCAAACCAGTCGGAACAAACTCTATTTGTTTGGGCACGAACATGTAAACAGTGTCAGGGAGAAGATGCATGGCGCCGAGTGGCCAATGCTAATGGAAAGTGATATTGAGTTTACTAATTCAGATAAAGGCACCCAGATTGCGTTCTCTCCAAAGCACGGGGACTGTCAGAGAAACAAATGCATGGCCCATGTTGCAATTAATTTGATTCTTGTTCTTTTAAGGCTCTCCTTGTAGATTTAATTAAAGCTTTCACACACTGGGCACATTCAAGAAGTATGCGAGTTTAATGGCTTCTTTTGAATGAAAGCAGCAGTTGGAAGTTATGATTCAAACAGTAACAGGCAATCATAAGACAAACCTATTTATAATGAGAGAGTGTGCTCATTCTTACTCATGGAGCAATTTGTGTGTGTGTGTGTGTGTGTGTGTGTGTGTTTAAAAGGGACAGAAATTACACTTTCTCCCTGGGTATTTTTCCCCTCCTCTTACTGCCTTACTATTTCTGCACTGAAGAGTTTTCGATGCTCTGTTGGAATTACACTTCTACTGTTAGGTGGATAACTATTTTCATCAAATTAATTGTGTTACCCATTCTTATGCTGTGAAATCCCAAACCTGCCTGTCTTTGCTTTGATCTTTAAGCCCACTTCCCCAAACACACTCATTTTGCTTGTTTGTAAACGTCCCCTGATGGAAAGCAGTACTCTTCTCTCCTGACCTGTTTCAATCACTCTGCCCACATGTTACAGCAAGTGCTATGAAACACTATGAAAATGATAATTATTAATAATGATGATATGTACTCCAACACAGACTTAACATTTTTTATGTTTGACAATTTCAACCTAACTGCCACTTCCTCCTTAAAGTCTTCATAATTCCTCCACCTGAAAGGAAGTTTTCCTTTTGAATTTGCAGAGACTTTATTCACATATTCTATGGTGTTCTATCATTTTCAACCTAATCCTGAGTTTATCAGCATGGCTTCTGTTTCCTACTAAACTATAACGCTCTTGTAGTTCTTGGGTTAGTCTGATACGTGTGGTTCCCATGACCCCTGCTTAGTGCCTTGAAGAAATACACACTCACGTATTCCTTGAGTGAATCAGTGTGTCATTCTACTGCTCATGAACCCTGAACCGAGCACAGTCCCTTACTAAAAATGATGAAATAAATATATCATAGGGGCGCCTGGGTGGCTCAGTGGGTTGGAGACTCTGCCTTCGGCTCGGGTCATGATCCCAGGGTCCTGGGATCGAGCCCCGCATTGGGCTGGTCTGCTCAGCAGGGAGCCTGCTTCCTCCTCTCTCTCTGCCTGCTTCTCTGCCTACTTGCAATCTCTGTCAAGTGAGTAAATAAAATCTTTAAAAAAAAAAAAGAAATATATCATAAATTGAGAAAAAATTACGTGTGCGTGTGTGTCTACATACGCACGTGTACACATATATACACAGGACTTTGTTGTATGTATCATCAAGCTTTGGGTCAACTAATGACAGGGTCAGGCGAGCCCACCTGGGCCCCATTCAAGACTAGCCATTGCCATACCAAAGGTGCTTGCTGTAGGATGGTCACACAGCACCAGCAAAGTCAGAGCCACGGAACGAGGTTCCCTTGAAATTTCCCTTCTGCTCCCATAGGCTATCCTTATCCATCATAAACATCTGAGTGACAGCAAGGAAAATATCTGAAAATGTATTTATCAATTTTTATTTATTAAATCCTGTTTTCCCTTAGGCCAATGATGTGATGTGCATGATGCTGGAATGACAGTAAATCCTTACTTCTCTGAAAGGAATAGCTAAAGGCAAGAGCAGGTTCATAGGAGAGTACGATTAATAAGTCCCAGACTTTATTTGTAGCCAAAAGGTGGACTTTGTAAAACAGGAAACAAGTTTCCCCATTCATTTGAGGCTACAGACCTGGCAGACTGAAGTGAGAGTCACAGAAATGAACAAATCGAACAGTGGGACTAGAGCTCTCATAGGAGCTACCCATGTTTTCGTTCATTGAATATTTCTTTGTTGTAAAAATCAGATCTGGTAATGTGAGAATCAGGCATCAGTAGTTCTAAGGAACCAGAAGCACTGTCTGCAGTTCTTGACTAGATCGAACAGAGAGGCCCAAAGAGGTCCTCTCCACACCTCTCCAGATCCAGAGGTCATGGATGACTTAGTGGTCCTCCTGGGGCTAAAATCCAGGACCCTGGACACAGTTCAATGCCTGTTCTTCCAAACCAGGATGAGCTTAATCATTTTCAGAAGCAGCTGAACATTTTGCATCCACTAGGATTGCCTTGAATGATAGGCAAGAAAACTGCTGTCCTATAAAATGGGCACGAATAATTATGTACAGTCGCTGCGGCTTCAACTTGACAAGAAGAGATACCATCTTTCCTTTAGCTTTCAGCTTCTTTGCTGGGATCAGCTACTAAGGACTGGCCTGGGACCAGACAGAACGACATGAACAAGATTCCCAGTGATGTCATCCACTCCTACCCAAAAGTCTTTAGAGGAAGCTGATGACTTTCAACTTCACCCTGTTAAAAGTTAATCCAGGTTACACTGGACATTCAGTTATTTCGACAGAGAACGTCCCCAGGGACAGGAATCCTTATGGACTTAACTATTCATCTTTAAGCCCACAGATTGTTTTAACTGGCAAGTAAATCTGCACATTTAACACAGAACTACGCTAGGACCCTTCTCATCACAGGTGTCCCTCAGCCGAGTGCTCTTAGACACTGGTCAGGATGGGCCATGCAGAAATAAGAAGGCTCTGCAAAACAGGACAACCAGAAGGTTGTCCTAGTAGCAAAGGGGATCAAGAGGTACAGTCTTTAAGTTATAAAGTACATAAAACTTATGGGGATGAAAAGCACAGCACAAGGAATGGAGTCAAGAGTATTTAAAAGACTCTGTACAGTGACAGATGGTAAGGACACTTATCAAGACAAGCATTTATTTCTAAGGTTCATAAAGGTCACATCACCACATTGTACACCTGATACTGATTTTTTTTTCTAGAAAAAGAATTAAAAAAAAAAAAAAGGACAACTAGAGATACCTTTTAAAATACCAACTCAACTTAAAATCTCAAGCAAAATAAACAGAATGATGCTCAAGAAAGTGCGGAAGTTGAAGTAATTGCTTATAGAGAAAAGGGGGGGACAAATCTCTTTAACAATGTAAGAGCCTATTCAGCCAGAGCGATTCCATCTGGTTAAACAGTGATTCTGCTGTTTATGCAGTAAAACTTAAACAGACCCTGCCCCCCCCCGCCCCCACGCCAGGGGAACTTACTTAAAAGCAAGTCCAGGGGGACGCCTGGGTGGCTCAGTTGGTTGGACGACTGCCTTCGGCTCAGGTCATGATCCCGGAGTCCCGGGATCGAGTCCCACATCGGGCTCCCAGCTCCATGGGGAGTCTGCTTCTCCCTCTGACCTTCTCCTAGCTCATGCTCTCTCTCACTGTCTCTCTCTCAAATAAATAAATAAAATCTTTAAAAAAAAAAAAAAAAAAAAAAAAAGCAAGTCCAGGAAACCAGTAAAATATGGTCGACCAGTTCCTGATAACAGAGCCTAAATACAAGGGCAGGTCAGGTCAGGTGGAGATAACAGAGCCGGAATGCAGGGATGAGTCGGGCCAGCTGGAGACATCCAATCAGTGGGGTGTACATACTGTCTCCCTAGCTACCAAGGAGTGTGGGCCCTGCCTTTTGGGAGCCTTTTGGGCGCCAATTCTGACCAAGGTGATAGGCTAGTTCAAATAGCTACTATGGGATGAACTGTAATTCAGTTGGCCACCTGTGTGTGACTTAGCATGACTGTGCAGCTTTCTCTGTGTTACAATCTCATTGGCCACCTGTGTGCGGCCAGGCCCAACCACATGGCCTTTGCTCTATAAAAGTTAGTCTGTGAGGCTGGGAGGGGTCACCCTCTCTGTATTGACCCTACGGGTCAATCTGATTCTTGATGTTTGCGTGAAATAAAGCTTTGCTTGACCTTCGCTTTGTATCTGTCTTGCTCCTTTGATCACAGACCTATCATTGGGGGACCTATCAACAATACTTGTCTTTCCTAATGAGAAAAATCAAAATTTGAATTCACAAGTTGAAGATTTTTTTTTTTTTTAGTTTGAGAAACAACCTCTTGTCCTGACATTTGGTAATAAAAAAAAAAAGGGTAGGACTTCTAAAGTGTTAAGGAGTCTAATTGTCAGGCCCTCAAAATGACATGTAAGAATTTCATTCTGAGGGGACTGTTTTCTTTGCAAAACTCTGCTAGTTCAACCCTGATGCCAATTATCTGATAATATTGTTGAAAACAGGAAGACAGCAAAAGCCTATCCAGTGGAATTACAGGGCTAGTCAGAGAATTAACACTGGCCAACAGTAATGACCCAGAAAAACCTCAGCCCCTAGTCCCTACCTTCCAGACTCAGACAATTTTTCTGGAAAATCAAAAGGGCCCTGGGCTAGACACAACCTCCTATTATTCTAAATGAGCATAGGACACGGATGCAGACACATTTATACGAAGCCTGCCACATTTCCTCCTGCCTGTGACTCGCTTTCGCTGAGGTCCCAACGTGTTTCCCCCTCACAGAGATCTGAGCTGTTTACCAAGCAACTTTTCCTCATTTCTCACAGTCCCACATCCATGGCAGACTGGTGGCATCTGGTTCAATATTTCATTAAATCCTCCTGAAAACTAACAGTTCAATCTATTAGAAAAGTACAGTCCCTAAGCAACATAAATTACCTAGCAGGCTATGGTCGTGGCACGCCACACAGCCCATTTGCTGTGGAGACATTTATAGCCATGGACTCTCAGCACATTCTAGAGTCAGCAAACCTTCATAAGCCTCCCTCAGACAGCAAACACTGAAACTTAAACAACAACAACTTTTTTACCTTTATAGGCCAAGATTATTTAGGTCTAGAATGAGCAGTTTTTGTTTTGCCTCAATTATCCAGGAATTCAATGTAGACTCTTTTCTTGGGAATGTGAGTGTTTTGGCCCCTGTAGCCCCAAGATCTTCCACTTCTTTCTTTGCCTCGAGCTAAATGACTGAGGAGCACTCACACAATGGCCCCATCTAAGACTCCGCTCTACAGAAAATTCAGAGCTAATTTATTTTTGCTGCAGGGCATCCGCTAGTTATGTGACTTAGAAGTCAGTCTGGATGAACAGTTTCATTCTGGACTGGTTTTGACAATCAGTGGTCAGTCCACACCAGCTTCAAATGTTGTTGCCGCTTGAAACGTCGAGAAGCGTGGACACCTTTGATGGCTACCAGGAGGGACGGGAGGGCCTTCTGCCCCAGTTACAATAAGAAAGTCAGGACCACACACAATTCAAGTGCCTGGACTGGCTCAGAGATTGATTCGTCAGGGATCTTTCTGGAAATTTCTGCTTTAATGAGTTTCTCCTCCTACCCTGGGCCACGAGTCTGAACTTCTATTTGTGATAATGATTGCAAAAGTAAGCAAACCTCTGTCTATGACTTTTAAGGCCCCCAAACAAACTAGCTTTAGCTCCCCAACCTGCCAATACTGTAATTTTGAAGGCGGCTTTTTTGGTTGAGTTTGATGTTACATGTTTGTTGCACAGAGGAAAACGGTACAATGAGGCTTTAAGAACCAGGAATGTTCAGCTCCTGCACCAATTTACTGCGTGCTGGTTTGAGGGAGCCGACACTGTAACTGACTGTAATTGTGCGGTTGGCAGAACAATCAATCATGGCTTGGCCTCTTCTGGGCTGAGCGCTTTCTCCAGGCATCTGGGGCCTGTCACAGATTAAGACTTCTTGCTTAGTGGAGCTCACCTAGCTGCACTAGAAAAATACAGACGTTTTCAAATTAATCGTGTGGCCCCTGCATTGTCAGTGACATGCTATGAAATTAGCATAGCTGACATCATTCGGTTAAGCAGTCCCTAGAAAAGTCACAGTAAAGCAATCTGTGCAGAAATTGTAAATTGGGATTCGCAGCTGTGGATGTCCCCTTCCCCCACCAAAGCATTCAACTTCTCTGAGCTTCTGCGTTTTCATCTATAAAATGAGAGGAGAGGAAGAGATGAACTCCAAGGCTCCTTGCAGCTCTTGAAATTCTAGGCATGATTTAGTTTGGACAATCTTGTGCATTAAATGCATTCCAAATGATAGCAATATACAGTGCATACTTGCATACTAAATCATGTTTCCTAATTACTAACACTGTTGTTTCAGGAATGAGCACTTACAGAAAACAAAAAATGGAGCCAACATAAAAAAAAATTTGCACCTCAGAGAATTAGTATCCATTCAGCCTATGTGAATATATAAACTTTGCAGGAAAAAAAAAAAAAAAAAACTCATTCACAACCAATCCATACCATTTCTCGAGGGTGAACAAAAGTACATGTTATGTACTATACTAGATTCCTGCCCTGGGTGAAATTCTGACCAATCCTACAAATTATATGGAATCTCGTGATATAGATTAGACAGTTAAGATTTTTTTCCTCTGTTGTTGCCAATGTTGCTTCTATGTCTAAATTTCTGCTCTTTGGGAAAGTTGCATGGAGATATACTTTATGAAGTGTTCAGAGAATGCACTCAGCAGTGAAGGAAATAGTTTTAAATAAATCCACGATGCACCACTCCCTTCCTTCGCCCCTTCAACGAACAAAGTTTTTGTCCTATTAATTTGAGAAGCGATAATTGCCTTCTTCGCCATGGTATTTTTGCAGATGTGACTTCTGGGGCAGCCACTGCTAACGTGTGTCTGTCAAAGACTGCAGTAGCACTTTCTAAATTAATTTTTCTGGGGAAGGGAGAGAAAATAATGAACATAAAATGGTAGGGGAAAATGGGACTCTTGTCTCTCGTGTTTCTCACTGTGATATGTCAATGACATTTATCCTTTTTAGTCTTCATTTTCCTTCCATAGACTTAGAATATTTCTTAAAGGAAACTATCTCTAAGGGGGTTGATACGATATTTATAGAGAAATTTAATTCCAAAGTCAAACAGGAATGCAATATATTTTATTTAACTTCTTCCCCGGAGTCTAGGCAGAGCTTACATGTGTGATATTGCAGCGAATCTGGATTATGGGTAAGCAAATGTCCCTGTCTGGAAGCTACCTGTGGTGACAGGGGATCTGTACTATGGTGATGCTGGGTGCCCGGCTGGAAGGCCCTACTGCAGGGAATTCCAATGCTGCAGTATTTGTCATTATGTAGATTTGTGTTACTAAGAGAGGGGTAAGTGGTCCATAAATCAGCTTCGATCTATGAAATTCAGCACTTTCCCCTTATATAAACAATTTGTGATTATCCATTGTTTTATCTGGATCTTTTCCCTCCTCCATTAACACAAATAATTGAGTGTTGATTCTACTTATAAAGGGAACTTTAGAAAATAGTTATTTTAAGAAAAATGAATAAGGAGCTAACTTATTTTTCTCACTAATGAAGAAGAAGCAGTCTGCAAATTACCAAATTTAGCAAATTTGCAAGAGAGAGAGAGGGAAAAATAATTGAAACTAAGAGTACCACACACACTAAATGTAGTCTACCCATTTATTTTTGCTGTTTAATTTAAAATAGTTATGATGATACTTAAAAGTACATTTCATAAGAATTACGAAAGATGTCACAAAGACCTTACCATAGTTTCCTATTACTTAGTCTTGGCCACAAAGCAGTCTGGGTCTGCCAGGCTTAATGTGAAAACCAAAGAGTTTGGCATACAATTGAGATTTAGACGTGGTCAAAGATGAAAATATGTCCTCATCAAATTCCTTTAAAAATACTTAATAACTCTCAGGAAATATCTTTCAGACTAAGATAAATACTATAATATAATGTTGAAATAGATGAAAAAACAAAGCTACAGAGGCCAGTAAATATTTTTAACTGAGTGCTAGAAACATATGCAGTGCTGTCCAGAGCTGGGAACCCAAGACCGTTTTCTGCCCAGCAGAAGAGAACATGGATGGGAGTATTTACAACTGGGAATAAGCAAGGAAGGGCACAGAGCTGGAAGGAAAATCAGTTTAGAGCCCCTGTGCCAGCCAAAATGGCAAGGCATCGATCACTTCCAAGACTTAACATCCCATTTCCCTATATCATTGGATCATTATCTCAGTGTCAGATGCCATACGATGTCAGCAAAGACAAGAAGAAAAAAAGAAGAGCTGCTGTATCACATTCATCTTACGCAACTTTCCACGTAGGAGAACCACACACACGCAGCCTTGCGTGTTTGTGAAGGAAGGGTCTGCAAGCTTGTGTGGAAGCCCCGTATCTGGCTTGCTACAGCTCAAACCTCAGACTGCCTGTGATCTTCTCCGCCAGGACACTGAATTTCTCACTCCAGTGGTCTCTCACAAGGCAAGCAAGGGAGTCTTCCTTCTCCTGAAACACAGAGCTAAAGTACCTTCTGTCCGCAGCCGGGCAGCTCTCAGAACCTACCAAGTCGGCATGTAACAGGCGATAAGGACACAACTGGTTATGAGTTCCAGTCTTTTCTGTGGGCTGGAAACGGGATTAATTGTGGACCTCTGAGTCTTAAAGCTGAGCCTCGCTGATTAGGGTCATGCTGAGAAGTGGCAAGCCTGACTCTCTTGGATAGGGTACTGTACACACAGCAGAAATAGGCCTTGTTTGCTGGAGTCACAGGCTTCATGACACAAGGGCTAGAAGTGGGGGGAGCCATCAGGATCTCCACACCAAGCAGTTACTGTATTTGGATGAGGGAGGCCGCCACATCACCTTGGATTTTCACGATGCATGTACCGTGGGGCGTGGAAACCAGTTACACATGAAGACAGCCCGTCATTTGCTGTGTATTTCAAGCCTGCCGGGATGCCTGTTGCTTCGAAGGCTTCTAAAGAAATCCGGGGTGCTGAGTCCCCTCTCTGCTTACTGACCTTTCCTTGAGCAGAACTGAGGTCCGGGAGCAGCTTCGAGGCTGCCTGCCTGGCTCTACGGGCCTCCTCTTCCACACGGGGTATGATTTTCTTCTTTCACAAAATGTGTGAGGTGAGAAATACAATACTGGTACAAGAGAGGTCACGAGATTTTCTTGTGCCTTCTTTCCAGTTCAGGGGGTAGGTATTGGGTCCGTCTTTTTCTGCTTCTATTGCATCTCTACTAAAGAGCCATAACGGTTCGGAATGGCAGCTCTGGAGACAGGTGGCCTGGTTCCCCTCTGGTTCTGTTGCTTACTCACCCTGCTACCTTAAACAGCTTACTTTTCTCTGTGTCCGCTTCCTGAACTGTAAAAATATGGTCACGGTCCCTATGTCATAGAGCCGCTACAGGTCTAACTGGACCAATGCTCATCAATAACTCAGAGTGGTACCCAGTACGAGGCAAAGGCTTGACATTTATTGACTAATAATTGTTATCATTGCTGTTATCATTATTACATACGTAGCAAGTAATACAAATGGACTGATTATTTAGAAGAATCGATTCACGTTCACTCATGGATGTGTTCATAGCAATTTACATTTTTGAAGGTAAATTGTTTTTAACCTTTTTGGGGTCACTATCACCTCTTTTGGTTAATAAACTTGCTTCTAGGGAAGACAGACTCTGTACAAGATTTCTTACAGATGCCACACATCATATACACAAAAGTATAGAGCCTCAAATAAGACAGTTGACCAAAACCCCATGGATTGGGCGCTGTCTTCATTGTGGTGACTCCAGTCACTAAAAGGAGTTCAAGGAAAGGAGTTTTGCCAGAAGAAGAGAGTAGGAAGCAAGAATAGGCCTTGCCCCTTCCCTCAGTAAGGATAGGAAGCAAAAGTGTGGGGTCAGCCAAGCCCCTTTTAAAAGCTCGGGGATTGGCCATGAGGTAGGAAGAGCAGTGGGGGGCTCACACACGGTATGACCTGTTTACTCATTTACTCAGTGACCTGCAAACAGTTACTTAGCCAGGTGAGTAATGGCAGATAATTAAGCCATAGTTTCTGCCCTCAGAGAATCTCCAGTCAACTCAGAGCCATTTAGAAAAGCTGCTTAGAAACAGTCAAACCAGAGAATAATTCAGGATCCACTAATTGGAGCTTCATTCAACCAAGAGGAACCCTAGCTGTAAATTTTAAGCAGCATATACTGAGTTTGTTTTATTTTTTAAAATAAAACTGAAATTACACAAATTCTGAGGCCTGCGTGTGGGGAGCAATGTGGATCTGATTGGAAGCATTGTTAGCTTCTAGAATGCTGGACACATTCCCATTCTGTTTGTAGATGTTCTCCGCCACAATCACCATTACTAGTAAAGAAAATAAAACAACTGATGTTCGTCTAAGCCACTGGCCTGGCACCACCTGCGTTTCACTCTGTGGTGTCTAAAGACAGTGCAGGGGGATATACTGTTTTCTTCCCTCACGATAAAATTGCTCAGTGTGTCACCAGTGACCCAGGCCCATGTGTTCCTGCTGGTTCCAGGTTGATGGCCATCCTGCCTTGCCCCAGGGGTACTCTGGGAACATTTCAGGAACTACTTTTCAGAGGCACCGGATGGTTTCCTCACTGCCACCACAGTCAGTAAAAATGTCGGGATACTTCTGGCTGCACATTTTGAATATGGCCCTCCCAGTGTCAGGGAAACATGCATCGACAGCATCCACTTTCTCTTACTGTGAGCTGCGCAAAGAAAGCGTCCTGGACAGCCCAGGCCCGCAGCCCACAGGGCTGACCATTACAAGTCCCGTATACAACACTGTTAGTTGCGCTGGGCTGGAGCTCTGAGGCTGAGCGTTGATTAGAATGATGAGGGCTCTCTCTGTCAAATAAATAAATAAAATCTCACCAAAAAAAAGGGCCCTTGGGTGGCTCAGTCATTAAGCGTCTGCCTTCAGCTCAGGTCATGGTCCCAGGGTCCTGGGATCGAGCCCCGTGTCAGGCTTCCCGCTGGGCCAGAAGCCTGCTTCTCCCTCTCCCACTTCCTCTCTCACTGTCTCTTTCTGTCAAATAAATAAAATCTTTATTATTGTGGAGGGCAGGTATTGCATGGAGTACTGGGTGTGGTGCATAAACAATGAATTCTGGAACACTGAAAAGAAACTAAAAAAATAAAAATTAAAAAAAATTAAAAATATATATATTTTAAAAAATGGTGAGGGCAGTGCTGAGTTCAGGAGCTGCCTCAACATCATTCTGTCTACCAGTAGTAAAACACTGTTTATTGTGGGAGAACCCATAAGACACATTTTCTAGCTTAACTGTTTTAAAGTGTACTGTTCAGCGGTATCACGTGTGCGCTCATACCATTGGGGAACCAACAGCCCATCTGCCTCCAGAACTTTTTCGTCTTCCCAAACTGAAACTCTGCACCCATGAAACAATGACTCTTCATCCTGCCTCCTCTCAGCCCCTGGCAACCAACCACACTTTCTGTCTCTATGCGTCTGATCATTCTAGATACCTCACAGAGATGGAGTCTTCTAGCACTTCTCCTTCTGTGACTTGCCTATTTCATTTAGCAAAATGGCCTCAAGGGTCATCCATGTTGTAGCCCGTGTCAGACTCTCATTACTTTTTAAGGCTGAATAACATGCCGCTGCAGGGATGTATCTCTTTTGTTTATATGTTAATCATTGGTGGAAACAACACCTATGTGGTTATTGTGAATAATGCTACTGTGAATACAGGTGTACATCCACTTGAGTCTGCTTCTGGGTATATACCCAGGAAGATATTTTTATAAGTGAAAACAGTAGGGCTGCATTTCTGGGTCCCACTTTAGTACATTTTCCATTTCACACACCTCAAAAAGGGACTGCATGTTGCTAGAGAAATAAATTTAGCAGACTGTGTTTGCCAAAATCGCAGAATTAACTCAGGAAGAGACTTCCTTCCCTGTGGGCTCAAGTCATCTTAATAAACAACATTTTAGAATTCAAAAATCTAGTTTGTTTTTCTATATTCTAGTTAGTTTCTCTCTTAATCTGTGGATCTTCATTATGGCTATTTCATTTACCTTAGTTTAACTTGATTTGTTACTTGCTCAGCTCTCCAGTTTAATTGTACTTCTTCACATATTATCACTAAAATTAGCAGTGTAACTTCTGAAACAGAAATGATTGTCGAGTGCCCTCAATTTAAACTGAAAATGCTAAAGCTAATGGTCTGGTCAGGATAGTTATTAAAAGATATTTTGCGAATTCAAAATTTTATAAATCATAGAACACATGATATTAAAATAATTGTTGGTAACGTCCTTTAACTCTCTGTGTTAGCAAAAGGACCTTAATATCAATAGTGTCACACTGCACATAATCAGATCTATAATTTTGACCTTTGAAACTGAACTTGTTAATGATGTTCGTGAATCAACCACATTCTTCCTATAGCTGGTTTCTCCCCTCACATAATGATTCATCATTTCAGTTAGCAACTTATAACTTCAGTTACGTTTTGTTGTCCCTGTTGTTTTTTGTATCAGGGTCGATCAAAAAAATAAAAAAGGCACATAGAATAAGAAACATTTATTTATGTTGTATTCCTTTGTTAAAACATTGTCAGGGCCTCTGTGCTGGGAAGGCTTCCCTCGGGACTAATCACTAACAATCTGGTATCAGCTGTGGACAGCAGAGGAACACTTCAGGCTGACTATGGAGTGACAGAGCCTGGACCTCACCACTGCAATACTGACAAGTATGTCCCTACTTGAGGGGACACTCAATAAGCTAGACTTGCTGAAGGTCCAGGTGTTTTTGTTTTTGGTTTTGTGTGAGTGTGTGTGTGTGTGTGTGTGTGTGTGTGTGTGTGTGTGTGTGTTTAATCAGTTTTAAAATTTAGGGAGAAGTTTGGAGACAAGAGTTAGAAGCTGTTTGGAGATCCAAATGGAGGTTCATTTAAGTTCAGACACCAGCAATTAGGACATAGAAAATTAAATTGTTCTTGAAGTGAAGCCAGTGGAGCTCAGGCACCTGAGCAATTTCCTGCCGAGGAGTGAAAGTGGGTTGGCCCGGCCCTCGGGAGCGAGCTGTGGCGTGACTGTGATGTGGCTTGTTGGCTTCTGTGGGCTTCTGTGAAGGTGCTAGATGCTGGCTGGGTGGGGGTGGCTGGGCTGGGGATGGGGGAAGGTCTGTGAGATGTGCCACTAGGGCTCTGGAACTCACTGCAGACAAAAGCAACAGAACCTTTTCATAACTGGAGCCTGACGTCAAGACCAAGCGGGGTCACCATGCTCTGGACCAGACGAGGGGGCAGGTCCAAAGCTACAGGGCATCAGAACTTGTTTAAATTTGGGGTTATAAAGGGGTGTGTGTGTGTGTATGTTGGGGCAGGGGGAAAGGAGAAATAGGGGAGATACACTATCTTCTTATTCTCTGATTATATCAGATTGGTAAATATTACCCCTTCTCAGACTCAGCATAAGGAAATCAATAGCCATGCATGGTGTTAGAGCGCCATAGAGCCTGTTCTCACACGAGCTCCCCGTTTCCTGGCTGTGTTGTCCATGCTTTACTAAGCAGCAGGAGAACCCAAGCATTCAAGGCACATTCTATCGGGAAGTCACCTTAGGAAGGAAGGCCTTGTTGGTGTGGGCCGTCTTCCTTCCCAAGAACCCATCCACAAAGATAAGCATTGCTGGGAGCAGCCTTGTACTCTCTCTTCCAATGCAGAAATTGTTTGAAAAGAGCAGAAAGATGATTTAGGTGAAATCTTATCAGTGAAAACACTCTAAAAGGTGTTACTTCCTGAGGCTCATCTAGAGTCCAGAGATCTCAAACCTAGATTTGAGAGACAGACAGGAGTCAACAGTATTTCTAAGGGCAGAAAGCAGGGACAGACTCCAGCTGTAAACCAGAGACACACTTTATACACACCACCTGGCAACATCACCAACAAGCTCCAGGAAGCTTTAGTTATTATGTTTCCAAATAGGAACCACCTACTCACAAGACACTTTGCGGACTGGATTCACTATTTGAGAGCATCATAGGTACTAATGAGAATGTGGGCAGAGAGGAAGCATGGGCAAGGAGTCTATTGACCTTTTCTGGGATAAGACAATACCTGTAGCCAGAAACAGGTGATAAAGAATTTAAAAATGTGGTCCTGTCAATGTCTTTTGCTTGGTTAATCTTAAAATAGAATTAGGAATCATGAATTAGTGAGTAGGTACCCATTTTATTTGGCCTAAATTTAAATTTAGAAATTGATCAGTTGTCAGTAATAAAAAAATGAGAAGATTTAATGAAAGAAATTAAGATTTCTTGCTTCCCTGGGGATGGATCTGTGTCACTGTACGACACCCGATTGAAGCCGACAGCAGTTGCCTTCCTGAGACACACACATTTCACCAAGGGCCTCCCCTTTACTCACCTGGCTCATCTTGTGACCTTTAAACTGTACCTACTGTGACCTTTAACAGCAGAACTCTGAGTCAACCCAGCTTGACAATTTATACAAGAAACATCTCAGGTATCCTATCTACAAAACTACACAAACCCACAGATGCAACTTCAATTAAGCCATTCTCAGCAAAGACACCCTCATGAATTTCCAAGTGTCCCCTAAGGGGGCAATACTGCTCCCAGATGAAACACTGAGTCAGGAATGTCAGTACTTCATTTTCAAAATCTTAATCTATTTCTGAGATTTCTCTCCCTTCCCATTTAGTAAAGGTTAAGGCCATACCTATGAATACCAGGCACTGATAACGGACCTATTCTCTTTGAGGGGTGGTCAATTTCTTCAGTGACTGAGTGATGACTCTAAACCCACCACCCAAGTTTTTAGGTGAGTCAGGAAAAAAATGAAGGCCATTTTGAAAGTTCTCAGTAACTACATACTTACACAAATCTGTTCAGTAAAGGGCTCTTTCCTGATTTTGTTTCTGTTAATGTTTTCCTTCTGACATAAGGACAGCGAACCAATGTTTGTCATAACTCCTATCAAACACACACCCAAAGGCACAATTCCATACAAGGATGCAGTGGGAGAGCTGTAGCAGCCAAAGGACTGGAAATGAGAAAACCCGTATGAATTTCAAAGAGCCTTGGCAGAGATACCCAAGAGAGGAGTCTAAACATTTCCATTGTAAACCCACTGAAAGGAAGACTAATAAAAGTGGATATTTTAATTTATTTAGGACCCATGCCCGTAGTATCAAAGAAATTCATCCTGAAGCTGTTTATTCATTTTTTGAATAATAATTTTTGCCTAAATTGGTCTTGGTTGTGAAAACTATCTAAAGGAGCACTCACCTTATAAAAAAGTGTTTCAGAGGTGGTTTAAAAATAAATAACAATTAAAGTAAATGATAGTTATTAACTATTTTCTTTCAATTAAGCTGTATCTGAATTTAAATATATCCCTAATCACTTAAGCTATTTTAACATATCAAATTAACAATGTAAGTAATTGTTATTCAAACTATTCAAAATAGGGAAAACTGTCCACCAGAATGTCCACACCATGGAAAACTTAAAAAAATATCTTATGCTATTATAAAATTGACATCTCTCAAATAAATAAGAAGCCAAAGCAATTCAAAGTCCAGTGTTGCCCTGAAGGGCTTGCATTAAAGAGCTTTTGTCTGTAATTGTGAAATACACTATACCCTTACTACCACAGAGCACCTTGCATGGCAGGAGAGTGGGGTGTCAGAGACCGTTAGAAACACACACACACACACCACAGTCCTTAATGTGTTATACTCTAATGGAAAAGACAGATGGGACCCGGGTAGCTCAATAGCCTGCTTGCAAGGAGAGAGTATGTGAGCTCTGTAATGTAAGGAAAGCACCAAATCCCAGCACCCAACGGGATGGATTTCTGCCATTCGGGTGGGTGCCTGGGGACCAGAATTAACTTTCGGGAAGTGCGTGTGCCCGAGCGAGCATCCGGGCCATTCTTAGATAAGAATTTTCTGTTTTGTGCTGTGTTCACAAACAAATAGAAATATGTTGAACTTAATAAGTAAGTCAAGTTTTGTTTGTTGTAGTACAGCCCATAAAAAGAGCTTCACTTCAGTTCTCCCACAGCAGTGCTGATGAGAAAACAGTGCATATGAGAATGACAGCAACAAAAACCGACCTCCAGAGGGCCTGGGGATGCCCTGGGGCACTTAAAAAGACACACTGTGAGGGCACTGGGCAGAACCACGCCTTCTCTTGTTCACCTTGATACACTGTTTCATGCAGTGTTGCGTCTGTAATGCTGAGGTCGGCCAGAGAGAGAGAGAGAGAGTATTCCTCTCCTCATTACCTCAGTAATGTTTATTAAGGCTCTTTAAAAATTAACTTTATAGGGGCACCTGGGTGGCTCAGTGGGTTAAAGCCTCTCCCTTTAGCTCAGGTCATGATCCCAGGGTCCTGGGATCAAGCCCCACATCAGGCTCTCTGCTCCGTGGGGAGCCTGCTTCCTTCTCTCTCTCTGCCTGCCTCTCTGCCTACTTGTGATCTCTGTCAAATAAATACATAAAATATTAAAAAAATTAACTTTATATAATTTTCTACAAATGAACCTAAGTCAAAAATTCCAGCTATAAGTCCTTTCCTTATTAAAAAGAATTTCTTATTAACAAATTTAGATTTGTGTTAGAAGAACAGGGATCAGGAATCTTGACCAAAGAAGTCAGGTTTAGACAATGGTGTGCTTGGAAAATATATATTTGTATGTATGTATGCATATTTCTCCTATGTATATATATTTCTCCCGTATTTTCCATTATTGTCTCACTCATCGATACAAAACAAAGCAGGAAAGACTTGAAGAAGTGATCACATTAAGTCTGAATTCCTAACCAAGAGGACGGGTTTAAAGTCATCCTCAGTTTTCACACTCTGGGAACTTCCCACCCTACAAACCAGAAAGTGAAGTCATGTCAGTAGAAATGGCGACAAACACCCACTACAGAACACGGACAGGCTGGGTGGGACCGAACTGAGAAGTGTCCACGCACACCATCTGGGGACATCCTCTGTGGAGAATGGTCAGTACTAGTGGTAAATGTGCAACCCCTTCTTAACCTCCTTCTAGGTACCATCAGACTTGAGCTTCAGAGGTAAGAGAGACCAGAAGAACAAGTTTTTAAGAAGCTATGCTAGTGGGTTCGGATCAAAACGAGCTGTGTGGGAAAGTTACAGGCATCAAAATTACCAACCAGCAGAACAACTGTCCCCTGTGATGGCTGGTAGGCACCTTGCTCAATGTGTGCAGATTCGGGCTGGTGCCTGGTGACAAGGCAAGAGGGTCCACACTCCAGATGGCCCTGGATGCTGACCTTGACCTCTGGGAATTGAGGGAGTTGGATGAGCAGGCTCTAAGGCAGGGAGTCCAAACAGACCCATGACACTATTCAGCACGCAGAGGAGAGTGATGCTGACCTTTGGGTCTGACCCCAGAGGCAGACCACTAGGCCCCTTATTGGGTCTGGGTCTCCCAGGTTTGGAAACACAAAGTATTTGTGTTGAATGCCAAGACTATGACCACTCAGAAGAATTGGGGGCTTAGACAGGAATCCCAAGAACAGCAGTACTGATGCCCCAGGACTTCGGCTTGGTTCTCTGTAAGCCATATTCCAGCCCTCCTCTTGACTGTGCAGGGGTCTGAGCAGAAAACACACTCCTGGGTGAGTGTGGCCCAAGAGTGGTTTCCCTCGTGCCATCTGCTACAGCATCTGCACCAAGGCCTGGCTTCCAGCTACAGGGACAGTGAGCTTTCTCCTGGTAGCTGCCTTCCTTGCTACCCATGTTCTCTTTGGCAAAGGAGAGGTGGACTCCCTCTAAAGGAGAAACAAGCCCTTGTCCTTGCTTGTCTCTTGAGTATGGAAACAAGAGATCTGAAGCATTCACGCATGGGCACTGAACCTAGAATCAGCCACTGCTCGTATTCTAACGTCGAAGATTATGTATATTACTAATACAGTTAATAGTTATTGGGGCTAGCACTCTGATGGTAAGAACTCGTTTTCTTCTTCTAACATTCTTACGAGTAAGTATTTATTCTTATGGCCTTGGTATATATACCTGGGGAGACCGAGGGACACAAAGCCAAGCAGCTTGCCCATGATCACGCACCTTGTAAGCCATGGAGCGTGCATGCGGGCAGTTGTCCCTTGGGACTGCTGGTACCTGCGTGCCGCTCCCAGACTCTAGGGTTTGTCTCTGAGGAGGAAAGACTGGCATAAAACACTCCCTGGGTTCACAGCTCACTGTCAAACGCAACAAAGTTCTCTCAGTCACCAAACCAGACAAGGATGCAGCATCCTTCCTATAGTGAATTATCCGAAGGAAACTTAACGGCTCAAAAAAAATGACATGAGGGGCGCCTGGGTGGCTCAGTGGGTTGGGCCGCTGCCTTCGGCTCAGGTCATGATCCCAAGTCCTGGGTTCAAGCCCCACATCGGGCTTTCTGCTCAGCAGGGAGCCTGCTTCCTCCTCTCTCTCTGCCTGCCTCTCTGCCTACTTGTGATTTCTCTCTGTCAAATAAATAAATAAAATCTTTAAAAAAAATGACATGAAATACACATCCTTGAAAGGATTTACAAAACACTTCTGTAAAGATGGAAGTGGAGAAAGCTTTAGTTTAGCTCTCTTCCTGTGATGGCTCAAAAGGGAGATTAAAACACGGTGGCAGAGTTTCAGGCATTTGCAGACTCACAGCAATGGTAAACCACCACAAGCTGATGACGGTGCCGGTTCCAGCAATTGCTCGAAGAAGGCACCTCAGTTTTAACAGAGCCGGAGACATCTCTGAGTTGAGTGCTGTGGCTGCAGGCAGTGGAGCAGAGTAGTTAACAATCGCACACACTTGACTTACACTGTACTACCTGTACTACCTCTGTCATCTTGAACAACTTTCCTGTAGTTGTACAGGTAGTACCTGTAGGGTAGAGGTAGTACCCTGTACTACCTTTGTCATCTTAAACAACTTTCCAAACTTCTGGGCCCCTGTGCTATTATTTGTCAAGCACCAGCTGTGTGTACATGTTATCTGCCTTAATCTTCGTGGTGCCCTACCAAAGACCCAATAGCCTCACTGCCACACTTCCCACTGTGGACTGAGTTCAGACAAGGTAGGTAACTGCTCCCCACTTATTCTGCTACCAGCTAGGAGCAGGGATTCAGACCAGGTCTGTACGACTGTCCTTTACCATTTTCTGATACTTTCCTCTTATAAAATAGAAATAAAATAAAAAACTTGATGCCTGTATTCCCCACCCTTCTGTTTAGAATAAAATCTTCTGTATAAGCAGATCCCAAAGAACCCTTAATAGAACATAAGAGTCAAACCATTAGATTGAGTCCAGAAGTAGCGCCTAGGATAGGAGCTCTTAGGATAATGACATAAAGTCTGGGTTAGAGGAGGCCTCAACTTGTTTAACTTACCTCTGGACCACAAACCCATCCAGTTTCCATTTAGAAAACTGAAGGATATTAGCTGATTGATAGGTTAGGGTGACATATCCATACTTCTTTATGTACCCAGCTATCCTGTTCCTTGCATGCCAAAGCATGTTTCAGAGCAGAAAAATCTCAGCATCTTCTTCTTTATCTGGCTGCACATACTCTAAATAATAATAAGAAAGCAATGTCTATGTAAGACTCTCTCAGTGTGGTTCCAGAAAGTGGGATTTTGAAACAAGACTCTCAACAGAGCATCCAGACTTAATACATTTTCCACATACAGCTCGCACTGAGCTATAGTGCAAAAAATTTCCTATCGCATATGTCAACAGGTATAGCAGAAGAACTATAGATAATGTCAAGTTGCCTCCAGCCACATACTATAGGCATCTCTTTGAAAATTGGGCTTTCATCAAATTTTCTCTCTTATCTTTTTGTTTCATGATGTCTTCAGAAATACTGCCTACTTTTATTGAGATTTTTCTCTCGGTACCAGTATTGTTTAAATATAATAGAATAGGTTCTAAATATTTAATGACAGGTGCTGGATTTGCAAAATGTACACTTGTTAAAATATGTTCTGGAAAGGAGGTAGAGGTATTGTGCTTCAGGATTAAAATAGTCACGTTTACCTAAAACAGGTGTTCATGTAGTCGAAAAGCTAACATTTGCTATTTTGGCCAAGAATGAATATCTCTTTAATTATTTTCATTGAGCTACAACTTCTCTAATTTCTATTTACCACAGTAGCTGAAACAGGAATATTACTCTAATTAATACAAATGTCCTCAAATTTCTAAAAGATCTATAGCAATTTTAGAAACAATAGTAAATATAATTAATCAGGGTAAAATTGATGGTGCTTGTATACTAAATCCTGTCAAACATGTTATTGAGATAAATTATTCCCTATGAAAAATGTTGAAAATGCAGGTATTTTCATTTTCACAAATATATTTAATTATACATGGATAAAAAATGATAAACACTAAGTATCTCTTGCTCAACTTATTTTATATTTATTTTGAGAATACAAATGACCCTCGAACAGCATGGGTTTGAATTGTGTGGGTCCACTTACACATTATTTTTTCCCACGATACAGTAGAGTAGCGTAAATGTATTTTTCTTATGATTTTCTTTTTTTTTTAAGATTTTATTTATTTATTTGACAGAGAGAGATCACAAGTAGACAGAGAGGCAGGCAGAGAGAGAGAGAGAGAGAGGGAAGCAGGCTCCCTGCCGAGCAGAGAGCCCGATGCGGGACTCGATCCCAGGACCCTGAGATCATGACCTGAGCTAAAGGCAGCGGCTTAACCCACTGAGCCACCCAGGCACCCCTCTTATGATTTTCTTAATAACACTCTTTTCTATAGCCTACTCTAAGAATATAGTATATAAAACATACAACATACAAAATATGTGTTAATTGACTATGTTATCAATTGACAGTAGGCTATCAGAAGTTGAGTTTGGGAGAGCCCTCATACTTGGATGTGTGAGGGGGGGGGGTCCGTGCCATTCACCCCGACGTTGTTCAAGAGTTAATTGTATATCGTCCTATGACTCTATGAAACTTTAATTTCATATCCATCTTATACCCTTTCGTAACATTTGTTGCATCAAAACACTGCACCCTCAAAAGAACACATATTTTTGGAAAAGAGAAAATAATAAGAAGTTGCTTTCCTTATCAGATAAAGTGAAAATAAATGTAAAGGTTTTTTAACAGTTTTTAAGGAAAAGGTGGTTTCATATTATATTATTAGTCCAAGCAAGGCTCAAATGGATTAATATTCATCAACAAAATAACAACTAGTCATTCATCTGGGATAGGTTTATAAAACATTATTGCCAAATAAAACTGATGGTTATCTCCATTTTTAGTCATTATTGCCTCAATGTCAAAGAATTCCACGAGTTAGCCTGAGCTGAACAGCTTTTACCCATTCTCCCAGAGGCCTACCTTCAGCAGCTACTTTTTATAGAAGGCCAGTCCTTCAGAAAGCAACGTGATCTTAGCTAAGCTAATAATTAGCAACGCCTCCCAATTAAATTTGCTGTCCCCCGCCCCCCCTCAAATCTCAGGAGCTCAGGCCCACCTGGCTGGAATGCTGACACACACGGATGGTAACTAGTGACTTTCCCTGGGCAGGACAGACTTCCCATCGTATTTCCAGAAATATTGATGAGCACATTCCACCACACTGTCTCCTGGGCCCAGTCTGTCTTTATGACCAACGACACGTAGCTGCGTTGGCTGACGCCGATTGCCGTGGGCAGAAGCACCAGGAGCTAACGAGCTAGTGCAGAAATGGCACTGAAGTCCGATTAGCATCAGGCTTTAACCAGAGAAAATGACTAATGACATACGGAACCCCACACCTGGGGCAGTTCTTCTCCTTCCCTCTCCCTCCTTCCCTGTTTTCATTTTCCTCCCAGCTCCCTCCTTTTCACTGAGGGCCTCCTGTCTCACGGTGGGAAACAGGGCTAAAAGTGGGTCACCGAGTCACACTTTCAGACTTGAGCCGACCAAACCAAGACAGCCTTTGAAAGAGCTACAGGCTTTGTTTAAATAACGAAACACAGCAATGAGCCGCCCACTGTACTTCTAGAATAGCACACATACAGTGTCATCAGAGGCTGTGGCATAGAGAAAACCTGGTATTTTGGAAGTGGGAGGGACAGAGATCATCCAGTATAATTTTCTCAATTTACAAATGAGGACACTAAGGCCCAGAGAAGTTCAGAACCACAAACGTAGTTAAAATACAGGTCTAGGAATGCCAAATCTAAAGTCAGTATTCTTCTGGGGGTGGTGGGAGGTGAGCAAAGTGGGGGTGGGGGGGGGTCAAAAGGTCATGAGGGGTGTAACTAAATTCATTAAGGTAATCAGTTAATACATACAAATATTGAATCGTGATGTTGTATGCCTGAAATTAATGTAATGTTATACAGCAATTAGGCCTCATTAAAAAAACCAATTCAGTGTTCTAACCAAGCCATGTGGCTTATTACATGTCAGTGACACTTCAACAACTTATTCATGATTAGTATCATGTTTTAACAATTTAAAAATACAGCTTTTAGGGTGGGATTATGGACATTGGGGAGGGTATGTGCTATGGTGAGTGCTGTGAAGTGTGTAAACCTGGCGATTCACAGACCTATACCCCTGGGGATAAGAATATATGTTTATAAAAAATAAATTAATAAAAATACAGCTTTTAAAACTGGGACTAAAATTTTAGAGAAAACCCCAAACAACTAGAATTTTCTTAAGAATTCCTATTGAATATGAAAATTTGTACCACATGACTATTCAGGTCTAAATTTTAGAAGTTTTGTATTTATAGGCATGATATATTGGCAAATTTACTTTCCAGAGAGCACGGTCTGTATTTCAGAAAAAGCACAAACAAAAGTGGTACGTGCTGTGAAAACAACCCTTTTCAGATTAGAACTTAGTAAATAATCATGTAAATTTGATATGAGTTATTGGTATTTAGTCTAATGTTGTATCAAGACCATATGTTACGGTAGGCAAGGTCTTCAAATGCATAATTTATAACATAACCTCCATGACTACCTGAGAGACCTAGGTAGAATAATGAATTAATCCAGCAGAAATAGATCCTTGGAGGATGAAATGACATTTAGCTAAGGTCACAAGGGCAACTGGATTAGTAGTCTCAGGCTATTCCTCATAGAGAGTTTGCCAGAAGACACAAGAACCCAACCTATTCCCTCAACTAAAAATAAATCTCTTCAAACTGTTTACTTTGTATTTCCAGGCATGGAAAGGCCCAGTGTTGCTTCAGATTTATACTGAATAGTATTAAAAAAAGAATGGGCCCAACCACTGGCAGCACAGATGTGCTATCTGCATCAACACTGCCTCAACACTGGGGAGCAAGGCAGGGCATTCAGGAGAAAAATGCCTAAGAGGTGATGGAGAAGTAAGAAGAAACAATAAGCAAAAAAAAAAAAAAAAAAAAAAAAAGAGAGAGAGAGAGACTTGGAGGAGGCAAGAACTAAAGAGGCAAATAACTAGAGAAGACTAAAAGAAGGATAAAGAAAAGAAAGTTGCAGAAAAGTAAAATGAAAAGAAAAAAGAATAAAAATGAAACGACTTCTATTACACGACTAATAGGTCATGGGATCGAATGCACAGGGTGGTGACCACAGTTAACAGCACTGGGTTGCACATTTAATGGTTGCTAAGAGAGTAGATTTTTTTTTTTTTAAAGATTTTATTTATTTGACAGAGAGAGAGAGATCAGGGGTAGGGAGGGGGAGAGGGAGAATGAAAAGCAGACTCCCCGCTGAGCAGGAAGCCCGACATGGGACTCAATCCCAGGACCCCGGGATCATGATCTGAGCTGAAGGCAGACACCTGACTGACTGAGCCACCCAGGAGCCCCACTGAAAGAGTGGATCTTAAAAGATCTCATCAGAAGAAAAAAAAAATGGAAAGAAAAATAAGGAGAGAAATTAAATGATCAGTGGAAAAAAGAAAGGAACTGAAGTGGTAGAACAGGTGGGAAGAAAGCGCTTAAATGATGGGAGCCCATTACTACCACGTGCGGTTGGGACAGAGCGAAGGCTAAACACCAGATGAAGGACAAAGCAAGAAGAGATACATACGTATGTGTGTACATGTGGATATGAACTCACCCCCTAGATGCTGTGTTACCCGAGGTTTTCTCTTCATCCTTGACTTCCTTCTCATTCTACAGGGACTCTGAGTGACCTCATCCAAACCCAGGGCATCAGCTTGGCAAAGGCTGATGGCCAGACCATGGGAAGTGTTATTCTAAGTCCGCTCCAGCACATCTACTGCCTGGTGGAAGTTTCCACTGAACTTCACGGGAACAGTGAACTAAAAAAGTACACGACCTACCTCTCCAATCTTCGGTCCCCACATATGTTCTACTTTCCATATTCCACATTTTCTGATTGGTAATATCACCACTAAATTGTCCCAGCCAGGAACTAGGTTCTTTTTATGCTGTTGCTTCTCCGTGGGCTTCTGCCTCCAAATCGCCACTAAAACTTACTTCCTAATATTTCTAAAGCTATCCCTCTTCATGCAACTGCTCCCCCTGACTTGAGTTCTTTTCCCTCCTCACTGTGGTCAATCCTAACATCAGAGCAATCTTTCTAAGATTACAATGACATCCCATTACTACCTGCTTTTTAAAGACCACCAGTGGATCTCAGGACCAAGTCCAGCCTCCTTAGATGATAGACAAGACCAGACCTTCAAGACTTTGCTTTGTTGACCTCTCCATCCTCACCTTCTACCATCCATGACCTTATTCCCACCCTATAATTGTTTTTAAACTACAGAGAAAAGGATTAAGGTCTGAGTATTATTACTGTTTGGGAAAAATTAAGCTATTAAGATATCACTATCTATATTTTTATGTTGATAATTTTTATATAAGTTGAACACTGTACCATTAAGTAATTTCTTACTCATTTCTACAACATGAAAGGCACTGTATATTTTTCAAGGGTGGGAGGCGAAGATTGCTTATTATAGCCATATAGGGTTTTCCCCTCTCCCAGGCCACCCCTCAACTAAACAGAGCAATCTGACAACATCCAACGTGCTTTATTCTTGTCCTGGGTCATACCATGAGCTATGCTCCTGTTAGGCTGTTTTTCTTTTTTCTTTTTTTTTTTTTTTTAAGAAACATATTCTTTTTTTTTTATTATTATTTGATAGAGAGAGAGATATCACAAGTAGGCAGAGAGGCAGGCAGAGAGAGGAGGAAGCAGGCTCACTGCTGAGCAGAGAGCCCAATGCGGGGCTCGATCCCAGAACTCTGAGATCATGACCCGTGCCGAAGGCAGAGGCTCAACCCACTGAGCCACCCAGGTGCCCCTAGGCTGTTTTTCAAGAGTCTCTTTCTCATGGTGTCGTGCAGATTAAGCCCCTAGCATGGTGCCTGCCTGCCCATAACATGGGCTCAATAAACTCGATCATCACCGTGATCATCATAATGAGAAGGAAAACTCTCGTTTCTCGTGTCCTTGAGAACAGCAAATGTGTTAATACATCCGTAATCAGCACTAAAAATTTCCTGATTACTAAATGTCTTTAAAGATTCTGCAGAACTTTATGCACCAATGTGTGGGAAGACACATTGTCTTACATTAACTTGGCATGATATGCTTGGCATCGTCATACAACACCACAATCATTACTCTGAACTTTGTCCCATAACTTTGAAGCCTAGATGAGAAATAGGAACAATCAGGGTCACAGGTGTGTCTTCAAAACCAATTCAATAACTGAGTATTTTTACATGCATGAAGCAACTTGGCAAACAATGGGACAGAACCGCATTTCTGGCAATAGCTAGGAGCTTACCTTTTTTTCATCACCAACACAACTCCAAGGAATATAATAACGAACAGCAAGATGCCAGCAATGACTCCAGCAATTTTGACGGTATGGTCTGTTTCCTTCTCGGGTTCTGGGACTGGCTTCGGGGTGGCGGCTCCTAAAGGTGGAAGGAAACGAAAAAGGACAGACGATGGGTAAGAGAATAAAGATGTTACATTTTTAAACATTTTGCTGCATTTAACAGAGTAAGACTTATCAGAGCCAGCAGATAGACAAGCTTTTGATTTTTTTCCACAGCTTTCATATGCACTGAAAGGAAGGTAATTGTTCATATTGTTCTTCAATATTTTATAAAACCATAACATAAGTTGGGTAGCACACCCACGCCTGACCCTTTTCTAAGAGACTCTTCTCAAACAGTTTTTGTGTATTTTATTATCTCTATTGGCTCCTTGCTCTTTCTGCCGTTTAAAAACTTGCTAACAACACAATAGCTATCCTAAGCCTTTATCCAAATTTGATTTGCTGGAACATCTTCCTCAATTATTTTTCATAAGTGAAGCAGTAATTCCATAACATATTAGCCCAAACACCTGGAAAAGTGAGATAAGCTCATTTACCACGCATTTTACCAGCAATTGTTTCTTAACACAATAGAGATTTTCCCCCTGCCTTTGGAAATCTGAATCTAGGTCACATCTGGTAGGCAAAAGACTCCTTCTAAGCAATTTATTCACAAAGTGGGAGGCAGCTGATGATCTCACTACTGGCACCCACATTTAATATCTGTTTAAATGAGATAACCAGAGCCTTCCAGTGGCTACTGTCTTGTGTGCCCGCTTTCCCATTTCCAAAACACCGTTTGTCCTGTTTACGGTATAATGTGATGGAATGTCAAATCTATGTCTGATGAAATATCCATTTCCTTTGCTAAATGAGTTCAGGACAAAAAAAAAATATATATATATACATATATATATATATATATATATATATATATATATATATGTATATATATATATATTAGGAATGTAATGTTCAATTCACTAAGCAGAATCCATTATTTTTTAAGGGCTTCTACCCTTTTTAACCAGAATGTGATGATGCTGAGCACCCGAGGCATTGTACCACCACCCTCACTAGGGCTTCAGGACAGATCATTCTGAAAGTAGGAACTTTATGTCCAAATTTGCCTTAGAATTTTCTTGGTAAAAAAATGTAATTAAAATTGAATATTGAGACCAGCCCTTTCCACCCTCTCGTTGGGTTTTCCATTCGTGCGTCACCTGATTCTTCAAAAAGTTAGCCATCCTTATATCTGGTGCATTCTAGACTGAGACTGTCCTTAGATGAATCATCACAGGGAAACTGTGTCAAGCTCTCACTTTCCATCTGTTTCCATTGGAAACATATAAACTACATTTCTTTCAAAAGTTATTCATGTTAAGATTTTATACGAAATGCTGCCTCTTGAACCCATCTGTGGCCATTTGCCTGATGAAGCTGGTTAAGACTGGGGAGACACACAAGGCAGAAGGTGCCCATATATACCATGGAGTATTACACCTCCATCAGAAAGGACGAATACCCAACTTTTGCATCAACATGGACGGGACTGGAAGAGATTATGCTGAGTGAAATAAGTCAAACAGAGAGAGTGAATTATCATATGGTTTCACTTACTTGTGGAGCACAAGGAATAACACGGAGAACATGGGGTGATGGAGAGGAGAAGTGAGTTGGGGGAAATTGGAGAGGGAGATGAACCACGAGAGACTGTGGACTCTGAGAGACAGACTGAGGGCTTTGGAGGGGAGGGGGTGGGGGGTTGGGTGAGCCCGGTGGTGGGTATTAAGGAGGGCATGTATTGCATGCAGCATTGGGTGTGGTGCACAAACAATGAATCTTGGAACACTGAAAAAAAAATAAAATTAAGTTAAATTAAGAAAAAAAAGAAAATGTCAAAAATAAAAAAACAAAAGACAAAATAAAAGATAATGTTGTGAGGTACTGGGGGGGTTAGGACTTCCATGCATCTTTTTTGGGGGATATAATTCAACCCCTAGCTATATATATATTATGTAATGCACATGTAGTAGTATTTATATTTAATGCAAACCTCATATATTCATGTATTATATAATACATACACAATCCCCTTTATGTACACACATGTATATCTATACATGAAATAAATTTCATGGTGTAAAAAGAAAAAAAAAGGTGACTTTCCATCCACATGTGCGTTCCAATCAAAGAGACAATTATAATGAGAGCCATCATGATGTAAAAATCACACCTTACTGAATACAAATCCTTCTGTGTAACCTGTTTTAGGTAGTTTTTATTTCTGATGACTTCAGGGGGAAGTCCTGCTACTTTATTTAAATGAATATCCCTCACACTAGTTATCCATTGAGACTGTTAATGTTTATTATTTTTTAGTGTAATTACATCTTATGTATACCCCTCTAATATGCCACTGGAACTAAATGGTGGATTTGTAAGATACTGATACATTAAATAAATTGCTAAGAAGGATTTAAAGATAAAATGTGTGCTACAAAAAGATGAAAATTTAAAAAAAACATTTAAAATAAAAATCTAAAATGCACAAAAGTGAGAAAGGGGGCTATGTTTTCCAATTTTGATTTCTTTTCTAACTTTAAAGATTTTATTTATTTATTTGACAGAGAAACAACGAGAGAGGGAACACAAGCAGGGAGAGTGGGAGAGGGACAAGCAAGCTTCCCGCAGAGCAGGGAGCCCGATGCAGGGCTCGATCTCAGGACCCTTGGGACCGTAACCTGGGCAAAGGCAGCTGCTTAACAACTGAGCCACCCAGGCGTCCCTCTTTTGTAACTTAAAAAAAAAAAGAATGAAATTGGCTTTATTCTTCCAAATGTTGGCATACTGGGAGCGGTCCCACTGATCTCACCAGTTAGTAGATTTCAAATGGCCCAAATATATTTTGTAAATAACTGATTCACTGAATTTCTTTGTAACTAAATTATGTCATTAAGTACAACACTTGGGAAAGAAATACAGAAAGACTTCTCTTAGCCTAAAAGACTGAAATACATTAAAACACACACACACACACACACACACACACACACACACACACAGTACGTCATAAACCCTCAGTAAGGGAAGTTTGTCTTGTTAACGGTCACGTTTGCTTTTGTTAAAAAACAACTGGTTATGTTTCACTTTAGCCCACATTTTGCCTGTGTCCTATGAGAACTGGTGGAATACTCTACCCATCTTTGAGACAGGAAAAGAGACCCCCTCCGAGCCTTTCATTCCCTTGGGAAGCAGGCAAGTCCATTGTTATTCAGCTAGCAAAAGCTCAGTATTATCATTCTTTAGCACTTACTTTTAACTCATTTCACATTGCAGGTCAAGAAAATGAAATGTTCTATCTCTGCAGGACACAGCTGCAATGTGATTATGGTGGCAATCATGCAGAATGGGAGAGCAGCTCAGAAAAGGAGAGGAGGGTTGGCTTGGGCTGGCGGTGAGCGACCCTCCCTTTGCCTGCTGCAGGGCACTGCCACCAGATCACGGTGACAGCCCTCGGACGAGGGGGTTGATTGGAATGTCCGGGTTTAGGGCTGATCCGGGAAGCAACAACAAAGGCAAATACAGGCTGGGATGGAATAAGTAAGTCACCCCACTGAGATAATCTCACGGAGGTGGTGTTTGTCACTAACTCCAAGTTCACTCTGGGTACCCACCATTCCTGCCTTTGTCTGCCTGCCCTGCCCCTCCAGCCTTTCCGGAAATTGACATCTTTATGACCCCCTTCCACCGGATGCTCTTTTCACCACTTTTGTTTTTTTGGAAACATGCAGTTGCGAGCTGTCTGTCAGCCTGGGACAGACGATAATTTGTGACAGAATGTGGCTATAATTGATAGCTTGTCTTCCCCCCCCCCCAACAAATCTATGAATTTAATAGTGTAATTTACAAACTGCTTGGCTAAAGAGTTGTTTTCATATTTTCCCCTCTGTCTTGTTATTTTCTTGCCAGGTTTCTAATGGTATGAACTTTTATTCCTTTTTTTTTTTTTGGTATAATTTCTAATTCTTTGTGGAAAGGCATTTTTCCCCCTCTTCTGCTGCGCATTCTGTTTAGAGTTTACTGTACATTTAGGTCCTTTTAAAGGGAATATATTCGGGGATGCCTGGGTGGCTCAGTCGGTTGGGTGGCTGCCTTCAGCTCGGGTCATGATCTCAGGGTCCTGGGATGGAGTCCCACATTGGGCTCCTTGCTCCGCGGAGAGCCTGCTTCTCCCTCTGCCTCTACCTGCCACTCTGCCTGCCTGTGCTCTCTCTATCTCTTTGACAAATAAATAAATAAAATCTTTAAAAAAAATAAAAAAATAAAAATAAATAAAAATAAATAAAGGGAATATATTCAAATGCATGCATTTAATAGGGGGTATTATCTAGGCTTGAACATATTTGTTAAAATGATGAATAAGCTAAACATTTCATAGATGGAGGGGGACATTCTGGTGAAATTGTAGAGCATAATCTTCACAGATGCCCCCTCTACTAACTCCTAGTGATGACTTTGGGTGATTGTTTTGTTCAACGACCAAGAAAATTAAAAAGAGCGATATTCCAGTGAACTTGTTTTAAGTAAGGTCACAGATACAACATCTCACATGAAAACCCTCAAAAGAAAGGGAATGATTTTATCCAATGCTGTATTTGGTGGGTTCCCAACTTAGCAGAAAATAGTGAGTCTTGGCCTAGTGTCTGATGTTAAATTAAATAACAGCTCACGCCAGGCCGAGAACATGAAGTGCTCAGCCACTGGTTTGAGGTTTGGGCCCAATTTTGACTACTGAACTGGCTGCAGAAATTTTTCCAGAAGACCCAAGGATGCAAGCTCAGAAGGTCACAAAAGTCATCATGGCTGCCTGGGGCTACTGACCGCAGCGGCGGTGGCCCCAACACCACTATGGCCTCACCTTGAGAAAGCAGGAAGCCTTCCTGACAGGAAAAGTGAACATTAGGCATAGCCCAGGGACAGCCTGGCTGCCCAGATCATCTGCGTAATGGTGACCAGTACTAGGCTGTCCCTAAATGTTGGAGAAAATGAGCAATATTCTTGATTTATTCTACAAGATTTTATTGAGTACCCCAATGGTGCCATGCACTATTTCAGGAATACAACAGTAAACAAATGGGTCTAACAAAACCTCTGTCCTCATGGAAGTTCTATTCTGGTGGGGAAGGCCAGAGCCAGACGGAAACAAATACAGTCAGCACGTATGAATCAGTGCTGGTCTGCAGAGAAACCCACATATTGGGGCGGGGGCGGGGGGCTTCGAGAGTGGGGCAGGTGCTATGCAGCTTGAAGACAGGGGATTGGAGAAGAAGCAGAGACCTGAAAGAGGGAAGGGAGGGAGCTCCACTGACACTCAGGGAGGAATATTCTAGGCAAAGGGAAGAAAACGTTAAAAGGTACAAGATGGGATTGTGGAATACTGAGGTGGGCCTGCAGTGGACTGAGCCGGGGAAGTGGTGGGACACTGTGTCAGGGTTGGGGGTGCCTCCCTAGTTCACCGGGAAGACTGGGTTTTCTCTCCGCCTGGGAGAGCTATGGGAGGATTTTGAGTGTTGGAGTGACGTGATCTAGCTTGTGTGTTCAGATCACGCTAGCAGTGGTGGTTAGAGTAGACCATAGTGGGTCAATGGTGGAGACAGGAATATCAATGATGAGGCTATTACAATAATCCATGCAAGAGATTAGGATGAGACTATAGCAGTGGAAGTGGTAAGACAAGGTCAACCTTAGGTATATCTGGACAGTTGAGGCACCAGCATTTGCTCATATACGGGAAGTAGAGGGTGCTGGTACAACAACCAGCCTGGAAGGCTGATTCTGAGTAAGATGGAGTTGCCCTTGACTGAAATGTGAAGAAGTGAGAGGAGCATTGTGGGGATGTAGGTAGGGAAATGAAGAGTTGGGTTTGGGGCCAATTTTGAGGTATCAACCATCCAAAGAAGACATTGGGTAGGCAGGTGGAAATAAAGGGGAAAGATTCAGGTAAATCAAGGTCATGAATGTGGGAGTTGTAAGCAAAAAGATGGTATTCAGGGGCGCCTGGGTGGCTCAGTGGGTTAAGCCGCTGCCTTCGGCTCAGGTCATGGTCCCAGGTCCTGGGTTCGAGCCCCGCATCGGGCTTTCTGCTCAGCAGGGAGCCTGCTTCCTCCTCTCTCTCTGCCTGCCTCTCTGCCTGCTTGTGATTTCTCTCTGTCAAATAAATAAATAAAATCTTTAAAAAAAAAAAAAAAAAGATGGTATTAAAAGCCGTGAGACTGCACAAGGGCCCTTAGGAGGTGAATGGAGGGAGAGTGGTCATAAGGAGGAACTACTAATGGAGACAAAAAGGAACAGCCAATGGACGAAGGAGGAAAAGCAGCAAGGAGGAGGAGGTCAGCGAGCATACAGACCGAGGGTGAAGCAACAGTGTGCACAAGCCAGAGAAGAATGTAAGGGCCAACGGAAGTGTATTTGTTTTGAAGATGGGAGAACGTACAGAGAAATTTTGATGAGGCAGCAGAGAAAAGAAGACGCAGGAGCAGTGTCCTTCCTTGGAGGGGCAGGAAGGGAGGGCGCCAGTGCTCAGGGAGGGGCTGCCTTCAGCCACAGGACAGAGACTTCACCCAAGCACAGCGGACTGAAGGTAAGCAGATGTGGGGGTCTCGTGGTAGATCATTTAACTGGGCTCTTCTGATTGCTTCAGTTTCCCAGGGACAGAGGAAGCAAGATGGACAGGTATAACTGTGCATGAGGCAGGAGGTGAGAGTAATTTGGGGAGAGAGGAGAAGTTCTGAAATAATTGCTGATATCAGTGGGAGAGAGAACGGGCGAGGTTGTGGATATATGGGATTGAGCGGTGACTAACCTCCAGTCTCAGAGGACACAGAGGCTTCTGAGCAGCAGAAAAAGGAGATAGGGATGCACTGAGTGGTATAGGGGTGAAGGTTGAGGGGGAGAGGGAGAGCTAGATACCTGGGCTCGTTGGGAAAGGCATAATGCAATCAATCCTGATATGATTGCAATGAATCCAGATTGTAATGGGGAAATGTATAGGTTGGGGTAGGGGCTGTGGGTTTATGCAGGAGCACAGAGCTCTAGGGCCCCCTCCTCATTCCTCATAACTAGGATGAAGAAGACGGAGAGGAGGAGAAAAAGGCAGAGGATGACACTACTCAGAGTTATATCCCAGAGGTGGGGAGGGACGTGAAAAGTGGTCAGGAATTGATGGTGGAAGCATGTCTGGAAGGGACACTTGCTTGGGCAATCCTAATCATGGGCTAATGCTAATATTGGCTTTCAAAATCTTCAAAGTCACAACCCCTTACCGAGTACCTTTTATGCTCAAAGTGCTGTAACTGTATCTGCAGGGGAATTCGAGATGAGTAAGACTGGAACCTCGGCCTTCAGGGCCTGACACCAGAAGCCACATGAAGCGCATGGGTGAGCTCTAGAACCCACTGTGGGGACAGTGAACAGGGAGGTTTAGAAAGGCTCCTCTCCAGAGGGTGGAATATGAATGGGCTTGAAGGAAGGGGAAGATTCCAATAGAAGGATGCCTCATAAGCGAAGACAGAGAGGCAGAGAGCACAAAGACATCTCTGTGATTAGATCCTCGTGTAGCTGGCCTGAAGTCCAGGTGAAGGTTCGGGAGTAGAGGAGGAGAGGTATGGGAAACTGAGGCTTTATGGTTCGCTTCCTGGCTTTGCTTACCAGCTAGGACAGCCTGTACTGAATATAAGAAGGGAGGAACAGTAGGAAATAATGGAGCTGTGCCTTGAGAGGAGTACGTGGGTAGTATTACACAAGCTCATGGAGTGGAGGGGGGAGGTGAGGCCAGGCATTTGGGGACCATTGAGAAGGCAACTGCCTCACCTGGGCTGGGAGCTCAATGTCTGATCTAAAGGGGTGAGTGGAACTGAAAGGCAAGGACAAGGGGCTCACAGAAGGCACCCCACCAGCTGCACAGAGGTGTGCTTGGGTCTCAGATGCCCAGCGCTGGCTGGATGCTGCTGCCATTTATGGACGTACAAGGTTGGTCTCCTGCCGGGGAAAATGTGTGTTTGGGTTTGACCTCTGAACTGAATCCAAGCAACAAAATGCTTCATTCCCACTACACGTGAAAGGTTCCAGTGGCAAACCAAACACCAAAATACCACTCTCAGTATTTGAGGGTCAAGGAGAGAAAAACGCTGGGGACAGCAACCAGGGGAACCACTGACAACAGAAACTGAGGAGGCCGAGACACATTACAAGAAGAGACACGAGGAAAAATAAAAGCAGAAAGTAAAATGGCGGCTGTGGACCTTTGTAAGATGACGGTTTCCTCAAGCTCATTCCCCAGCGCTTCGATTCTGAAAGATATTTTCAAGCATCAACTGAGGAAGCCTCAGTCACTTTGCGCTAGTCTTTTTATGACCATTTGGACACTAAAGCTATTTTAATTAATCTTCATAGGTTCTTTTGTTTTGTTTTACCTTTTGCAGAGGTAGATTTCTTTTCTTTTTCTTAAAAATAGCAACACCCTGGTTTTAAATAGGACCATGAGACAGCTCATGCATGTCTTGTACAGAAAATTAGAATTCCTTGCAGTCTGTTTTTAGTTTTTTCAGCTGTCCCTTTAACATTATACAAAATCGCAAAACATCTACAAGATTTTTCATTTAAATTACATACCATTGTTTTTCTTCCTGGGAATGCAAAGTCAATCAACTACTCTGGAATAATCTACACTCACACTTTATGTATTATTTGTAACCTGATTATGCTTTTGAATTTATAAATCTTCCTTTGTCCCTAATTTCCACCGTAGGGCATGCAGAACGCGTACGGCTTACAAGTAATAATCAGAAATATAATTTCTCATATAAAACTGAGATACTGGATTGTTTGATATATACCGTCTCTAAAAAATTAATCTACTTTTTTATTTTTGTTCTAATTTCATGACAGTTACTGCTTTCATTTATTGATGTGGCCAACACTCTGTGTGGAAGATGATCTATCAAAGCCTTATCACTTACTATCGGGGCACTAAAAGTTTCAAGAGAATTATTAGTGCTGTTACTATTCTGATGAAATAGCTTTTTTTTTTCCATTTGCATTTCTCAAAACATGGTCAAGTCATAAAATGAGGAAACAACTTGTCAATAAGAAGGTATCAGCTGTGTTCACTTTTCACACAAAGTGAATAATCCATGAAGGGAATGCCAGTGGATGTTTTTGGAGGATACTCCTGTTAAGAGTGAGTTTTGTCTGAAACTAAAGTTTAGGGGCATTAAAATAAAAATCTGCTGTCCCTCTAATTTCTTTTTTTTTTTTTAAAGATTTTTTTTTTTTAATTTATTTGACAGAGAGAGATCACAGGTGGGCGGAGAGGCAGGCAGAGAGAGAGAGAGAGGAGGAAGCAGGCTCCCTGCAGAGCAGAGAGCCCGATGCGGGGCTCGATCCCAGGACCCTGAGATCATGACCTGAGCCGAAGGCAGAGGCTTAACCCACTGAGCCACCCAGGCGCCCCTCCCTCTAATTTCTTTTCAGACTTTGTGTCATGGGTCATGGTCTAGCTAGCTTATGTTTAGCTCTCAGAAATCATTCCTCTGGGAGAAAGAATCACTACAGCTTCTTGCACAAACAAGTAGCTCTTTGTGTATATGTTTGTCAAAGCCCCTTGTAGCTTTTGTGGCTGCCTAAAATTGTTCATTCCCTATTTTACCTAGAAGTGAGTACACCTAATAGAGTCTACATGCTTACTAAAAGAATCAGTATTTTTGAGATTCAAACAATGTACAGAGTCTAGCAAACTGAAGGCAGAAATGTGATATGTCATTCACACGGCCAAAAGATAACCCTCAGAAATGTAATGAGGTTTCCTGGGATCAAGGAGGGAGTGGGGTCATGTAATCCTCCCATACTCACTTAGTAAACATACAGCTTTTCCTTAAACAATAGAGTTCTTTATAAACAAGACATATTCATTACGTCATTCTGTTCAATATTTTCTAGAACAGAGGTTCTCCATTCATAGAGAGTTTAAGAACATTTGGAGAGAACTTATGAAACATAAAGATGACTAGGTTTTCCAGGGACTCAAGATCAAAGGTCTAAGGTAGGACCCAGGAATGTCTAAGTAACACCCTAGGTGATTCCCTACACAGCATGAAGAAAAAAATCTCACTTGAGAACCTCATTGCTCCTAAATATCTGTGAGGAAGGTTTTCACAGACAATGACAGAATGAGAAAAATATTTAATTGGGCTGTTAATTTTAAAACACTTTCTGATACATTGATCTTACTTTATCAGTTAGCAAATTTCTTTCAGTGTACTGTTTTAAATGATTCTTTTACACAATTAAGAGGCAAAACCTCATGGAATCAAGCCCTAGTTTTATGAGTCTCCACAGTTAGTAGAGATTGGAAGAGATCCCTAATTGCAAAGGAATTTGAGGAATGCCACGAGTGCCCAGGTGCTACTACTATATTTCATAGGAAGGAAGAAGGCTGACCTTTTGGAAGTCCTACTTTATGTGCTAGTTATCTCATATAACTTTATTTACTATTTCACCACGAGGGGTAATCAACACCATTTTACAAATGAAGAAACTAAGGCAGCAGAAACAATCAGGATAAGTAGCTTGTCCTGACAGTGAGAAGCAAAGTGAAGGAGCTACATGCTGGGTCCAGGCATGTCTGTGAAGTTCACTCCCGTTTCACTGCATTGGAACCTTCCCGACTAACACAGCAAACTTGGGGGACTACTGCTAACTCTCTGAATGACAAGACTCAAGTTAAAAATCATCTTGGTCAGGTGTAAAGAGAAGAGCCTAAGAGAAGAAGGAAAACAAGCAAACAACAGTAGTACAGAACAATGCAATAGAGAAAATTAAAATCCTGAAAGAATAAGGATAAATATATGAGGACATAGGACTTCCTGTGCCTAAGTTTAGAAAAGAAAGGCCTGGTAATACAGCTCATGTTACTTAGAAATGAACCAGAGGAATGACTTGCAGAGCACAATATACTGGTCAAGGTAGAAACACGGAAAGGAATCAAAGAAAAGAAACACAAATGACCAACGGGGGAGAAAAGAAGGACAATGTAAAAAGAGACAAGGGATTCAGATCATTTATCTAACCAAGGAGCAGACCAGCAGGTACCCTGATATAGTCTTCCACAGGAGCTTTTCAGAAGTAAGGAGTATTTCTTATCCACAGTTGACTTCTAGTGATTACCACAGTGCTTTTAACACAGTGGTCACTTGGTGTTTTTAACACAGTGCTTTTAACACAGTGGTCACTTGGTAAGGCGTTTTGACCCTCAGCACATGAGAATGAAATGTATTTCAAAGGAGGTTTACTCAATCTATCCTTGGGTTGAAGAAGAGTTACTTGTCATTAGACAGTTCAGTTCTTAACACCCTACCCGTCTCTGAAAGGTAAAAAATTGCTATACTTTCTTCATCTCTTCTCCATTCCCATTGCCATGAACCTGGCTTATTTTCTTTCTGGACTTTTGTATTTGACTTCCACGTAGACATCCCATCCAGTCTCTTTCACATACTGCAGCCATATTGGTTTTCCTAAAGAATTACTCTCATCGGGTCACTCTTTTTAAAACACACAACAAAAAAAACACAACAAAAAACCCAAGAGTTTCCTAACACTTCCTTCCAAAGGTAATCGAGGCCTTCCATGGGCTGGCTCCAACCCCTTCCCCTAACTGTATGTCCTTTTTAAAAAATGCTTTCCTTGATCTACGTTCCAACCCAATGGACATGTTCAGTTTTCCCCATACATCCAATATTTCCCTTCTCAGGACTCCTGCCACTCTTTCTCCATTCCCCTACTCACTTTTCATTGGTTCTAATCACGCCCATCTTTCAAAGGTCACCTAGACCAAATATAGCTCTTGATTGCTTTGTAGGAAGTATTTTCTGTCCTGCGGAATGACTATAGAACCTTGCTTAACCCCTCTTGCATAGAACTTACCTTCAACTTTCAGTTCAGTCATTTTAGTAAATTCTATTGTATCACATGCTAACATGAGTTCCTTGAGATAAAGCTGTTTTGACTTTTTTGGTGCTCCTATGACCTAGCCTAGTATCTTATTATTTATCCTCACTACATATGAGAATAGCTTTACTGCATCAAAGATCTCTCATGATTAATCACATTCTGAATTGCACTATTTTCATAACTTGCCTATTCTTCTCCCATTTATGTTGTAGTTCTTGGAGAGCACAAAGGATATAAAAGGAAAGAAACAAGAGAAACAAGGGGAAGTGGAAGTAAGTAAAGACAACAGGCCCAGTGTTGTGGTCTTTCCTCCACTGCTCCCCAGGATGTAGTAAGGGGATTATGATGGAAACAGGCACCTGCAGCTACTATCAGATGACCTTCCATGGGCATCCAGAAAATATCCCGAGACTGAAGGAACATGTCTGAACACCAGTTCCACTGAGCACACCAAGAGATAGCCAGTACACAGAAGAAGTGTTTTCTCAGTATGCTGATGACAGATCAAAGTCCTTACCAGTAAATTCACTGACCAAACTTTCATCAATGATGAAATGAGATTAATAGAAAGAAAGAGCATGAAAATAAATATTAGTGGCAAAATGTTATATTTCCAGCACCGAAGAAGTGAAATATATATCCATCAATGACAAGGAAGTTAACTGGGTACATATCAGTGAGACAGGAAATGAGTATCTGTCAAGAATAAAGTGTTATGAACTCAATACTGGGAATGATTAAGTAGCTATCGACCATTTTTCACCGTCATATATGGAATTTGTTTTAGAAGTCTTTAAACTAGCCAAAATTTCTGCTGGAGAACAATGACAATGGTCTGGGCAAAGAGAGAGAGAGAGAGAGAGAGAGAGAGAGAGAAGGAAACTTGTAATAAGATAATGTCAACATATTTCAAACCATTGAGAATAACTTGATTTAATAAAATGGTTATATGATTTCTATGACCCTACTTTATAAGTATTTTTTAACTTCCTTATTACTCATAGAGGAAACAAGGTAGAAATCTGAAAATTCTCTCTATTAAGCCCCTGCACTGGCTAAAAGACACAGGTAGCCCACTCTTGATGAAGTTTCTGCATGCATGTCTGTGCTTGCATACATGTACATAAATGTGCACCAGTGTCTATGGAAATTATTCAAAGACATATAAGGAGAACCCATCAAATTGCTAATATTAAAGATAGCTTTGTTTCCCATCATGTTTACTCTGAAGTCCTATATAATCTTGATATAATAAGTAAAATTAAACCATTGCAAAGACCAATAAAATCCCAGGCAAAAGCTGAAATGCTGGTATGAGCTCTGACCAAGAGCTCCAATTGAGTAAACCGTTATAATTAATAATAAACCATAATTAATAATTGCATCATTAGCAATACCAATAGGTAAATTAAACCGAACATCAACTACATTGCTAAATTGATGTATTGCTTGAATATTTACTAGAGTAAATGGAAAACTCATCAGAGATACGGATAGATGTGCTGAACAGATGCCATTTATTAACTCCAGGTCAGGTGCCAAGCTTACTTGCAAAGATTGTTTCTGAGATAGTTATTTACTCTCCTAAATGAAAACAGCATGTGAAAGAAAACTTCAGAACCACTCTGCATTTTTCCAACTTCATATTCAATGTCTAAAAACGTTATTCAATGTGATAAGCTATAAGCTTTCTTAATGGAGTTCTATTAAAGTGAGTCGTCTAGTGCCCCCTGGAGAACGGATCAAAGAGAGGTGTCCACATTTAAACCAAGGACAGTGAGGAACAAAGGAACCCCAAATGGCCAGGACAATAAAGGGAGCCTGGCATTTATTCCGTGGTGCAGGGCTACAGGGAAGAGCAGAGTAGGTTATACACTGCTTTGGGCTATTACTGCTTCAAATAAAGTAGTTGTCTTTGAAAATGCAGTAACTTTTTCATCATTATCATCATCACCATCATTGCCAGGAGCACGATAATAGCCTGGGCCATGCTGATGCAGTTGATATCCCAAAGACGGGCAAATGGAAAATATCATCTGTGGGGGACTCATTACAGGTCTTGACATGTGATAGAATACTAACGTTCCTATCACGCTCTGGTGCTCCTGGAGACCACAGCGTGCACATGGTGTCCATGTAAATAACACCCTTCATAGTGTCAAGAAATCCATTCATTTCCCAGAAAGTTCAATTTGGAGCCTCTCAGAGGGACTGCAGCTTTCAAATTTGGGAGTGGCAGTGGCCCAGATTAATTACCTAGTTCTCTTGAAAGACCAGAGGGCCCTAAAACAATCTTCTATTGGAATAACAACAGCAGAGCATAAAGGAAGTTACCAGCAACTGCCAATTCCCCCTCTTTACCCTGAGCCTGCTTGGTGCAGGTTCTTTGTATCTATCATTGTATTCGTTCTCCCAAGGCCTACCATGAGGCTAAGAAAAGTAATCTCTCTGTTTTGGAGATAGGGAAGCTGAGGTTTAGAGTTTAAGAGATCCCCCCCACCCCCCGGAAAGCCTGGACCTTGGACTCACTACCTTTTATCTAATGCAACAATGCAACAAACAAACAAACAAAAACTAAAGTGAATGTTTTCTAAATTATATGCACTGGGATCTGGAGTTCTTACGTGACCACCCTACTAAAATCTGGTGCAGAGGTTCATTAGGCCCAGGTTCCTGTCAGATATGTTTCAAAACTGCCCTGGGAGACCACGTGGTTTTGAAAATGTCCTGAAGTCTAAACCTGAGGGCCCTCAACTCACTGTTACTTGTGAGCTGGTCAAAGGGACCGTGATACTTACACTTTCCCATCGCTTGTACCCATAAGGGCAGATGAGAAGATGAGCAACTGAGGTTTATCCTAAGTGACCTACCACTGGCAGGAAATTTCTTCTTTTCAAAATAAAGCATGCAGATGTTGCATTTTACTCAAGGACATATTAATTTTTAATAAAAATACTGTTTTGAATGATTTATCAGCAAGGAAAGTGATAGCCCCTTGGTCCTGTACCTCCATGAAATCATGGATTCCCATTTGACAAGGATATGAGATGGGAAAGTGGCAAGAAAAACACTACAGTTCCACCAAGGAGAGCAACCTCTCTTCCCCTGGCCCCTAGCACAGCCTTCCCACAGTGAGAACCCTGACCAGACATAAAACCAAATAAAGTAACTAATCCTAGACTACATCCTGTAATGGAGGAGGGAAATGTCACAAAAAGCATTTTAGGTTTGGAAAACTGGAATAAGAAAGTAAAGTACTGAGTTAAAGTAAATCCATTAAGTTGATAACTCTAGTATGATTATATAATAGAATATCTCTATCCTTAGCAAGTATGCACTCAAATATTTAGGGGTGAAGGGTCATGACATGGGTAAGTTGTTCTTGAAACCTTCAGAAAAAAACCATATGTGTGTGGGCACACACGTGTGGGGAGAGAGCAAATGACAGAACAAATAGGGTAAAACGTTTCCAACAGATGAATGGGATAAAGGATATACCAGTATTCTCTGTGATATTTTTATTTTTGTAACTTAAAGTTTAACATTATTTACAAATAAAAAGTAAATGTGTTTTATGTTCAGAAAAAAAGTAAAAGAAAAGAAAAAGAATGTATGGTGGCCAAGCTAGAAATGCCAGGGTTTGAGAACGAATTGGATATCACCCAAGATCCTCTCACCTTGGCAACTATGACATTTCTAAAAGTTGTGTGTATGTATGTGTGTGTGTGTTGGGGTGTGTGGTTGGGAAATTTTAACCTGCTAGAATTTTAGAAGCCCTTCTTTTTAAAGACTTTAGGCCTTCCTTTTAGCCCACTGGAGTCACTGATGAACACGTCTTGGCATTGACCGATATTGTCAAGATGGCAAAAGAAATCTGTCCCTGTTGGAAGGACTGTGCTTTTCTCCTTTCACTTGCCCATCCTGATTGTCCCCTGATTCTTTTACAAGGTCAACAAAGCATTTAAAATAAGAATTCTTTCTTTGAAAGGGACATTTATTCATTCTAGATCTATCCTCAGTGTTTTCTCGATCTGCTACCTCTTCTATATCGTGCTGTGTCAAGATCATGAAGGAATTTCGGACTCCTTTCCATCCTGAGTACGTATATTGGATCACATCCACAGATGTTGTAAAAAACCCCTCTCACAAATAGTAAGTATTTTACAGTATTCTAAAGATACTTATTTATAAAAGAGACTAGTTCAAAGCCAACCAAAAAGTTAATTGCACGACAGCAGAACATGGCCCTTTGCCTACAAATTCTGAATGAATTTCACAGATGCCTTACACCTAAAACTGTCAGAATTAATCTTGATGCCTTATTTTAAATTGTAGTTACATTTGTCTAAAACAAAGGATGAAAATCAGAATATCAGGATTGATATCTATCAACAAGTAGATGCTTTTGAACATCTACTATGTGTCTGGTTCCGTGCTGGACACTAGGTTGAAGAGAAAGACATAGAGAAATAGACAGTGTCACTCAATTTTGATAAATATTTTTAAAATATCCAGGACTTTTCCATGTTTACTCATATCAAGGATGAATTAATTTAATTTCACTATAAAATTTAATATCTTTCCTTAGAAAAAAGGCAAGGATAATTCAACTCATCAATATGAAATCTTTCATGTAAAAATCTTGAACTAGTTTTCAAACTGTATGCACTTTCTTTTTCACAATGTATTGAATCTCTTACCAAAGGCTTGGTTTATTTTGAGCTCAAAACTTTATTGCAGCATCTGTGTTGGACCTGCACAATGCCCTAGATTCATACTGAAATTAAAAGGTAAATTTCCTAAAATATAAAATTTCAATTTGCACTTTTCAAGACAGAATGCTCTCTGCCATAAGCAAATAAAAGACAGTTAAATACATTGTTATATTTTCCTTTATCACCCTGCTGATAGAAGGGAAAACACAAAAGGATATTGAAAAATGAAGTTGTTCTCTTATATTGAAAATTGTTACGCAGAAATTCTTAAGTTTATGTAGCAAAAATGGAAAACAATACTATTTTGGTGCAATATACATCTTTTAAAATATATTATTTCTGAAACTAAACACTTGACATTTGACTCAGTATTTCCTTCCCCAAAATGACAAGGAAAAAGCAACAGAATCTCCCATGGCAGTCCTGTATCCCCTCACCATTTCCTTGTAACTATACTGTTTTATAGATGAAACTGCCATAGCAAAATGACAAATATAACACATAAAAGAACAAAAAGGGGTAATAAATCACCAGTGACACTACAGCCCATTAAAATGCATTCAGCTGGTGTTGCAGAAAGAATAAAAATTTCCTCTCACTTTATATTCTTTGCGGCCAAAAAGGAAATTTTTAGAATCCTCAAGCAACTTTTATAAGAGATGCTGAAATTCTCCAGCCAAATTCTCCCCTCACTAACCTTCCATATTGGCCTCCACGGCCAAAGTATATATAGCACTGATGTGTAGTATATACATCCCCCCCCTTCACTGTTTGAAAAGAGAGTGCCTATGATAAGGCGCCACATGAACTGCTAGTCACCCATATTGATATGATAATGTACCTGAAAAATGAGGATACCTGACTAATTGGAAAATGGTAGCTTTAATTCAGCCACTGTTTCCAATAAATGGATTATCAGCTTAAATGAAGAGTTTGGCTATTTTCATTTATAGGAAAGCCTAAAGGAGGCATTATCTTCCCTTTATTTTTACCCAAAATTCTCTCTAAAGATTAAATCAAAGCTCCTGATACTGAGACAGAATCTATCATACAGGTACTATTTTTTGGAGCACAGCTGAATATATGTCAACTTATTTCATTAAACATTTACCATTATTACAAATGGTTCAAGATACTGGTAAATTTTTTTTTCGTGGAATATTTAGTCAACTGTTTATGTTGGTTTTTTTGTTTGTTTGTTTGTTTGTTTATGTTGGTTTTAACAAAGATCCTTGGTAGCCCTGAGAGGAGCATTGCACTTTTGGATTTTGAATTCTCTGCATCTCTTAACACAGAGCTAATTACACATCAAGCTTCCCAAGGGGACAAGAAACTCTTCACATAAGGGATGACTGAGTGACATTTCTCTCCTACAGTATGGACAGTGGACATGTTGGGAGCTGGGCAGAGCCTATCTCCCTAAAGCTAAGTATTTCAAGGATGGCAAAGTTATAACTTAGTTCTATCAGACTGGAACTGCATGTCCCACTTGCTAACAAAGGCTAACCATGGGATGGCTATATGACACTTGGCCCAGCCTTGCCCCCGAGTCCCACTCCTCCTGATGGCAGCCATAGCTGGGGGCTCCTTTGTGGTACAGATATTATTTTTCTTAAAAAAAAAAAAAACTGGGGTGTGGAAATTGGCTCATGCCTCTAAAGGAATTTTAACTTTTACACATGAATTCATTCCACCAGAAATTTTAGCTGGTCTCTGAGTGTCTTTCAAGTGCAAAGCACTGAGTGGCGGGTTGTAGGAAGTATCAAGATAAAAGAAATAGAGCCCCTGTAGTAGTAGATAAAAATATTTCTACATATATTTCCTAGTCGACAAAATTAACAGTCTCCAACACAACATTTTATGAGTCTAATGACTGAACTCTTAAAAGGACAAAATATAAGTGTCTGCAGCGAACGGTGGTGAGATTTTATCTGAGTGACCATATATTCAAATAATATTGCTGAGTTTTATTATCCTTTATGTTCTTTGTCAATTTTGATTCATATGAATACCCTGGTAAATAGCTCTCAAAATAAATGAAGTGGGTAACTCACGCAAGAGGTTGAATGAAACCATTCCATCTCAAATGTACTTAGAGCGTTCCTTCGATATGTTTGAACTTGTCACTTAAATTCCCTACCATGTGCTCTTCTATGCTGATTGCAGATTATCAAGACCCCAGGGCCGGAGCTGAGGCTCTATCTGTTTGCTGGCATTTAGCTCTTCTGTTCATACCCGTTCCCTCTGTTCTTTTTTCTCTAGGCTGCTGGACAATCTTCCATTTCATAGAGTTTTCTTCCAATCTTTAGCCTATTTCATCTGCCCTCCAATGTTTCTAGTGTGGCTGAAGTGTACAGTGCAAACTTGAACCTGTCCACCTCTGAAAATACCTCAATGGCTGCACATTGCTTATAGGATCAACATGAAAGTCCTTCATGTAACTTCTGAGGTCTCAGTTGGCCTCTGTCTGTCTGTACAAGTTGACCACTCATCACACATCCTTTTTGCAGGATGTTCTCTGCTCTCCAGCCATGAGGGCCTTTTTTTTTTTTGTAATATTTCATTCTTCGTCATGCTACTTTCCACCACTGGACTGTTGCATTTGCTGTTTCTGCCACTGACTAAGCTCAAATTCAGGAAACAATCACACCATCTTCAAGCTGTATCCAGTCCTCTGAACTACTCAGTATGGTTAAAATACAATTTTAGTTACCACTTCATTTACAAATAGAGAACCCTGGGCACCTTCTCAGTGCCTACGATATATCACAAAATAGCAGATGAAGATTCCTGTCCTCAAGGGCTTGTATTCTATGAGGGGGGAAAGACAGGAGCAAACAGAAATAAGCACATAAGGTGAGGAGGGTTATAAAAAGGAAGAAAGTAGCAGCCTAAGGGGACAAATTGTGAGGAGAGGATGGGGAGAGATCTCATGGAAGGCTGCAGTAGGAAGAAGGGTGAGTATTCATGGCTGACCTTGTTGAGAAGGTGGATTTGAGCAAGGAGTACTAGAGGTAGGAGGGTTAGTCAAGTTGATGTCTGGGGAAGAATATTCCTAAGCAAGGGGAAAGTGGGAGCAAAGGTAGAAGGAGGAAGCATGGCAGATATGGCCAAAGAGAACAACAGGGAGGTCAGGGCAACGGATGTGGAATCAGTGTTAACAACAGATATGTTAGTGTAGTGGGGAAGACATCTAAGGCTCTAGGCCATCATAAGGACTGATAAAGTAAACAAGGAGGCATCAGTGGGGAGGGATTTTTGACAAAGAGTATGGGGAGAATTCTAGTTTTATCAGGTAATAAAATATCATAAAAGCCATCATAATAAAAAATTATGATAAATATGTAGGAAGACCCAAAGAGGACCATGACAAAATCTATACATGTATCTTAACATGTGACTATATGGCATTTCAATTCTGTAAGAAAATTACTGTTTATTTAATAATGAGAGCCAGTCTAACTGCTGTCTCTCTGGAAAAAGCTAGACCTCTCCCTTGGCAATACACCACACCATATCAGTGGTCATTTCCAGATGGATTCGAGAACTAAAATTCAGGGGACTGGCTGAATAATCACAGAGATGTGAACACCTTCTCAGCCAAAACAATAACCTTGGAGAAATAAAGGAACATGGGAACATATTGATTATTTGAAAATGCAAACTTCTTTAAGCCAAAAGACACTGTGGAGTCAAAACAAGAGTGACTGACAGGAATAAGTATGAACGAACAGAGAAGAAGAAATGCAAATGGTCAATGACTATTGGCTTCGGGAAAGGTCAGGAGAATCCCATCTTCACGCACCATACTGGAAGCATGAGGTGGTAAGTATCAGAGCATGTGGAGCTGTGGGAAGGGGTGCTTAGCAGGTACTTGGGAATGAACTGCTACGATGTGGAAGGAAAGGAATATGGCCAGTTGTACATAAAAAATGAACTTGGCCTTTGACACCAATTTGGGAATCACTGAGAAATAAATGTTATAATGGAAAGAACACATACAAGGTTCTTTATTCCAGTTTCTTATGTTATTTATCCAGTTTTTTATTTTATTTATCCAGTTATTTATTTTACTTTATTTTTTCCAGTTATTTTATTTTATTTTATTCCAGTTATTTTATTTTATTTATCCAGTTATTTATCCAGTTTGTGGTGGTGATTATTGTTGTTAGCAGGAAAAAAAAATTGGTGAAAATCTGAATGTCCCTGAACAAGGGGCTGAGTGAAAAGATCATCACATGGCCCTACAGAAGAACAATCTTCAACTTGGTAAACGAATGTCTTAAGATTGATATGTATTGGTTTGAAGGAGAATTCATCGGCTATTAAATGTAAAATGCAAGTGGCAGAGCTAAGTATATAAGTGATAGTGAAAACGTCTGGATATATTTTTATATCTATATATTTTTGAAGATTTTTTTTTGTCAGAAAGAGAGAGAGAGCACAAGCAGGGAAAGTGGAAGAAGGAGAAGTAGGCTCCCTGCTGAGCAGGAAGCCCGATGTGGGACTCGATCCCAGGAACCCAGATCATGACCTGAGCCGAAGGCAGTTGCTTAAACGACTGAGCTACCCAGGCACTCATATATATATATATATTTTTTTTTAAGATTTTATTTATTTATTTGGCAGGCAGAGAGGCAGGCAAAGAGAGAGAGGCGGAACCAGGCTCCCCATGGAGCAGAGAGTCCTATGTGGGGCTCTATCTCAGGACCCTAGGATCATGACCTGAGCTGAAGGCAGAGGCTTTAACTCACTGAGCCACCCAGGCGCTCCTTCATTTATATATTTTTACGTAGAGAGAAAGACCTCTATTATAGGGGCTGGGGATGAGGTGAGTACAGACATAGGATACAATTGTTCAGTATATCTGAGTTTTTATAAGCTTTGTTCACTGGCATATCCCAAGAGCTTAGCACAGTGTCTACCGTATGTAGCAGACATTCAGGAAACATGTGCTTGATGAATCAATGAAGGAATGAAAGGGTTTGTGTTGTTCCCATAATTGACGAGTGTATTAAGGCAGAAAAACACTAATAGGTCACATTAATTGAGGGTTTGCTAAGTACTTCACTTGCTCCATTTAATCCTCACAACTTTACTGTGAGTAAAACTGAAATTCCCATTTCACTGATGAGCAAACTGAGCCACAGAGATTTGAAGTAACTTGCCCAAGGTCACTCTGCTGGTAGGCGACATAGCTGGGATTTGAACCTGACTGATTTAGTACTCAAGCCCATGTTTCCACCCGCCATGCTACCCATAACTGTTCTAACAGCTGGTGCCCAGCCCAGAGGCCTGTGTGAGAGGAATCCCATGGAAACCCACAAAGCACTGTTTGAGAATGACTGGATTAGACAATGTATAGGGTTTCCACTGCAGATGGTCTCTGGCAACTGACTAATGAGCATCTATGGAACAAAGGATTTGAGGTCCTTACCTTTCCCCATGTACCTCCCCCTGCAGTCACCACCAAACTTAGATCCTAATTTGGGCTTCCTGCCTAGCGTCAGCCCTTGCCTACGGCTCAAAATCCATGAGCTGAGAGACAAATAGGATCTAGCACTCTCCTTCATTCTTTGTAAAGATGGCAGGAGAAACACGTGTTCTGGAAAGATGGTGTTAGGGCTTCAGGGTATACTTAAATTTGATCTTTGCTACAGATCCCACTTATCAGTTAGGTTCTGAGAAATCTCCTTGGGCTATTGCTGGTGAACCTCAATTATGGTTTTTGTTCCTAAGGAAAAGGTGGCTTCTGGGACCCAACAGCTAGGATCTGCAGGGCTGTGAGGAAGGCCGAATGTGCCATGGCTGGCAAAGGGCAGCTCGCCTAGGACAGAGGGCACAGCAATGGAAGGGGAGGCCTGAGCTGGCTGTCTTGGGCTTGGGGCTGAGGGAAGAGCTGGGTGGGAGCAGAGGGCAGTGTCCTATAAATGTGTATGCAGGGGACATTCACTGATCAGCGGAAGACATCAAGGTGAGGGGAAAAGCACCAACCTCAAGTAGAATTAATCTGCCTGTCCTGCCATTTGTCAAGCAACACTTGAAGTGTGATAGGAGCCAGGCAAGCAGGTGATGGGATTTCTCAGGCTGGGAACCAGGATGATAGGCGGTGAAGGCAAGGGGGCAAGGAGCCCAGAGCATCCAGGTGTCAATAAAAACCCACCCGAGGGCGCCTGAGTGGCTCAGTGGGTTAAGCCTCTGCCTTCAGCTCAGGTCATGATCCCAGAGTCCTGGGATCAAGCCCAGCATCGGGCTCCCTGCTCAGCAGGGAGCCTGTTTCTCCCTCTGCCTGCTGCTCTGCCTGCTTCTGCTCTCTCTTGCTCTGTCAAATAAATAAATAAAAATATTAAAAAAAAAAAAAACCCATCTGAAAGGGCTGTGTGGGGCATCCAGGCCGGGTGGGAAGTAAGTGAGGCCTGAGGGGCCCAGGAAGGGACAGAGGAGAGCGTGGAGGGCACGGAGGGCTCAGAGGGAGAAGTTCAAACAGATGCTGAGGTTAGAAGAGCCCAGGGCTCAAGTCACAAGGCCTGGAATCTGATTTCTCTCCCTGACTTGACTGCATTTCAGTCCTTTGGGGCCCGTGGAGGTGTTTAATCCCTTTGCATTTCCTTTTCTCAACTGAGAAGACTGACGGTGTTCTCTCAGTGAAATAAGGCCTGTGCAAGTCTCCAGCACAGAGCCCAGAACACAGAAGGTTCTCGTACATTCAGAGGCTTGACTTCTTCAGTGGGATAGAGTTCAGGGACTTCCATGTTTTAGACTTTACATTAAAAAGAAAAAAACTCCATTGAGGTGCCAGGGTGGCTTAGTCAGTTATAGGTCCGACTTGTGATTTCGGGTCAGGTCATGATCTCAGGGTCATAGGATGGTGCTCTGTTGTCAGGCTTGCCTCCGAGAGGAGTCTGCTTGAGATTCTCCCCTTCTCCTTCTGCCCCTACCCCCATGTGTACATGCTCCTAAATAAATAAATAAATTAAATAAAACTCTATTTGTTTTAAGAGCTACATTAAGGAGAAAAAGAAATTCTTTGGAATTGATCTCATGATCACTTTGCCTACACATTGGCAAGATTCTCTCTGTGACCAAACTCCAGACGGCTCCTCTGAACTCTATCCACCCTAGTCCTCAACCTTGGCCTGTAAAGACTTGAACACTGATGGTTTCTAACCACTCGAGGCTGTATCCTTAGATGATCTGATCCCCCTTAAAATGCCTGCCTGCGGAAACTCGAGGCTGCCCGAAGAACTGAGGGTTTGTTCCAGTGACACCTGAAGACGGGGCCCGTTTCCCAGCTCCTAGGGGAGGGCAGCAACCCAACTTGGATAAATGCCAGTAAGCAAACCAGGTGGGGATCTCGTGTACCAAGAAACCCTTCCTGATGGCTGTAATTTTTCACTGCCCTGACTCCACTGAGCCCTTGTTTGCATCCTCCCTACCCCCTCGTTCTCCTTTTAAAACACCAGTCCCATCTGCACAAATCAAAATGGAGCCCACCTCTATCCCCTACAGTCGCTAGTTACTGAATAAAATCTGTTTTTACAGCTTTAATGTCCAGCTGTGTTTACCTTTGACAATACAGACATATGCTACATGTATATTTTTCAAAACTTGAAACTGTGTGGGAATAATTGTTGGCTAGTTCTCTCTCTCTCTTTTTTTTCCTCCAGCACTAATTATATCTAGCAAGTAATTCTACATGCTCTGCTATATCTGATCTGTACTTGAGTCCCAGAAGTCACTTTGTTTATAAATATTCTAAGATACAGATCTTATCATATTAGATGTATGGGTGAACCAAAACAGATGATAAAAAATTTGTTTAAGGAAAACATTCTCTACAGCATTTCAGAGTTGGCTGGGTTATTAAATCATAAACAGAAATATCCTAATATAAAATAAACAGCCTACAGATATTTATAAAATTAACTAAAAGATCTTGAAGAGAAATTTCTAGCATGTACAGCTTTTAATTTTCTTCCTAAAGCAGTACTATATTGCAGACAATTAATCACATAATAAAGGGAACAAAGTGGAAACCAGAAGTATTTCCAGTTTCTAGAACTTTCTCTGTGTGCACTCTTTAGAGTGGTTTTGAGGTAGATAGTACCTTTATTCCAGTTACATATTCTGTTTCCTTTTACAAACTCCTAAATCCAGTGGCTGAGCAAAGTGTTTTTTAAAGCTGTGGGTTACAACCCAAGAGTGAGAAATGAAATCAGCTTAGTAGGTAGTGACTAGAATTTTTTAAAAAACAGAATAAGATGGAACAGAATAGAACACATCAGAGTGCATCTTACTCAGTGAGTAGCCTTAGCAGTATGGTTTCTAAGGTCTATGCTTCAGTTAAACTAATGTGTCGGTATATGTCTGTATGTGCATAATGATGTATTCTCACTCTTGATTGAGGACAACAAATTAAAGACACACTCCCCAGCACAGTGACAGGCCTGCTCATCCAATGCACTAGCGGTCTGCGGTCTGATCTGCCTTTGTTCAATGAATCAGATCAGTTAAATATAGGAGAATTCTGCTATGTCTGGCATAGTCCTGGTGCCAACATCAGGTCACCAGGGCACTTGTGTTCTTTGTTAGGCGAGCGAGTGAGGGCCCACACATGCCAGGGAAAACTCAAGCCACACATGTCATGTTCTGGGATGAAGGAACTATGTTGCAGAGAACTATCTCCCTAAAGCTTCCTAGATAAGTACAGCCTTGAGCAGCCCTTGTAGGAGTATGATGTCAGCACAGATACAACAGAATGAACAAAAACACCGCGGAGGGCGTATCTATCCCTCATGTGTCTCCTGTTGGCTTCTGGAAGGGACGATATTGATTGAATAAACAAAATCACAACTGTTAAATAGGTCACAGATGTGCAGTGTTCACAACTGTCCCAGAGACCATTTCCTAAGCTGCTCCGCATGACGAGAAAGGTTTGGAAATCCATGTCCTTTTCGCCCATTAGTTACAAAACTGTTGTCTTTTACTAACTGCTAAATGACGAGCATGACGGTAAGTTTTCACTCCTAAGAGCATGTATATACATGGGTTTTGATGTGACTAATGCAAAATGCCTGATGCCAGAGCCTGGGTAACCATCCAGAAGCTCTTTATAAAAGTCAGTAGATCTATACCTGGCACACAGAAGGTGCTCAATAAATGTCAGATCGGTGATTGAACACATTAAGCCTCAAGCTTGCAGTATGACTCATGAATAAATCTATTAAAAAAGACAGTGTTACCGCTATCAAAGTTGATGGCTGATGCAAATGGAAAAGGCAAAAGAAATATTACTTGATTTTGATTTTATCTGGGTTAGATTAACCATCATTAAGACCAGTGGTAAATACTGAAAAAAAGATCAGGAGTAGGGTTTTTTTTTACTGGTTTTTGAGGCTTATTCTAACACTCCATCATTTTAATCTCTAATAAACCAAAATAAATGATGGAGATCTCCTGCAGCCTTTAAATGAATGGCAGCCATACAGTACAGCAATATATGTGTCCTTCACAGACTAGTTCCCAAGTAACAAGATACGCTGGATTGGAAAGCATTGGGAAGGAGGCTGATTTATGAGGTATCTTCTTAATTATGCAAGTTTTAGAGAGAAATCTATGTTCAGAAGTCTCACTTTATGTCTAGTAAACAGCATGCTTAATATGGAAGTAGTAGATACAGGCAAAGCTTGAGAACGGCACAGCATTTATTAAAGGATAGTGGGGCCAACCCATTTTTAATGGTTAGCTGACAACATTGGTGCCAGCTGGGGGTCAGACTTGCTCAAGGATCTCAGGTTACCTCCACGATGGACACCTAACCTGACCACGGGCCATGTGCAATCCTTACATAGGAAGGTTTTAGAGTGGAAAGCTTATGTTAAGAGAGACACTGCCCCTTAAGCACTTCTATTGTTTGGGAAGAGCACTTCAGAAATTCAGGGTAAGAAAGAGTCTGTAATAAGTAGGACTTGAATCGGTGAAAGAAATGTGCTTGAAAAGAAACTTGGAAGCAACAGAAGCAGAATGGTTAATAATAACTTTATAGCTTTCAGGCCCTGAAACAGAGGACTGGAAATGTGTAGAGAATTCCAGGGGAGGAAGAAGTAGAATTAGCCTACATTTCTTCACCTTACGAAACTCAGTCTGTACATTTCCTGAGTCTCAGTAGCTATTATTTTCCAAAATAATAAGCTCACAGAACAACTTAAACATTTATGAATTCTTACCATGAGTTAAGCTATACTTTTTTTCCCCCTTAAACGTTAGAGAATATTCCCTTGTTGCATACACTTAAAACAATTGCTGGAGTGGAATTCTATGGAAAGTGGCAGAATGTTCTACAACCTGTCACAAACTACAACATCGATGATGTCCCTGAGACCAGAATTTGAACCCTGTCCATGTAATTCTGTCAGACATCTTGACCGTGGCTTGCTTTTACTGCGGGACAAAAATTTGTCTTCTGGGGTTCTCTCGCCACTCACCTTCGATCTGGAGTAATTGACTGGGCTCTTTCCTTAGGAGTTTCTGCAGATGTCCATACTCCTTTAGAGACAGTACGGATGGACAATCTAATTTCTCTTAGCTAAGTTCTCTTTCTGTGTGCTTTTCCTTCTACAGAGAATCACGCAGTTCAACTCCGTGACTCGAAGCCATTCAATTTTTTAGAAACTTCTCTAAATTATTCAATGCATTTGACTTGCAGATGTGTCACTGCTTTATATAAACACTTTGGTTCTAGAAGGAATGCAATCAGCTCTGCTGCAGTTGTAAGTACATGAAAAGCTGTTTGAATGGTGTCACCCCAAACAGCTTTGGGTGGCTCCAATTCAAGACTGCGTGTTACTAAATGTGTGTGCAAACTAGACCCTACAAGGTGGAAAGTAAACCTCCCTCACCCTCACCCTGCAAAGCCTTTTTAGGTTAATTTGCATAACGGGGCATCCGTCTCTCTGTATTTTGACTGAAATCCTGTTGGATGGCATTGCTACTGCAAGTCCAGCAAATTTCATTCTGTTTAACATTAGGCTCGAAAGGAACACACCAACAGACAAACACACAATGGAAACATGCAGTGGCGTTGTGCTTAATGCGTGGGTATAAATGCGCACACAGAAGAGGCCAAGCACATCACTTAATTTAATGCGGGCACAGGTCTGTACCAAGAGTCTGAAACATCGTAAACAAGCCTTAAGCAAAGGAGGAAATGTAGAGGGGAAACAAAGCTGAGAAAAATGAGCAGGAAATGGGCAAGATGACTCATCTATACTTGAACGTCTGACCTGTCAGTTGGTCGTCGCCTGCAGCAGGGGCGATGCGAATGTAAGGTGTTGTAAGCTGAGTCACGATTATCGCAGCTATGGCAAAGGAAGATTCCCAGGTCAGCATGCATGAGGGAAGAAAAAGCCAGACTGAAGCTAGGCTAGCAAGGAGAATCTCGATCAGTATATCACATCGTCTCAACTTTGTTCCAACAACAACAAAAAGAGAAGAAAAGAAAAAAGAAAAAAAAAAAGAACATAGCAAAGTGTTGAATTTTCGGAATTCTTTTCCCTTAAACAGGCTTTCATCAGGCAGTTTGAGTTCTAACTATGACACAATTGCAAGCTTTGGCTGAGATTTGGGGTAGATCAACCGAAGGGGAAAAAAAAATAAAAAATAAAAGCAAAACATAAGTCCTAAATAAGGCTCTAGACTGAATAGTGTTTCCAACTGCTATTGAGCATAGTGTCTGAATGATTCGTTGCTAATTCTGACAATCCCGACTTTAGGCTTTTAAAATTTATCAGGTTACTTAAAATTCTGCTGCTGAAGTCACAATATTTTCTCTTCTTGCTAAAAATCACCTTTGTGGAGCACATTATCTTCTTTCCCTAAAAATATTTTTTAGGTAGAAAAATTTCTCTGGTAACTAAATTTCACGAAGAACATTTCCATTTAGGAACCTTATTTTGTCACATGAAGGGACTGAATAAAAAAATGCATCTGAAAGCATTGGTTCAAGAAAGGAAAATGAGTAATCGCCTTTGCTGTCGTTGTCGGGGACCACATGTGACCCAAGACATGATTAAGAGTCTTGAAGTGGACCAGTCGGGGTGCTTGGGTTTGCCTGCACAGCTCAGCAGTTGTGTTTAAATGGTTAACATTTATGACACACAGATATTGGGGGGAAAATAGAAAATTAAAACGTCAGTTCTAACATGATACAGCCGGAAAATGATGCAAAGAAAAAATATTGGAAAATTAAGGACAGGCTTACATGAAAGATTACTAATTTACATGGAACAGCCTGGGTGCTATTAGAAATGTGGCAGCGAGTAAGGAAAATAGATCATCTACCATCTGCACACAATTAAACCCAAAACTGCTGCTGCATAATATTTTGAAACATCCCTCTGCACCATTCGCACGGTGCTGCCCCTTATAACTAGACAACTGTAGCGACTGGGTTCAAAAGTGGGATAATTGTCTTTCACACATTGTTAATGAAAACTTTCTCGTCTCGCTAAGTGAGATGAATAAACTTCCCGTTGGGTCAGAAGATGGAGGACTCCTGAGGTACTACAGAGATAATTTTATTGATAGGACATAGTATGCAATTTTGTATACTGATATAATCAATTGCAAACAGTAAAATGGGATTCCTAATACCCGTTACACAAAGTTGTACCAAGTTTATACATGTAACATTTGCTTGGTCATTGACTGTTGTTGTTCAACCAACATTCCTGTGAGGTTTTCTAATTCAGGAAAATGTGACCTACTCTGCTTTCAAGAACAATTGTAGTGTCTTACCAAAAACAGAGCATCTACCCAATACTGGAAAAGGTGAACAATATGAGTAAAAAGTTAACTTGAAAATGGCTACATGGGGCAGCCATGTATTCACAACTAAAGGAAAGGCAAATTGCAACTGGAGGCTCAAAACCCCCCATAGAAAAGGCATCATTATAGATGTCAGGAAGGATTTCTATATGATCTCCATGTTCTGCCTTCTAAAGTATTCATTTGGGACTATTACTTTTAGTTACAAGAAAAAAAAAAAAAAAACTAGATTCTGTTACAAATTACCTTAAAAGACGAGTCAGCTGGCCCACAGCCTCCTTTTGCAAATAAAGTCTTATTGGAACACAGTCAGCCTTAATTGCTTACATATCACCCACAGCTGCTCTTACATAGCAACGGGAGAACTGAGTAGTTGTGACAGAGACCATATGGCTCACGAGGTTAACATATTTAACCATCTGCCCTTTGCCTAAAAATTTGCTGCCCTCTGTCTTAAAATATCAATAAAAATCCATGATAAAACAGAATACTGCTAAATTTGTTAAGGTAAAGTCAGAAATCCCAATCCTCTGCTTTGAAGATAGTCTCTAATAGTTGCTGATAAATTTAGGATCTCATTTAGGTCCAAAGGTATGAACGGAAGAGCAAAAGTGGACCAGACTTACAAAGTATCATTTCAGGCCTGTGTGGTGGGATCTTCTGGAATGTGAGGAACCAGTATTTACCAAACTCTTTGGCATGACTTTCATGCTCCTTGGAAAATGAGTTTGGATCAAATAATTTGGGAAACATAGGGTTGGACAAAGTTAAAAAGGTTTTCTTTTCCTTAGTAACTTCTCAGGGGCCTGGATGTACTCATGACATACATTGGGAAGACAACTTCAGATCAATCAAAGAAAATATTTCCTCTACAAAATGCTGAAAGACAAATGTAGATCATATCTACATTTCTATTTCTAAATCCATAGCTAAATGATAGCAGATTAGCACAGATGAGTGGTCTTACTACATAATTTGTTTTCTTCTGAATTGAATATGAATAATTAAAAGGATTCTTAATTAGCTTTGCATGTCAACAGACATTCTTTTCAGCTCTTTTATTGGTGTGTTTTCATTCTGTAGCAGTGTGGCCTAGGAACGATGGTATTTCGTTGAACAAAACAGTGAACAGGAAAACAGTCTAGAGAAACTTCTTCTCAAAGAGCCTAGTGATTAAAAAAAGAAACATTCAAATTTCTGAATCTATGTAGAAATTGTATCAGGACAATGGAAATCCTTCAAAGTTTTCTGAAGGTCTTCCAGCAAAGCATATGCACATTGCAGTACAAACATAAGTTAAATAAAATACTGAGTTTAAATACAGTAAAGCATTTTTTGCACAAAAAATTCACCTTGAAATATGACACTAGAGTAATGGTTTGTTTTCTTTTTCTTTGAGACTTATAGTCTGACTCCTATAATGCTTTTGGAAAGAATTTAGCATGTGTTCTCATGAGTTTTTTTTTTTTTTTTCAAGTCCTAGTTACACTGTTGTTAGCCAAGTCATAGCAAAAAAAGGAAAATAAGTACACACATATGACTCTAGTCCCATACACTAAAAACAAAGAGACAAACAAAAAACCCCAAAACTTTTATGAAGCCCAAATCCTTAAAAACCTAAAGGTGGTATATTTACATATTAGGAACTCTCACAGATTATACTACGCCTAACATTTAGCAGGTGCTCACATACATTTTAAAATAAACATATACCAAGAAAGCCCCCAAATGGCTATACTGTCAAAGAGAAAGACAGCTGGTATCATGTTAGGGAAAATATTACTTTATGGAAGATTGATGCAAAGTATACAGTTTAAATTGATTATTTTATCAATTAGAATGGATATACCTCATTTAATATGAGAAGTCTAATTTACCTACAAGACAGATTTTTATTTTTAAGTGTATCCTGTCCGTTTAGAATCGATAATCAACAAAGTCTTCCAGAACTAACATAAAGAGTTTTAACCCTACCATAAGGCAGTCATAACATATGCAAAAGTCAAAGAAAATACATACACTAACTGCTAAGGTACAGTTGGACCAAAGTGGTCTTGAAAAGAATCCCACTATAAAAATGTGAATGTGATTAAAAATCAAAATAAAACTAAGAGAATCTAAGTCTAGCTAAAAGCTTGTCAACTAACTCCACCATACAGATTGAGGGTAACATCCAAACATCAGGTATATTCTATTATTGTATGGTGTCTTTATCTTTTAACTTGAGACAGAATGTTCTATGATGAGTTTGCCTATAGCCAACAATAAAAATAGAGTCACATACACCTATGAGGAATCTGGATGTTAAATCAAAGGGTACAGGAAAATATTGGCAATCCCCCATACATATGGATATAGGTAAGAACACACCTTAGGGTTTTTCCTGTGTCTAATTTTTATGAGGCTTTATATTTGAGATGATTAGTGTCAAAATATGCCTGTGGAATGTGATTAAAATAATCACAACATTAAATGTATAAATAGTATGAAATATATCTTCAAGAGACATACCCATACCTAAAATTACAAACTAGCTTCCTGTGAAAACAAATCCACCTCCATACTTTCTCTATAAAGATACTTGTCAACAGTTCTCTCATGAGAACATCGACATCTTTGTAAATTCAAAATGCTGCTTAGGAAAGTGGTTTAGTGCCTGGAAATTCAATTAATCCACCACACTGTTGGCCATATGTGGCAAAACACAGAAATTTTCAACTCTTTTAAATTTCCAGCATCTTTACTGCAAGGGACAAGTAGAGTTATCAGAACTGTCTATTTCTCTGTTTTGACTAAGTAGTCAAGACGGAATGGTTTCCTGCACTGCTGAAGGAATCTTTAACATGAATAAAGAAAAATGATCTGACTGTGGTGGGGGAGGGGGTGGGGGGGTGGAGTGTAGACATTAGACTGTGCTGTAAAGGAAGTTCACTGAATCTCTGCTGTAGAATATAATAAAATAAAATAGTACAGGAAAGTGCAGTTCCCTAACAAGGAGATATTCTCCCGAGGTGTCCTCCTGCCTTACACTTTCGTGAATAGACATGACATTGTTACATAATGACTATTAACATCCGTTCCCCTCTTTCCCTAAAAGAGTTGATGTAGAGAGAGTTTGTTGCTAGATCAATGTTTGCAAATGACTCAGAAAATATGAGTGGGGAATATTTAGTCAATCAGGTCAACTGATTGTCTAATCATCCTTGGGTGAATTGAAAAACAAAAGAGAATATTGATTAAATCTAGCCAATGGAAGAAAATGATCCAATTCACCATAAGTCAATCTATTGTGAAAATGGCCAACATCAGATTTCTGTATCTACAAGGGTGTTACTTATATAATTGTTTAGCTTTTAGCTGAACACGATGGTAGATACTTCACTGTTTTCAAAGGAAACTGGTGAGGGTCTTGATTTTAATAAAGGGGAGAGAAGACACTACTACAATGCAGTACTATAATCAGATTTATTAGAGGTTCTGCTGGATGAAGAGCCATGAAACATAGTGAAACACTGCGAGTCGGAGTCCAAAAGTTTGGAACTAAGCCTTGACCCACAGATCAATTGAGAGACCTTGGTCAGTCAAGTCGTCTCTAAAAATATGCATTTCTTCATTTAAAATATAAAAATAGCAATACCTGCCTCTTTTCTCACAGTAATGTTGAAGAAATAGATAACACATGTATGACAGTGCTTTCAAATCTTTCAGCTATGATGTTAAATGTAAGGCATTATAAATTAGGCACTGGAACTGGATTTACTCTTTCAGACCCCAAGGGGAAGAATTCAATCCAGCAGTTAGAGCATGGGCAGTGGTCTTGAGGTCTCAGGACATCGATACCTCAGTTGAGGGCTTCATAAAACTGTAATAACTAATAGCTAAGCACATATTACAGTTTATAAAACACAACTGATATCTGTAATTTCATTCATTATTAATTTATTCCTAAAAATAAAGGCACTTAGCCAGGTACAGTATGATATAAAAAACTGAGGGTTTCAAAATCAATATGCATAGATTGTTGGAAACAGAACTATGAGCCCATGAGGACCAATAAAATACAAGTAAGTGAGTACCTGACACAGTGCTTGGCCCATTATAATGAAACTAAGAAATATTTGTCAAGCTAACTGATTAAAAGGTCATATATCTTCAAGAAATAAGAATTCAATGAGAAACTTGAAAATGCAGATGGATGTTATGACATAGCAAACTACACTCCCTGAGAGGGAAACAACAAAAAACAAGATAGTTTCATCCAACAGAAGTCAAGTGACTGCCTACAGCCCAATAACATCTAATACTACAGACTCAACAGTGCCTTTAAGCAGTCATTTCTGAATTTCTAAATCACACAGAATTCATCGTGCTCAGGGTCATTGGGATGGTCTGAAAGGGCGTTTTCAACCACAAGTGTTAATTTATAATGCCTCATTTTAATGCAGGACTTTATATTTTTCAAAGCATTTTCTTAAGTGCTTCCCAAATGCTGGCTAAAACCACACTGCAAGGTTGAGAAGATGACATCACAGCTCGTGCCCACACACAACTTTACTCTTTTTTTCAGGAGGCTGTCTGTAGTAAGCCCATGGTGGTTCACCCCAGCCACTTCTACATTTGGTCCTTGATCACATTTTCTCAGAATTTTAACTGGGCCTGGGAAACAGAAGTTCCACTAACATCACCTAGTTCCTGGGTTCAAGAGACCTGTTGTCAGTGAAAAACCTTCAGTGAAAAAAGCCCATGCCCTCCACTTGGGAGAGCTGTTATCACTAGGTCTTTGCTTAAAAATAGCGGACAATATTCTACTACTTTGCAAGTGAAGATTCATCAGTCACAGTACTCCTCTGGTTTAAAAAACCTGTACTTAGATCACATAAACATTACTTTTATTTTAAAAGAATTTTGAGAAAGCTAACCACTGAAAACTGCTTGGAACACAATCATATGATTCCTTAATTTAGAAAGAATCTACATGAAATAGTGAGTCCGTGTTAACTGCTTATACTCTAACACCCCTACCCACACATACATATACTTCTTTAAGTGGGGTTAACATCCCAGAAGTTTTGAAATACCATCTAAATTTTTAAAGGACATAAACTGGGAGAGCATCCCACAGTTTCAACCTACCTTTTGTGGCCACTCGGACACAGTCTATTTTGGTTTCCTGTGTCAAATAAAGAGGGAGGAAAAAAATCACTATTGGTGTTTTATTTAAAACAAATAGGACTATCTGTCATTCTATTCAAATGCCGATAAAGAAGATATCTTTTTCCCCAAGTGTGGTGTTAATCACACAATGATTACTTCTGGAACCCCACTCAGATTATTTTGCAGTTCCATAGCTGAAGGCCGTGGGCATTTCTGGGGTGGATGTTGAATGGGGAGCTACCCCCAAGATGTCCCACCTAGCGATCCCAGCTTCTCCAGATCCTTGCTTACTCTCTGGGCAGATGCTACTGGAGGCGAACTCAAGGTCCTAGGTTTCTCCCCTTTTCACTGGCAAAAGTCAAGTCTATGCTGATACTTAGACCCATGCTGGAAAACTCACACTTCTTTCTAAGGAGACTTTAATATCTTACCATAGTTCTGGTTGGCCTGAACAGGAAAGGGAAAAAATTCAGAAATGACTCCAGAGTTTTTATTTTGTTTTCATCTTATCTTTCTAAAGCTGGTTTCTCTTAGCAAGAAAAAAGGATACCTAATTTAGTCACAGCTACAGGAAGCATAAACTCTTGTGAAACCAAAGAAATGGGACAGAATATGCTGAAAAGACAGATGTTGTGTATCTCACAAAATTTTAAATGAGCTGAATGTATGTGTTGTAACTATACTGTTTTCCTGTAAAATAGTAAGCTAAGCAGAATTGCTAGCCAACTTTTGGTAACAAGTAAAAACTGAAAATAAAAACCATCATGTTGACAACATAGTCTTCCTACCAAAAAAACAAATACAAATACATTCATTTTTTTCCATAAATTTCTCTAGGTGAAAATAAGTTTAGAAAGAGAAAGAAAACCCACATTTGCTCTAAGTAAAAACACACAAAAGCATGCCTTTATTTCTGACTACTCTCTTCTTTAATCCATGTTCACATTAATAACTCTATATAGCCTAGGGAAATAGCCATCTATAAAACTTACCCCGTTGGCTCTACTAGCAGCTTGGAAATAAATTCTGTAGCTTTTATGGGGGAGAAGGGGAGTGTTCCAGTATCCGTTGTATGTCTTATTATCACCAATAGTAAAAGGCTGAGCAGCTTGGAGACTGTTCGCTGGGAATTCTGCAGCAAAGTAGTACTGGGAGTTCAGTATGGATGCATTCTGGAAGTGAATTGGCACAGGGTAGCACTTCAAGATTTCTGTTGTCTTTTTAGTTCTTCGAGGACGTTCTTCCTCAACAACCACTTGATAGACACTAGGGGAAAAAAAAGTATTATCAGTGATATTTAATGATAATTGAGCTGATGCCCTTTGCCTTTAATTGCGTGGGGCCCACGGGATATCCAAAATAAAGAATACACTGGATATAGTCAATAATAAGTGCTTAGTACATAATGAATACTCACTTAACACTTGCTCAGTGCAAGAGAGGGAAGGGGCTTAATAGTCTCCCATAGAATTCTCTCACTCTCACCCAGTAATGTAATGTATTGATAGAAACAAAGTCCACAAAAATTAAAAAAAAAAATCACATAACAATCTCTGCTATTTAAGTGAGCAGGGCACTAAAATAATGCTTTTCTCACATGGAACTGAAGATGAATTTATAGAAAATGAACTCAATTTACCTAATAAGTGAGGTTATATTAACTATAATTTTATTTTTTTAAAAAAGGCAATGTATTATTTTCTTCAATGATGTCTGTATGAGTGCATGTGAAGTTTTAACAAGTCACAAACACAATATGTAAAGATTCATGTTTGAGTAAGGTTTAACTTCCCATATTTTCTTACATTTTGTCCCTCACCATATCAGATCAATGGAGAGAGATGACATAAGGAGAGCAGAGAAAAGAGACTGGCCTTGGAGTTACAAGCAGTTTCTAAGAGAAGATCATGAACTGGGTTACTTGAATTATATATAAAGATAAGATGGGGGTAAGCATGTTCCAAAGAGGCCTGCAAGGACAGGTGTCCCAGCACCTATCCCTCCTTCCTCCCTGCCCCCTTTCAATGTCTGAATTTCAAAGGAGCCATAGGAGAATGGGATAAACCTTGAAGGATGGATGTGTCTATTAAGATATGTATTTTTTTTTAAGATTTTATTTATTTATTTGACAGAGAGATAACAAGCAGGCAGAGAGGTAGGCAGATGGGGAGGGAGAAGCAGACTCCCAGCTGAGCAGAGAGCCCGATGCAGGGCTTGATCCCAGGACCCTGAGATCATGACCTGAGGCCGAAGGCAGAGGCTTAACCCACTGAGCCACCCAGGTGCCCCTAAGATTTGTATTTTATCAGAATGATGAACATTTGTGCAGTTTTAGTAGGAAAAAAAAAAAAACTTCCTGATATTAAACAAAACTAACATTTGACAGCAACTTTCAAGAACTGAATTAGAATAGACTGATTCTGGCCAGGAAATGCAGCTTGTTCTCACTGTATCAGAAAAGCACTGGGACTCCCTGGAACAAGGCTGCAATCCTAGAGTTGCTCATACGGGTCCTCAATAAGGCCCAAGAAGAGGAGGAGAGAGGTGCCTAACACCCCCACTTGCCTGGGAAGGACCTGGAGAGGTCCCTCTTTGGATTTTGCCCTTGGGAACTCCAAAGGTACACTCAGTGAAATCACCTATTTCCGGGAGTACAAGCTACTTAACGCATTCCATTACAGGAATGCAATGCAGCAGCTGAGGCTCAGTTTGTAATTCTGTCCAAATAAACATCAACTGTTGTAGAACATCAGAATGACAGCTCAGGAGACAGGTAGCACAGTAGGATTACAGTACAATGATAAAGCAAATTCTGAGTGTGATATAAACTTTTAAATAAAAACCAGAAATTCTCCCTAACCTTCTAATATCAGAGACTTTCTATTGGTTATGTAAGATACTCTATTGAATCTGGTAGAATTCTCACTGCATGATGGATCTGACACGACTAGATATGTTCAGGAAGAATCATCCTCTACGGAAGACAAAGAATACATATGGAAGTAAAGTGGACTTTAATTTCTACCTCCCTTTTCCTTGACTTCCTACATATATGGTTAGATGTGTTGATTTTAAAATATGTCTGCAAATTCTGACACTTATCCCATCAAGAACGGGGTTGGCCAACCTTAATGACCATGTACAACCAACAGAACGTAACAGTGGGACAATGGGTAACTCTCAAGGCTTTTGTCAGAGGAGGCTATGCATCTTCAGCCTGGTTTCCCAGGGAAGCCAGCTTTCTGGAAGAAAAACCCAGCCACCACGTATATGGTCCAATCACCCTGAACCTGCCACACTGGAGAGATCACATGCAGGCATTCTGCTCTGCAGTCCCAAAGAACTCCCAGCCAACAACTGGCATCACTGATAGCCATGTGTATGGGCCATCACGGAAGGCCATGTGGCTGAGTGTCAGATGATGGCAGCATCAACATCCCAAGCAGGAACTATGCAGACAAGTCTTTGCTGGTCCACAAAATTGTGGCAAAATAGAAATATTATTTTCAACTGCTGAGTTTTGGATTAGTTGGATATGCAGCAAATATTAAATAGAATGTCAGGTCACAGAATAGCAAGCGTGAGGGGTCAAAGTCAAAGTAAAAAATAAGACAACGTGGTGCACCTGGATGGCTCAATCGGTTAAGTGGCCACTGCCTTCAGCTTAGGGAATGATCCCAGGGTCCTGGGATCAAGTCCTGCATTGGGTTCCTTGCTTAGCTGGGAGCCTGCTTCTCCCTCTGCCCCTCCCACTGCTCATACTCTCTTTCTCTGTCTCACTTTCTCCCAAATAAATAAAAATCCTAAAAAAAAAAAAAAAGCACGACACAGACAACAGCTGATTCATGAAGAAGTTTAAGCTAGTACGCCACTAAGTACAAACAGCACTGAGAGAAAGTGACTGTTCTCTTGAAATGCCTTTTGTGGGGTTGGGGGCTGAGTGGCATGTGCATTGATCTATGCTCTAATCCTAATTCTGTTAATAACTGGTGTTTTAGATTTTATTTATTTATTTATTTGAAAGACAGAGAGAGAGAATCTCAAGCAGACTTCCCGCTGAGCAGAGAGCCCAACGCAGGGCTCAGTACCTGACCACAAGATCATGACCTGAGCCAAAACTAAGAGTTAGATGCTTAATTGACTGAGTCATCCAGATGTCCCACAACTGGGGTTTTAAATTAATTCCTTTGGGTTTTATTTTTTTTTTCCAATGAAATATGAGAATTAGATGGATCTCTAAGGTGCATTTTATGTTTTTATTCAGAATTTTGTTCAGCATACAAAAACTATTCTTTAAAAAATGGATAAATCAAAGCAATAATTAATTGCTTTGCAAAGGGATTCTCCATTAAGATAATGTTTAATACTGGCTTCCTTCTTATCAGTCAGTTTTTCTAAGTTATTTGCTATATGACATGATTTTCAAAATTTCACTTTTTCTAAATATTTATTTATTTGAGAGAGAGAGCAAGCATGAGTGGGGGGAGGGGGAGAGGGGCAGAATCTTCTAGCACACTCCTAGGTGAGCATACAGCCAGACATAAGGCTTTATCTCACAACCCTGAGATCATGACCTGAGCTGAAACCAAGAGTCAGATGCTTAACTGAGCCACCCAGGGCCCCTCAAAATCTCACTTTAAAAACAACTCTGGAAAATTCATTTACTACACAAAGTGGAAATGTGAAGATACATGTGCAGAAAAAAATTTGCAGAAATTATTTCATATAGGAAGTGCTAGGCTGGGAGACTTGCACAGGTCACCCTTATTTTCCTATTTTATTGATGTGAATACTGGGATTCAGAGGTGAAATGCCCATTCCATCTGGGGCTCACAGGTGATGAAGTAGCAGATATGGTCTCATGACCATCAGAGAAGGCAGTCCTAGTGTCACCAGTAAAAGCCCTGGTTAAGGGGCTGGTGTGAACCATCTGACTCATGTGCATCTTCCTCTGCTTACGGAGACACAACCAACACACAAACTGGTCCCCGCCTACTTCCCAGAATTAACTGATTTTGAGTATTGTGTAAAGATTCTCATTTTATCACATCAACAGAGCTATAGATGGTAATGTCACCTTTGACCTCAATTCATTCTCCTATCTCCCTCTGAGTCATTAATAATTTCCAGGGAGGACACTCCTGGATCTGCAGGGAGGCCAGCATCCAGTTGGTGTCCTCTCCAGCTCTTGATTCCAACCAGCAACTCTGTGACCAATGGTACCGAGGACAGTAATCACTCACTTTTCATTTCCAACTCCTCTACGTGAAAGACTAGCACAACCACTTCCAGACTGTCCAAGTGCCACCATCTTGAATTCTCCTATCACAAACACCTCATCCTCTATTCCTTCACCCTGGCTTGGACCCAAGTTTGTTACTGAAATGCTGTTCTCCCCAATACAAAGAAATCCTTTACCACTCTCAGAAGATGACTCTATGTCATAAAAAGATTGAGACCCTCTCATGAACCTTCTCTCAGGGGCTTATGACCTGTTCCCCCATTCTGATGTACTCTTGCTTTGCTCCATACTCACAAAAATATATTTCTTGTAGACACTACTAATCATTTCTGCTACTTACCAATATTTTAAAAAACCTCACAAGTTCCTGGAGGAAGAGATCTATGATTTAGTCATCTCTATCCCAGTACACTTAGAATGAAGTGGGCCACGAGGCACATTTTTTTAAAGCATAATATAATCCACAAGTAATTTCTATTTTATATACATTCTATGTAGTGGTAAGGCAGAAATACACTGGTAATCACAAACATGCCCTGTTTTACTAAATTCTATTACTAAGTTAATTTTGTATTAATTTCTTGAATACCCAAGAGCAAAGAGAAGAAGGAATTATCAAGAAACAGGTTTCATGATTCATGAGAGGATGCTGGTTAGATTTTAAGTTTATGAAAGATAACACATGATTAAATAACAAGCTCTGAGAGTTTTAAAAGCTGCCTCTCTGTCTTTCTACCCCCTTCTCACACCTTCATTTCTTACTTCCCATTCATCTTTTCCCCAACTTTGTTACTATATGTGCTATGTTGCGTGTATATTTACTCGTTTATTAACTCAAGAAATGTTTTCAAACACCTACTACATACCAGGCACTGCCCTACTTTAACTTGAACATTACAATATTTGACATTCCCTAATGAAAGAATGCTTTGCTTTGTGATTTAAATACCATCTATGTGAATATGGGTGAAAGAAATTAATTTTTCCAAGCAGGAGTTTTGTAAGGATTAGACAAAAACCTGAGAATTAAATGATCACTTAATATGCCCCCATTTTAGCCAGTTGGTATGTTATACACTCCGCTCTACTCCAGATATATTACTTTTTAAATGGCTACCATCTACTCATCTTCAGATATATTAAAGGAAGAACTAAGTTGACTAGAGCAATTTCAGACCCAAAATGTCTTTTCATCCTTGCTCCACAAGAGAAATTAGATTTGCAAGCATCCAGACCTCAAATCTATTTGCTCTTTAATAATTTAAGCACTGAAAGGTCAAGCAGCTCTTTTCCATTCCCCTTTATCAACGTCCAAGTGCTAATGAAAAATAGCTAAATCCTATCTACTGCCCAATTGCCACACATCGCTGTCTTCCTGATGGAAATTAACGCATTATTGGCACGTAGGTCAATGGCACCTCAACAGAACTCTCTGACTGATACGTTTTTCATTGGTGCAAATAACATCATTTCACTAGTGAATTTCATAAAATCTGTCCAACCGCAATTGCAATCTCAAAGAGTAGCTTTGAAAATCTTTCTCCCTGAATGGTTTTTCCAAAAAATTGATTAAAAAGAGCAAGTTCTCGAGGATGGAAAAACCAAGCAGAAGTTTCTAGCTTAGTGAGCTGAATTAAAATTCTATTATCCTTTTAATGTATTACTCATGCTCCCTTTGTTTATTAAATAAAGTTACACCGTCCCTTTCCTGATTCCACCACTATTCCGGAATTTAAAGTAACATAAAATCTTCCCACGGCATTTGCAGTAGGAAGGCACAATCCATAGTGAAGATGAATCTGCCAAAAACGTGACATCACTAGATCATAGCTTTCTTATGGAATGAAATTTAATTTAAAGTTTAATTTATGCGAGGCTTTCCTACAACAAAACTCCAAGGCTTTTACAGGGAGAATAAGAAATCTGCATTTATATAGACTAGCACATGAAGTATAACCTAGAAAAGAACATTGGAACATCTTTCATGTACTCTGTGAAACCTGAAAGTTCAAATGTGATGAGATGTTTTTGGTCTTTTTCTAACTTTGAAGATATTGAGGGGAAGCCTGCTGCAGAGTTGAAACTGACTTTAAAATTTTGGTCTTAATTCATTTCAAGATTAAATCCTTAGTTGTAAGTCCATTTTTCTTATCCACATATTCTATTTCTTATCAGCATAAAATATTGGAAGTTTAACCAACCGGATAGCAGAACAGGGGGTGAGGAGGAGGCGAGAGAGGGAGAGAAGTTAACGATCCATTTCATTGTTGCTTTTGCTAATCCTTTAAAGTCCACACTTCTGATCGTTTCAAAGACTTAGAATATTGTTCATTTCACGGCACCTAAGAGTGCCTTTTTGCTTGATTTGCAATTTTTGGTAAAACCATCCATTCTGTATGTATGAAAAAAAAAAGACTGGTATTTCTGTCTTCATGAAGCCGATTTTTGGGTAGGGGGAGGGCAATAGAAAATGAAAGTATAAATTAGATGCAAAGCACATAAAATAAATGTGTAGTTAAAGTTTATTGTCATGCAACAATACAGAATTTATTTTCTTCCTGTTCTTGATTTGGTCCTTCCCTTTTCCTAAACCTGCCAGCATTTATTGGAACGACACCTTAAATAATTCAAACAACCTCGTACAACTAAACTAAGCTTTAAAAATATTCTCACCAGTTAAAAATTAGGGGGATAAAAGGTCAGTTCAGTATGTTCAATATGTTTATCATCATGACTAGGATTCTTCCAAGTCCTTCATGTAACACTAGCGCCAAGAGTTGTCGACCTGACACAGTCCTGCTCATTAAGTCACTAAATGACGACTGATAACTAATTTTGCACAGGGAGTGGGCACTGGGTAGATAACACACCGTGCAGCATAAATAGATCTGGGGGGTTGAATATTTTATGTTAGCAACTTTAATTTCTCTTTGACCTGCTCTGTTCCAGATAAGATTGGCCACAAATTGCTTTGGAATATTTGTGGGACACCACAAATATATTTTATGTTCTCTCAGCTGTAACTTATCCCAAGGAGCTTGCCTAGCATCCGTAAGTTACTGGTGTTCTGTATGTGTGTGCGTGCTCACGTGTGTATGCACGCATATACGTGTGCACGTGTAAGCATGCCTGAGTGTGTGGTCTGATACCCTGCTGCTCCGCTAGTTAGTGATAATATCTGGTAAAATAAAATATTAATTACAGCTGTAAGGTTGGGTGAGAAATATGAAGTCAATTACAGTTCCATATTATGAACAAAGGGCAGGAAGAAAAAAAATCCTTTAGTTATGGAAGTTTGTGATAATAAAGGAACAACTAAAACCTTAGACTCTGGCTGAGAAGCTCTGTAAAAGGCCACCTGTTATTAATCTTCACAACAGGCACCAAATTTCAAGTAAATTAGTCTTAGATGGAACCTCTTTAAGAATGATTTCTCCCCGTTTTAACAAATGAAGATATTTTCCATTGCAGATTTTATTTCATTTAAGCTAAATCATAATTTAATCATCACAATTTCATAACATATGATTGCAAAAATTTTAATTCAAGGTCAGCTACTATTATTAAATTATGTTTTCTTAAATAGCACTAGTGATTTGAATAAAAATGAAAACCAAATACCACCAAAGCCACACTAAATGTTTTCATTATTGCATGTTTGTATTATATTCAATTCAGAATCTTTTGGTCCCTAAAAGGAATAATAATGTAATAATAATAATACTGTAGGCTAGGTGAGCTAGAAAAAAAATACCACCATCCAAAAAGGCAGAGAAAGATAATTCTCATATGGTTTCACTTATATGAGGGAAAGGGAAGGAAAACTGAATGGGAAGAAATCAGAGAGAGAGAGAGACAAACCATGAGAAGCTCCCTGCCTCCAGGAAACAAACAGGTTGTGGAAAGGGAGGTGGGTAGGGGGTTGGGGTAACCAGGTGATGGGCATTAAGAAGGGTACATGATGTGATGAGCACTGGGTGTTATACGCAATGAATGAATCAATGAACACTACATCAGAAAGTAATGATGTACTGTATGTTGGCTAATTGAATTCAAATTGAAAAAATTACAAAGGAAGAAAACAAAGAAAAACAACAACAACAACAAACAGGCGGATGAACCAAAGATGGGTGCCATCGAGAGAACACTGAACTGGGAGTCACCGTACCACAGGCAACTGGGTCCAGCTTTGCCACTAAATCATTGACTGACCAGTAAGGTCCCTTCAAGATCTAATTTTTATAACTCCTGGTACAAGATCAGGCAAGTCTCTACATCAATATGTGAGAAGATAATTATTTTATTCATGTGTCTTCCATCCTTCCTTTTTACAATATTCATCATGTGTCAAGCACTGTGCCAGGCACCGGGGAGGAAGAGGAGGAGGAATTAGGCACAGACTGTCCCTGTCCTTGAGAAGACCAGCCTAAGGGTATTAGATATAGGTCACTCAAAGAAATGCTGTGACAGGGAGCTGATCTGGGTTTGTACCAAGTGTAGTGGAATGCAGGGAAGGGGTGACGATGTTTATGCCAACCTCTTACAGCTTCTCTTCATTGAGAATATCCAGGCTGGACCTAGGGCCCAAACATTCCCACCAGTAACACCCGAAGACTGCTGTCCTGCCTAGGGCCACCAGCTCTCTCCCCAAATTAAAAATAAAGGCATGACAGCAAACAAAAAAGCTAATGTCTTTAGATTCCTTATATAGTCCCCATTCTGTCCCACCATTGGTGCTAACAGAACTGCACTGAAGTTCCAATAAGCTTTAACCTCAGACTCACTAATGACTGCTTGCAACAGCTTCCGAGAACTTGTAAGGTCCCTGTGTCCATAGTACAGCAGGCTGAAGGGAATGGGCTGTGCCCTAGGTCCGTTACCTCCCCAGGTCGTGCCCCACAAGTTCCCTTAAAAAGGCCTTAGAGGGCACGCCCAGCAGGGCTCCTTGTCTTGACCCCCATGACCACCTGTGAGGTCTGGGGTGAGGATCAAGAGCTAAACTGCCTCTGCTCTCTGGGGGCTGGTGGAGAAAGAAGGCCACAAACATGCAGTCCTGGTCTCTGTTCCATTCCACCTCTCTCTAAATCCCTGTCCTGCAAATTTGCAACTATGCTTTCTGCCTTGTGTGATCAGTCCTCAGGTTATGAGATCCATCGTTTCTTAGAGTTTAGTATTTCGACTGATTTCCATGGTAATAATTAAGGTCAAATCAAAATACTACAGCTATGTTTTTTTGTTTTTTATTTTTAGATTTTATTAATTTATTTGACAAAGAGAGAGAGTGTGCACAAGCAGGGGGAGCAGCAGAAGGAAGGGGAGAAGCAGGCTCTCTGCTGAGCAGGGAGCCGGATGTGGGACCTGATCCCAGGACCGTGAGATCATGACCTGAGTTGAAGGCAGACACTTAACCAACTGAACCGCACAGGTGCCCCTACAGCTGTGTTCTGTTGTGTTTTGGGGGTTGGGCGTGGTTGTTGAGTTTGGCCTTGAAAGCCATTTCCGGCTGTCCCCATCCACAGGCAGCCTCACTGCTCTACAGAAGGCCTAGCTGCCGTCCCTCTGAGCACCGGGCCTCTGCTCACTGGTGCACCTGCCGCGGAGGCCTTGGTAATAAGACCGGAGCTCTGATCTAATACATAGAATCCTTCAGAGGAGATTATGTTGAAGAGGAGAAAATTTGAAAAATAGGAGAAGGAAAGCTATGCACTATATTTTCATGCACAAAAGCAAGTTTGAAATGGAGTTTGAGGGAAAGTTAAATTAAGTTTCATTGTTAAATGCTCAAATACATCTACTCTATTATTATTATCTTCCCCTGCCATTTTTAAAGCTTCTTTTCAAGGGTTCTTGAAGAACAAACTTAGTTTCCAAAATGAATTTTCAAAGAGATGACTGACATTGTCATCCTAGAAGCAACATTAATAAAAATGATCTTTGTTTCCTGGCAGTAAAGGAATCCAGAGTATTATTTTTTAATACAATAAAATTCACCTAAAATCAGGTGGGGGAAGGACGGTGGTGGTGGTAATAAGAGATTTAGCACCCTTTTTTAACACACACTGTTGCAATTCAGCTGTAATAAGTAATAAAAAAAAAACCCAAGCCCAATATAGTAATATAAAAATTGAAGTTTTACCATTGAATGACATTTTGGTCTTTGTGATTATGTGTATTCCAATGAAAAAAAAGGAAAAAAAATTAGGTTGGAAGTCGGATGTTTAGAACTCTTTTCCTTAAAGAATTTTAGCACCAGATAGGACCTTTCAAAAGGTTCAAGCACTGACAAAAGAACAATTTAGCCCCAAATTTATGACGCTCTTGTAGTTCACATTTCTTCAAGAAATAAGAGGGAGCAACTAAAAAGCCACTAATAAGCATTTCAAAAGAACTGGTGTCTTTTTTTCTTCATTCTCTGGAGACTATTAAGAATGGGGAAATGAGGGACGCCTGGGTGGCTCAGTTGGTTGGACGACTGCCTTCGGCTCAGGTCATGATCCCAGAGTCCCGGGATCGAGTCCCGCATCGGGCTCCCAGCTCCACGGGGAGTCTGCTTCTCTCTCTGATCTTCTCCTCGCTCATGCTCTCTCTCACTGTCTCTCTCTCAAATAAAATAAATAAAAATATTTAAAAGAATGGGGAAATGAAAAAGAACATACATATCAACAACAAAAAAAGACTGATTAATTTGATTAAAACAATCCAATATACTGAAACAACTTTGTTTAATCCAAGTCCTTCGAGTACTCAAAAGTATACTCTTAAACAATGAGTAAATTGTAATGGGAGTTGGGCTTCACCAAAAAAAAGGGGGGAAAAAGTTGGTTTCAAAATAATAATGAAGAAACCAAGGGAAAAAACCCTCCTAACCTTTAAGAAGAACAGGGATAGACCCCAAAGATTCCAATCATTACAATCTAAAATCAAAGGTATAATTAACATGTTTTCTTAATATCAGAAGAGACAATGAAGAGAGGATATTAATTTGCGATGTGGCCCATGTCTGTCAAGGAAGGCATAACCAGGCTGGTTCTCTCCCGGGAAGGTCTGCAGGGAGGAGGTCTGCGGGCTGAGGAGCAGAGAGGATGCTCCTGAGAGGGAGCACATGCCTGACATGCACGTGGCTTCACTCGTCACATGGATCTGTGCAGGAGGAGTGCTGCTGTTCACCTCCCAGGACCTTAGCACCCTGTGCATGAGGATGCTGGCATCTGACGAGGATGTCTGCTCTTGACGGGTTAGAAACCATTTCATAAAGGACTGAGTGTCAGCTCAGCGCACGATAAGCTACTCACTCAGTCCAAGTCACAATGATTATTAATTTTTATTATCATCCTTATTATTCTTGCATGACAGACAGCTCAGATCATAACTGAAGTTCAGGAATATTATAGTAGGACCTAGAAAATTTCTCAAGACATGGGCAGAAGAAAAGGGGCCACCACATTATTTAGTTAATGTTACTGCCGTCATTACAGGCCAGAATAGATCAATGATAAATAAGAAAAGCTTTCCTACGTTGAGCAGATAACATCTGTGTTAGATAAGATGCTGAGTGCTTTGCTGACTGTTATTAATTCTCTCAGCTGTCCTCTAAGGTAGATTATTACTCATATCTGATTGATGAGGGGAATGGAACTCAGAAAAGTTACAGGATTTGCCCAAGGTTAGAGTGCGAACATGCACCAGGATTTAATGCACCAAAACCATCAAACTCCCTGCGGTGGTTAGCTGCATTGTTTATGATTCTGAATACCTTTGTGCCTTCCTTTCCAGGAAAGAGCTGTTATTTGTAACTACTCCATCCCATAGTGGTTGACGGAACACAAGTTCTTCTGAAACTTTGATGATTTTATGGAATGGATGTACAGTATTAACACCACACACACAGTTCTTACAACTTCCATAAAATTGCTATCAAAATATGGGTTACCTTTAGGACATAGAGCCCACTATATATTTAATAGTTTCTTAAGATTTTATTTGTCTAGAGAAGGAGAGAGTGCGACAGGGGGAGGGGCAAAGGAAGAAGGAGAGAGGGAACCTCAAGTGGACTCCGTCCTCACTGAGCATGGAGCCCAATGCAGGGCTCTGTCTGCAACACTGAGACCATAACCTGAGTTGAAACCAAGAGGTGGGAGGCTTAACTGACTGAGCCACCCATGCACCCCTAGAACACAGATCCTATTTAAGTGATAATCACAGTATATGGGCACAAATGTTAAAGGACACTGATGATTAGAAATCTGACGTTTATTATCAAAAGCAGGGAAGAAAGGAATCCAGGCTAAATAGCAATCTAGCCAACATGCTTTGTTAAGCAGATCCGGATATCATAGTTTCACCCTTTTTGAGCACAACAGTTTACAAAGACAAAAGTTTACTTCCGCCGGAATTAATCTTCCTGACGAGGCTGTGAGACAGGTGGAGCTGTGCTGGTTTCCAGTTTTAGAACTAAAGAAGGCCCCAAAGTTCACAGGATAGCCCAAGGTCACAAACCCAAGGATTCTGGTCCATGGCGAGTGTTCTTTTAATTAGATGGAAGTCCTAGAATGATTTACATTAGCGACATCAGATTCCACACGCTCTATGTAAAACTTCAGTCATTTGGAGAAAACTCCGAGTGTACCATGGAAGCAGCTTCAAGTCTCCTCCCACTGGAGAGCCGCTGTATTTGATGCGGGCAACAGCACCGAAGCACCCACCTAGACGACCTGTTAGTTTTTTGCCAGGAATTGACACTTATGGGTCAATTATCCTTCCTCTCTGGCCCTGCCCTAGTGATTGATCTAATGTGCAAATGCAATCATATCTCTGCCCCTTAAAAATCCTAGAGTCCCATCATTTGCGCGTGGTGGGGGTTGTGGGTGAGCAGAGGAGGGAAGAAGAAAGAAGGTTCCATCCTAAAAACACATCAACTGCAACCTGGCATATTCTCAGCGCTGAGCGTATATTTACACCTTTTTAGGATGGCCCGAAGGGGAGGATGATCCAGGAAGTGACTGAATATAGACCCACCCACATTAAACAAAGTCTGGACATATGCTGAGGGCAGTGGTGAAACCCTGACGGACTATGAACCAGGAGAGCGAAAGATCCTGGCAGCCACATTGTGCACAGGGGACTGGAGAACCAAGAAAGGCAAAAGTATGAACTAAGACAATGATGGGAGGATGGAAATGAAGGAAAAAAGGTTGGAGGGTGGGGGTCAGTGATCTTGAGAAGTGAGAAGCATGATAGCTTCCGTAGGAGTCAGGACAGACGTGCATGATTATAGGGACCTTCCTGATGGAAACTGAATTTGGAGTAATGGCTTACTTGAAGTAGCTTTTCTGAATTTTTCTTCTAATTAAAAAAAAAAATGACAAATTGATTCAAGGGTAAAGGTTGGGTAGTCTTTCATGCTTCTGTCCCATATGGACCGGACATGGTATTTAACTTTTATTTAAGGATGAAAATATGAATTTAAAATCCTTCTTGTTCCGATACGTCCAACTACTTAAAAAGAGATTTCAGTCCGTTGGCTTCTTATCTATAGAAGTTTCAGTGATAATTACTTTTGCTCACAAGAAAAAGATGAGGTTTAATTCAATAAACATTTATTGCACACTTAATTAGGTTTGAGGTACTGAATGATATTCAGGAACTAAGTTATGAAAATCATTTTGTGATCCTTCTGCAGTTCCTGTTACATTTACATGCATTTTACATAATGATTAGCCTAGGAAAAATGCTCACTTTCAGCATTAAATGCATAAATCTAATTAATATTCCCGAGTGCTGGTCAAACCTCATTTACTATGTGTGTGTTTTTAATTATATTTACTAAGATGACCCCTGTTTATATCGCTTCACTTTCTCTTCTTCCAGGCTTTTCTCCAGGTTGTTCATTTCTTGGGCAGACCTAAACCTGCATTCAGCCCCTCACTGGCTACTTTCTACTTCTCTTTTGGGTTTCAGCCTAAACAATGTACCCTGATCCCCGGGTGAGATTTCGTCCTCTGTCAGATGCTCTTGGAGTACTCTGGACTTTTCTCTCCAGCTTGACACCATCTTAGCACAGTGACTTGAACATAAAAGTGCTCAGTAGGTATTTGGTAAACGAATGAGGAAGGACCAAATGATAGCACAATGTCAACTGTGAAGTTTCCTCTAACACTTTGCAATGTGACAAAGGGCAAGAATTTTAATTAGACGTGAACGGGGCGCCTGGGTGGCTCAGTGGGTTAAAGCTTCTGCCTTCGGCTGAGGTCATGGTCCCAGTGTCCTGGGATCGAGCCCCACATCGGGCTCTCTGCTCAGCAGGGAACCTGCCTCCTCCTCTCTCTCTCTGTCTGCCTCTCTGCCTACTTGTGATCTCTGTCAAATAAATAAATAAAATCTTAAAAAAAAAAAGAGTCAGACGCTTAATTAGACGTGAATGACTGCAGAGAGGTCTTATGGCTTCTCAATGAGCAGAAAACATTTGCACCGACAGTGGTCAGGAAAACACTTTTGGGTCAAAGCAGAGAAGAACTGGGACACAGGGAACCACACAAAAGCGATGTGCCGATAATGGGAAAACTCCCAGTGCTCCCGATGGTTCTGCTACCATACAGGCTGACAAAATAAGTATTAATTAAGTAGCTGAAAGCCAAATACAAATGACTATCAAACGACTATATACTTAACGAAATCATTTTTGATGAAACAGAAGGCATGTCAGAATTTTTGTTGGCTTTAGTGTTCTCGCCATCAACAATCACCTTGAACGTACTTATATGTGCTGGTGGGAGAAATGTTCTGCTGAAGAAAATGATGGAAGACCACACTCATGATATGGCTGTGTCTCCACAACGAACAAAAGCGCTGTCACAACCAGAAAGTGGTCAGATCCTCTCGGGGCTACACCTCAGCTCTGAAAGTCTGTGACTTTAAGCAACACACTGGGCTGGCTTGCCCTCTCTGCCTCACACGTGCCTCGATCAGCCTCTTAGAACTTGGGATCTTTTCTCCCATATATATGTGATTTTAGCCCTTTAAAAAAGTAAAAGTGAGGCATCTATAGGCAAATCAATTAGTCTTTGTCAAAATTTCCAAAATCTTCACTCCCAAAGGCTTGCAGTCTTAGCTCAGAATACCTCTAGAAATTCATCCCTTAAATCTCTTGGAATCAACACCTGTGTCAGGAAGACCTAGTAGTTCCTGAGAGCAAAGGTCATAGTGGCTTCAAGATTCATAACTAAGGCGATGCAGTGTTCAGTTCAAGGCATTTGCAACTTTCTGGGGCTCTGGGTTACAAGTAAGTTATATAAGGCTTACAAGTAAGACTACTTGTAAATTATTCCACTGTTAACACAGATAGATGATCCAGATATTTGGGGGGAGAGCAGCATGTAACCTTCTCTACCGTCAGTGGAAAATGAGATCAACCTGCATGTCTACTTCCATCACCCTGATGGATGGTTTCAGGGCAGCTGGTCAGTGTGGGTCGGGGAATGGGCAGCACTACCTGCTCTCATCTCCAGAGAGATGGTCATGCGTAACTTTTGGCTTCTACTGTACATGAAGGCTTTCATGGCTTCTACCGTATTTGAAGGCTTTCATGTAATCTGTAGTTCCAATCTCAGGTACCTAGTTTTTCCGAGAGAAGCATGCGTTCCTTCTGGCATAGCAGAAACAAGACAGTGTACGATCAGACACTTGGGTCTTCCCTGGCCCTGGCCAAGAACTGGCCCCAACCATCCACTAAGCAGGCTGTTTAGTGGGTGCTCAGAGAAGGCTTTGCACTCCGGATGTCAGTAGGCAAAGACACCACTGTGTCCCTTCAACAGGCCTTGCAGACACAACCTAGTACAAATTATAATCATCACAAAAGCAGCTAGCGCAGGTTCAGGGCAAAGGGATTAGGGTGACGCAGTAAAAGGAAGGTAGAAAGGAGCAGAAAGAGAAAGATCCAGAAGCTTCTCAGCAAGGAGGGGCTGATAATGCCATGTTTCTACTGCTTAGGAAAATGGAGATTTAAAAATATGTATACAAATTGTAACTTCCAATAAATTCCTAGATAGAGAATCATTGCTAAGATGGGCTTTCAGTTTCTAGTGTCCTAGTGTCCACTTAACAATACTCTAAGCAGTTACTATCACTAGTTGCTGTGGTTAGTCAAGATGTTTTTCCCTCTAAAAAGGACTAAATGGTTTTGATTCCTTTAAATCCTGTCTCTAATAAAAATTAGCATGTGGCCCTTAGACGATCCCTTCCCTTCATGCCTAAAGGTTAGTGATGTCTGAACAGGGCCCAGCGAAAAGGAACCGTGGGAGGGGCTCAGCACACCAACCAGCCGCACTTCCTCTGAAGCTGTCCTGGGCACTGTCCCTGCCTAACCCCTCCCTCACTGCAGGGCTGATCTTCCTTACATTTTTTTCCTTGCCTAAAGCTCTTGAGTGATTACTCACTGCCGAAAGGCTACCTCTCTACTCCTTGGCATGAAGCAGGAGGCTGCCCAATCTAGCCAGATCTCTCTTGTGGCTCCCTGCCCGTCTCCACACTACCCCCGCCCCACCCCCGGCCTGTTCTGCTCACTCTAATTGTAACACTCTTCTCATCCCCAGGTCAGGCTGACTTGCTCAGTCCTCCCTGCCCTTTTGGAACGTCTCACTCATTATTTATTCCCTGCCACAAACACTTCATCTCCTCTGCAAATACCTCCCCAGGACATACGTTTCTTGGACAATCTCCATCTGCAAGATTCAGCTCCTAGGCATTGGAGCCGCTTCTCTGAAGTCTTACCTGACCTTCCCGGGTACAACCCCTCCCCCGGCCTTTCTGTGCCAGTCCTCATCCATGCAGTAGGGGACCAGATGACCTGCTGGTCCCTCCCATCCTGATTGCGAACCCCCGAAGAGAGCCCATAACAGGTTCCTCTGTGTCCCCAGTACTCAGCTCAGTGCCCAAAACCTAGTGAGTACTTAATAACTGTAATCCTCACAGTTTCCTGAGATAAGGTGATATTACCTTGCTCTGCAAAGATGAGGCTTAGAGATGTTAAGAAATGGGTAACAGTCACATAGCTCATCATTGAGAGAGCTGGGGTTCGAAACCAGGTTTATTTAACTTCCGAGTATGTCCCTTCTCTATATCCTGGGTCTCATTTTAAAAGTTAAGTCCACAATTTATGTGACCCATGAAACAAAGTGGTTATTTGAATATTATTCTTACTTCCTTAGAATATGCCAAAGGAGGAAAGAGTGATTCTGCTTGCCTACCTAAAAGGCCATGCATGACACCTGATGCTATCTTGGGACTCAGGGTACAATGTTCTTGATTATTGACAGATTCTGCAGTTTCTATGTAATTTACAGCAAAGCACTGCTTAGATATGGAAATTATACATTTACTTATAATAGCTAATTTAAAATTATATTACTTTAAATTTATATTACAGGATCTTTGGGTCTTAAGGTAAATTCTGCATTGTGGGAAAGGAAAACATGATCATTTTTCCTTTCTCAGAATAATATTGTCATTCCAACAAGAAAATAAAATAAAGGCATAAACTTCTGGGGAAAAAGTAATAAAAAACATTTGCAAATCATGATTTAACTGGTTCCTCTGACCCAAGATCAAATTTTTGGACAAAACTGTTCTGATGAAAAAGATAATTTTTAGAATCTAGGGAATAAATTCTAACATAATCATAATGATTAAATGACCATAAGATGGTACCTGAATCACAAGTACACATACAGATATTTTTTAAGAAATGGGAAGAAGAATCAGATTCTTCAGTGGTGAAGAGAACATTAGACTTCACTGAGCCAAGTTCCGTGTATCACCAACTGCCCATAATCTGGTGTCAGGTTATGAATTTCACTTTCAGAATGGTTATAAACAGAAGATCGGTTTCCTTTTGTTCTATGGTTAAGTTTATTCAGTAGAAATAACCATAATAGCTAATGATTCAGAAGCCAGCAGGGAAACATCTAACCCTTTTAAAGAGCTATACTACAGAATTGGGGCAGAGAAAGGTTCGTTACCTATTTATAACATCAATTCCCAAAAACTTGCAAATGCAGAAGTAAATAGGTAGCCAGATGCAATCCAATTTCAAAATATAGTAGAGATAACAGAATTTATTGGAATTCTATTATTTATGGATTTTATTGATAGAGACAATGATTAAATCCTTTATTTTTCGTGTAAAAGTAAGACTTTTTTTTTGTGCTATCAGATTTAAAAAAAAAAATGAGACAAAGGAAAAGCGAGAGGGCCAGAGTTAGTTCTATGAAAAGAAACAACACCAACTACCTACTGACACAGTTTGAAAGGGCTGCTGTAAGGAAAAACACTTAAACAGCAGTTAGTAGGTGTGAAGTACAGTTTGGAGTGTTTAAAAAAAAAAAAAACTACCTCTTTTAATCCTCACAAGAACCTCATAATGTTGATTTGCTTACAGGCTCCTTGCATGAAGCAGAAGAGAACGGTATGACCAAGCTGGTGGTATGCACGGAGTGAAAATGTCTTTCCTTGGACTTACTGACGGTAGGCAAATGGATTGCTGTTGCCTTAAAAGAACTTTTCAAAAATTAATATCTGGTCCATACTTCCTAATATGAAACTTCCTAAACCATAATTAATTATATGCTAACAGTGTAATTTCTGCAGGATACTTCTTAAAACCAAACACACGATTGTCTCCTATCACTCATTAATTATAATGATCTCTTTCTTTGCTTCTCCTGTCAAAAGATCTGTTTCACTGTCCCATCCGAGGTGTCAGTTTTCACAGACTCCCTGACATTCTTCTGCTAAATCCCTTTAATAAAAACTTCTGTGTGACAACCAGCTGGGAACGTGAGTGCAAGCTGATGGCCACAAAAAAAGAACAAATCTGGTCTTCCGTATGGCTCCAGGATCAAATCAGACATTTTTAGGAAGTTTAATAAATTTTCTTAAGATAAATATAATTGCTTTACTGACTATTTATCCACAACGGAATGAAAACCTGTCCTTCACCTTGGTCTAAGAACACAGCATAGAGTTTTCAAAGGACAAAGAGCTCAGTGACGAGAAAAAAATAGCATCCTTTAATGCATGTTTAATTTTTTATCTGATTTGTTACAAAAGAATATTTGATGAGTAGTTTGGATAAATGAGGAAATACTAGAAGTGAACAATGAGGCTTTAAGATCCATACACGTTTTTCTGGCTACCTACCTAAGGCAAAGCAGCATAAAGGGAAAAGTGACAAAGAGGAGTAAATGAAAACAGCACACATTTGTCAAGTCTACCGCGGCAATGAATTCAAGGTGAAATCTTTTTATAAAAAGCCGAATATATTATATAAAAATAAATAAATCCTTGATTTATGCATGAAACTGAAGTTTTTATATGGTACACGTCTTTTTTTTTTTAAATCAAAAGTGTTTTGGATGAATAAAAACATTTATGCCTGCCTTTTACTAACAGAAAATATTCCCTGTCTCATTTGAAATCTTTTTTTCATTTTATTTTATTTTATTTTATTTCTTTTCAGTGTTCCAGCATTCATTGTTTATGCACCACACTCAGGGCTCCATGTAATACATGCCCTCCATAATACCCATCACCAGGCTCACGCAACATGTGCTTTAAAAAAAATAAGGCAAAATATTTCTTTCATCCCTTCCTTATGACCTCATCTCTTCCCCATTCATAATGTAGTGAAGTTCCTACTTGCTTTAAGATTGTGGCCCTGATCCCTGCAACCAGAACTATTTGCAAATTGTTTTTTGTTTTTTTTTTTCAGATTTTATTTATTTATTTGACACAGAGAGAGACAGAAAGAAAAGGAACAGAGGCAGGGGGAGTGGGAGTGGGAGAAGCAGGCATCCTGCTGAGCAGGGAGCCCCATGGGATCATGACCTGAGCCAAAGGCAGATGCTTAACAACTGAGCCACCCAGGCACCACATTGCAAATTGTTTTTTAAATATAACTGTTGAGGAAGTGTTCATTGCAAAGATAACCATAGTATAAGAAGTTACCAATGGCAGAATAAGAACAGCATCAAAATAATTAGGACTGCCCTTGTTAGAAGAACAAGGGGGCTGCCATCCATTCAAAGCGTATTCTCACATTTAGGCATCTGCTTTACTGTTCTGGTTGCTCTGTTGCCCACCTCCCATCCCCATGGACAGACCTCTAAATAGATGTTTTCCCCACTCGGTAGTTTCTCCTGAATGAATGAATCAAAGAATGAGTACTTAAAATGGTAATTTTCTAACATTTCACTGAAATGAATATCAGAATGTTTAATTAACATATTCAAGCCCTGAGTTTTAATTAAGAAGACATATAGCTCCAAAACATTTATGAATAAATTGAAGCAACAATGCCTAAAGAACAAAAATGGGAGTCATTTGAAAACACCATCACCTAAGGCACACCGATGTGATGAGGTCTTGCGCTGTAGACCATGAGAAGGTATAAAACATCATTAAGGAGAGAAACTGGCACACAGTACATACAGCAAAAGAGTAAAGTCATGGAGAGAATTTTTGTTAGTGCAAGAAAAGCACATAGCTTGTGTAAAACTCATTCTTTATTTAGAGCTGGTATTTTACTGGTAAATTACAAGGATTTTCTCTGCGTGTAATGAACAGTGGAGAGAAGAGAGAGAAATGAGGGGATTCTAAATGAGAAAAAGAAAATTAAGCTTTCCCCTGTCTTATTAAAGAAAAAAAATTGAATCCATGAACAGACATTAAAATTCTGTCCTAGGTGCTGGTTTACTAGCTAGAATGACGGAATTTGTGTTCTTCTTGGCCATCTCAGGATTTAAATCATTTTATGTGACAGTGCTGATGTGCTGATCAATAAAAAGACAGCAATCATTTACATTGAGAGTTTAGCGCAATTTTAAGAATCTGCATTAAGCAAGCTGAGTGTCTGTAGTGGAATCAATGCAAAACCACCTTCCTCGGCGAAGTGCGTAAATGAAGTGGGACTGAATTTTTAACACCAATGATTATGGATTAAAGAAAAATCAAATCAATTGAAAGAATTGGCTTTGGAAATCACACAATGACAGTATTTTTGAGCATATAATACTGGGCAAAATCCAGGAAAGCAAACAGATGTTCACTTCCATTTCCCTCCTTCTTCTAGTATTTATCTTATCATTTAGGAAAAGCCTTCTTGTATTGCAGTTTGATTACATGTGCATTTTGCAAATTTCCAGATGTGTTCAAATGTTTTAATCTACATTATGGCTTTATATTTTAGGTCCCCATGATTCCCTAATCAGAGTTCTTATTTCTCTAAACATTAAATGAAATTGAAAATTTTCATATACCTCATTTAGTTTGAAAGTATTACGGACACTTTTTTCCACACTAGTCTTTCTAGCTATATTGGTCTTGCATCTACTCAATAGATAATCAGTCCCATTATGTTGTACTGTAAGACCAAATCCCTTGAAAAGAACATTCACTTTCCTGCAAAAAAACACAAAAAAAACAAACCAAACCAAACCAAAACAAAAAAACCCAAACCCCAACAACAACAAAAACACACAACTTTTTGAAAGGTGGAGTCACGATAATTTCCATTCTCAATTTTGTGCCAATAAAATTTACACATTTAAGATACGTATCCTTCCAGATAAGGTGGTATGTGTAGTGGGTTTGCCTGTACCGCCTACTGAATAGTTTCCCATAAGAACCGATCTTGATTCTAGCATGGATTTAGATGATGAACATAAATGGTATGTTTATGAATTTCAAGATGTTAATATTGTGGAAGAAGTTATCATAGAGATGATGAAAAGTAACCCTGGCAAATTCAAGGAATGTTTGGCCAATAACAAGACGGTGTTTAATCGAAGTGGAGCTATGGTTAGCTTGGAAATAGGGCATCATGACAGTTGTAAAGGAGGGTGTGTTAACAGAAACTGAAATGTTAGCAGAGTTAGAGACTGGACTTCAAGAAATGATGTGAAACGTGGTGAAGCCATGTATTTTGGACACTCTGACAAGCACTCGAAGGTATATTTTTATAACATAAGAATAAAAAGCCTGAGGATATATACAATTAACCAACTGATAAGTCTCCAGTCTCCAAAAACAACTAGAAAGGTATAAAAGAAAACAAGAAGATAATGCCTTGTTTAAACAAAGGCATGTTTAGAAAATACGAACGGTAGTGTGGATGCAAGAGGCACTTTAAAAAAAGTAAGGAACGGAGAATTGGGAACGGGGCTGATATAGATGACCCAAAGGAATATCATTTGAAAACTCAGACTTGGAAAGTCCTATACAGAGAACCAATTATATGGATGAAAATCTGATTGAAAGTGTTTGAAGGAAAGAGGTAATAAGAACAGAAGATGAAAAGGAGTTTATGTGCGTTGGGAAGGTTAGGATTTCAGATCCCTTCCATTTGGAGGCCTTGAAAGTGAGTGGCCTGTATGCTTTCATTTTATCCTGATGCTTCGGTAGGAGAACATGGACTCCTGTCCTAACAGCCCGCATTGCTGAGTCTAGGCGATTCTTAAACGAGTCACAAGAAAATGATGCTCCCACGGCCATGGTCAGAGCATCAGTTTTCATCTAATAAGCCTTCAACTTTCTGGAGTGAAAAAAGTCTAACCCAGGGCCACAGATACACTTGGATCTCGGCCAGCTGTCTAATGAGCATGTGTCTTGGGTCATTCGGATTGGGGTAACTCCTGACTTCTGACTGCGCAGAAGTCAGCACAAAGGGCCTAGGTAGTGTCAGCGGCTACGTTTTTCTAGTAGTAATTATATCTTAAATTTGGAGTAGGGCTTTCACACATTTCATAGTGTTCTCACAGACCGCACTTATGGAGGGCAGTCCTCAATCCCTGACATGAAAATCCCTTCCTACTATGTCAAGTCAACAGAGTGAACTAGAAATTGTCTCCTAAAATTTTTTACATTTTTCAAATAAAAATTTCTGTGATTCCACCCTAATTGGACTTGCCTATAAAAGAATGCTGTTCTGTTTTTATTGCTAACTCTGTGAAATGAAACTTGTACGTATCTTATGATGTAGAAAGAAGTCCAACTGATTGTCTATGATACTGTTGTGAAAACATGATCAAATAGAGCCAGGTTTCAAAAGGTTAATAGAGTAAAATTCTACACCAGGAGTACGGAAACAAACCCTACAGAGGTCTAAATGGGAATGTAAACGTTTCCTCAGGGTACGCTATTCAAAATAATAGGTTATTTTGAAGGGAATCTATTCTGATGGTACAGAATATCTAAATCCCTCTGAAACAAGTAGAAATTTCGTTTATATAGATTAATGAGCTTATGACAAGTTCATACTCAAGAGTTATTCAGGCATTCCTTTGCTCCTTTCTAGGAAGAATAAATTTATTTTATTCATTCACTGTAAAAGTTACACTTTGTAATTTCTTAGCTATATAAATCACCACAGAATGAGAAATAGGGCCTACATGTTGGTAATAAACTTAAATATGTTCGAATAAAGACTTCACAATGCTCTTTCCAATCATCTGTTTCTTTAAAAAAAAAAAAAGTTACACCGCATATTCAATGGAGAAATCAGCCAATTTCCCAGAAGTTAACTGACTTTTAAAAACCCCAGGTAAACAAACAAACAGGCGGAAAAAACCCAAAGGTCCATTGAAAGATGAGAGCTCAAGATAAAAATGTCATTGGCCCTTGGGTAACAAAATTGCAGCAAGCACTTACTTGTTAGACTCAAAGCCACCTCCCAAAAGACTAAGGCTTTTGTTGCTTATCTTCAAAGAACAACCCACTTGCATCAGAATCAAACTCTGTACACAATACTTGATCACCCCACATCAAAGCACGTTCCCTTTCCTGAGTCATTTCTTTTAATTAGAGCTAATAAAGAAATGGGTTTACATGCTGACTGATGTTTGTAGCAAATCCCTAGAAAACACGGTCAAGAAATTCATCAGTGTGATGTTAGTGTCTGTGTCTCTGGAGCCAGCCCACCCCTCCTCTACTCAGTACCTGACAGGCGCGCCTCGGCTCTGTGCTGGTTTCAGCATGACTGTCACTGTGTTGTCCGTTTGATTCAAAGGGGTCTCGAGCTCATAAGCCGGCATAGAGGGCGCTGGGGGGAAAAATGTGTGATGGGAGATTCGTTATTTCTGATCGATCTTTTCGGTTTTCCTCCTAGTTCTGTTTGGAAAGAACATTAAGAACACAGTGCACTTCAACTACAGCTATGAACCAACCATGGGTGGCCTCTGTGTATATACTTTATACAGAATATTAGGAACTGCTGCTAAAACCAGTATATGTCAACTTCTTTGATCCCGAGTTCAAGTTGGGAGAGAGTATGAGGGGGCTTGTGAGGTGGTACTAATAGTCTGTCTCTTGATTTGCATTCTTGCTGAATGGGTGTAGGTTAGCTTGAGAACATACATCAAGTTGGGCACTTACAATGTGTATACTTCTCGGTAGGTATGCTTTTCTTTACAAATAGCTTTAAATGAATATTTAAGAAATAATCACTAGGATCATAAAACTGAATATTATAGCTCTCCCATCAAAATCAAGATGGAAAACTCTTGTGTATGCCACAGATCCATCTAGAGATCTGAAGAAGACTGTAGAAGCCAGAGAGGCTTATTGAAATTAGTGACCATGAATGGGCTGTCAGGGAGAGCAGGAAGGTGGAAAAGATACAGGAATTGGAGTAAGGAAGGCTTGGTTTGACTTTCTGTTGTTTTGTTTTAATCAGTGTAAGAGCTTAGGTTCACGAATTATCTCTGGATCTTCAGTTTACCCTTCTTTCAAAATAGGAGAAATTACCCTCTAGGGTTATTTGAAATATCTAGGGAATTGAAAGAGAAAATAAAAAGCGTCAGGTAAGTATAATTCTACCAATGTTCATTCTTTTCCCCCACTTCAAGAGAATCCTATTTCCAAGTCTATTTTCTGGCATTCTTTGTTATCTAGATTGTTTAGTCTTCTCATGTGAAGATAATGATAGAGTTCTTCAATAATTTTGTCATTGCCATGGACTAGATGGATCAAAGCTGTGATGTGGGGGGCACATGGTCTTTTTAAGAACCACAGGTGTAGGTGACTGATGAGAACGCTAGTGATCATTTTTTTTTTTTTTTTTACAAATATAGTTTTTTAAATCTCTTACATATAAAAAGCTTTTATGTAAAAGGCATGGGTTACATCTCATTTCCATTTATTGGATTTTCTCAGCATTAAAAATTAACTCCAATTCTATTAAAAATTAACTCTGATTTGTAACACAGAATTACATTTTGTATAGAGAATAGTTCTTTCTCTGAGGTCCATGAAAGTAGAAAATTGGGGCCCATAAACTGTAATTTTCCTTGAACTATAAAAATCAAATAGTTATTCTTGATGAGTCTGTGCAGGCTAACAAAAATGTCAACTGTCTTTGTTTTTGGATAGAACTATAGGAACTTGGTAGGCTAACAGTGGTCACAGTCAGATCAACCAGAATTTTTGTATAACAAGAAATGGTAAAAATGAATTCTTTTTTCTAAAAGAACATCTTCTTTAAGATAATACTCTTTGAAATATGGTTTACATAGGGGGAAAACTACCAAAACAAAGAAGGCTTAGGGATACACATACTGGCACACATTTCCTCTTCAGTCTCCATCATAAGTTAAAGCACCAGATTCTATCATATTAATTGCATCTAGATTATCAGTGCACTTGATCAAGATCAGAGAGGGTGTGCAAAGAAATTACAACTAGAAGCCAGATTTTCTGATTCCAAGTCTAGTGGTCTCCAGAGATGTAGGACTAAATGGCATTTTCCTAACCTCACAAGGGCATCTTCCTCTTCTTCCAACTCTCCATATTGTTATTATCTAATGTTTGCTATGAAATATCAAGTGTATGTCGAACTTCAAGTTGAGTTTGTGCTCATAAACAAAATCTTATATGATGAAAAATTTCCCCTCAAGTTATAGTTGCTTAAAAACAAAATTCCAAACCTCCCTCCCTCAAAACCTAATTGAGTGCTTATAGTACTTTTTTTTAAGATTTTATTTATTTATTTGAGAGAGAGAGCACACAAGCAGAGAGAAGGGCAGAGGGAGAGGGAGAAGTGACTCCCCACTGAGTAGGGAACCCATGCCCCGATATGGAGCTCGATCCCAGGACCCCAGGATCATGAGCTGAGCTAAAAGCAGATGCATAACCTACTCAGCCATCCACACACCCCTATAGTATTCTTGTAAGCCTGCCTCTGATTCTAAGCAAAAACTTCCCAAAAATTAGAAATGAGGGACAATAGATAAAATAAAGCTACATATTACTTAGCTAGAGTTATTCCCCTCACCAGCTTCCTGCTCATCTTCCCCTACCCAAAACAGGCAAGGTCAAAACTCAAACACTTCACCACTCATACCCAAAGGGGGAAAATGGAAAAAGGAAATGTCCATGGAATTGTGTTCATTGCTATTATATATCCCACAGCAGATGGCAACTCCATTTCCTCTAGTCTGAAGCACAAAGACATTTTCTGCACAGTTGCACATGCCCAGAACTACTTCTCAAATTATGTCTTTGGTTGGATGGCATAACTGAGTTTCTACCAGCAAAAAGCTGGAGGCTTTAAGTGTCTGGGACCACCCCTCTGTCATCGCAGAGGACGTGCAACTACGAACGGTAAAGGTCCCGGTGAAGGCTAATCCTTCTGGAAGCAGACTGCATATAATGCTGTCTTTCCACTGAGCACTCAATCATTCATGGCTCACCGCAGAGATCTTTCCAATGGTGCTGCTCTAGAAACTTGTACTGTGAAGGGGGTAGGAACACGCAGACCAGAACCCTCACTCATGCTCAGGTCCTCCAATGCAAAATGACACAACGTGGCTACTTGCCAATGCAGCAGGATCTTAAGCTTCTAAATTATAAGTATTTGCAGTATCTTATTCCATTCCATGAGTTGGATTTGCACATATGCCCAAGTGCTCATCTGAATACAATGGGTCAGTCGGGATGAACTTTGTATCCTTGACAATGGGGATGAAAAGGTACAAAAACGCCACCTCTGATGAAAGACATAACTCACAAAGGTATAATACCTGATATTTTGGTGGTGAACTGATTTGTGGCTGGAGGTCCAAACCCCTTAGCGGTGCTGGCTCGGATGGTAAAGGAGTACGTGGTCCCCGGATACAGTCCAAAGAACAGAAAATGGGTTTCATTCCCCAGTTTTGAAACTCTTCCACTTTGATTGGATAAGTCTATTTCAGGGTCAAAGGAACTGACTGCTTTGTAGGTGATCTGCAGGAGAATAAGAAAGCGATAACATGTCTGGAGCAGGTGCACCGGGATCACATCTTTATCCAATAAACCCCTGTGATGTATGCACTGTCAGATGCTTCATGATAAGCTCTTCTACTCACTTAGACGCTTCAAATCCTGGATCCAGTGAAGGGGCTCAGGAACTCAGCCAAAACTGCTTTGAGTTATTACTTTTATAGACAGAGGAACTGAAAGCCAGTAGATTAGAACATAAAGGATGAGTTCAGATTTAAGCTAATACCTTGAAGTTGTTTGCTTTCAAAATGTCACTTTGGAAAAACTACATTACAGTTGGCTTAAAACAACATCACAAAATGTACAACTAGTTTAAACAGATAAGGACCGTACAAGGGTAAGGCCTCATCTCTCATCCAGGGGCCAGTTTGATTCTGCACTGAATAGGAGTATTGTCTACTGGGAACAAGAATGCTTTTAAATGTTTTCATCAGGGTAGGCAAAGATATCTGCTCTCACAATAAATCCCAGACACGCATCAGGAGCTCCTGATGGTATGACCGTGGTGCTCATGAACAGTCGTATTTACTTCTTTTTCTTCAGAGCCATGCTGTCCGACAGGACTTTCTGTCATGATAGAAATGTTCTACTCTGAACTCTCACGGTAGCCACCAGCCACAAGTGGTGACAGAGCCCTTGCAATGTGGCTCGTGAGACTGAGGCCCTGAGCATTTTATTTAATTTTCGTTTACTAAAATTTATATGTAAATCACTGTGCGGGACTAGGAGCTGCCATTTCTGGGAATGTTGCTCTAGAAGGTTCTCATATGTTTGCCACTAAACAGGTGTTCAAAGCACATTGGATGAGTCTGGAATGTGTGAAAATAAATATATCATAGATGTCTTTAAATTTGCCCTTTCAAGTGATTTTTTAAAGAATTTTAGTGTAAGTAGTTCATCAACTATTCACGAGCACGCATTTTAGTGGTGATTATGAACTTCTACTGGTTGTAATGACATAATTTTTAAATGTGCCATATCAAAAGTTTTAAATTGCAAAACTGAGCACTTTTCTTGCTTTTAAATAGGTAAACTTCCTTATAATTTATGTGCATGAACACTAACACTGTTATTATACGGAGTGATAATTGACATTCTTTCTTCTTACATTTATACCATGTCATTATAATTAGGGGGACCTCTCTGCGAGATTATTTAGATTGAATCATCTAAGCTTTGGCAAGAAAATGTTTGCTGTATATATTAACCACTACAGGCACACCACTCTCAGAATTAGGTGGCATATCTGCTGTTAACCCTCTAGCCGATTTCCCTCACAAGGTTACTCTGAGTCAAGAGACAAGACAGCGTCTCCCACCTGCTGCTCTGGGAGGGACTTCAGCATTGGCACCACCATGTGCTTCGCTGTCTACTTAGTCCTCATTCTGACGCTTCTAGAGAAAAGGGTGGTTCAGAGAGGGTAGGTCTAAGCTGTGATAGCATTTTTGCTCCCCAAAGTTTATTTATTCATTTATTCATTCATTCACCCATTCTAAACACATTCATTGCCTGCCTCCGGTGACCCAAGCTCGGTGCTCTGAGCTGGGAATCTCACATGGTGGGGAAGACATGAGACCTGTCCTGGAAGAGGTAACAGGCTGATGGCGAAGTAGAGACACAATTCAACACCTATGATATAGTCTTTGTAAATGAGGATGAGCACAGCCCACCAGGGCTAGGTACAGTCCTTGTTCATCTCACTGCCTTACTAAAAACTTTAATGGGACACACTTGTATAGAAGACAAAATCCAAACTCCCTACCTTGGGGTTTAAGATTTACAACGTATCTCGGAATACTTGACACAAGGCCATTATATCACCTTCTGCCCTGGTCAGGGGATAGGATTTTGTGTACCACAAACACTGGACTTTTCTGACATTCTTTGGCTCATAATCATTCACCTGCCTGGAAGGTGATAGCACCATCTATGACCTGCTTTCTCTCCCTGCTCAGATTCAGTCATTCCATTGGAATATTGATGGGGTGGACACTGACACCACAAGCACTGTGGTCAGTGGGTGGACACAGGCCCTGTCTGCAGGTAGCTCGGCATCTGGACCACAGTGGGTGGAGCTGGGAGAGATGCAGAAAGTAAATTAAGAATTTGAAAATACTAAAATTCAGTAGATGAAATAAACACAGTGCTAAGACAAAGAATATTGTAGGCAGAGAGGGCTACATGCTCAGCCACTGGGAATGATTGTGGAAAGGGCCACTGAGGGGCTGACAGTTAATCTGAGGAGACTGGGGGTGCCTGGGTGGCTCAGCTGGTTAAACGACTGCCTTTGGCTCAGGTCATGATCCTGGAGTCCTGGGATCGAGTCCTGCATCAGGCACCCTGCTTAGTGGGGAGTCTACTTCTCCCTCTCCTCTCTGCTCCTGCTCTCTCTATCTCTGTCTCATTCTCTCCAATAAATAAATAAAATCTTTAAAAAAACCTGAGGAGACTTGAACTTTGTGAGAGAGCCTGCCATGCCAAGAGTTTGGGAAAAAACAGCAAGAACCAAGGCCGTGAAGCAGGAGTTTCCTGCACACAGTTAGTGGACAGAAAGAAGGCCTGTGTGACTGTGGCCCAGCAAGCGAGGTGAGTGTAGTCCTTCGACCAGGGTCGAAGTGGGCACAGGCCATACCACACAGTGCTCTGTACCCTAAGATAAGAAGCATGGATGCATCCAATGGGGAGCCTTGGAACATTTTAAAGCATGAAAACCAAAGGATCTAATTTCCCTTATGAAAAGACCACATTAGCTGCCAGGGGGAGAAGTGGTTTGTTGGATGGAGGCAGTTAGGGGAGGCAGGGAGGCCACCAGGAACCACCACAGAGACCACGGGGGAACCTTCAGCACCTCTGACAGTGCCATGGTTGGGAATAAGGTGAGCACAGCGAAGAGAGCAGTAAATGGAAAGAATTGGCATATTTGAGAGTCAAAACGGACAGAAGTCAGTGATCAAGTGAATGGGGGGGGGTTGGAGGAATGCAGGATAGTTTCCATATTTGGGGCTTAAGCAAAAGATAGCCCCGCTTGTTGAAAGGGATGGAACGAAAGCGGGGAAACGAACTGCTGGCTTGTGGACATAGTGTGCACGGTATCAGGCTGGGACTGGAGAGGTCTGGCCCAGAAATAGAGATGTGTGGGTGATCAGCATTGCAATATTATGGTTTAGGAATGGGTGAGGTCGCTGGGGAAAAGATTTGAGAGAGAACACTGACATTTAATATAATCAGTGATGGAGGAGGAGAAACCAACAAATGAACCAGAAAAGCCAACAGAGAGAGCTGTCATGGAAATCAAAAGGAAGAAAAGAAAGAAAGAAAGAAAGAAAGAAAGAAAGAAAGAAAGAAAGAAAGAAAGAAAGAAAGAAAGAAAGAGAAAGAAAGAAAGAAAGAAAGAGAAAAAGAAAAAGTGTCTGAAGAAGGAAATGCTTTCAAAGATGCTGGGAGTTGAGGCAAGACTGGAACAAAGTGTGTCCGCCCGCCATGTCTGAAGCCAGAGTTCCCATTTCCTTCTCCGCAAAGCTTCCAGGATGAGGCCTAACCATCAATGGCTCAGCTGAATGCCTGGTGTTGTGGCTGTGTTCGTACAGCTCACTTGGCGAGACATCGTGGTGTGCTGTGAACGCTCTCGCATGGTCTGAAATCATAGCTTAAATATGCCAAAGGAAGTGGAACTGTTCACCTAAATGCATCTTCCTTTCTGAGGAGGGACTGATGTCTTACTCTTCTTTCTGACCCCATAGCGATCTGTACATATTTGGCATTGACTATACATTTTCCTCAAAAAGCTCCTGGGGAGAAGAGGTGTGCGCATGTGCTCACACGTGCTCTTGCTAGAGCAAGTCGGCTGTCGGGGCATCCACTCTGACCATAGAGCAGAAAGCAAATGCTGGAGTAAGGGACCTGTTGCTCCACAGGGGCGGATAGCTTGGTATTCACCTATCGCCATGGTCATGCAGGATAAGCTGGACGGGGGCTCCGTCACAGGTCTTTTACTCACCTTTGAGAATTTGCTAAGATTAATAGATCCTCTCTCCCCGACCCCTAAAAATGCACATACACACTAATGCATGCACTCATAACAATTATGGACCCTCTCCCTCACTATTTTTAAAAGATTTTGTTTATTTATTTGAGAGAGTGTGTGTGTGTGAGAGTGAGTGGCAGGGGAAGGGGTAGAAGGAGAGGGAGGGAGAGAATCTCAAGCAGACTCCATGCTGAGCATGAAGCCTGATGTGGGGCTCGATCTCACAACCCTGAGATCATGACCTGAGTTAAAACAAGAGTGGGATGCTCAGCTGACTGAGCCATCCAGGTGCCCCCTTCTCCCTCTCTTTGAACAAATCCCTAACAACCAAGTATGTTGTATATATACAGATACAAAATGCCAGAAAGGTCATCAATCCCTCTCAAAGCCACCCAGAGCCCACTGACCCCTTTCAAAACCATTCCAAAATATCAGGAATAAAAAACCCCGCTCCTCAGGAACAGGAGCAATCCACTCTAGAATCCACTGTCTGTGGGAGAGTGGAGGCTCCATTTACATATTATCTGAGCAGTTGCTCTAAAGGACACAGAGAAACGCCCCTATGCTCAGACCCAAATGTACCATGTCCTTTTGGCATTTATTTTTTCATTTGTTCATTAAGAGCCTACCAAGTGCCAGACTATAGTAAAGCAGCAGGAAACTCCCAGAAGGAAAGTTTGGGACTGCTTCCACACTTGCACTGGATCGCTGGCTGAGGGCCAAGGCAATTTTGATGCAGTCTGTGTGAAGAACACTGACAGGGGGCCTGGGTGGCTCAGTCCTTAAGTATCTGCCTTCAGCTCAGGTCATGATCCCAGAGTCCTAGGGTCTAGTCCCGCATCGGGTTTCCTGCTCAATGCGGAGTCTGCTTCTCTCTCTCCCTCTTCCCCTTCTCTCCCCCTCACTTGTGATCTCTTTATCTCTCTCCCAAATAAATAAATAAAATCTTAAAAAAAAACCCAAAACGCTGATGTTCCACATTGGGCATATGCAATTTTATGGGATGTCCCAAGTCAAAAGCAAACTGACATGCAAACAACATAGGGGGGGATTACATTTAGGTGAGATGGGGTCAACTGTTGCTTATATTGGATGATTTCTGATTCATACATAGATGCCTGAAATTTTCTCAAATTACCTTCACTTCCTATACTTATAGTTTCAAGTTCTGAACCAAAAGATTCATAAAGAACCAAAATAGAATAACATGCAATTTTTGGCCAGAAAGGGATTAAAAATCTTCTAGGGAGTGTGAGTTTATTGGAATTTCAGCTAGTGTTAAATACAGTCCTTTAACGGAGAGCCAAGGAATCAGAGGAAGGAATAATGAAATCTGATTTCTGGGGAGGAAGAACCTAGGATACTTCAGAGAAAAATACAATATTTAGATAAAAAAACTGAAAGAGAGGCAGAAGTCCCACAGGAAGAGACAGGAGAGAGAGCATTAGGAGGAAAGAAGGAAATAAGCCAAAACAGGTGGTGTGATAGTTCAGAAGGTTTTCAGAGAAAAGAATATTCCATATATGTAGCTCATTAAGTTCCAGGAGAAAAATATTGGGAGATGCAGTAATAAATGAGTTGGAATTAGATCATGGCAGGCCTTGAATACTGAAATGAAACTTCTGGACATGGCCCCTAAATTCTACTCCTTTCTACACTCTTCCCTATCTCAGTCAGTAGTGCTTAGTTGAGCCCAGTTATCCAGGCCCAGGACCTTCGGGTGTCTTTAACTACTGAATGTCCCCATCTGTTGAGAAATCCAGAATATTCTACTTTGCTATGTGCCCACAACACTGCATTTTATGCTCCTCACACATTAAAGTGGTTTGCTTTTGGTACTTATTTCATTCTATCATTAGTTGTTGTCAGTACTGTTACTTCTAGTAGAGAAGGGATAGTACCTTTTATACTTCTGTCTTCTCCCCGTACCTTTTACACTCCCTCCCTCCATATAAATTTAAATTCCAGTTAGTGAACATACAGTTTAATATGAGTTTCAGGTGTACAATAGAGTGATTCAACACTTCCATACATCACCCAGTGCTCATGATGACAAGTGCCCTCCTTAATTCCCATCAGTTATTTAACCCATCCCCTACCCAATTCCCTTCTGGTAACCATCAATTTGCTCTCTATAGTTAAGAGTCTCTTTCTTGGTTTTCCTCTTTCTCTCTTTTATAAATATACATATAACATTTACATTATATATATATCATATATTAAATATATATCTAGATAATATTTACATTATATATAATATAGTAAATATATTATGTATTATATATTATATTTATTTTAAAATATTTATGTATATCATATATATTATGGAAAAATATATATGTATATATATTTTTTCCCTTTTTGTTCCCAAAGCTTGTTGATGGGAACATGGCCAGGAGTCTGGAGTTTACTTACTAGGCAATCAAGAGCCATATAGAGTTAGTGAGGTACAATGAAAATATTTGGATATATATATATATATATATATATATATATATACACCCCTTTGTATTGGGGACTATTACTGGCTGATAAACTTCTAGAAATAGGTTTGATATGCAATGTTTAAATTTTGATAGGTTCCCTCAATTTGCCTATGTAAGAGATACAACATGTATGTTTCCATCAACAGTCTATGCACACGTGCATTTGCCTACATCACTGTTTAACACATATTATACAAACCTAAACTTTTTGTAGCACTTGCTTTATTTCCTTTCTGAATCATTAGTAAGGTAGGATAGGTATCTTTTCACTTAAATGCTACTTGGATTTTTTTCCTATGAGTTGCCTCCTCTTATTCTTTGTCCAGTTTTTCTAATGGAACGCTTTGTCCATTTCTTAGCAATCTGTATCAGGTCAGTTTAATGTGCCCAACAGCCCATCCACTGTTATAAATTTTGAAAATAATTTCTTCAAGTCTTCTGTCTGTATTTAGACTTTCCTAGTGCTATCTTTTGTTGTTCAGAAGTTTAAATTTTTATGAAGGTAGATCTGTCAATCTTTTAAAATATAACTTCCAGGTCTTATGTCAAGCTTAGTAAGATCATTATAGAAATATCTTCCTTATTTTTCTTATAGTGTTCTGGCAGTTTAACTTTTGTATTTAGAATGTCAATCCTTTTGGTATTTTTTTTTAATGATGTGAGATAGTTTCTTATATGGCATATTATTCTTGTAAAAAATGCTGGGTTTGCTAGCATTTATTAAATTTTATCGATCTCTATTCATAAATAGAGATTGCTTGCCCTATAACTTCTACCTTGTAAAATTTTGGAAGGTCATATACCCAGTTGTTAACTCTGAAAAGTGAAATTGGGAAGCAATGATATTATGTTGAATACTTTTGTACTTAAAATATTCTTTCAGAGAGCAATATTACATTTCTAATTTTAAACAATTAAAATTTTGATCACTGTTGAGGAAAGCTGTATTTATCAGTCTAGATTTTAGGCAGATGACTCTGATAAAAATAAAGGGCTAATCAAAAAAATGAAACAAGATGGGACCAGGGAGGGACACAAACCGTGAGACTCTTAATCTTACAAAACAAACTGAGGGTTGCTGGGGGGTCGGGGAGAGGGAATGTGCTAGGGTGAGTGCTATGAATTGTGTAAGACTGATGATTCACAGACCTGTACCCCTGAAGCAGATAATACATTATATGTTAATAATTTTTTTTTTTTAAAGGACTGATCAAGAGGTAAGGGACCAAAAGGGCTAGATTCTGAACAAAGGTGGGGAAAACAGAAAGGAAAGGCTAGTTCAAGAAGGTTGAAAATGGTTGTCAGGGGAATGAAAAGGAGAGGCAAAGACTGGGACCAGAAGAATGCTTTAATGATGCCAACTGCCATGACTCCCGGCAGAAAACGATGATGTTAGCAATTCCCAGTCATTGATGGTGTGGTATATTTGCCTAATAGATAAAGAGAACCTGAAAATAATCTGAACCCATAGCATATTCATGTACAACATCTACAGTATTCAACCTGTTTTCTCTTCTCTCCTGCAAAAACGAGCCAGCCGTGCTTCCTATTTTAATGAAACACCTGTATCATTTGTTACTAAGTTTTTCTCCAACTATGATAATTTACCTCACTTTCCAGTTTTTACCTATAGTCAAATGTGCTTCTATGACAGAATACACTGTCCCGAAGGTTCCGGCCTTTTTTGAGGGGACAACTGTTCTCTATTTCCTTAGCATGATGTCAGTAGCCAGAGACGATGGTCCTTCGGAGGGGACCAAGTCTGGTTCAACATCAGTCTTTGGCTCCAGGAGGAAGCTGGGCCCCTCACTGACTCTCGCTCAGGCTGGGCATGGCATACAGTGCATCTGAGCTGAAGAAGAGCTCCTTCCTGAGACCCCATCTAAGACCTATTTCGTGAACAGAAAGGGGTTTAAGAGCGAGAAAGATTTGGTGGCGAGAAAACTTGTATTTCATCACTGAAGCCTGATGCACACATTTGACATTTTCCCTTTGGTACCTAGAAAAATAAACCAACCTGTTCCACTTACCTAGATCTGATTTTTAAAACCCTGATTTACGGCACATTCAGGTATCCCCAACTATAACAGCATTTAGGTCAGTGTTCAACTGGAAGACCCTGGTTGCTGAATTCAGAGAGATTAACGGATTCCTCTTTTGAATTATTATTCCTATTGTTTTTGTGCTAAAGTTACTTATTACACAAAGATGTATGCTCAGTGGCATCGAGAAGAATGAATCTGGCTATCATTTTCTGTCTGTCTAGATATCTACATGTGGCTTTTAGGACAGATGGACCTATTTCTTGGCCCTTGACACTGGTTCAAAGGTTGTTATCTTTTCTAGGAAAATATTCTCTTATTCTTAGGTAGGAATCTCCAAAACTGAGCCCAGAAAATGGTCTTGGGCCCAACAATATTAACTAAAAATCTGATCACTGAGAAAAAAATAGGAACTTGTTTGATGATAACACTTAGTTCTTTCAAAGCTGAGCCACAGATTTTTATAACCCTGAATTCGTTTACAATGAAGCCACCCAAGGAACAGCATCAATAACTTAACATGAAAATCAACTTTTTCTTTTCTCTTATGTTGTTTAGCTTTCAATTAAAAACATTATTTTTTGCATCTCAATGCCAATTTTCTAAAGGTGTAAGGAAACATAAATGCAAGGCTAGTTGGGTCAGGGAGGGGTTTACCAGCGATGACTGTCTGACAGCTAAGCTGCTCAGTCTTTTGTCAGTAGTTCTGAAAGGTATTCAAGCAGAGGTTCCATAAGAGGAATTGCCGCGATTTTTAGAGACCTAACAACATATAATTTTGTTAAATTTGCATTCAAATAAATGCTTGCTTAAAAAAAATGCACCCGCTTGTTTCTATGACAATAGGCACAGTGAAATGATGCTCATACAGATGTGATGATGACTGTCACTCCCTGTTACTGCTGTTATTTTTTCCTTGAACAATTCATCAAATTCTTCTCTGCTCTCTATCATTCAATCATTTGATATGCCTCAGTAGACAAAACTATGTCAAGGAAGTCTAAAGGATGTTTTGCTAATACTAAGAAACCAAAAGACATTATTCTATTGTTACCCCTGAGACAATGTCTATTGACTTTGCTAATTGGATAATCAGTGTTCTTCTATAATTCAGGAGTAAAATATTTTATAGCTAGCAAGAATAAGACTATGTGGTTGCCTCCTGATCAATGTACACTTCAAAATACTTACTGCTTTTAATACGGGTGATATTTTTTAATACCGTGTTGTGTCTTTACATATAATAACATATAGTCTAAAAACATCCAAATCATTATAAGCATACTTCCTGAAATGACACATAATTGAAAAACCTGGGTTTTTGGTTTTTTTTTTGGTTTTTCGTTTTTTTGCTTCTATGCAGGAAACATTGTAACTATCAAAGGCGTTAAACTTCTTAAAAGACATAATGCCATTATGCATTTTTAAAAACTAGACAGTTTAGCTATCATAGAAATTATAATGAAAAATTAAATTACTAATGAACGTATATACTACCTCGTATAAAGTGATGACACCATATGTTTGAATTGGTTCTCGCCATTGAAGAAATATCTTCTCTTCAAAAGTACTTCCTTGGATGGATTCAGTAGGAACAGCTCCTGGCACTAGAAGGGGGTGAAAAATCAATAAATGTTTGAAATACTCCCCCAAATTAGATTTTCCTAGACATATTAGGTTTTTTACTCTCAATTGAGATATAAGATTTAATAGTCCATAAATACACTTAGTTTTCTTTTAAAACCATTTTGGCCACACTGTCCTTATAAAGAAAATAGTCTCATCACCTTTTCCTTTAAAGTTTGAATCAACTAGACGAAGCTCAGTAATCACCTTTTAAATAAACTTTTACATTCTTCAGAAATAAGATACAGAGCAATAAGAATTCCCACACATTGCTCATGAGAGCAGAAATGGGTACAGCCACTTTGGAAAATAATTTGGTAGTATTTAGTAAAGTTAAAGAGGCATGTATCATATGACCCAATAATCCTACCTCCAGGTGTATTTCCTAGTAATATTCTTGCATGTATGTACCAAGAGACATATAGTAAGATGTCAACATAGCTTTTTTTTTTTTTTAAGATTTTATTTATTTGACAGACAGCAGTCACAAGTAGGCAGAGAGGCTGGCAGAGAGAGAGATGGGGAAGCAGGTTCTCTGCTGAGCAGAGAGCCTGATGTGGGGCTCGATCCCAGGACTCTGAGATCATGACCTGAGCTGAAGGCAGAGGCTTAACCCACTGAGCCACCCAGGTGCACTGACATAGAATTTTTTAACAAAAATAATAATTTGGGGACAAACTGAATGGTTTAATAAATTGTTATAGTCACATAATATAACACAAAAAAGAATGAGTATAAATGACAGCTATATACATTATATAGATGAATTTTATATTTATAACTTTATATTTTTATATATTTTACAGTTACAATATCAAGTGACAAAATTATGTGAAAGGAAAATGGATATGAACTATTGTAGTGACATTTAACATATCTGTTAAAAATGCACACAAAATAGATATTCTAAAAAGATGTGATATAGATGAAATAATATGTAGTAATAAATATTTAAACAATTTTTATTAATTAACGATACAAAAGACTTTGGGAATTTTTATGCCAGCTTTTAAGACCTGAAATATGCAACACCTTTTGACTAGTTTTCAGATAAATCTAATTGACATAAGAAAAGGTGGAAATTTACCTGCCAATTTTCTATAAAATAACATTTAATGTTATTTTTAAAATATTGTTTATCTCATTTTCATTTAAATTCAGTTTTTGCATTGCATCATATCGTACAAAATTTAGTATATTAGTGTGTCTATTCTATTTTAAAACTAGTATATCTGTTGTACTTATACATATATTTGAAGGTACCTGATCAAATTTTTTGGTGACTCTATGGGTAATCATAAAGTGGTGAGAGAGGACTCACACTTCTCAAAACTTACTGCGAAGCTACAGTATAAAGACTGTGTGGTATTGACATAAAGATAAACATTCAAATTAGTGGAGCAGAATTGAGAGTAAAACCTACATTTGCAGTCAATTGATTTTCATTAAGGGCCCAGGAAAATTTAAAGGGAAGATAATACAAATGGTGCTGGGACAACTGGATATTCATATGTGAAAAAATGAAGCTGGATTCTTACCTCAAACCATATAAAAAGGTTATATCAAAATTGATTAAGAGCTCAATATAAGAGCTAAAACTACAAAATTCTTAGTATAAAACATAGATGTGAATATTCATGATCTGGGATTAGGCAATAGTTTCTTGGACATGACACCAAGAGCAAAAGCAACAAAAAAATATACAGATAAACTGTACATCATCAAAATGAAAAGCTTTGTGCTTCAAAGGGCACTATCAAGAAAGTGAAAAGACAACACAGAATGGGAGAAAAGCTTAACAAATCATGTATCTCGCAAGAGGCTTATGTCTTAAATACATAAATTACTAAAAACCAATAAGAAAACAAATAATCCAATTAAAAACAGGCAAAGGGTCTGTATAAACAGTTCTCCAAAAAAGATATACCAATGGCCTATAAGCACATGGAAAGATGCTCAACATCACCACCTAACAGGAAAATGCCAATCAAAACCACAACAAGATAGCCCTTCGCACCACTGAAATGGCCATAGTCCGAAGGCAGATAATAAGTATTGGTGAGATATGGAGAAACTGAAATCCGCATACACTGATGGAGGGAATATAAAAATCCTACATTTTCAAAGGAGGATTTCAAAGGATCTCCTTTGAAAATGGTCTAGCAGCTCTTCAAATAGATGCACATTGTGAATTTCACTCCTAGGTACATACCTAAGAGAACTGAAAACATATACTACTCAAAAAATTCTACACAAATATAAAAGTATACATGAATATTGGGGCGCCTGGGTGGCTCAGTGGTTTAAGCCGCTGCCTTCGGCTCAGGTCATGATCCCAGGTCCTGGGTTCGAGCCCCGCATCGGGCTTTCTGCTCAGCTGGGAGCCTGCTTCCTCCTCTCTCTCTGCCTGCCTCTCTGCTTACTTGTGATTTCTCTCTGTCAAATAAATAAATAAAATCTAAAAAAAAAAAAAAGTATACATGAATATTAATATATTAACATTAAAAGCATTTTCATAATAGCCCCAAAGTATAAACAATCCAAACATTCATCAACTCATGAATGGGTAAATACATCTCAATAAAGTTAGAAAAGGGGGTGGGAGAAGTTTTAGATTATGGGAATATATGAATAGTCCTTTAAGGGTGGGTAAGATCTCCACATATTGGAAAGAGTGCCTAGAATTGCAAAAAGACATTCACAGGTAGTCCACATTTTTTTAGATGAGGGGGTACAGAGGTAGATGTAGGATTTTATAGTTATTTTAAATAGAGCTCAGTATAGCTTGGCAGGAAAAAAAATACTGATTCTGGATTGCAGGCGTGGGTTCTCATTTAAGACTTCTCAGTAATTAAACAATGTAGTTTGAGCAATTCACTGAACCTCTTGGGTCTCAGGTGCCTCATGTTTAAAGTGAAGAAGTTGGACTAAGTTCATCTTTACTATCCAAACTCTAAATAACATACAAATATTCTCTCTTGTGATACCTTTAACATTAGTAAAAAGACAATTTTTCCCACGCACTTTTTCATGAAGTAAACAATATTCAATAGAAATAGTATACCACAGTAAAACTCACAAGGTTCAATGAATTGTAGCCTTTTATAATAGTAGATACATAAAGTGACCTCATCGTTCTTTTCTCTTCAAACTCGGTATTGACAATTATTCTATTTTTGTCGTTCTTTCTCTTTCTCTTTTTGAAGTCTTTGTTGTTGTTGTTAGGAAATATAATTTGAAATAAAAGGTTTTCTAATTAACTGGATGGCAGTGTGCAATGAAAATAATAGGTTTTTATTTGGAAATTATGCATGCCCCAACTTCTGGGAACAACAAGACAATTTAAACAAACAAAAAGATAAGTTATTCTGATCTCAAGTTTCGACAGAACTTAACAGAGCTCCTAGCTCATGTCCTTTCTCAATCTGAAACCCAAAAGGGGTAAGGGGGTCCATGCATGTGGGTTCATGAATAAGACATACCTGCTCATCTCTAGAAATGACTACATCTTCCCCTGTTGTTGATTAAAACATTACTGTTGATTAAAACACGAATGAGATGATTATCAACAAACTTTACTGTTTTATCTAAGGACTAACAAAATACATTTGAGTGTTTTGATACCTACTCCGTATGATGCCTAATGTTACAGAGGAACAGAAGGATTTTCTCTCTAGTTTTTAGGTAAGAGACAAAAGATTGTATATAACAGAGAGAGAGATCAAGGATAGGTCATAAGGGGGGCGCCTGGGTGGCTCAGTGGGTTAAGCCGCTGCCTTCGGCTCGGGTCATGATCTCGGAGTCCTGGGATTGAGCCCCGCATCGGGCTCTCTGCTCAGCGGGGAACCTGCTTCCTCCTCTCTCTCTGCCTGCCTCTCTGCCTGCTTGTGATCTGTCAAGTAAATAGATAAAATCTTAAAAAAAAAAAAAAAAAGGATAGGTCATAAGGAATTGCTTTGAATCATTATAGCAATAATAATGACCACTTATTAAAGTGTCCCTCCCACCCTTGTCACCTACAAAGAATTCTCTATGTAAATTGCCTCTAACTCTAATATGGTTGAGAACTGTTACTATTTTCACTTCTCAAGTGAGGAAATTAAAGCCCAGAGATTTAAAGATTCTTATCAGGTGCAAAGGAGGTCAGAAGGATGAGAGTGCTACAGGCTATAAGAATTGGAGGCAGCTCTTTGAAGGACCTAAAGGCTGACAAGCCCTTTGAAGGGCAGCAGAGGAGATGGAAGAGAGAGGCAGCCAGGTGGAGGGCAGGAGGCCCAGGAGAACAGACCTTGAAGAAGAGCCTGGAATGGAAGAAGCGTGACCTATGGCACTGACGTCTGGGTGACATCTTTGCAGAATGAGTTGCACTGGAGGAAAACCCACTAGTTCTAGAGAAGGAGTCAGGAATACAGAAAACCTTGAAAGTCAAGATTTAAATTAAGTCTTTGAGAGCTCCATGGAGAGAGTGACACGACGTAGATGTATTTTATTTTATTGTTAAATTTTGTTTAAATTCAGGTATAACTAACTGAGAGTGTTATATTAGTTTTAGGGGAACAAGGCAATGATTCAACAATTCTATATACATTTCTCAGTGCTCATCAGGGTAAGTGTACTTTTAATCCCATTTATCTGTTTCACCCATCCCCCCCACCTACCTCCCCTCTGGGGACCACCAGTTTGTTCTCTTTATTTAAGAGACTGCTTTATGGCTTGCCTCTGTTTTCCCTTGTTCATTTGATTTTTTTTTTTTAATTCCACATATAAATGATGTCATTGATGTTTGTTTTTCTCTAACTTGTTTCACCCTCTATGTCCCTTATGTCCGTCCAGGCCATGTGGCAAGTTTTCTTTTTTTTTTTTTTTTTCTTCTTAAAGATTTTATTTATTTATTTGACAGAGAGAGATCACAAGTAGACAGAAAGGCAGACAGAGAGAGAGAGAGAGAGAGATAGAGAGAAGCAGGCCCCCTGCTGAGCAGAGAGCCCGATGCGGGACTCGATCCCAGGACCCTGAGATCAGGACCTGAGCCGAAGGCAGCGGCTTAACCCGCTGAGCCACCCAGGCGCCCCATGTGGCAAGTTTTCATTCTATTTTACAACCGAATAATATCCCATATATCATCCATCTATATATGGACACTTGAGTTGCTTCCACATCTTGATTATTATAAATAATGCTGCAATAAAAATAGGGGTGCATATGTCTTTTTGAATATTTTCATTTTTTTTTTTTTGGCAAATACCCAGTCGTGAAATTACTGGATCATATGGTATTTCTATTTTTCAGTTTTTTTTCCAGGAACCTCCATACTGTTTTTCACAGGGGCTGCACCAATTTACATTCCCACCAACCATGCATGAGGGTTCCTTTTTCTCTACATCCTTGCCAACACTTGCTATTTCTTGTGTTTTTGATTTTGGCCATTCTTAGTTTTAATTTGCATTTCCCTGATGATTAGTGATGTTGAGCATCTTTTTTTTGAAAGATTTTATTTATTTATTTGACAGACAGAGATCACAAGTAGGCAGAGAGGCAGGCAGAGAGAGAAAGGGAGAAGCAGGCTCCCCACCGAGCAGAGAGCCCGATGCAGGGCTCGATCCCAGGACCCTGAGATCATGACCTGAGCCGAAGGCAGAGGCTTAACCCACTGAGCCACCCAGGTGCCCCAATGTTGAGCATCTTTTCATGTGTCTGTTGGCCACCTGTATATCTTCTTTGGAAAAATGTCTATTCAGGTTTTCTGCCCATTTAATTGGATTATTTGTTTTCTTGGTACTGAGTTGTATAAATTCTTTAAGTTGCATAAGTTATTTATATATTTTGAATATTAACCCTTATCAGATATATCATTTACAAATACCTCCTTCCACTCACTAGGTTGAATTTTTGGTTTTTTGACTGTCTCCCTTGTGCAGAAGCTTTTTATTTTGATGTAGTCCCCAAAGTTTAATTTTGCTTTTATTTCCCTTGCTAGAGGAGACTTACCTAGAAAAATGCTGCTATGACTGACGTCAAAGAGAGAGGACTCAAGTAAATAAAATCATAAATGAAGGAGGAGAAACAACAACCGACACCACAGAGATGCAATTATATTTTAAAGATTAGTTTTGTGGGTGTGTAAGCAACATTAGAATGGGGTAAAACTGGAACCACCAAGGAAAGCTAGAAATTTCAGCATGAAATAATGAGGATCTGGATATAGTAGTGGAAAAGGAGAGAAAAGCACATTCTAATATTTTAGGAGTAGAAATAGGAGTTAGAACCAAAGTAAGCACAGAAATGTGGGGGTTGGGGGGTAGGGAAGAGTCAGAGGTGACCCACTGACAACGTTGGTACTTTCTTTTCACTTTTCAGAGAAATAAGGAAGAACTGGAAGAGACAGGGTTCCTAGCCTCAGCCTGATGGGGTGACCTGTAGCAAACTCACATTCCTTACAAAAATAATGGCAGTAAGACAACTATTTGAGAGCAACCAGCACAGGTAGATTGTGGGGCTATAGAAAAGAGAACAGGAATTTGTAGGGTCAGCTCCTCATTTATCCTGGCTGTTCCCATGTTTTCCTTCCACAGCAATATGCTGGGTGTTATATAGGTAATAAACACTCAAAAATACTTCGTTAGCTCTTTAGATGGTACAATAGAGTATTGTTATAAACATTTAATGTATGTTATATTCAATAATCAAGGATCATGGCATAATCAGCTGCATAAGAAAAAAAAAAAGTGTAACATCCCTTTTTCCCAGGAATAAGTAAGTACATTCATTTGATGGGTTTCTCAAGTTCTTTGTCACTTCCTCTGGCCTGACAAATAAATTGTAGGTCAAATATATGGTACACTACCTCTGCACCTTATGTGCCAAATGTAAATGTTATTGTACATGGGAGTCCTCTGTACAATCAATGTAAAACTCATATATCCTTGTTGTGGGATTCAATGTATAATTTTACTATTTTAAATTATTTCAGAGGTTTATGGCAATTGTGTATTTAATTTTTTTGATGAGTTGCTGGTGACATGCATCGTCTATTTGTTAAATCCTTGTTTATTGAGGTAATATCCAATTACAATATTGTTCCTATGGGAAAGTATGATCTATTACACGGCCACCAACCTAATGAGGTAATTTCTCAGCACTGTGCTGAAAAGCAAGGGCAGCCTCTATTTTCAGCTTAATTTTTATATGAACAACGAAGTATGTTTCAGAATACCATTTCAATATATTTAAATAAGCAGTTCATATGAAGAATACCCCAGCAGCAACTCTTAAGTCCAACATGATTATAAAACTTGAATGAAGAACTATGTAAAGCAATATAGCATAATTATGTATAGAAAGGTAAGTATATGACTCATAAGGAATTAAACCTCTACATCTTTCTTCCTTTACCTTTTCAAAGCCATGCTTATGTTCCCAGAAGCACATTTATTTTATTCAACCGAGTAACTAGTTCCTTCATTTTCCTTTTAGAGACCTCAATTTAAAAGAAATAAAAGCTGCTTTTCTGAGGGCATGTGTATTTCATACAAACATATCATTGAAAAGTACTCACAATCTTCATCCGTCTGTACTATGAGTTCTTGACTTTCCTTCCGTCCCTCAGGATTCATAAGGATGAGTTTCACACTGACATTGGTATACGGTGAAAGGTTAGTGATTGTATGTTGAGGGTGTGAGTTATCTGTGTCCCAGCTTACTTCTTCTCGCACTTGCTCCTGTCCTCCGACTTGGTAACAGTAGTGGACTGTGAGATTATAACTATGGCAACGAGTGACATTATATCCAAATGGCTCCCAGCGGATAGTGATTTGTCGAGATTTGACTTCTACCACTTCCAGTTTTCTTGGGCCACGCATGGGATCTAATATAGAAAAGAAAAGGAGAACAAGAAAACTTAAGAGAAATGAATGATAAGAGTTCTGGTGAAGCCCAAATGTCAGATAGTCCTCCTTATTCCCAGGATCTGGTCTTCTCTTCTTCCATGATTAATGAAATCCCTAAAGCTTAGCTGGGCGTAGCACCACCCAGAATTAAGACTAGAATTTTTAGTGTCTTCTGCAGTGAGATATGGCCATATGCCTACATTCTGGTGAATGGCATACGAGATGAGATAAAGAACAGTTTCTGGGAGGTATCTGTAAGAAGAAAGGCTCACCATCTTTTTTTCCCATCTTCCTACCCATTAGGTAGATTGAAGATACGATGTTTTTTGCTCATGCCGCCATGACAGACCAGGAAGCACTTAAAGATTAACCATTCAAAGTAATGATGAGGAAGGATCCAGAGTTCCTGATAACTGTTGAATTACTGTAATATCCTGGAACTGTCTACTTCTGAAACTTTAATTAGAGAGAAATACAGTGCTTTTATTTAAGGCTCTTTTCCTCTGAGGCTCTGAAACATGAAACCAATCTTAATGCTCATTGATAAATTTATTTTATCTTTTAAAATTAATTTGTAATTATGTAATTGGAAAACATAAGAGAAAAGCTTGAGAATTCAGCATGAAATAATATAATGATTAGAGAACATAAACTTCTGAGCAGGACTCCAGGCCTTTTGTGACTTTTGATTTGTATAGCATGCAATTACTGATCTTTCCTATCCCTGACAATGTCTTAGTATTATTCTTGAGCCCAAGCTCCAGATACAGAGTTTCAAGCTTAGAAACCTAAATGGCATGCAGGGAATATAAGCATTTTAAATGGTTTAAAAGAAAGAATATGTACACAGGCTGCTTAAATGTCTTTATGAAATGATGATGAAAATACAGTAATATTAAATACATAACATTTACTGAGTACTTATTATGTGCTACACACTTTTCTAAGAAGTTTACCTTTTATGGGTTTGGGGAGAATCTGATCTTAAATGTTCTGTTTTGGGATATCCATAAATACACTTACTCCATATAGTCTGATTTTTTGCTTTCCTTAATTGTGGTCATCAGACATGAATGCAAAGAGTTCTATAATTGGTAAGGAAAAGTCAGCATGAAAACTTGAGAAATAATAGCTACCATTTACTGTACGTGCATTTATTATGTGTAACTTGCTTTATATGTAGTCTTTATTCCTCAAAACAATCCTGAGAACCAACTACTATTCTTCCCAATACATAGATTAAAAAATTGCAGCCAAGGTTGGTTCAAGAACTTGGCTCCAGGTTTGATTGTGGCTATTGATTCATACCTGTCTGACAATGAGACATGCTGCTTTAACTCACTACTGCAGTGTCTCTACCAAAGTAAAAGAAAATCAGATAAAAAGAAATTGGAATATTCAAAATACCCCAAACTTCTAAAACATGGCCAAAGAATGTAAAATATAGTAAAGATTGAATGTATTTAATCTTGGAACACAGGTGTTGTGAAGACTCTTCTCTTTCTCATGCCATAGAAGAGGGATCTAAGCCATGTTCCCAATTCAGCTTTGGCAGACATCCCTCCCTATACGTTGCGGCTACTGGAAATTTATCTGGACTGTTACTGAAGTTCATTTCTTGATTTCCATCTGTGCATAAATTCCTGGTTTGCTCTTAAGACCTAGGGAGAACCTAGAACTACTCCCTTTCCTGTGACCTCCAACAAATGAAAACATTTCAACTGAAATAATGCTTTGGTTTTTTATATGCAAGATGGGATTTCTTGCCAGATATCTGCTCAAACCATAAAATAAGGTTAATAATGATCATTCATGCTACTCCATCCTGTAATAACTCTAGGAACCAAGGACGAGTAAGACAAAGGCTCCCCCAGGGAATCTTGAGTGGAATTACCCTGGAATGTTCCTTACTACTAAATCAACTTTTTATATTTAAATTACTAGTGTTAAGGGAAATATCATAAATAAGTTATTTAGAAATAACTTGAAAGTTTTTTTTCAAGTCTAGTGACTTTGTACAATGCAAAGGAAATGTCTAATTTTATATAATGCCTCATTAGTTTAATGTTTACAAAAACTTTTAATAAGCTCCAGATCCCTTATACATAAGCAGATTAACATGCATCTCTTTGCCGGCTTCCTTATTAATCACAGGTATCCATTAGAAGTGTTCTAATGCATTTTCCCAAGGTTTTCATTAATCTTACTTACTAATAAAATGACTAAATATTTCAGATATCAGTTTAAACAATGCTGTTCTACCTTAATTTCCATAGAAACCTACTTTCTACTGCACAAATAAGCCTGCATCAATTCAGTACTTCTTAGTCAAGGAAATACAGACATGAAAGAAATTCCACAATTAAAAACCCAAGAGTTGTTTACTGCTCAAGTTTTCTTGACATGCATGCTAGTTTCCTCTCTGTTAATATCTCTAAAAATTCCATTATGGTAAAATTGTTTCAAACTTTACATAAATTTGCCAAGTAAAATAGTTAAGGATAGCACAAAACAACCCTATCTGTGACTAAGTTTCCAGAGTCCCTACTGTCAAGAGTGGTAACTAGCAGACTAGAGATAGGGGCTGTATGAAGTCTAAAGCTTACACAAAAAGAGGTTTGTGCTCACTGACTTGCATCTTCAAGATTCTGGCTAACCAAAACAAAACTACCTTACAGAGCTGTTACATATAGAGTATCTGTACTTAATGTTCTTCGTGGGCCTTTACCTAGGGTATAGTGCTGTTGTGTCTCCTACAATGGCCATACCAAAATGGCAGGATCAAATCGTATCAACAAGGGCCAGGGATGAATGCCACTTTGACCATCATTCTATCCCAATCATTCTATGACTTCTTCCACTGGTCGAAAGCTTAAGACAGAAGCTGAATCAATACCACGACACAGGCAACACAGTCTACCTTAGATGGAGGCTGTCATTTCTCTTGGGCCAGAAGGGAAGAGTTAGGTAAGCATGATGGGAAAATGAGGTCTGATAGCATAACTGGATGCTATGCATTAACCAGTAGCTGTGATAACATGCTGTTTTGAGGGTAGTGTTGGTAGGCAAAGTCCAATGACTCAGGGAAACTGAAAATCCTTCCAACTCATCCCAAGCAAATGCCCTGATTTCATTGTCTCTTTTTTTTTTTTCTTCTCTTCTGCTATTCTTCAAATTGAGCTCTGATCCAGAAATGGTTTATAATGGTTACATCTTAAGTTAGTGTTTGTAGTACCTTTATCTTCAATACATATGCTGGAACCATTTCTATTAGCGTGCCGCTAAGCGTGAATGAGGCATTCCATAGGGACATTTACTCTAGTGAGTTCTACTGATGATCACTGCAGACTTTGAAGGGCACTGTTGTAGAAATATATCACACTAGAAGCAATAAATGGCAACTTTATAACCAGAAATGTGTAATTTCAGTTGGCTAATTACAACTCATACTGCATTTCTAGGAGCAGAATGCGAGCACTGTCAACAAAATTTGGAATGTATTGCTACCATTAGATGCACACAAAATAAATCTCTTAGGGTTAGCTAACAGGGCAATTAATTATATTCATAGGACCACTCGTTGTCGGATATCTGCTTCTTTCTCCTCAGAATCCTAGAGATGCTACTGAGGACATGAGTCGCTTCCAAGGCCGTTTGTCTTCACACTCATACCCTCGGCCCTCACTGGAATGGGTCTCATGACAGGCCCCACTGGCATGAATCATGAGGCCAGCCGGCCAGGTCTGGGCCTATGGGCTCATGATAAGAGACTAGAACAGCCTCCCTGAGGAGCGCAATGGCTTGTCTTGCCTGCAGCTTAGTCAGGGAGTTCTTACAGCCTCCCGGGCTGGTGGCAGCATTTTTCATTCTGTTCTCTTTCTGCCAGTTGCAGCCAGGTTTCCTGCAGAGAAGTCTGACAGTCGCAGTCCTGACCTGAGGGAGCAGCAAGCCCCGTTCTAGCCTCTGGCACTTCTGCATCCTATTTAATCAGTGATCCTGGCTTCTTCTACACTCAGTCCTGTTTTCCCACGAATAAGGGCAGAAACGGACTGGTAGGATCAATTTCCATCGCAGGTTCAATTCACAGCTCATTTCTTTGGAACTCGGCTCTTTACTTCTATTACTACTACGGTGCTTTTTCAGAAACTCAATTTCAGAACCTGTGAGAGATATCTGGGTATAATTTCAGGACCCTGCCATTGATCATCAAAAACACAGATCACAACCAATGCTCCTGCTAACAGGTTTCTCTTTCCCCCCTCTTCACAAACTATCCAGAGGTCTATTACAATAAAAGGAATCACAACCAGAATGGCCTGGTGGGCCCCCTTTGGCACCTTTAGCTACCCTATTTCTGCCTCATCAGTCACACAAAAGGAGACAAATAAAATCACAATGGCTTTCTCTACTCATCAGTTAAATCAGAGCAATACCTGATTAATTAATATTATGTTGGCTTACCCAATCATTCAATACTAAGCAGCAAGGATTCCAGGCATGTGGCACTGTTTTCAAGTGACACAGCTATAATTTTTGGACTAGACAATGTTTTCCAGAGTTTAAAAAGTGCCCTTTGTCAGTGAGGCTGAAAATTTAATTTATAAAATTTGTAAAATTTAATTTATGCTACCCTACAGGCATGTATATATCTGGGATGTAAATTGAATAAATTAAAAGTTGCCATAAGAATTACATGAATTTGAATAGTCTCTTCCACCAAAATATTTTTTTCACAGGTATTGTATGAATTGTTTTGGATTGTATCATAATTAAAATCAAGAAATGTACTTGAAAGCAGTCTAGTTTTCTTAACTATTTCACACAATCCTATATAAAAGAATAGTTTCTTCCTAAATAAAAAAATAAATTTCAGAAATAGTACTAATTAAAGAGATGAGACGACAGGACTATTGAATAAATTTGAATGGGAGTATAGCAACGTCAAGCCTCACACAAAATCAAACATTCTGCTTTCTTTCTTGGTTTAGGATGGACCTACTCTTCATAATGTCCATTGTGTCTTCCAAGTGTGGGTTTGAACTTGGCCTAACTGATAAAGGTATGTTACCTATTATCCCATGGTGCTGGAAAATGGACTATACACTTATATTGATTGTTTTAATTTTCATCACAGAACAAAGCTACAGCTGCTATTCACATTTTAGGGAAAATGTAAAGGATTCTTACATAATAAAATGACTAGGATACATATGAAGGTGAGAACACAGACCCTCCAGGAAGGAGGCTAAAGTTGTATAAAGTGCAAATAGGAGTAAACCACTCATAGCCTGGGAGGGAGAATTCTCTTGTGGTGTAATGTGAACTGAAAGAGTAGAGGGGACAAATGCTTTGTTTAGGTTTTGGTTTGGTTTTTACAATAAAAAAATAAAGTATATATATATAAAATATATATACACACACACATATATATATATATGTATTTATATATAGAGATATATATCTCAGGTCTTTGGTTAATCATCTAATGTGAGTGTTTTTAGGATTATTTCTCCAAGTGTTTCAGAATAATATAATTTTGTAAAGTTTTATTTATTTATTTATTTGAGAGAGAGAGAGAGAACATGAGTGGGAGGGATAGAGAGAGAATCTCAAGCAGACTGAGCATGGAGACCAATGTTGGTTTCGATCTGATGACCTTAAGATCATGATCTGAGCCAAAGTGTTGGATACTTAATCAACTCTGCCACCCAAGCACCCCCTGGATAATATTTTTTAAGCAATTTTTTTTTTAGCTTAATGTTCTTAAGTAAAATTTGTTGAAAGGTGAGCGGAAAAAAAGAAGCAGTGAATATTTTACTGTTGACAACTTCTGAAGTAAAGAAATGTAGACATTGACAAAGTATTCAATGGCAATGACATCTGTCATATTTTATTCTGCCTGAATTGGTTAACTGCACAAAATAAGGCTAGGAGTCACACAATGGTTGAAAGATGTTATTCTGGTAAACATAAAATGTTCTTTTTGTTGGTGTTAATTTAAGGTCTTTGAAATTCTTTTAAGGCCTTTGAAATTTTAAGTAATAAAACCTTTGAAACACATTGAAAAGTACCAAATAAAGCAATCACCTGTGTCCCTACTAATATCAAATGTTAACATTTTGTGTTTTGCTTCAGACCAGCTTTTATTAAAGAAATAAAATATTACTGATTATTAATTCTTTCCATTTTCCTGCAAGCAATTCCAAGGTTATTATATTTCATTCCCAGACATGTTTTTATATTTTTATTACATATATCTGTGATGCTTATAATTTTACATACCATTCTTTGCAACTTGAGAATTCATTCAATGTCAGTCAAATTGAAAAATATAAATCTAGTTATCATTTTAACGGGTGCACAGAATTCCATTAAGCAAAGGAAGCATAGTTTACTTATATTTTCCTTCATTGAGGGACAGATAGGTTGAGTCTACTTTTTCTCTATTTCAACCAGTGTACAAGGAGCATCACTGTTTATATATCCCTTAGCAAGCTTTCCTTGGGTGAACATAAAATGTGGGACTGTTGGTCTGTAGAGTCTGCATGTCTTCAAGTGTACTAGATAATGTCAAATTGCTCTCCAAAAAGAAAGCAACATTCAGATGGTCCTTTCCCCCAGTGAAATTCTGTTTTAAGACTGTAAATCTAAAACCTACTCCTGAGGAGTGATCTTGAATTATTGGTACTGGTTCTAATAAAATGGAGCAAAGTCTAATCTAAGACCATTTCATGAACTGTATCATTTATTTGACATAAGCTTTGAAATGGAAATTTATTATGTACAGAACTATTTTTCTTCAGCTATAGTGTTTGACAAGTGTTTATGTAAGGAATCTCTCCCAATTATTCACTATATCATATTATGTGTATGTGTAAAAATAAAAAATTCAAATTCACCAAATAGAGAATTAGATAAATTGATGGATAATACATTTTAGGAATACATTCCTAAAATTAGCATTGTTTTCTGATTACATCAAATGGCATATCATTTATTATGAAGTACTCTCCTATTTCAACAGAACTAGATCCAGCTTAAGACATAAATATACCTTCTATATTTATGTATATTTTAATATATATTACATTTTATATTATATACTTACATACACACACAAATATGTATATGTACATATATATTTTTTATTGCATAGACCATGATGTATCTCTAGTGGCACCTTACATCATGTTCCTTGCTTAAAATAAAATAAAATGATAGGATTGCAGACCTCGCTTTGCAATCTAAAGACTAATCCTTGGGCCCAGAGCAGCACAGGGAAGCTAAACATCTAGCTCTAGGTTAATCTCAGATCCTTGGAAGTAGCTAAAACATCCATAGTCAATAGTGATAGTCGATAGTGGGATCTCTTGGATCCCAAGAGACACAAACACGAATTTCTAAACAAAATCATCCTTAAATTAGATCTCCTGTTTTCAGAGATTAAGACCAGCTAAATACAAGCTCATTAGCAGAGATCACAAAAAAAAAACCCAAGAAACATACATATTCACCAGTAAGAACCAGCAGAAATAGAAAACAACAGATTTAGACCCCCAAGATTGTCAGATGAAGAATATAAATTTTGAGTCACACTTTCAAATTTAAAACTGTAATCACCAAAATGAGCATGCCATCACAAAGAATAGCCAGTTGGATTTTAAAAGCAACTGAGTATTACTTTTATAAATAACAAATTAAAATATCACAAAAACTCAAAGGATGGATAAAACAACAAGATTAGACACAGCTTAAGAGAAAATTGATGAACTAGAAGATAGATCAGAGGAAATTAACTAGAATGCAGTACAGAGAACTGGAAACTGGAAAGTGGTAGAAAAATAGGAAAGAGAGAGGCAGAACTAAATTTGAAGGTCTAACTTGTTTCTAGTGGGTATTCCAGGAGGAGAACAGAGAGAATAGAGAAGAGGCAAGCCATCCGAAGATAGAATGTCTGAGAAATTTCCAGAGCCAACAAAAGACATCAGTTAAAATATAAAGAACATATAACATATACAAAAAGAAGGTAAATGAAATTAAATCCACAATTAGATAGTGTAGTTAAATATAGATGCCCAAATCAAAGAGAAATCTTACAAATACCTGGAGAGAAAAGACATATCACTTATAAAGTCATAGCAATTAGATTGATAGAAGTTTTCTCAACATTATCCATGGAAAGCAGAAAATGGGAACAAAACATCAAAAGTGCTAAGAGAAAACATGTCAACTTATAATTGCACACTAGCAAAACAGTCTTTCAATAGATAAAGGTAAAATAAAGATGATTTCAAAGAATCAAAACCAAGTGAGTTTACTACCAATAATCTACATTAAGGGATAAACTCAGAAAGAAATAAAACTGATGTTCAAAGGAAGGTCTGACATGCTAAGAGACATGAGATGAGCAAAAATATATCTAAATCTGTATACATAAAATAGTAATAATGTCTAATTTGAGAGGTTTTAGAAAATAGCATGGAATTTAACTACTGACAATAAAGAATAATAGAAGTAGGGAAGACAGTGCTCAGAGTCAGAATAGTACAAGACCCTTACATCATTGGAAAGAGATTTAAGATATTAAGTATAGACTTTTTAAAGTCTGCACAGCATATTTTCTATGGTAACCACTATAAAAATAGCAGTAGAGTGATATTTTGCAACAGTAAGGAATAGTAATTCTTAAAAATCTAATACAAAGGGGAAAAAAAACAAGTCAAATACTAATATAAGTAATTCTACTTGTTGGTAGAAACATGTCCAAATATATTACAAGTCACAATAAAGGTAAATGGAACCTTGTCAATTAAAAGATCCAGAGAATTACACTCAATGTGAAATCAGTGTCTTGCTATATGTTGTTATAAGAAATAAATGTAAGTCATATGTACATGGAAATTTGAAAGTAAAAGAATATAAAAAAGGTTATTAGAAAATATTAACCATATGAAACAGAATAGTTGCATTAAGGGACACAGAGAATCATTACATAGTAATAAAAGTTTCAGTTCATCAAAAAGATAAGAAGATACAACAATTATAAATTCTTATGCACCCAATAAGATAGACAGCTTTAGAATACATAAAGTAATTGATAGCTTAATATAAAACTAAACAAGGATAACGTGTGTGAGCAACATATCTCATTCATGCATCGATGAATTAATTGTGAACAAAATATTCAAATGCATATATATATATATACACACACACATGCATATATACATACATATACATACATATATATATGTATATATATACATATATATATGTAAAACTGACAATACTGCATGACCGAGTTAGATTAATTAGGATGGTTTAACATAAAAAGTCTATAAATGTAATTCATCACATTAACAAATTAAAGAAGAAAAACCATATGATAGTTTAAATAAATATAGAAAGTGTATTTGTTAAAATGTCCACTCATAAGAGGAAACACTTTTGGCAAATCGAGAACATGAAATCTCACACACCTAATCAGCAAACATTGTTCTGAATGAGAACATATTACAGAGCAGCACAAGGATGCAAGCTACTTTCCTGGTGGTTCTAGACTGTATGGTAGGAAATAAAAGATCTAAAATTTAAAAAGGAAAAAACAAAACTCTAATTATACACAACATACATGTTGACACCCACACAGGCTCTTCAAATTCTGAGAAGCAGCAAGTATTTAGCAAGGTGGCTAAATATAAATTACTGTTAAAATCCTTTGTATAGAAACACATCAGTAACAAACTGGGGCGCCTGCATGGCTCAGTGGGTTAAAGCCTCTTCCTTCAGCTCAGGTCATGATCTCAGGATCATGATCTCAGGGTCATGGGATCGAGCCCTGCATCGGGCTCTCTGCTCAGTGGGGAGTCTGCTTCCTCCTCTCTCCCTCTGCCTGCCTCTCTGCCTACTTGTGATCTCTGTCAAATAAATAAATAAAATCTTAAAAAAAAAAAAGAAAAGAAATACATCAATAACAAACTGGAATACCAGTTTTAAAAAAAGGTAAGACTTAGAACAAGACCAAGATATACAGGTGACTCAGGAACAAATCTAACAAATGAACAATAATAAAATTTAAAAATGTACTGAAAATCATCGATGAGAATCAAAAGAACTGCAGATCTATATCCTGGTCATGAATAGTAAGACTCAGTATTGTAAAGCTACCTGTCCTCCCAAAAATAATCACTGGAATCGGTGCAAGTTCAATCAAAATCTGATTAGAGTTTTGAGAAACTTGATGAGTTGATTCTAAAATAAATACAGAGCCAACGCCCCCAAATATAGCCATAACACCCCTGACCAAGAATGGAGTAAAGAAACGTGTCCAATCAGATATCAAGAGTTATTTACAAGCTACCGGGATGAAACAGTGATATTGTTGAAAGAACAGGCATGTTGTTGCCTAGAATGCTAATATATGATAGAGCTGGAAATTCTTATTCTGACTGCTGGAGTAAAGACAATTAGTCCTGGGGAACTTGCATATCCACATTGGAATTAAAAAAAAAAAAAGTGAAAGAGAAAAAAAAAGTATCACGTGTCAATGAAAAGCTTGGCTACTTATATTATGTTAAAATCAAGAATGTATGTTTATTAAGCTGTACCATTACAAAAGCTAAGACATAAGCTTATTCTTGGAGAAAATAAAAAGGAAACCAATGAAATACACTTAGGACAAAAGATATAAATAGGCATTTCACAGAAAAGTAAAAAAGGCATGCCACCAGGCAGAAGATCTTGGTAACCATTTAACAAAGGAGAGATATCCAGGACACACACAGAATGCCCATGGATCACAGGAAAAAGGTGACAACTAAAAAGAGAAACAAGTGAAAACTAAAAACATGAGTTTCACAGAAGAGGAAAAAAACAGACCATAAACATAAAAATATGCTCAAGCTTCATATTAATCTGAGAAATGCCAAATAAGTAAAGTTGTAGCAGGGCTCCATTTTATACCAACCAGATAGCAGAAATGGAAAAGTCTGGTCATACTAACAATCGGCAGGATGTAGGTCAAGGGCAGGTGTCATACACACACCCCACTAATGAGGGCATGAGCTGGTATAGCTACCATGGATGAACACTTAGCATCATCTTGTAAGGTAGACATTCAAATACTCTATAACCTAGCAATTCTCTTTTCTAAGTTTGCATCCTAGAATGGAACTTCTAAACCTCTCTGCTAAGAATAATCTGGAACATTTTTAAAATATCAGGCTTCCTAGGCCTTTCCCCAGAGATGCTGATTTGGTGATCTTGTAATGAAGCTGCAAAATCTGCATCTTGAAGAAGCTACCCAGGGTAGTCTTATCCCCAGAGAAGTTTGGGGAAGAGGTCTAGAGCCCTGCCTTTCAGAGTATGGTTCTCACACCAGCAACAGCGCCACCACCTGTTAGAACTGCTGATGCTCCAGCCCCACTTCTCACCTCAAGTGGAATCTGCCTTTGCACATTAAAGCTTGAGAAACTCTTAAGAGGATTATTTTTTAGAGTGAAGGTTGGGTCCCTAGGTCTTAAACTCAGACCAGCATTTGTTCTAAAGGAAGAGAACAGGAAGATAAACAATAGAACACATTTCTGGTCCAAAGATGAGGACTGTATGGTGCAATTTTTGCTGTAGGTATACATACCCACTCTTCCAAATTTATAGCAGTCTGTAACTGTGATACAATGTAAAAAGTAAAACACAGCCATTCTGCAGCAAAAGCCTTTGAAAGACACATCCTTAGAGACGTTGTTCCCTGTGGGCACCAGGAAATACCTACAGAAATGTTTTTAGCAGCTTTGTTGACAAAAGAATATGAAAGAAAAGTGTGGAAACAGTCCAAACATCTACTGACTAGACAACAGATAAATACTCATACAATGGGGGACGCCTGGGTGGCTCAGTTGGTTAAGCAGCTGCCTTCGGCTCAGGTCATGATCCCAGCGTCCTGGGATCGAGTCCCACATCGGGCTCCTTGCTTGGCGGGGAGCCTGCTTCTCCCTCTGCCTCTGCCTGCCATTCTGTCTGCCTGTGCTCGCTCGCTCTCCTCTCTCTCTGACAAATAAATAAAAAATTAAAAAAAAATACTCATACAATGGAAAATTATACTGTAATGAAAACGAATAATGCAAAAAATGAATCTTAGAAATGCAGAATTGAGTGAAAAACTCAAGTCACAGAAGACTACGGGGATACAATTTTATAAAACTGAAAAACAAAGAGCGCCTGGGTGGCTCAGTCGGTGAGGCATCCAGCTCTTGATTTTGACTCAGGTCATGGTCTCAGGGTTGTGAGACCGAGCCCTGCGTTGGGCTCCGTGCTCAGCTCGGAGTCTGCTGCAGACTCTCTTTTCCTTTCTGTCTCTGCCTGCCCCCAACCTTCTCTCTCACTCTCTCTCTCTCAAATAGATAAGTAAATCTTAAAAACAAAACAAAACACAAAACACAAAACTGAAAAACCGGCAAAGGGGAATTGTATAAGAATGCATACATACAAATGTGATAGCACAACCAAGTAAGACAAGAGCAAAGGAAACTTTACACAAAAACTCAAGGACACCAGTTCCCTCTGACTTGGTGGCAAAGGGACAAAATGGGAAGCAGCATGCAGTTAGATTAAACACAAAGTTTCTAGGCATGGTCTGCTTTTAGGCTGAGGAACCCACCCTTCTTATGCTACACAATTTATGTAGGTTGCATATAATCTTTTGTAATAACTTTAAAAAAGATTTTTGTAGGGAAGGCATGAATATTCCAGAAACATTGTTGGCTCCCTGAAATTTTCTTTCTGGAGAACAGTCGATCTGTGGTTCTCACAGGTAAAAGACTATGGTTTCTACTAAACAGATTCAAGGGAAGCAAGACTTGAAAAGCATTACAAATCCTTCTTCCCACAAAGTATCATAGGCTTCATAGCTGCGATGTCCTCATCCCTGAAACCAGACCTTTGGGGCCTGCACACTGTGTCTCTCCCGTCCTCACTTCACGCCGATACTTATGGCACAAGTTTTTGCATTCATTGCCCTTGTCCAAGCTTCTGGACTTCACTCTCTCTCATTCTTAGATACTTACAGAGAGGTTCAAAACAAAACTCAGGACATTCACTGTAGGGAGGTAACTGTCCAAGGCCATGCCTAGCCCATATGGTAACTTTGTGTAAATTAGAAAGAGTGTCTCTTCCTCAACAAACTTTTTGTCCTCTGCTGAAAAGTGTCCATGAAAAATACACCCATCTATGAGGCTTATGCAATGAGTTGGCACTGTGTGCTTACATACTGCTGAATTGAACAACTGTATGCTGTGGCCTTGTTTCAATCAGTGTTTGTATACGTATATGTGTGTATGTGTGGTGTTCAACATGTTCAAGTTATGTGATCAAAGAGATATGTTTTCTACCTGAGATATATACATATATACACACATATAGTAAAAATTCTTAGAGAAGACATTTTTTGGTGAAGAATCTCAAAACTTATGAAAACCAGGTCTGCTGAAATAAATACACTGTGGGGTATGCATGTTGACAGAAGTATATGGATATTTTTTTCATCCAACTAACACCATTGACTCCTTGACCAGACTTCAATAATTCATACGTATGTGCAACGTACTAATATTGCGTTTTCTTGAAGGTACCCATTTTGGTTACTCCTCCTTAATCTTATCTGCCTCTCATGCCATTGTCAGAATATCTTTGATATGTGATGGTTCACCTGAATCAATCCAAGGATGTCTAATTGATTTCCCCTTATCATATGAGCAAAAAAAAAAGTTTCCATTAGTTAGTCACAACTATCAAATAGATGACATAATCAATCGTTCCCGCTTTCTGTGCCAGTCAGGGGAATCTGTCTGCTGTACCCCAAATACAATTCTCCCTCCAAAATTAATCTCTCTGTTCTCATTGACCCATATACATGCAGTAGTATATAGGTAAAGTGTAGGCTTCCCAACTTGGTTCCTTTCAAACTTAGTTGAAAAGCAGTCTCTTTTATGACTATTTTTTCTTAGTCAAAATAAAAACTCACAGACTTTCATAGACCCATAGGGTCAAAATCCTGTTGTTCATATGTTGATTGGGTTTCTGCTCTATTGTGTTCTGTAACAATCAGGGGTGTTGACCATTGCTTTCGGATCTAATAAGGATGTTTTCTCCTAAAGGATGCCTAGATTTGTTATTGACACATTTGATAAAAGGATACTAAAACAGAATAATAAATGACAAACATCCAGCTAGTCACTTCGTTTTCATAAGTCAATTCAGGGAACGGCTCCTCTTCTCCAGGATTTACCAATGTTTTTAAAAAAGCCCTTCCAAAGTCTGTGCTTTGACTTGCATCTCTGTTTTATTGTATTGCTTTAAAGAAGCCACACTATCAACGTGGCTTCCAGTAATCCCTAGCATTGTCTGTTTTGGCCCGAGTTCCTTGGTGACATTTCCAAAAGTGTAAAGTTCATCCCTGTAGAAGGAACACTGTCACTCTACAGCAAAATAAGAATCTTCAACTGTTTTGATGCACTGGAATGAACAAATGGCAATTAATCCTATAGATTAATTTTATAAGAAAACGTGTATGAGGGACGCCTGGGTGGCTCAGTTGGTTAAGCAGCTGCCTTCGGCTCAGGTCATGATCTCAGCGTCCTGGGATCGAGTCCCGCATCGGGCTCCTTGCTCGGCAGGGAGCCTGCTTCTCCCTCTGCCTCTGCCTGCCACTCTGTCTGCCTGTGCTTGCTCTCTCTCTCTCTGACAAATAAATAAAAAAAACAAAATCTTTAAAAAAAAAATAATAAAAAAAAAAAAGAAAACGTGTATGAAATAAAAATGAGTCTGTAGTACAAGACTTCCTTGATATTCATTTCAAACTACATAAAACAGGAGGAGACAGAATGATTTCCATAGAGTTTTACGGAACTGTCAAAAATTGGTTTGGAGTGGGTTTTGACCTCTTCTGGCCCTAATTAATCTGTGATACCCACAAAAAGCCCCGGGAGTTTAGGATCTATTATTCTACCCAGAACAAAAGAATACCCAAACCATTCACTCTTGGTTACAGAAGTAAAGTGACTGATGTTGGAAAAAAGCCACTCATATATAATTTTAGTTCTACCTATAGGAACCATTCTCTCTAGTTAAGATTAAGCAGATAAATGTTATTTAAAACGTTTTTACCCGTTCATAGTCTCCTATTCTGGTATTTACAGTTTTTTATGACTGCATAGTCTTCTGTTTGAGGTTGTTTATGAGTCTGGGCAAACAGTTCCTCAAAAGGCCACATGCAACTATACTAGATTCATTACTGTACTATGATTCTTCTTAGTCTTCATCAACAACTTGTTTGGAAAAAAAAAAAAAGCTTTCTTCAATTTAAGGTCACATATGATTGATAAGTCTGTATTTAAAAACCCAAGTTTCCCTTCCTGCTAATCCTCTAGGGATGCCTGGAGAATGAGAAGGTAGAAACAGAAAGTTTTGGAAGGATAGCAGGTTGTTAGCATCTTACCTGGAATGATAATAGCAGGGAAGGTAGAGGGATTACCATGGCAAAAATGAACCAGTTCCTTTTTTTTTCTTTCAAGACTTATTTATTTGACAGAGAGGACCAATGGAAATTTTCACTACCAGTAGTGAAATTGCTGGATTGTAGGGTAGTTTTATTTTTAACTTTTTGAGAAAACTCCATACTGTTTTCCACAGCAGTTATATGTTAACTAACTAGAATTTAAATGAAAACCTTAAAAGAAAAAGATACACATACACAATGGAGTACTATTCAGTCAAAAAAAGAATGAAATCTTACCATTTGCAACCACATGGATGACACTAGAGACTATTACGTGAAGCAAAATAAGTTGGTCAGAGAAAGACAAATGCCATATGATTTCGATCATATGAAAGCACAAAACAAATGAGCAGAGGGGGAAAAAATAAAAGAAAGAGGCAAACCAAGAAACAGACTCTTCACTAGAAGGAACAAACTGATGGTCACTAGAGGGGAGGTAGGTTCAGAGGATGGATGAAGGGGATGGGGATTAAGGAGGGCACTTGTGGTGAGCACCAGGTGATGTATGGAAATGTATGGAAATGCACTGTATTGTGCACCTGGAACTAATACTATACTATGTGTTAACCGACTGGAATTTAAATAAAAACTTAAAAAAAGAAAAAAAATGGAAAGGCAATGTGGATTTTTTTGTTGTTTCCTTGGAAGCCAGGAAATCAATCAATTATTTATGGAAGAGGAACTGATTCATAGTGATTGAGTCCAACATTCTTGTAGGTCTGTCATCTGCTCCATATCCCTTCAAGAGTAGTTTGTTACATTTATTTATGTATGACTACCCCAAACTTCTCCTTTAAATGAACTTTGTCTCCCAAATTCATAGCTCTTAATTGGGAAAAAAAAAAAAAGTTCTAGACACACTCATCTCTACAGCCCACAAACATGAGGAGGGATTGGGTCAGAGAGCCCCTCCAAGAACACCTTGCCCTTTCATAGCACCCCTCCTACATCCCTCCATCTAGACAAGAAGTGATTTTTGGGGAGAGTGGAGGGGTTAGGAATCAGGGTAAAGTGGAATTTTATAAAGTTCCTCCAGGTGATTCAGAAACCACCCAGTATAATACAGCACACTTTTATTCTTTTTTTTTTTTTTTTAAGATTTTATTTATTTATTTGACAGACAGAGAACACAGGTAGGCAGAGAGGCAGGCAGAGAGAGAGGAAGGGAAGCAGGCTTCCTGCTGAGCAGGGAGCCCAATGTGGGGCTCGATCCCAGGACCCTGGGATCACGATCTGAGCCTAAGGCAGAGGCTTTAACTCACTGAGCCACCCAGGCGCCCCAGCGCACTTTTATTCTTAAGTTGTTTGGTGCTAATTTTTCTTTCTTCTTTTCTTTTTAAATTTGCTATATTTTCCAAGAATCATTTCTTTAATAAAATAACAAGGAAACATCACAAATAAACATTATTATAACAGCTAATTCATCACTCAATCTTTTTTTTTTTTTTTTTTTTTTTTTTGCATTTCAATGACTTTATTGAAAGGTATATCGCTTAGTACCAAAACATAGTTGGTTAGGCTACCTCTGCCAACTCAAAATTAACACTGATGTAGTCAATTATTGAAATATATCAGCCTTTTGGGAAAACTGAAGTTATCCACAAAACACAGTTCACAAAAGTATAAGATATATTGTGGTTCTTTGGTTTATTTTCTAGTGCACATTTACCCACAACATGATGTCAGAACTGGGTACAGCCATTATGGATGGACTCAGGCTACTTGCTGCACTGAGTAACTGTCTACAACACTTTTAATGCCGTAGATCTCCTTATAGTCACTGACTTAATAGAAAATCTTGAATACTACCTTAGCAACTTCATAATTATGAAGATGCTTACTACTTTTTTAAAGACTTTTTTTTGGCACAGGAGGGGCAATTAGTGAAAGTATATTCTCTTCCTTTAAAAATTCTAAATTAGAAGCAATAGCAGTTTTTGTAAAAACAGCCCTTAGTAAAAGCTTCTGGAGTGTTAAATCAGCAAATTTTTGGAGTGAAGTTATTTTGAACTAACACAATAAAAACAAATTTTCTTGATGGGATTAGATGGAGGAAGTAGATATTATGTAATTACTATCATGAATACAAACATTACCTGTTTTTTAGAAAAAATATTAAAGATAACTTAGTATGCCAAAATGACTAGGCCTGTAGTTTTACTTTTATAAAATGCCTTCAAATTTAAGTGTAATTCCCATTTATCAATAAAGTTCAATCTCTGGATTATCTATTACTTGCACTACAGGTACCAAGAAACCATTTTCACTGCCTCTAATAGTGACCCTTGTTACGCCTTAAAAGTGTATTTGTGAAATGTTGGTTTTGATGTCTACCTCCTAATTTAGAATTTAATTAGGTTACCACTTTTAATACCATCTAAATACAATATACTGACCCAATATAGAAGGTTGGGTCAATGTTAGAAATGAAGATTCACAGTTCACCTTCCCAGGCTTGTTATTAACATTTCACATTTATGTTCTTAGCTTTGAATTATATGCCTCACAGATGAATTCAAATTTATTTTAATTCCCCTATAGCTTATTAATTAGGTAGTTTTGCCAAATCTGAGAACATCAATGCTAATCTAGTTGTGATGTTCTGAGGCTTCACAGCTTAAATCCGTTAAAACATTATGGAATCCAGCTCAGGATTGTGGAGAAAGGCTTCAGAGAAGAGCTTTTTGTTGCTGTAACAATCCAATTAAGGGACCATTTCGGGAATTGTCGGAAGGTGGGTTATTCTGTAGTAACTATGCTTCAATTGCCGTGCAGTACGTCCAGAAACAATCCATTTCAACTTCTGAACATTTGGTTTGGAACACTTGTTAGATGAATATTCAGTTAAACACTTGGATACAAGTTCTTGCCAGAAGGTCAAATCTCCGCCATTTATCTTGGAATGTGTCTGAAGACATTCTATTCCTTCTGTTAACTCTACACACTTCTGTGCTTGGATCTCCAGTGCAATGATAGACAATGCCAACACAGAAGGCTTTGCTTTAGAAAATATGATCCTGCAGTGGCATGCCTTAAGTTGAGCTTCTAGTCTTTCAAAATTAAGGCTATTCCTCCTTTCAATTGGTAAGTTCTCTTGAATAAGTGAATAGTAGAGTTGCAGAAACTGAAAGGCAGTAGTAGCTTTGACTTTCCAACACACCTTCTCCAAAACAATCTTTTCCATTCTCATCAAATCTGAAACCGTGAACCTATACTGGCTTATTCGGATCAAGTCAGTTGCCAATGGGACATTCCTTTCCTCTTCTATTGATTTAACAGCCAAATAGAAGCAGCTCAGCCCAACACACCCAAGGTGCTTGGGCTGTACCTTCATTTTGGACAGGAATCTGTCCAGTAAATTCACAGCTAGAGAAAATGTCTCCGTGTCGAAGCCAAAGAACTGAGTTAGACTGAGAAGATCTTTTACTTCAAAGTCCCTTAGCCTTGCAGTCATTCTGAGGCCATTATCATGTGCAGATTCAATTAGTCTCAAGCCGCAGACCTTTGGCTGACATCTCGACTCCTGTTCCAACAGGGCATTCAGCTGGTGTAGCAGTTTCTGAGAGTCAGTTGTTGTCAGTACCTCTATCATCTTGACCGCGACTACGGCTCTTCAGTGGTAACCACCCTCCCCGGGCCTGCTCTCACCTCACCCCACAATATCAGATCCGATAGGCCCACGAGGTGAGGGGACTCGCGGGTAAGAGGGGAGAGGCCCGGGGAGGGGGAGCCGTCCTGAGTGGAGGTCTCCGCAGCGCCGCCCTGACGACACTGCCTCATCACTCAATCTTTAAAAATAAATTGCAATTCAATGATATGCATTTTTCATTTTTAATTGTTTATTTGCCACAGAAAATTAAAAAAAATTACTGACAAGTATGCTTCCTTGAATATTGCCTTGAAGTAGCTTAAAAACTATAATCTTAATAAGGCAGATCATTAATTTGCTATCTAGTGTTCAGTTTAGTTTAAAATACTCATGATTCTCAATGGAACAGTAATCAGACATTGGAAAGAATGAAATCTTGCCATTTGCAACCACATGGATTGACCTAGAGTATATAATGCTAAGTGAAATAAGTCACACTGAGAAAGACAAATATCATATGATTTCACTCATATGTAGAATTTAAGAAACAAAGTAAGGAACAAAGAAAAAAAGAGAGAAACCAAAAAATACACCATAGAGAACAAATAGATGGTTACCAGAGGGGAGGTGTGGGTGGGGGGGATGGGTGAAACAGATGATAGGAATTAAGGACCATAGTTGTAATGAGCACTAAGTAAATGTATAAAATTGTTGAATCACTGTATTGTACATCTGAAACTAATATAACACTGTATGTTAACTATCCTGGAATTAAAATTTTAAAAATAAAATAAAATACCCATGGTTCTTACCATGTTGAAAATTAACTAGACATTTTCATAAGTTTCCACAGATAACAATTCTAATGGGTTACTGATATGATAAATTGTAAAACAAAACAAAACAAAACACCTTAGCTTTTATCAGTCTTTCTGAAGTTGAATTATTAGCAAAGAAAAAAAAGTCTTCCAAAATTTAAAACAATCTTTCTTTGGCTTGCTGCCCATTTTCCTGCCTTCCCAGACATTTCTCACTTACTAATAACTTGGAGCAAGAGCACAAGGGTCAGATGCAGTAGGAACGTACCTGGACCAGTATGAGGAGGTGATAATGCTTGGTTGGATGGGGAAGTCCAGGAATCTGGATTTTGAGGACAGCCATCTATACTTTGAATGATGTGACCTGACAAAGTCAATTTGACCACACTGGCAACACTGTGGGGTGATAGGTCCTGAAGCTAGACCTTTGTAGAGTGGAGAAAGATGAGAGAATACAATAAATGGTGTCTATGGAAAAAATAAGAGATTCAACCAAGGAAACCACATCCATGGAGGACCAACAGATGCACAGACTGGGGATGCTTGGGAGAAGAGGGTGAGAAACAATTCCTCCATGCTGAGAACCAATGAAGAAAAATAAATACAAGAGTCTCGATACAAGATACGGATTCAAGATAGAGACAAGATACAAGATAAGTGGTGTTCTCAGTTATGCCTAAGTATGTTGAGGTTGAGGTTTTAGGAAGTCAATACGCAACAGTCTGTCTCCTCTTTCAGGTTCTCAACTGAGAGATAGAGACCTACTGATATTAGACATATGAAGATCATACTGTTAGGTTATTACTGATAAAGGTGACTGAAGAAAAAGGCTTATGTCTGTGGCCTATATAAGCTTGCTACTATAGCCATTCTTTTTTTCCCTTATTTAACTCTTTTAAGATTTTATTTATTTATTTGTTTGTTTGTTTGAGAGACTGAGAGAAAGAGAGAGAGAGAGAGAGAGAGAGAGAGAGAGAGAAAGAAGACTCCCCACTGAGCAGGGAGCCCAACAAGGTGCCCAATCCTGGGACCCTGAGATCAGGACCCAAGCCAAAGGCAGACATTTAACCAACTGAGCCGTCCAGATGCCCTTATTTAAACTCTTTTTAAAATATATTTTGAGCTCTTATTCATGTCACAAATTTACCTTTTAAAAAGTAAATGAAGAGACTTTTTTCCACTGCATATTTTTTCCTGCTTTCTCGAAGATTATTTGACCACAGAGTTGCAGGTCTGTATCTGGGCTCTCTACTCTGTTCCCATACTTTGTGTGTGTGTTTTTGTGCCAGTACCATGCTGTCTTGGTGACCACAGCTTTGTAGTAAAGCTTGAAATCAGGTAACGTGATGCCCTCAGCTTTGTTTTTCTTTTTCAACATTTCCTTGGCAATTCGGGGTCTCTTCTGGTTCCATACAAATTTTAGTATTGTTTGTTCCAGCTCTTTGAAAAATGCCAGTGGAATTTTGATCGGGATGACATTGAAAGTATAGATTGCTCTTTTGTAACTGGCTTCCTTTTACTTAGCATAATGTTCCCACAGTTCATCTGTGTTGTACCATATATCAGTACTCCACTCCTCTTTATTGTCAAACAATATTCTATTGTATAGATATACCATACATAGTATGTATGTATGTATACACACTATGTATACATACTATGTATGTATGTATAACATACCAAACATAGATATGTTTTTTATTCATATATCAGTTGATGGGAACTATAGATTGTTTCCACTTTTTGAATTATGCTGTAACACTTTTTTTTTTTTTTTCACATCCATAAAGTCTTTATTGTCATGTAGGGTAACATATTCAAAAGTTCTGGGATTAGGACATGGATATCTTTGGGGGGCCATTATTCTGCCTACCACAAAGGGTTCTAAAATATTAGAAATCTTTTAATATTTTGAACAGAGGACATTTGATAAAGAAAATTTGTTACACAAGAAATGGAAGATCTGACAAGTCAAAGCATGGGGCAGTACCCCAGAGTTTAGCAATAGCAGAAGCTACTCTCATTTCTAAGGTGGGAGGGGGCACAGGAAGAAGGTGGTGTTACCAGGATCCAGGAGCTAGGGTGATTTTGTGAGAATCATGGTGGAGACTTCCCAGTGGAAGTTGGGAGCAAGGAGGTATGTTATGCTGTAACACTCTTGTGCAAGTTTTGTGTGGACACGTTTTCATATACCTGGGTCTAAAGCTAAGAGTGGCACTACAGGGTCATAAGGTAACTCAATGTCTAACCATGTGAGGAACTGTGAGACTGTTTCCAAGTAGCTACACCATTTACATTCCCACCAGCAGTGTGATCCAATTTCTCCAAATCATTGGCAACACCAGTTAATTTCCATGCTTTTCATTTTACCTTTTTCTTATAGCAATGCTAGTGGGTATGAAGTGGTATCTCATTTTGGTTTCGGTTTTCATTTTTCTAATGGCTAAAGATGTTAAGTATTTTTTTTCTTGTGCTTACTGGTCATCTGTATTATCTTCTTTAGAGAAATGTCTACTCAAATCTTTGGCCCATTTTTTTTTTTAATTTTTTTATTTTTTCAGCATAACAGTATTCATTATTTTTGCACCACACCCAGTGCTCCATGCAATCTGTGCCCTCTACAATACCCACCACCTGGTGCCCCCAACCTCCCACCCCCGACCCCTTCAAAATTCTCAGATCGTTTTTCAGAGTCCATAGTCTCTCATGGTTCACCTCCCCTTCCAATTTCCCTCAACTCTCTTCTCCTCTCCATCTCCCCTTGTCCTCCATGCTATTTGTTATGCTCCACAAATAAGTGAAACCATATGATAATTGACTCTCTCTGCTTGACTTATTTCACTCAGCATAATCTCTTCCAGTCCCGTCCATGTTGCTACAAAACTTGGGTATTCATCCTTTCTTTCTTTTTTTTTTTTTTTTTTTTTTTTTTACAGCTTTATAAACATATATTTTTATCCCCAGGGGTACAGGTCTGCGAATCGCCAGGTTTACACACTTCACAACACTCACCATAGCA